>NC_140234.1:12465438-13167938 GCF_949987555.1 Borostomias antarcticus
GTAGCTAGCGCATTGGTTTGATAGTAGCATAGTTGGGATAGACAGTAGCTAGCGCATTGGTTTGATAGTGGCACAGTTGGGATAGACAGTAGCTTGCGCATTGGTTTGATAGCATAGTTGGGATGGACAGTAGCTAGCACATTGGTTTGATAGCATAGTTGGGATGGACAGTAGCTAGCACATTGGTTTGATAGTAGCATAGTTGGGATGGACAGTAGCTAGCGCATTGGTTTGATAGTAGCATAGTTGGGATGGACAGTAGCTAGCGCATTGGTTTGATAGTAGCATAGTTGGGATGGACAGTAGCTAGCGCATTGGTTTGATAGCATAGCTGGGATGGACAGTAGCTAGCGCATTGGTATGATAGTAGCATAGTTGGGATGGACAGTAGCTAGCGCATTGGTTTGATAGTAGCATAGTTGGAATGGACAGTAGCTAGCGCATTGGTTTGATAGTAGCATAGTTGGGATTGACAGTAGCTAGCACATTGGTTTGATTGTAGCATAGTTGGGATTGACAGTAGCTAGCACATTGGTTTGATAGTAGCATAGTTGGGATGGACAGTAGCTAGCGCATTGGTTTGATAGTAGCATAGTTGGGATGGACAGTAGCTAGCGCATTGGTTTGATAGTAGCATAGTTGGGATGGACAGTAGCTAGCACATTGGTTTGATGGATGGACAGTAGCTAGCACATTGGTTTGATAGTAGCATAGTTGGGATGGACAGTAGCTAGCACATTGGTTTGATAGTAGCATAGTTGGGATGGACAGTAGCTATTACATTGGTTTGATAGCATAGTTGGGATGGACAGAAACTAGCACATTGGTTTGATAGCATCATAGTTGGGATGGACAGTAGCTAGCGCATTGGTTTGATAGTGGCATAGTTGGGATGGACAGTAGCTAGCGCATTGGTTTGATAGCATAGTTGGGATGGACAGTAGCTAGCACATTGGTTTGATAGCAGCATAGTTGGGATGGACAGTAGATAGCACATTGGTTTGATAGTAGCATAGTTGGGATGGACAGTAGCTAGCGCATTGGTTTGATAGTAGCATAGTTGGGATGGACAGTAGCTAGCACATTGGTTTGATAGCATAGCTGGGATGGACAGTAGCTAGCACATTGGTATGATAGTAGCATAGTTGGGATGGACAGTAGCTAGCGCATTGGTTTGATAGTAGCATAGCTGGGATGGACTGTAGCTAGCGCAGTGGTTTGATAGTAGCATAGTTGGAATGGACAGTAGCTAGCGCATTGGTTTGACAGTAGCATAGTTGGGATGGACAGTAGCTAGCGCATTGGTTTGACAGTAGCATAGTTGGGATGGACAGTAGCTAGCGCATTGGTTTGATAGTGGCATAGTTGGGATAGACAGTAGCTAGCGCATTGGTTTGATAGTGGCACAGTTGGGATGGACAGTAGCTGGCGCATTGGTTTGATAGCATAGTTGGGATGGACAGTAGCTAGCACTCTGTTTTGATAGCATAGTTGGGATGGACAGTAGCAAGCACATTGGTTTGATAGCAGCATAGTTGGGATGGACAGTAGCTAGCACATTCGTTTGATAGTAGCATAGTTGGGATGGACAGTAGCTAGCGCATTGGTTTGATAGTAGCATAGTTGGGATGGACAGTAGCTAGCGCATTGGTTTGATAGCATAGTTGGGATGGACAGTAGCTAGCACATTGGTTTGATAGCAGCATAGTTGGGATGGACAGTAGCTAGCACATTGGTTTGATAGTAGCATAGTTGGGATTGACAGTAGCTAGCACATTGGTTTGATAGTAGCAAAGTTGGGATGGACAGTAGCTAGCACATTGGTTTGATAGAAGCATAGTTGGGATGGACAGTAGCTAGCACATTGGTTTGATGGATGGACAGTAGCTAGCACATTGGTTTGATAGTAGCAAAGTTGGGATGGACAGTAGCTAGCACATTGGTTTGATAGTAGCATAGTTGGGATGGACAGTAGCTAGCGCATTGGTTTGATAGTAGCATAGTTGGGATGGACAGTAGCTATTACATTGGTTTGATAGCATAGCTGGGATGGACAGTAGCTAGCACATTGGTTTAATAGCATCATAGTTGGGATGGACAATAGCTAGCGCATTGGTTTGATAGTAGCATAGTTGGGATGGACTGTAGCTAGCGCATTGGTTTGATAGTAGCATAGTTGGGATGGACAGTAGCTATTACATTGTTTTGATAGCATAGTTGGGATGGACAGTAGCTAGCGCATTGGTTTGACAGTAGCATAGTTGGGATGGACAGTAGCTAGCGCATTGGTTTGACAGTAGCATAGTTGGGATGGACAGTAGCTAGCGCATTGGTTTGATAGTGGCATAGTTGGGATAGACAGTAGCTAGCGCATTGGTTTGATAGTGGCATAGTTGGGATGGACAGTAGCTAGCGCATTGGTTTGATAGTAGCATAGTTGGGATGGACAGTAGCTAGCACATTGGTTTGATAGTAGCATAGTTGGGATGGACAGTAGCTAGCACATTGGTTTGATAGTAGCATAGTTGGGATTGACAGTAGCTAGCACATTGGTTTGATTGTAGCATAGTTGGGATGGACAGTAGCTAGCACATTGGTTTGATAGCAGCATAGTTGGGATGGACAGTAGCTAGCGCATTGGTTTGATGGATGGACAGTAGCTAGCACATTGGTTTGATAGTAGCATAGTTGGGATGGACAGTAGCTAGCACATTGGTTTGATAGTAGCATAGTTGGGATGGACAGTAGCTATTACATTGGTTTGATAGCATAGTTGGGATGGACAGTAGCTAGCACATTGGTTTGATAGCATCATAGTTGGGATGGACAGTAGCTAGCGCATTGGTTTGATAGTGGCATAGTTGGGATGGACAGTAGCTAGCGCATTGGTTTGATAGCATAGTTGGGATGGACAGTAGCTAGCACATTGGTTTGATAGCAGCATAGTTGGGATGGACAGTAGCTAGCACATTGGTTTGATAGTAGCATAGTTGGGATGGACAGTAGCTAGCGCATTGGTTTGATAGTAGCATAGTTGGGATGGACAGTAGCTAGTGCATTGGTATGATAGTAGCATAGTTGGGATGGACAGTAGCTAGCGCATTGGTATGATAGTAGCATAGTTGGGATGGACAGTAGCTAGCGCATTGGTTTGATAGTAGCATAGTTGGGATGGACTGTAGCTAGCGCAGTGGTTTGATAGTAGCATAGTTGGAATGGACAGTAGCTAGCGCATTGGTTTGACAGTAGCATAGTTGGGATGGACAGTAGCTAGCGCATTGGTTTGACAGTAGCATAGTTGGGATGGACAGTAGCTAGCGCATTGGTTTGATAGTGGCATAGTTGGGATAGACAGTAGCTAGCGCATTGGTTTGATAGTGGCACAGTTGGGATGGACAGTAGCTGGCGCATTGGTTTGATAGCATAGTTGGGATGGACAGTAGCTAGCACATTGGTTTGATAGCATAGTTGGGATGGACAGTAGCTAGCACATTGGTTTGATAGCAGCATAGTTGGGATGGACAGTAGCTAGCACATTGGTTTGATAGTAGCATAGTTGGGATGGACAGTAGCTAGCGCATTGGTTTGATAGTAGCATAGTTGGGATGGACAGTAGCTAGCGCATTGGTTTGATAGCATAGTTGGGATGGACAGTAGCTAGCACATTGGTTTGATAGCAGCATAGTTGGGATGGACAGTAGCTAGCACATTGGTTTGATAGTAGCATAGTTGGGATTGACAGTAGCTAGCACATTGGTTTGATAGTAGCAAAGTTGGGATGGACAGTAGGTAGCACATTGGTTTGATAGAAGCATAGTTGGGATGGACAGTAGCTATTACATTGGTTTGATTGCATAGTTGGGATGGACAGTAGCTAGCGCATTGGTTTGACAGTAGCATAGTTGGGATGGACAGTAGCTAGCGCATTGGTTTGACAGTAGCATAGTTGGGATGGACAGTAGCTAGCGCATTGGTTTGATAGTGGCATAGTTGGGATAGACAGTAGCTAGCGCATTGGTTTGATAGTGGCATAGTTGGGATGGACAGTAGCTAGCGCATTGGTTTGATAGTAGCATAGTTGGGATGGACAGTAGCTAGCACATTGGTTTGATAGTAGCATAGTTGGGATGGACAGTAGCTAGCACATTGGTTTGATAGTAGCATAGTTGGGATTGACAGTAGCTAGCACATTGGTTTGATTGTAGCATAGTTGGGATGGACAGTAGCTAGCACATTGGTTTGATAGCAGCATAGTTGGGATGGACAGTAGCTAGCACATTGGTTTGATAGTAGCATAGTTGGGATTGACAGTAGCTAGCACATTGGTTTGATAGTAGCATAGTTGGGATGGACAGTAGCTAGCGCATTGGTTTGATAGTAGCATAGTTGGGATGGACAGTAGCTAGCGCATTGGTTTGATAGGAGCATAGTTAGGATGGACAGTAGCTAGCACATTGGTTTGATGGATGGACAGTAGCTAGCACATTGGTTTGATAGTAGCATAGTTGGGATGGACAGTAGCTAGCACATTGGTTTGATAGTAGCATAGTTGGGATGGACAGTAGCTATTACATTGGTTTGATAGCATAGTTGGGATGGACAGTAGCTAGCACATTGGTTTGATAGCATCATAGTTGGGATGGACAGTAGCTAGCGCATTGGTTTGATAGTGGCATAGTTGGGATGGACAGTAGCTAGCGCATTGGTTTGATAGCATAGTTGGGATGGACAGTAGCTAGCACATTGGTTTGATAGTAGCATAGTTGGGATGGACAGTAGCTAGCGCATTGGTTTGATAGCATAGCTGGGATGGACAGTAGCTAGCGCATTGGTATGATAGTAGCATAGTTGGGATGGACAGTAGCTAGCGCATTGGTTTGATAGTAGCATAGTTGGGATGGACTGTAGCTAGCGCAGTGGTTTGATAGTAGCATAGTTGGAATGGACAGTAGCTAGCGCATTGGTTTGACAGTAGCATAGTTGGGATGGACAGTAGCTAGCGCATTGGTTTGACAGTAGCATAGTTGGGATGGACAGTAGCTAGCGCATTGGTTTGATAGTGGCATAGTTGGGATAGACAGTAGCTAGCGCATTGGTTTGATAGTGGCACAGTTGGGATGGACAGTAGCTGGCGCATTGGTTTGATAGCATAGTTGGGATGGACAGTAGCTAGCACATTGGTTTGATAGCATAGTTGGGATGGACAGTAGCTAGCACATTGGTTTGATAGCAGCATAGTTGGGATGGACAGTAGCTAGCACATTGGTTTGATAGTAGCATAGTTGGGATGGACAGTAGCTAGCGCATTGGTTTGATAGTAGCATAGTTGGGATGGACAGTAGCTAGCGCATTGGTTTGATACCATAGTTGGGATAGACAGTAGCTAGCACATTGGTTTGATAGCAGCATAGTTGGGATGGACAGTAGCTAGCACATTGGTTTGATAGTAGCATAGTTGGGATTGACAGTAGCTAGCACATTGGTTTGATAGTAGCAAAGTTGGGATGGACAGTAGCTAGCACATTGGTTTGATAGAAGCATAGTTGGGATGGACAGTAGCTAGCACATTGGTTTGATGGATGGACAGTAGCTAGCACATTGGTTTGATAGTAGCAAAGTTGGGATGGACAGTAGCTAGCGCATTGGTTTGATAGTAGCATAGTTGGGATGGACAGTAGCTAGCGCATTGGTTTGATAGTAGCATAGTTGGGATGGACAGTAGCTATTACATTGGTTTGATAGCATAGCTGGGATGGACAGTAGCTAGCACATTGGTTTGATAGCATCATAGTTGGGATGGACAATAGCTAGCGCATTGGTTTGATAGTAGCATAGTTGGGATGGACTGTAGCTAGCGCATTGGTTTGATAGTAGCATAGTTGGGATGGACAGTAGCTATTACATTGGTTTGATAGCATAGTTGGGATGGACAGTAGCTAGCGCATTGGTTTGACAGTAGCATAGTTGGGATGGACAGTAGCTAGCGCATTGGTTTGACAGTAGCATAGTTGGGATGGACAGTAGCTAGCGCATTGGTTTGATAGTGGCATAGTTGAGATAGACAGTAGCTAGCGCATTGGTTTGATAGTGGCATAGTTGGGATGGACAGTAGCTAGCGCATTGGTTTGATAGTAGCATAGTTGGGATGGACAGAAGCTAGCACATTGGTTTGATAGTAGCATAGTTGGGATGGACAGTAGCTAGCACATTGGTTTGATAGTAGCATAGTTGGGATTGACAGTAGCTAGCACATTGGTTTGATTGTAGCATAGTTGGGATGGACAGTAGCTAGCACATTGGTTTGATAGCAGCATAGTTGGGATGGACAGTAGCTAGCACATTGGTTTGATAGTAGCATAGTTGGGATTGACAGTAGCTAGCACATTGGTTTGATAGTAGCATAGTTGGGATTGACAGTAGCTAGCACATTGGTTTGATAGTAGCAAAGTTGGGATGGACAGTAGCTAGCACATTGGTTTGATAGAAGCATAGTTGGGATGGACAGTAGCTAGCACATTGGTTTGATGGATGGACAGTAGCTAGCACATTGGTTTGATAGTAGCAAAGTTGGGATGGACAGTAGCTAGCGCATTGGTTTGATAGTAGCATAGTTGGGATGGACAGTAGCTAACGCATTGGTTTGATAGTAGCATAGTTGGGATGGACAGTAGCTATTACATTGGTTTGATAACATAGCTGGGATGGACAATAGCTAGCGCATTGGTTTGATAGTAGCATAGTTGGGATGGACTGTAGCTAGCGCATTGGTTTGATAGTAGCATAGTTGGGATGGACAGTAGCTAGCACATTGGTTTGATGGATGGACAGTAGCTAGCACATTGGTTTGATAGTAGCAAAGTTGGGATGGACAGTAGCTAGCGCATTGGTTTGATAGTAGCATAGTTGGGATGGACAGTAGCTAGCGCATTGGTTTGATAGTAGCATAGTTGGGATGGACAGTAGCTATTACATTGGTTTGATAGCATAGCTGGGATGGACAGTAGCTAGCACATTGGTTTGATAGCATCATAGTTGGGATGGACAATAGCTAGCGCATTGGTTTGATAGTAGCATAGTTGGGATGGACTGTAGCTAGCGCATTGGTTTGATAGTAGCATAGTTGGGATGGACAGTAGCTATTACATTGGTTTGATAGCATAGTTGGGATGGACAGTAGCTAGCGCATTGGTTTGACAGTAGCATAGTTGGGATGGACAGTAGCTAGCGCATTGGTTCGACAGTAGCATAGTTGGGATGGACAGTAGCTAGCGCATTGGTTTGATAGTGGCATAGTTGGGATAGACAGTAGCTAGCGCATTGGTTTGATAGTGGCATAGTTGGGATGGACAGTAGCTAGCGCATTGGTTTGATAGTAGCATAGTTGGGATGGACAGTAGCTAGCACATTGGTTTGATAGTAGCATAGTTGGGATGGACAGTAGCTAGCACATTGGTTTGATAGTAGCATAGTTGGGATTGACAGTAGCTAGCACATTGGTTTGATTGTAGCATAGTTGGGATGGACAGTAGCTAGCACATTGGTTTGATAGCAGCATAGTTGGGATGGACAGTAGCTAGCACATTGGTTTGATAGTAGCATAGTTGGGATTGACAGTAGCTAGCACATTGGTTTGATAGTAGCATAGTTGGGATGGACAGTAGCTAGCGCATTGGTTTGATAGTAGCATAGTTGGGATGGACAGTAGCTAGCGCATTGGTTTGATAGGAGCATAGTTGGGATGGACAGTAGCTAGCACATTGGTTTGATGGATGGACAGTAGCTAGCACATTGGTTTGATAGTAGCATAGTTGGGATGGACAGTAGCTAGCACATTGGTTTGATAGTAGCATAGTTGGGATGGACAGTAGCTATTACATTGGTTTGATAGCATAGTTGGGATGGACAGTAGCTAGCACATTGGTTTGATAGCATCATAGTTGGGATTGACAGTAGCTAGCGCATTGGTTTGATAGTGGCATAGTTGGGATGGACAGTAGCTAGCGCATTGGTTTGATAGCATAGTTGGGATGGACAGTAGCTAGCACATTGGTTTGATAGCAGCATAGTTGGGATGGACAGTAGGTAGCACATTGGTTTTATAGTAGCATAGTTGGGATGGACAGTAGCTAGCGCATTGGTTTGATAGTAGCATAGTTGGGATGGACAGTAGCTAGCGCATTGGTTTGATAGCATAGCTGGGATGGACAGTAGCTAGCGCATTGGTATGATAGTAGCATAGTTGGGATGGACAGTAGCTAGCGCATTGGTTTGATAGTAGCATAGTTGGGATGGACTGTAGCTAGCGCAGTGGTTTGATAGTAGCATAGTTGGAATGGACAGTAGCTAGCACATTCGTTTGATAGTAGCATAGTTGGGATGGACAGTAGCTAGTGCATTGGTTTGATAGTAGCATAGTTGGGATGGACAGTAGCTAGCGCATTGGTTTGATAGCATAGTTGGGATGGACAGTAGCTAGCACATTGGTTTGATAGCATCATAGTTGGGATGGACAGTAGCTAGCGCATTGGTTTGATAGTGGCATAGTTGGGATGGACAGTAGCTAGCGCATTGGTTTGATAGCATAGTTGGGATGGACAGTAGCTAGCACATTGGTTTGATAGTAGCATAGTTGGGATGGACAGTAGCTAGCGCATTGGTTTGATAGCATAGCTGGGATGGACAGTAGCTAGCGCATTGGTATGATAGTAGCATAGTTGGGATGGACAGTAGCTAGCGCATTGGTTTGATAGTAGCATAGTTGGGATGGACTGTAGCTAGCGCAGTGGTTTGATAGTAGCATAGTTGGAATGGACAGTAGCTAGCGCATTGGTTTGACAGTAGCATAGTTGGGATGGACAGTAGCTAGCGCATTGGTTTGACAGTAGCATAGTTGGGATGGACAGTAGCTAGCGCATTGGTTTGATAGTGGCATAGTTGGGATAGACAGTAGCTAGCGCATTGGTTTGATAGTGGCACAGTTGGGATGGACAGTAGCTGGCGCATTGGTTTGATAGCATAGTTGGGATGGACAGTAGCTAGCACATTGGTTTGATAGCATAGTTGGGATGGACAGTAGCTAGCACATTGGTTTGATAGCAGCATAGTTGGGATGGACAGTAGCTAGCACATTGGTTTGATAGTAGCATAGTTGGGATGGACAGTAGCTAGCGCATTGGTTTGATAGTAGCATAGTTGGGATGGACAGTAGCTAGCGCATTGGTTTGATACCATAGTTGGGATAGACAGTAGCTAGCACATTGGTTTGATAGCAGCATAGTTGGGATGGACAGTAGCTAGCACATTGGTTTGATAGTAGCATAGTTGGGATTGACAGTAGCTAGCACATTGGTTTGATAGTAGCAAAGTTGGGATGGACAGTAGCTAGCACATTGGTTTGATAGAAGCATAGTTGGGATGGACAGTAGCTAGCACATTGGTTTGATAGTAGCAAAGTTGGGATGGACAGTAGCTAGCACATTGGTTTGATAGAAGCATAGTTGGGATGGACAGTAGCTAGCACATTGGTTTGATGGATGGACAGTAGCTAGCACATTGGTTTGATAGTAGCAAAGTTGGGATGGACAGTAGCTAGCGCATTGGTTTGATAGTAGCATAGTTGGGATGGACAGTAGCTAACGCATTGGTTTGATAGTAGCATAGTTGGGATGGACAGTAGCTATTACATTGGTTTGATAACATAGCTGGGATGGACAATAGCTAGCGCATTGGTTTGATAGTAGCATAGTTGGGATGGACTGTAGCTAGCGCATTGGTTTGATAGTAGCATAGTTGGGATGGACAGTAGCTAGCACATTGGTTTGATGGATGGACAGTAGCTAGCACATTGGTTTGATAGTAGCAAAGTTGGGATGGACAGTAGCTAGCGCATTGGTTTGATAGTAGCATAGTTGGGATGGACAGTAGCTAGCGCATTGGTTTGATAGTAGCATAGTTGGGATGGACAGTAGCTATTACATTGGTTTGATAGCATAGCTGGGATGGACAGTAGCTAGCACATTGGTTTGATAGCATCATAGTTGGGATGGACAATAGCTAGCGCATTGGTTTGATAGTAGCATAGTTGGGATGGACTGTAGCTAGCGCATTGGTTTGATAGTAGCATAGTTGGGATGGACAGTAGCTATTACATTGGTTTGATAGCATAGTTGGGATGGACAGTAGCTAGCGCATTGGTTTGACAGTAGCATAGTTGGGATGGACAGTAGCTAGCGCATTGGTTCGACAGTAGCATAGTTGGGATGGACAGTAGCTAGCGCATTGGTTTGATAGTGGCATAGTTGGGATAGACAGTAGCTAGCGCATTGGTTTGATAGTGGCATAGTTGGGATGGACAGTAGCTAGCGCATTGGTTTGATAGTAGCATAGTTGGGATGGACAGTAGCTAGCACATTGGTTTGATAGTAGCATAGTTGGGATGGACAGTAGCTAGCACATTGGTTTGATAGTAGCATAGTTGGGATTGACAGTAGCTAGCACATTGGTTTGATTGTAGCATAGTTGGGATGGACAGTAGCTAGCACATTGGTTTGATAGCAGCATAGTTGGGATGGACAGTAGCTAGCACATTGGTTTGATAGTAGCATAGTTGGGATTGACAGTAGCTAGCACATTGGTTTGATAGTAGCATAGTTGGGATGGACAGTAGCTAGCGCATTGGTTTGATAGTAGCATAGTTGGGATGGACAGTAGCTAGCGCATTGGTTTGATAGGAGCATAGTTGGGATGGACAGTAGCTAGCACATTGGTTTGATGGATGGACAGTAGCTAGCACATTGGTTTGATAGTAGCATAGTTGGGATGGACAGTAGCTAGCACATTGGTTTGATAGTAGCATAGTTGGGATGGACAGTAGCTATTACATTGGTTTGATAGCATAGTTGGGATGGACAGTAGCTAGCACATTGGTTTGATAGCATCATAGTTGGGATTGACAGTAGCTAGCGCATTGGTTTGATAGTGGCATAGTTGGGATGGACAGTAGCTAGCGCATTGGTTTGATAGCATAGTTGGGATGGACAGTAGCTAGCACATTGGTTTGATAGCAGCATAGTTGGGATGGACAGTAGGTAGCACATTGGTTTTATAGTAGCATAGTTGGGATGGACAGTAGCTAGCGCATTGGTTTGATAGTAGCATAGTTGGGATGGACAGTAGCTAGCGCATTGGTTTGATAGCATAGCTGGGATGGACAGTAGCTAGCGCATTGGTATGATAGTAGCATAGTTGGGATGGACAGTAGCTAGCGCATTGGTTTGATAGTAGCATAGTTGGGATGGACTGTAGCTAGCGCAGTGGTTTGATAGTAGCATAGTTGGAATGGACAGTAGCTAGCACATTCGTTTGATAGTAGCATAGTTGGGATGGACAGTAGCTAGTGCATTGGTTTGATAGTAGCATAGTTGGGATGGACAGTAGCTAGCGCATTGGTTTGATAGCATAGTTGGGATGGACAGTAGCTAGCACATTGGTTTGATAGCATCATAGTTGGGATGGACAGTAGCTAGCGCATTGGTTTGATAGTGGCATAGTTGGGATGGACAGTAGCTAGCGCATTGGTTTGATAGCATAGTTGGGATGGACAGTAGCTAGCACATTGGTTTGATAGTAGCATAGTTGGGATGGACAGTAGCTAGCGCATTGGTTTGATAGCATAGCTGGGATGGACAGTAGCTAGCGCATTGGTATGATAGTAGCATAGTTGGGATGGACAGTAGCTAGCGCATTGGTTTGATAGTAGCATAGTTGGGATGGACTGTAGCTAGCGCAGTGGTTTGATAGTAGCATAGTTGGAATGGACAGTAGCTAGCGCATTGGTTTGACAGTAGCATAGTTGGGATGGACAGTAGCTAGCGCATTGGTTTGACAGTAGCATAGTTGGGATGGACAGTAGCTAGCGCATTGGTTTGATAGTGGCATAGTTGGGATAGACAGTAGCTAGCGCATTGGTTTGATAGTGGCACAGTTGGGATGGACAGTAGCTGGCGCATTGGTTTGATAGCATAGTTGGGATGGACAGTAGCTAGCACATTGGTTTGATAGCATAGTTGGGATGGACAGTAGCTAGCACATTGGTTTGATAGCAGCATAGTTGGGATGGACAGTAGCTAGCACATTGGTTTGATAGTAGCATAGTTGGGATGGACAGTAGCTAGCGCATTGGTTTGATAGTAGCATAGTTGGGATGGACAGTAGCTAGCGCATTGGTTTGATACCATAGTTGGGATAGACAGTAGCTAGCACATTGGTTTGATAGCAGCATAGTTGGGATGGACAGTAGCTAGCACATTGGTTTGATAGTAGCATAGTTGGGATTGACAGTAGCTAGCACATTGGTTTGATAGTAGCAAAGTTGGGATGGACAGTAGCTAGCACATTGGTTTGATAGAAGCATAGTTGGGATGGACAGTAGCTAGCACATTGGTTTGATGGATGGACAGTAGCTAGCACATTGGTTTGATAGTAGCAAAGTTGGGATGGACAGTAGCTAGCGCATTGGTTTGATAGTAGCATAGTTGGGATGGACAGTAGCTAGCGCATTGGTTTGATAGTAGCATAGTTGGGATGGACAGTAGCTATTACATTGGTTTGATAGCATAGCTGGGATGGACAGTAGCTAGCACATTGGTTTGATAGCATCATAGTTGGGATGGACAATAGCTAGCGCATTGGTTTGATAGTAGCATAGTTGGGATGGACTGTAGCTAGCGCATTGGTTTGATAGTAGCATAGTTGGGATGGACAGTAGCTATTACATTGGTTTGATAGCATAGTTGGGATGGACAGTAGCTAGCGCATTGGTTTGACAGTAGCATAGTTGGGATGGACAGTAGCTAGCGCATTGGTTTGACAGTAGCATAGTTGGGATGGACAGTAGCTAGCGCATTGGTTTGATAGTGGCATAGTTGAGATAGACAGTAGCTAGCGCATTGGTTTGATAGTGGCATAGTTGGGATGGACAGTAGCTAGCGCATTGGTTTGATAGTAGCATAGTTGGGATGGACAGAAGCTAGCACATTGGTTTGATAGTAGCATAGTTGGGATGGACAGTAGCTAGCACATTGGTTTGATAGTAGCATAGTTGGGATTGACAGTAGCTAGCACATTGGTTTGATTGTAGCATAGTTGGGATGGACAGTAGCTAGCACATTGGTTTGATAGCAGCATAGTTGGGATGGACAGTAGCTAGCACATTGGTTTGATAGTAGCATAGTTGGGATTGACAGTAGCTAGCACATTGGTTTGATAGTAGCATAGTTGGGATTGACAGTAGCTAGCACATTGGTTTGATAGTAGCAAAGTTGGGATGGACAGTAGCTAGCACATTGGTTTGATAGAAGCATAGTTGGGATGGACAGTAGCTAGCACATTGGTTTGATGGATGGACAGTAGCTAGCACATTGGTTTGATAGTAGCAAAGTTGGGATGGACAGTAGCTAGCGCATTGGTTTGATAGTAGCATAGTTGGGATGGACAGTAGCTAACGCATTGGTTTGATAGTAGCATAGTTGGGATGGACAGTAGCTATTACATTGGTTTGATAACATAGCTGGGATGGACAATAGCTAGCGCATTGGTTTGATAGTAGCATAGTTGGGATGGACTGTAGCTAGCGCATTGGTTTGATAGTAGCATAGTTGGGATGGACAGTAGCTAGCACATTGGTTTGATGGATGGACAGTAGCTAGCACATTGGTTTGATAGTAGCAAAGTTGGGATGGACAGTAGCTAGCGCATTGGTTTGATAGTAGCATAGTTGGGATGGACAGTAGCTAGCGCATTGGTTTGATAGTAGCATAGTTGGGATGGACAGTAGCTATTACATTGGTTTGATAGCATAGCTGGGATGGACAGTAGCTAGCACATTGGTTTGATAGCATCATAGTTGGGATGGACAATAGCTAGCGCATTGGTTTGATAGTAGCATAGTTGGGATGGACTGTAGCTAGCGCATTGGTTTGATAGTAGCATAGTTGGGATGGACAGTAGCTATTACATTGGTTTGATAGCATAGTTGGGATGGACAGTAGCTAGCGCATTGGTTTGACAGTAGCATAGTTGGGATGGACAGTAGCTAGCGCATTGGTTCGACAGTAGCATAGTTGGGATGGACAGTAGCTAGCGCATTGGTTTGATAGTGGCATAGTTGGGATAGACAGTAGCTAGCGCATTGGTTTGATAGTGGCATAGTTGGGATGGACAGTAGCTAGCGCATTGGTTTGATAGTAGCATAGTTGGGATGGACAGTAGCTAGCACATTGGTTTGATAGTAGCATAGTTGGGATGGACAGTAGCTAGCACATTGGTTTGATAGTAGCATAGTTGGGATTGACAGTAGCTAGCACATTGGTTTGATTGTAGCATAGTTGGGATGGACAGTAGCTAGCACATTGGTTTGATAGCAGCATAGTTGGGATGGACAGTAGCTAGCACATTGGTTTGATAGTAGCATAGTTGGGATTGACAGTAGCTAGCACATTGGTTTGATAGTAGCATAGTTGGGATGGACAGTAGCTAGCGCATTGGTTTGATAGTAGCATAGTTGGGATGGACAGTAGCTAGCGCATTGGTTTGATAGGAGCATAGTTGGGATGGACAGTAGCTAGCACATTGGTTTGATGGATGGACAGTAGCTAGCACATTGGTTTGATAGTAGCATAGTTGGGATGGACAGTAGCTAGCACATTGGTTTGATAGTAGCATAGTTGGGATGGACAGTAGCTATTACATTGGTTTGATAGCATAGTTGGGATGGACAGTAGCTAGCACATTGGTTTGATAGCATCATAGTTGGGATTGACAGTAGCTAGCGCATTGGTTTGATAGTGGCATAGTTGGGATGGACAGTAGCTAGCGCATTGGTTTGATAGCATAGTTGGGATGGACAGTAGCTAGCACATTGGTTTGATAGCAGCATAGTTGGGATGGACAGTAGGTAGCACATTGGTTTTATAGTAGCATAGTTGGGATGGACAGTAGCTAGCGCATTGGTTTGATAGTAGCATAGTTGGGATGGACAGTAGCTAGCGCATTGGTTTGATAGCATAGCTGGGATGGACAGTAGCTAGCGCATTGGTATGATAGTAGCATAGTTGGGATGGACAGTAGCTAGCGCATTGGTTTGATAGTAGCATAGTTGGGATGGACTGTAGCTAGCGCAGTGGTTTGATAGTAGCATAGTTGGAATGGACAGTAGCTAGCACATTCGTTTGATAGTAGCATAGTTGGGATGGACAGTAGCTAGCGCATTGGTTTGATAGTAGCATAGTTGGGATGGACAGTAGCTAGCGCATTGGTTTGATAGCATAGTTGGGATGGACAGTAGCTAGCACATTGGTTTGATAGCAGCATAGTTGGGATGGACAGTAGCTAGCACATTGGTTTGATAGTAGCATAGTTGGGATTGACAGTAGCTAGCACATTGGTTTGATAGTAGCAAAGTTGGGATGGACAGTAGCTAGCACATTGGTTTGATAGAAGCATAGTTGGGATGGACAGTAGCTAGCACATTGGTTTGATGGATGGACAGTAGCTAGCACATTGGTTTGATAGTAGCAAAGTTGGGATGGACAGTAGCTAGCACATTGGTTTGATAGTAGCATAGTTGGGATGGACAGTAGCTAGCGCATTGGTTTGATAGTAGCATAGTTGGGATGGACAGTAGCTATTACATTGGTTTGATAGCATAGCTGGGATGGACAGTAGCTAGCACATTGGTTTAATAGCATCATAGTTGGGATGGACAATAGCTAGCGCATTGGTTTGATAGTAGCATAGTTGGGATGGACTGTAGCTAGCGCATTGGTTTGATAGTAGCATAGTTGGGATGGACAGTAGCTATTACATTGGTTTGATAGCATAGTTGGGATGGACAGTAGCTAGCGCATTGGTTTGACAGTAGCATAGTTGGGATGGACAGTAGCTAGCGCATTGGTTTGACAGTAGCATAGTTGGGATGGACAGTAGCTAGCGCATTGGTTTGATAGTGGCATAGTTGGGATAGACAGTAGCTAGCGCATTGGTTTGATAGTGGCATAGTTGGGATGGACAGTAGCTAGCGCATTGGTTTGATAGTAGCATAGTTGGGATGGACAGTAGCTAGCGCATTGGTATGATAGTAGCATAGTTGGGATGGACAGTAGCTAGCGCATTGGTATGATAGTAGCATAGTTGGGATGGACAGTAGCTAGCGCATTGGTTTGATAGTAGCATAGTTGGGATGGACTGTAGCTAGCGCAGTGGTTTGATAGTAGCATAGTTGGAATGGACAGTAGCTAGCGCATTGGTTTGACAGTAGCATAGTTGGGATGGACAGTAGCTAGCGCATTGGTTTGACAGTAGCATAGTTGGGATGGACAGTAGCTAGCGCATTGGTTTGATAGTGGCATAGTTGGGATAGACAGTAGCTAGCGCATTGGTTTGATAGTGGCACAGTTGGGATGGACAGTAGCTGGCGCATTGGTTTGATAGCATAGTTGGGATGGACAGTAGCTAGCACATTGGTTTGATAGCATAGTTGGGATGGACAGTAGCTAGCACATTGGTTTGATAGCAGCATAGTTGGGATGGACAGTAGCTAGCACATTGGTTTGATAGTAGCATAGTTGGGATGGACAGTAGCTAGCGCATTGGTTTGATAGTAGCATAGTTGGGATGGACAGTAGCTAGCGCATTGGTTTGATAGCATAGTTGGGATGGACAGTAGCTAGCACATTGGTTTGATAGCAGCATAGTTGGGATGGACAGTAGCTAGCACATTGGTTTGATAGTAGCATAGTTGGGATTGACAGTAGCTAGCACATTGGTTTGATAGTAGCAAAGTTGGGATGGACAGTAGGTAGCACATTGGTTTGATAGAAGCATAGTTGGGATGGACAGTAGCTATTACATTGGTTTGATTGCATAGTTGGGATGGACAGTAGCTAGCGCATTGGTTTGACAGTAGCATAGTTGGGATGGACAGTAGCTAGCGCATTGGTTTGACAGTAGCATAGTTGGGATGGACAGTAGCTAGCGCATTGGTTTGATAGTGGCATAGTTGGGATAGACAGTAGCTAGCGCATTGGTTTGATAGTGGCATAGTTGGGATGGACAGTAGCTAGCGCATTGGTTTGATAGTAGCATAGTTGGGATGGACAGTAGCTAGCACATTGGTTTGATAGTAGCATAGTTGGGATGGACAGTAGCTAGCACATTGGTTTGATAGTAGCATAGTTGGGATTGACAGTAGCTAGCACATTGGTTTGATTGTAGCATAGTTGGGATGGACAGTAGCTAGCACATTGGTTTGATAGCAGCATAGTTGGGATGGACAGTAGCTAGCACATTGGTTTGATAGTAGCATAGTTGGGATTGACAGTAGCTAGCACATTGGTTTGATAGTAGCATAGTTGGGATGGACAGTAGCTAGCGCATTGGTTTGATAGTAGCATAGTTGGGATGGACAGTAGCTAGCGCATTGGTTTGATAGGAGCATAGTTAGGATGGACAGTAGCTAGCACATTGGTTTGATGGATGGACAGTAGCTAGCACATTGGTTTGATAGTAGCATAGTTGGGATGGACAGTAGCTAGCACATTGGTTTGATAGTAGCATAGTTGGGATGGACAGTAGCTATTACATTGGTTTGATAGCATAGTTGGGATGGACAGTAGCTAGCACATTGGTTTGATAGCATCATAGTTGGGATGGACAGTAGCTAGCGCATTGGTTTGATAGTGGCATAGTTGGGATGGACAGTAGCTAGCGCATTGGTTTAATAGCATAGTTGGGATGGACAGTAGCTAGCACATTGGTTTGATAGCAGCATAGTTGGGATGGACAGTAGCTAGCACATTGGTTTGATAGTAGCATAGTTGGGATGGACAGTAGCTAGCGCATTGGTTTGATAGCATAGCTGGGATGGACAGTAGCTAGCGCATTGGTATGATAGTAGCATAGTTGGGATGGACAGTAGCTAGCGCATTGGTTTGATAGTAGCATAGTTGGGATGGACTGTAGCTAGCGCAGTGGTTTGATAGTAGCATAGTTGGAATGGACAGTAGCTAGCGCATTGGTTTGACAGTAGCATAGTTGGGATGGACAGTAGCTAGCGCATTGGTTTGACAGTAGCATAGTTGGGATGGACAGTAGCTAGCGCATTGGTTTGATAGTGGCATAGTTGGGATAGACAGTAGCTAGCGCATTGGTTTGATAGTGGCACAGTTGGGATGGACAGTAGCTGGCGCATTGGTTTGATAGCATAGTTGGGATGGACAGTAGCTAGCACATTGGTTTGATAGCATAGTTGGGATGGACAGTAGCTAGCACATTGGTTTGATAGCAGCATAGTTGGGATGGACAGTAGCTAGCACATTGGTTTGATAGTAGCATAGTTGGGATGGACAGTAGCTAGCGCATTGGTTTGATAGTAGCATAGTTGGGATGGACAGTAGCTAGCGCATTGGTTTGATACCATAGTTGGGATAGACAGTAGCTAGCACATTGGTTTGATAGCAGCATAGTTGGGATGGACAGTAGCTAGCACATTGGTTTGATAGTAGCATAGTTGGGATTGACAGTAGCTAGCACATTGGTTTGATAGTAGCAAAGTTGGGATGGACAGTAGCTAGCACATTGGTTTGATAGAAGCATAGTTGGGATGGACAGTAGCTAGCACATTGGTTTGATGGATGGACAGTAGCTAGCACATTGGTTTGATAGTAGCAAAGTTGGGATGGACAGTAGCTAGCGCATTGGTTTGATAGTAGCATAGTTGGGATGGACAGTAGCTAGCGCATTGGTTTGATAGTAGCATAGTTGGGATGGACAGTAGCTATTACATTGGTTTGATAGCATAGCTGGGATGGACAGTAGCTAGCACATTGGTTTGATAGCATCATAGTTGGGATGGACAATAGCTAGCGCATTGGTTTGATAGTAGCATAGTTGGGATGGACTGTAGCTAGCGCATTGGTTTGATAGTAGCATAGTTGGGATGGACAGTAGCTATTACATTGGTTTGATAGCATAGTTGGGATGGACAGTAGCTAGCGCATTGGTTTGACAGTAGCATAGTTGGGATGGACAGTAGCTAGCGCATTGGTTTGACAGTAGCATAGTTGGGATGGACAGTAGCTAGCGCATTGGTTTGATAGTGGCATAGTTGAGATAGACAGTAGCTAGCGCATTGGTTTGATAGTGGCATAGTTGGGATGGACAGTAGCTAGCGCATTGGTTTGATAGTAGCATAGTTGGGATGGACAGTAGCTAGCACATTGGTTTGATAGTAGCATAGTTGGGATGGACAGTAGCTAGCACATTGGTTTGATAGTAGCATAGTTGGGATTGGCAGTAGCTAGCACATTGGTTTGATTGTAGCATAGTTGGGATGGACAGTAGCTAGCACATTGGTTTGATAGCAGCATAGTTGGGATGGACAGTAGCTAGCACATTGGTTTGATAGTAGCATAGTTGGGATTGACAGTAGCTAGCACATTGGTTTGATAGTAGCATAGTTGGGATTGACAGTAGCTAGCACATTGGTTTGATAGTAGCAAAGTTGGGATGGACAGTAGCTAGCACATTGGTTTGATAGAAGCATAGTTGGGATGGACAGTAGCTAGCACATTGGTTTGATGGATGGACAGTAGCTAGCACATTGGTTTGATAGTAGCAAAGTTGGGATGGACAGTAGCTAGCGCATTGGTTTGATAGTAGCATAGTTGGGATGGACAGTAGCTAACGCATTGGTTTGATAGTAGCATAGTTGGGATGGACAGTAGCTATTACATTGGTTTGATAACATAGCTGGGATGGACAATAGCTAGCGCATTGGTTTGATAGTAGCATAGTTGGGATGGACTGTAGCTAGCGCATTGGTTTGATAGTAGCATAGTTGGGATGGACAGTAGCTAGCACATTGGTTTGATGGATGGACAGTAGCTAGCACATTGGTTTGATAGTAGCAAAGTTGGGATGGACAGTAGCTAGCGCATTGGTTTGATAGTAGCATAGTTGGGATGGACAGTAGCTAGCGCATTGGTTTGATAGTAGCATAGTTGGGATGGACAGTAGCTATTACATTGGTTTGATAGCATAGCTGGGATGGACAGTAGCTAGCACATTGGTTTGATAGCATCATAGTTGGAATGGACAATAGCTAGCGCATTGGTTTGATAGTAGCATAGTTGGGATGGACTGTAGCTAGCGCATTGGTTTGATAGTAGCATAGTTGGGATGGACAGTAGCTATTACATTGGTTTGATAGCATAGTTGGGATGGACAGTAGCTAGCGCATTGGTTTGACAGTAGCATAGTTGGGATGGACAGTAGCTAGCGCATTGGTTTGACAGTAGCATAGTTGGGATGGACAGTAGCTAGCGCATTGGTTTGATAGTGGCATAGTTGGGATAGACAGTAGCTAGCGCATTGGTTTGATAGTGGCATAGTTGGGATGGACAGTAGCTAGCGCATTGGTTTGATAGTAGCATAGTTGGGATGGACAGTAGCTAGCACATTGGTTTGATAGTAGCATAGTTGGGATTGACAGTAGCTAGCACATTGGTTTGATAGTAGCATAGTTGGGATGGACAGTAGCTAGCGCATTGGTTTGATAGTAGCATAGTTGGGATGGACAGTAGCTAGCGCATTGGTTTGATAGGAGCATAGTTAGGATGGACAGTAGCTAGCACATTGGTTTGATGGATGGACAGTAGCTAGCACATTGGTTTGATAGTAGCATAGTTGGGATGGACAGTAGCTAGCACATTGGTTTGATAGTAGCATAGTTGGGATGGACAGTAGCTATTACATTGGTTTGATAGCATAGTTGGGATGGACAGTAGCTAGCACATTGGTTTGATAGCATCATAGTTGGGATGGACAGTAGCTAGCGCATTGGTTTGATAGTGGCATAGTTGGGATGGACAGTAGCTAGCGCATTGGTTTGATAGCATAGTTGGGATGGACAGTAGCTTGCACATTGGTTTGATAGCAGCATAGTTGGGATGGACAGTAGCTAGCACATTGGTTTGATAGTAGCATAGTTGGGATGGACAGTAGCTAGCGCATTGGTTTGATAGCATAGCTGGGATGGACAGTAGCTAGCGCATTGGTATGATAGTAGCATAGTTGGGATGGACAGTAGCTAGCGCATTGGTTTGATAGTAGCATAGTTGGGATGGACTGTAGCTAGCGCAGTGGTTTGATAGTAGCATAGTTGGAATGGACAGTAGCTAGCGCATTGGTTTGACAGTAGCATAGTTGGGATGGACAGTAGCTAGCGCATTGGTTTGACAGTAGCATAGTTGGGATGGACAGTAGCTAGCGCATTGGTTTGATAGTGGCATAGTTGGGATAGACAGTAGCTAGCGCATTGGTTTGATAGTGGCACAGTTGGGATGGACAGTAGCTGGCGCATTGGTTTGATAGCATAGTTGGGATGGACAGTAGCTAGCACATTGGTTTGATAGCATAGTTGGGATGGACAGTAGCTAGCACATTGGTTTGATAGCAGCATAGTTGGGATGGACAGTAGCTAGCACATTGGTTTGATAGTAGCATAGTTGGGATGGACAGTAGCTAGCGCATTGGTTTGATAGTAGCATAGTTGGGATGGACAGTAGCTAGCGCATTGGTTTGATACCATAGTTGGGATAGACAGTAGCTAGCACATTGGTTTGATAGCAGCATAGTTGGGATGGACAGTAGCTAGCACATTGGTTTGATAGTAGCATAGTTGGGATTGACAGTAGCTAGCACATTGGTTTGATAGTAGCAAAGTTGGGATGGACAGTAGCTAGCACATTGGTTTGATAGAAGCATAGTTGGGATGGACAGTAGCTAGCACATTGGTTTGATGGATGGACAGTAGCTAGCACATTGGTTTGATAGTAGCAAAGTTGGGATGGACAGTAGCTAGCGCATTGGTTTGATAGTAGCATAGTTGGGATGGACAGTAGCTAGCGCATTGGTTTGATAGTAGCATAGTTGGGATGGACAGTAGCTATTACATTGGTTTGATAGCATAGCTGGGATGGACAGTAGCTAGCACATTGGTTTGATAGCATCATAGTTGGGATGGACAATAGCTAGCGCATTGGTTTGATAGTAGCATAGTTGGGATGGACTGTAGCTAGCGCATTGGTTTGATAGTAGCATAGTTGGGATGGACAGTAGCTATTACATTGGTTTGATAGCATAGTTGGGATGGACAGTAGCTAGCGCATTGGTTTGACAGTAGCATAGTTGGGATGGACAGTAGCTAGCGCATTGGTTTGACAGTAGCATAGTTGGGATGGACAGTAGCTAGCGCATTGGTTTGATAGTGGCATAGTTGAGATAGACAGTAGCTAGCGCATTGGTTTGATAGTGGCATAGTTGGGATGGACAGTAGCTAGCGCATTGGTTTGATAGTAGCATAGTTGGGATGGACAGTAGCTAGCACATTGGTTTGATAGTAGCATAGTTGGGATGGACAGTAGCTAGCACATTGGTTTGATAGTAGCATAGTTGGGATTGACAGTAGCTAGCACATTGGTTTGATTGTAGCATAGTTGGGATGGACAGTAGCTAGCACATTGGTTTGATAGCAGCATAGTTGGGATGGACAGTAGCTAGCACATTGGTTTGATAGTAGCATAGTTGGGATTGACAGTAGCTAGCACATTGGTTTGATA
Source organism: Borostomias antarcticus (assembly GCF_949987555.1). Taxonomy (NCBI): domain Eukaryota; kingdom Metazoa; phylum Chordata; class Actinopteri; order Stomiiformes; family Stomiidae; genus Borostomias; species Borostomias antarcticus. The sequence goes on from NC_140234.1 coordinate 12,488,115, forward strand.
GTAGCATAGTTGGGATTGACAGTAGCTAGCACATTGGTTTGATAGTAGCAAAGTTGGGATGGACAGTAGCTAGCACATTGGTTTGATAGAAGCATAGTTGGGATGGACAGTAGCTAGCACATTGGTTTGATGGATGGACAGTAGCTAGCACATTGGTTTGATAGTAGCAAAGTTGGGATGGACAGTAGCTAGCGCATTGGTTTGATAGTAGCATAGTTGGGATGGACAGTAGCTAACGCATTGGTTTGATAGTAGCATAGTTGGGATGGACAGTAGCTATTACATTGGTTTGATAACATAGCTGGGATGGACAATAGCTAGCGCATTGGTTTGATAGTAGCATAGTTGGGATGGACTGTAGCTAGCGCATTGGTTTGATAGTAGCATAGTTGGGATGGACAGTAGCTAGCACATTGGTTTGATGGATGGACAGTAGCTAGCACATTGGTTTGATAGTAGCAAAGTTGGGATGGACAGTAGCTAGCGCATTGGTTTGATAGTAGCATAGTTGGGATGGACAGTAGCTAGCGCATTGGTTTGATAGTAGCATAGTTGGGATGGACAGTAGCTATTACATTGGTTTGATAGCATAGCTGGGATGGACAGTAGCTAGCACATTGGTTTGATAGCATCATAGTTGGAATGGACAATAGCTAGCGCATTGGTTTGATAGTAGCATAGTTGGGATGGACTGTAGCTAGCGCATTGGTTTGATAGTAGCATAGTTGGGATGGACAGTAGCTATTACATTGGTTTGATAGCATAGTTGGGATGGACAGTAGCTAGCGCATTGGTTTGACAGTAGCATAGTTGGGATGGACAGTAGCTAGCGCATTGGTTTGACAGTAGCATAGTTGGGATGGACAGTAGCTAGCGCATTGGTTTGATAGTGGCATAGTTGGGATAGACAGTAGCTAGCGCATTGGTTTGATAGTGGCATAGTTGGGATGGACAGTAGCTAGCGCATTGGTTTGATAGTAGCATAGTTGGGATGGACAGTAGCTAGCACATTGGTTTGATAGTAGCATAGTTGGGATGGACAGTAGCTAGCACATTGGTTTGATAGTAGCATAGTTGGGATTGACAGTAGCTAGCACATTGGTTTGATTGTAGCATAGTTGGGATGGACAGTAGCTAGCACATTGGTTTGATAGCAGCATAGTTGGGATGGACAGTAGCTAGCACATTGGTTTGATAGTAGCATAGTTGGTATTGACAGTAGCTAGCACATTGGTTTGATAGTAGCATAGTTGGGATGGACAGTAGCTAGCGCATTGGTTTGATAGTAGCATAGTTGGGATGGACAGTAGCTAGCGCATTGGTTTGATAGCATAGTTGGGATGGACAGTAGCTTGCACATTGGTTTGATAGCAGCATAGTTGGGATGGACAGTAGCTAGCACATTGGTTTGATAGTAGCATAGTTGGGATGGACAGTAGCTAGCGCATTGGTTTGATAGCATAGCTGGGATGGACAGTAGCTAGCGCATTGGTATGATAGTAGCATAGTTGGGATGGACAGTAGCTAGCGCATTGGTTTGATAGTAGCATAGTTGGGATGGACTGTAGCTAGCGCAGTGGTTTGATAGTAGCATAGTTGGAATGGACAGTAGCTAGCGCATTGGTTTGACAGTAGCATAGTTGGGATGGACAGTAGCTAGCGCATTGGTTTGACAGTAGCATAGTTGGGATGGACAGTAGCTAGCGCATTGGTTTGATAGTGGCATAGTTGGGATAGACAGTAGCTAGCGCATTGGTTTGATAGTGGCACAGTTGGGATGGACAGTAGCTGGCGCATTGGTTTGATAGCATAGTTGGGATGGACAGTAGCAAGCACATTGGTTTGATAGCATAGTTGGGATGGACAGTAGCTAGCACATTGGTTTGATAGCAGCATAGTTGGGATGGACAGTAGCTAGCACATTGGTTTGATAGTAGCATAGTTGGGATGGACAGTAGCTAGCGCATTGGTTTGATAGTAGCATAGTTGGGATGGACAGTAGCTAGCGCATTGGTTTGATACCATAGTTGGGATAGACAGTAGCTAGCACATTGGTTTGATAGCAGCATAGTTGGGATGGACAGTAGCTAGCACATTGGTTTGATAGTAGCATAGTTGGGATTGACAGTAGCTAGCACATTGGTTTGATAGTAGCAAAGTTGGGATGGACAGTTGCTAGCACATTGGTTTGATAGAAGCATAGTTGGGATGGACAGTAGCTAGCACATTGGTTTGATGGATGGACAGTAGCTAGCACATTGGTTTGATAGTAGCAAAGTTGGGATGGACAGTAGCTAGCGCATTGGTTTGATAGTAGCATAGTTGGGATGGACAGTAGCTAGCGCATTGGTTTGATAGTAGCATAGTTGGGATGGACAGTAGCTATTACATTGGTTTGATAGCATAGCTGGGATGGACAGTAGCTAGCACATTGGTTTGATAGCATCATAGTTGGGATGGACAATAGCTAGCGCATTGGTTTGATAGTAGCATAGTTGGGATGGACTGTAGCTAGCGCATTGGTTTGATAGTAGCATAGTTGGGATGGACAGTAGCTATTACATTGGTTTGATAGCATAGTTGGGATGGACAGTAGCTAGCGCATTGGTTTGACAGTAGCATAGTTGGGATGGACAGTAGCTAGCGCATTGGTTTGACAGTAGCATAGTTGGGATGGACAGTAGCTAGCGCATTGGTTTGATAGTGGCATAGTTGAGATAGACAGTAGCTAGCGCATTGGTTTGATAGTGGCATAGTTGGGATGGACAGTAGCTAGCGCATTGGTTTGATAGTAGCATAGTTGGGATGGACAGTAGCTAGCACATTGGTTTGATAGTAGCATAGTTGGGATGGACAGTAGCTAGCACATTGGTTTGATAGTAGCATAGTTGGGATTGACAGTAGCTAGCACATTGGTTTGATTGTAGCATAGTTGGGATGGACAGTAGCTAGCACATTGGTTTGATAGCAGCATAGTTGGGATGGACAGTAGCTAGCACATTGGTTTGATAGTAGCATAGTTGGGATTGACAGTAGCTAGCACATTGGTTTGATAGTAGCATAGTTGGGATTGACAGTAGCTAGCACATTGGTTTGATAGTAGCAAAGTTGGGATGGACAGTAGCTAGCACATTGGTTTGATAGAAGCATAGTTGGGATGGACAGTAGCTAGCACATTGGTTTGATGGATGGACAGTAGCTAGCACATTGGTTTGATAGTAGCAAAGTTGGGATGGACAGTAGCTAGCGCATTGGTTTGATAGTAGCATAGTTGGGATGGACAGTAGCTAACGCATTGGTTTGATAGTAGCATAGTTGGGATGGACAGTAGCTATTACATTGGTTTGATAACATAGCTGGGATGGACAATAGCTAGCGCATTGGTTTGATAGTAGCATAGTTGGGATGGACTGTAGCTAGCGCATTGGTTTGATAGTAGCATAGTTGGGATGGACAGTAGCTAGCACATTGGTTTGATGGATGGACAGTAGCTAGCACATTGGTTTGATAGTAGCAAAGTTGGGATGGACAGTAGCTAGCGCATTGGTTTGATAGTAGCATAGTTGGGATGGACAGTAGCTAGCGCATTGGTTTGATAGTAGCATAGTTGGGATGGACAGTAGCTATTACATTGGTTTGATAGCATAGCTGGGATGGACAGTAGCTAGCACATTGGTTTGATAGCATCATAGTTGGAATGGACAATAGCTAGCGCATTGGTTTGATAGTAGCATAGTTGGGATGGACTGTAGCTAGCGCATTGGTTTGATAGTAGCATAGTTGGGATGGACAGTAGCTATTACATTGGTTTGATAGCATAGTTGGGATGGACAGTAGCTAGCGCATTGGTTTGACAGTAGCATAGTTGGGATGGACAGTAGCTAGCGCATTGGTTTGACAGTAGCATAGTTGGGATGGACAGTAGCTAGCGCATTGGTTTGATAGTGGCATAGTTGGGATAGACAGTAGCTAGCGCATTGGTTTGATAGTGGCATAGTTGGGATGGACAGTAGCTAGCGCATTGGTTTGATAGTAGCATAGTTGGGATGGACAGTAGCTAGCACATTGGTTTGATAGTAGCATAGTTGGGATGGACAGTAGCTAGCACATTGGTTTGATAGTAGCATAGTTGGGATTGACAGTAGCTAGCACATTGGTTTGATTGTAGCATAGTTGGGATGGACAGTAGCTAGCACATTGGTTTGATAGCAGCATAGTTGGGATGGACAGTAGCTAGCACATTGGTTTGATAGTAGCATAGTTGGTATTGACAGTAGCTAGCACATTGGTTTGATAGTAGCATAGTTGGGATGGACAGTAGCTAGCGCATTGGTTTGATAGTAGCATAGTTGGGATGGACAGTAGCTAGCGCATTGGTTTGATAGGAGCATAGTTGGGATGGACAGTAGCTAGCACATTGGTTTGATGGATGGACAGTAGCTAGCACATTGGTTTGATAGTAGCATAGTTGGGATGGACAGTAGCTAGCACATTGGTTTGATAGTAGCATAGTTGGGATGGACAGTAGCTATTACATTGGTTTGATAGCATAGTTGGGATGGACAGTAGCTAGCACATTGGTTTGATAGCATCATAGTTGGGATTGACAGTAGCTAGCGCATTGGTTTGATAGTGGCATAGTTGGGATGGACAGTAGCTAGCGCATTGGTTTGATAGCATAGTTGGGATGGACAGTAGCTAGCACATTGGTTTGATAGCAGCATAGTTGGGATGGACAGTAGCTAGCACATTGGTTTTATAGTAGCATAGTTGGGATGGACAGTAGCTAGCGCATTGGTTTGATAGTAGCATAGTTGGGATGGACAGTAGCTAGCGCATTGGTTTGATAGCATAGCTGGGATGGACAGTAGCTAGCGCATTGGTATGATAGTAGCATAGTTGGGATGGACAGTAGCTAGCGCATTGGTTTGATAGTAGCATAGTTGGGATGGACTGTAGCTAGCGCAGTGGTTTGATAGTAGCATAGTTGGAATGGACAGTAGCTAGCGCATTAGTTTGACAGTAGCATAGTTGGGATGGACAGTAGCTAGCGCATTGGTTTGACAGTAGCATAGTTGGGATGGACAGTAGCTAGCGCATTGGTTTGATAGTGGCATAGTTGGGATAGACAGTAGCTAGCGCATTGGTTTGATAGTGGCACAGTTGGGATGGACAGTAGCTGGCGCATTGGTTTGATAGCATAGTTGGGATGGACAGTAGCTAGCACATTGGTTTGATAGCATAGTTGGGATGGACAGTAGCTAGCACATTGGTTTGATAGCAGCATAGTTGGGATGGACAGTAGCTAGCACATTGGTTTGATAGTAGCATAGTTGGGATGGACAGTAGCTAGCGCATTGGTTTGATAGTAGCATAGTTGGGATGGACAGTAGCTAGCGCATTGGTTTGATAGCATAGTTGGGATGGACAGTAGCTAGCACATTGGTTTGATAGCAGCATAGTTGGGATGGACAGTAGCTAGCACATTGGTTTGATGGATGGACAGTAGCTAGCACATTGGTTTGATAGTAGCATAGTTGGGATGGACAGTAGCTAGCGCATTGGTTTGATAGTAGCATAGTTGGGATGGACAGTAGCTAGCGCATTGGTTTGATAGTAGCATAGTTGGGATGGACAGTAGCTATTACATTGGTTTGATAGCATAGTTGGGATGGACAGTAGCTAGCACATTGGTTTGATAGCATCATAGTTGGGATGGACAATAGCTAGCGCATTGGTTTGATAGTAGCATAGTTGGGATGGACTGTAGCTAGCGCATTGGTTTGATAGTAGCATAGTTGGGATGGACAGTAGCTATTACATTGGTTTGATAGCATAGTTGGGATGGACAGTAGCTAGCGCATTGGTTTGACAGTAGCATAGTTGGGATGGACAGTAGCTAGCGCATTGGTTTGACAGTAGCATAGTTGGGATGGACAGTAGCTAGCGCATTGGTTTGATAGTGGCATAGTTGGGATAGACAGTAGCTAGCGCATTGGTTTGATAGTGGCATAGTTGGGATGGACAGTAGCTAGCGCATTGGTTTGATAGTAGCATAGTTGGGATGGACAGTAGCTATTACATTGGTTTGATAGCATAGTTGGGATGGACAGTAGCTAGCGCATTGGTTTGACAGTAGCATAGTTGGGATGGACAGTAGCTAGCGCATTGGTTTGACAGTAGCATAGTTGGGATGGACAGTAGCTAGCGCATTGGTTTGATAGTGGCATAGTTGGAATAGACAGTAGCTAGCGCATTGGTTTGATAGTGGCATAGTTGGGATGGACAGTAGCTAGCGCATTGGTTTGATAGTAGCATAGTTGGGATGGACAGTAGCTAGCACATTGGTTTGATAGTAGCATAGTTGGGATGGACAGTAGCTAGCACATTGGTTTGATAGTAGCATAGTTGGGATTGACAGTAGCTAGCACATTGGTTTGATAGTAGCATAGTTGGGATGGACAGTAGCTAGCACATTGGTTTGATAGCAGCATAGTTGGGATGGACAGTAGCTAGCACATTGGTTTGATAGTAGAATAGTTGGGATTGACAGTAGCTAGCACATTGGTTTGATAGTAGCATAGTTGGGATGGACAGTAGCTATTACATTGGTTTGATAGCATAGTTGGGATGGACAGTAGCTAGCGCATTGGTTTGATAGTAGCATAGTTGGGATGGACAGTAGCTAGCGCATTGGTTTGATAGTAGCATAGTTGGGATGGACAGTAGCTAGCGCATTGGTATGATAGTAGCATAGTTGGGATGGACAGTAGCTAGCGCATTGGTTTGATAGTAGCATAGTTGGGATGGACTGTAGCTAGCGCAGTGGTTTGATAGTAGCATAGTTGGAATGGACAGTAGCTAGCGCATTGGTTTGACAGTAGCATAGTTGGGATGGACAGTAGCTAGCGCATTGGTTTGACAGTAGCATAGTTGGGATGGACAGTAGCTAGCACATTGGTTTGATAGTAGCATAGTTGGGATGGACAGTAGCTAGCGCATTGGTTTGATAGTAGCATAGTTGGGATGGACAGTAGCTAGCGCATTGGTTTGATAGCATAGTTGGGATGGACAGTAGCTAGCACATTGGTTTGATAGCAGCATAGTTGGGATGGACAGTAGCTAGCACATTGGTTTGATAGTAGCATAGTTGGGATTGACAGTAGCTAGCACATTGGTTTGATAGTAGCAAAGTTGGGATGGACAGTAGCTAGCACATTGGTTTGATAGAAGCATAGTTGGGATGGACAGTAGCTAGCACATTGGTTTGATGGATGGACAGTAGCTAGCGCATTGGTTTGATAGCATAGTTGGGATGGACAGTAGCTAGCACATTGGTTTGATAGCAGCATAGTTGGGATGGACAGTAGCTAGCACATTGGTTTGATAGTAGCATAGTTGGGATGGACAGTAGCTAGCGCATTGGTTTGATAGTAGCATAGTTGGGATGGACAGTAGCTAGCGCATTGGTTTGATAGCATAGCTGGGATGGACAGTAGCTAGCGCATTGGTATGATAGTAGCATAGCTGGGATGGACAGTAGCTAGCGCATTGGTTTGATAGTAGCATAGTTGGGATGGACTGTAGCTAGCGCAGTGGTTTGATAGTAGCATAGTTGGAATGGACAGTAGCTAGCGCATTGGTTTGACAGTAGCATAGTTGGGATGGACAGTAGCTAGCGCATTGGTTTGACAGTAGCATAGTTGGGATGGACAGTAGCTAGCGCATTGGTTTGATAGTGGCATAGTTGGGATAGACAGTAGCTAGCGCATTGGTTTGATAGTGGCACAGTTGGGATGGACAGTAGCTGGCGCATTGGTTTGATAGCATAGTTGGGATGGACAGTAGCTAGCACATTGGTTTGATAGCATAGTTGGGATGGACAGTAGCTAGCACATTGGTTTGATAGCAGCATAGTTGGGATGGACAGTAGCTAGCGCATTGGTTTGATAGTAGCATAGTTGGGATGGACAGTAGCTATTACATTGGTTTGATAGCATAGTTGGGATGGACAGTAGCTAGCGCATTGGTTTGACAGTAGCATAGTTGGGATGGACAGTAGCTAGCGCATTGGTTTGACAGTAGCATAGTTGGGATGGACAGTAGCTAGCGCATTGGTTTGATAGCATAGTTGGGATGGACAGTAGCTAGCACATTGGTTTGATAGCAGCATAGTTGGGATGGACAGTAGCTAGCACATTGGTTTGATGGATGGACAGTAGCTAGCACATTGGTTTGATAGTAGCATAGTTGGGATGGACAGTAGCTAGCGCATTGGTTTGATAGTAGCATAGTTGGGATAGACAGTAGCTAGCGCATTGGTTTGATAGTGGCACAGTTGGGATGGACAGTAGCTTGCGCATTGGTTTGATAGCATAGTTGGGATGGACAGTAGCTAGCACATTGGTTTGATAGCACAGTTGGGATGGACAGTAGCTAGCACATTGGTTTGATAGCAGCATAGTTGGGATGGACAGTAGCTAGCACATTGGTTTGATAGTAGCATAGTTGGGATGGACAGTAGCTAGCGCATTGGTTTGATAGTAGCATAGTTGGGATGGACAGTAGCTAGCGCATTGGTTTGATAGCATAGTTGGGATGGACAGTAGCTAGCACATTGGTTTGATAGCAGCATAGTTGGGATGGACAGTAGCTAGCACATTGGTTTGATGGATGGACAGTAGCTAGCACATTGGTTTGATAGTAGCATAGTTGGGATGGACAGTAGCTATTACATTGGTTTGATAGCATAGTTGGGATGGACAGTAGCTAGCACATTGGTTTGATAGCATCATAGTTGGGATGGACAGTAGCTAGCGCATTGGTTTGATAGTGGCATAGTTGGGATGGACAGTAGCTAGCACATTGGTTTGATAGCATAGTTGGGATGGACAGTAGCTGCACATTGGTTTGATAGCAGCATAGTTGGGATGGACAGTAGCTAGCACATTGGTTTGATAGTAGCATAGTTGGGATGGACGGTAGCTAGCGCATTGGTTTGATAGTAGCATAGTTGGGATGGACAGTAGCTAGCGCATTGGTTTGATAGCATAGCTGGGATGGACAGTAGCTAGCGCATTGGTTTGATAGTAGCATAGTTGCAATGGACAGTAGCTAGCGCATTGGTTTGATAGTAGCATAGTTGGGATGGACTGTAGCTAGCGCAGTGGTTTGATAGTAGCATAGTTGGAATGGACAGTAGCTAGCGCATTGGTTTGACAGTAGCATAGTTGGGATGGACAGTAGCTAGCGCATTGGTTTGACAGTAGCATAGTTGGGATGGACAGTAGCTAGCGCATTGGTTTGATAGTGGCATAGTTGGGATAGACAGTAGCTAGCGCATTGGTTTGATAGTGGCACAGTTGGGATGGACAGTAGCTGGCGCATTGGTTTGATAGCATAGTTGGGATGGACAGTAGCTCGCACATTGGTTTGATAGCATAGTTGGGATGGACAGTAGCTAGCACATTGGTTTGATAGCAGCATAGTTGGGATGGACAGTAGCTAGCACATTGGTTTGATAGTAGCATAGTTGGGATGGACAGTAGCTAGCGCATTGGTTTGATAGTAGCATAGTTGGGATGGACAGTAGCTAGCGCATTGGTTTGATAGCATAGTTGGGATGGACAGTAGCTAGCACATTGGTTTGATAGCAGCATAGTTGGGATGGACAGTAGCTAGCACATTGGTTTGATAGTAGCATAGTTGGGATTGACAGTAGCTAGCACATTGGTTTGATAGTAGCAAAGTTGGGATGGACAGTAGCTAGCACATTGGTTTGATAGAAGCATAGTTGGGATGGACAGTAGCTAGCACATTGGTTTGATGGATGGACAGTAGCTAGCACATTGGTTTGATAGTAGCAAAGTTGGGATGGACAGTAGCTAGCGCATTGGTTTGATAGTAGCATAGTTGGGATGGACAGTAGCTAGCGCATTGGTTTGATAGTAGCATAGTTGGGATGGACAGTAGCTATTACATTGGTTTGATAGCATAGCTGGGATGGACAGTAGCTAGCACATTGGTTTGATAGCATCATAGTTGGGATGGACAATAGCTAGCGCATTGGTTTGATAGTAGCATAGTTGGGATGGACTGTAGCTAGCGCATTGGTTTGATAGTAGCATAGTTGGGATGGACAGTAGCTATTACATTGGTTTGATAGCATAGTTGGGATGGACAGTAGCTAGCGCATTGGTTTGACAGTAGCATAGTTGGGATGGACAGTAGCTAGCGCATTGGTTTGACAGTAGCATAGTTGGGATGGACAGTAGCTAGCGCATTGGTTTGATAGTGGCATAGTTGAGATAGACAGTAGCTAGCGCATTGGTTTGATAGTGGCATAGTTGGGATGGACAGTAGCTAGCGCATTGGTTTGATAGTAGCATAGTTGGGATGGACAGTAGCTAGCACATTGGTTTGATAGTAGCATAGTTGGGATGGACAGTAGCTAGCACATTGGTTTGATAGTAGCATAGTTGGGATTGACAGTAGCTAGCACATTGGTTTGATTGTAGCATAGTTGGGATGGACAGTAGCTAGCACATTGGTTTGATAGCAGCATAGTTGGGATGGACAGTAGCTAGCACATTGGTTTGATAGTAGCATAGTTGGGATTGACAGTAGCTAGCACATTGGTTTGATAGTAGCATAGTTGGGATTGACAGTAGCTAGCACATTGGTTTGATAGTAGCAAAGTTGGGATGGACAGTAGCTAGCACATTGGTTTGATAGAAGCATAGTTGGGATGGACAGTAGCTAGCACATTGGTTTGATGGATGGACAGTAGCTAGCACATTGGTTTGATAGTAGCAAAGTTGGGATGGACAGTAGCTAGCGCATTGGTTTGATAGTAGCATAGTTGGGATGGACAGTAGCTAACGCATTGGTTTGATAGTAGCATAGTTGGGATGGACAGTAGCTATTACATTGGTTTGATAACATAGCTGGGATGGACAATAGCTAGCGCATTGGTTTGATAGTAGCATAGTTGGGATGGACTGTAGCTAGCGCATTGGTTTGATAGTAGCATAGTTGGGATGGACAGTAGCTAGCACATTGGTTTGATGGATGGACAGTAGCTAGCACATTGGTTTGATAGTAGCAAAGTTGGGATGGACAGTAGCTAGCGCATTGGTTTGATAGTAGCATAGTTGGGATGGACAGTAGCTAGCGCATTGGTTTGATAGTAGCATAGTTGGGATGGACAGTAGCTATTACATTGGTTTGATAGCATAGCTGGGATGGACAGTAGCTAGCACATTGGTTTGATAGCATCATAGTTGGGATGGACAATAGCTAGCGCATTGGTTTGATAGTAGCATAGTTGGGATGGACTGTAGCTAGCGCATTGGTTTGATAGTAGCATAGTTGGGATGGACAGTAGCTATTACATTGGTTTGATAGCATAGTTGGGATGGACAGTAGCTAGCGCATTGGTTTGACAGTAGCATAGTTGGGATGGACAGTAGCTAGCGCATTGGTTTGACAGTAGCATAGTTGGGATGGACAGTAGCTAGCGCATTGGTTTGATAGTGGCATAGTTGGGATAGACAGTAGCTAGCGCATTGGTTTGATAGTGGCATAGTTGGGATGGACAGTAGCTAGCGCATTGGTTTGATAGTAGCATAGTTGGGATGGACAGTAGCTAGCACATTGGTTTGATAGTAGCATAGTTGGGATGGACAGTAGCTAGCACATTGGTTTGATAGTAGCATAGTTGGGATTGACAGTAGCTAGCACATTGGTTTGATTGTAGCATAGTTGGGATGGACAGTAGCTAGCACATTGGTTTGATAGCAGCATAGTTGGGATGGACAGTAGCTAGCACATTGGTTTGATAGTAGCATAGTTGGGATTGACAGTAGCTAGCACATTGGTTTGATAGTAGCATAGTTGGGATGGACAGTAGCTAGCGCATTGGTTTGATAGTAGCATAGTTGGGATGGACAGTAGCTAGCGCATTGGTTTGATAGGAGCATAGTTGGGATGGACAGTAGCTAGCACATTGGTTTGATGGATGGACAGTAGCTAGCACATTGGTTTGATAGTAGCATAGTTGGGATGGACAGTAGCTAGCACATTGGTTTGATAGTAGCATAGTTGGGATGGACAGTAGCTATTACATTGGTTTGATAGCATAGTTGGGATGGACAGTAGCTAGCGCATTGGTTTGATAGTAGCATAGTTGGGATGGACAGTAGCTAGCGCATTGGTTTGATAGTAGCATAGTTGGGATGGACAGTAGCTAGCGCATTGGTTTGATAGCATAGTTGGGATGGACAGTAGCTAGCACATTGGTTTGATAGCAGCATAGTTGGGATGGACAGTAGCTAGCACATTGGTTTGATAGCAGCATAGTTGGGATGGACAGTAGCTAGCACATTGGTTTGATAGTAGCATAGTTGGGATGGACAGTAGCTAGCGCATTGGTTTGATAGTAGCATAGTTGGGATGGACAGTAGCTAGCACATTGGTTTGATAGTAGCATAGTTGGAATGGACAGTAGCTAGCACATTGGTTTGATAGTAGCATAGTTGGGATTGACAGTAGCTAGCACATTGGTTTGATTGTAGCATAGTTGGGATTGACAGTAGCTAGCACATTGGTTTGATAGTAGCATAGTTGGGATGGACAGTAGCTAGCGCATTGGTTTGATAGTAGCATAGTTGGGATGGACAGTAGCTAGCGCATTGGTTTGATAGTAGCATAGTTGGGATGGACAGTAGCTAGCACATTGGTTTGATGGATGGACAGTAGCTAGCACATTGGTTTGATAGTAGCATAGTTGGGATGGACAGTAGCTAGCACATTGGTTTGATAGTAGCATAGTTGGGATGGACAGTAGCTATTACATTGGTTTGATAGCATAGTTGGGATGGACAGAAACTAGCACATTGGTTTGATAGCATCATAGTTGGGATGGACAGTAGCTAGCGCATTGGTTTGATAGTGGCATAGTTGGGATGGACAGTAGCTAGCGCATTGGTTTGATAGCATAGTTGGGATGGACAGTAGCTAGCACATTGGTTTGATAGCAGCATAGTTGGGATGGACAGTAGCTAGCACATTGGTTTGATAGTAGCATAGTTGGGATGGACAGTAGCTAGCGCATTGGTTTGATAGTAGCATAGTTGGGATGGACAGTAGCTAGCACATTGGTTTGATAGCATAGCTGGGATGGACAGTAGCTAGCACATTGGTATGATAGTAGCATAGTTGGGATGGACAGTAGCTAGCGCATTGGTTTGACAGTAGCATAGTTGGGATGGACAGTAGCTAGCGCATTGGTTTGATAGTGGCATAGTTGGGATAGACAGTAGCTAGCGCATTGGTTTGATAGTGGCACAGTTGGGATGGACAGTAGCTGGCGCATTGGTTTGATAGCATAGTTGGGATGGACAGTAGCTAGCACATTGTTTTGATAGCATAGTTGGGATGGACAGTAGCAAGCACATTGGTTTGATAGCAGCATAGTTGGGATGGACAGTAGCTAGCACATTTGTTTGATAGTAGCATAGTTGGGATGGACAGTAGCTAGCGCATTGGTTTGATAGTAGCATAGTTGGGATGGACAGTAGCTAGCGCATTGGTTTGATAGCATAGTTGGGATGGACAGTAGCTAGCACATTGGTTTGATAGCAGCATAGTTGGGATGGGCAGTAGCTAGCACATTGGTTTGATAGTAGCATAGTTGGGATTGACAGTAGCTAGCACATTGGTTTGATAGTAGCAAAGTTGGGATGGACAGTAGCTAGCACATTGGTTTGATAGAAGCATAGTTGGGATGGACAGTAGCTAGCACATTGGTTTGATGGATGGACAGTAGCTAGCACATTGGTTTGATAGTAGCAAAGTTGGGATGGACAGTAGCTAGCGCATTGGTTTGATAGTAGCATAGTTGGGATGGACAGTAGCTAGCGCATTGGTTTGATAGTAGCATAGTTGGGATGGACAGTAGCTATTACATTGGTTTGATAGCATAGCTGGGATGGACAGTAGCTAGCACATTGGTTTGATAGCATCATAGTTGGGATGGACAATAGCTAGCGCATTGGTTTGATAGTAGCATAGTTGGGATGGACAGTAGCTAGCGCATTGGTTTGATAGTAGCATAGTTGGGATAGACAGTAGCTAGCGCATTGGTTTGATAGTGGCACAGTTGGGATGGACAGTAGCTTGCGCATTGGTTTGATAGCATAGTTGGGATGGACAGTAGCTAGCACATTGGTTTGATAGCATAGTTGGGATGGACAGTAGCTAGCACATTGGTTTGATAGCAGCATAGTTGGGATGGACAGTAGCTAGCACATTGGTTTGATAGTAGCATAGTTGGGATGGACAGTAGCTAGCGCATTGGTTTGATAGTAGCATAGTTGGGATGGACAGTAGCTAGCGCATTGGTTTGATAGCATAGTTGGGATGGACAGTAGGTAGCACATTGGTTTGATAGCAGCATAGTTGGGATGGACAGTAGCTAGCACATTGGTTTGATGGATGGACAGTAGCTAGCACATTGGTTTGATAGTAGCATAGTTGGGATGGACAGTAGCTATTACATTGGTTTGATAGCATAGTTGGGATGGACAGTAGCTAGCACATTGGTTTGATAGCATCATAGTTGGGATGGACAGTAGCTAGCGCATTGGTTTGATAGTGGCATAGTTGGGATGGACAGTAGCTAGCGCATTGGTTTGATAGCATAGTTGGGATGGACAGTAGCTGCACATTGGTTTGATAGCAGCATAGTTGGGATGGACAGTAGCTAGCACATTGGTTTGATAGTAGCATAGTTGGGATGGACGGTAGCTAGCGCATTGGTTTGATAGTAGCATAGTTGGGATGGACAGTAGCTAGCGCATTGGTTTGATAGCATAGCTGGGATGGACAGTAGCTAGCGCATTGGTTTGATAGTAGCATAGTTGCAATGGACAGTAGCTAGCGCATTGGTTTGATAGTAGCATAGTTGGGATGGACTGTAGCTAGCGCAGTGGTTTGATAGTAGCATAGTTGGAATGGACAGTAGCTAGCGCATTGGTTTGACAGTAGCATAGTTGGGATGGACAGTAGCTAGCGCATTGGTTTGACAGTAGCATAGTTGGGATGGACAGTAGCTAGCGCATTGGTTTGATAGTGGCATAGTTGGGATAGACAGTAGCTAGCGCATTGGTTTGATAGTGGCACAGTTGGGATGGACAGTAGCTGGCGCATTGGTTTGATAGCATAGTTGGGATGGACAGTAGCTCGCACATTGGTTTGATAGCATAGTTGGGATGGACAGTAGCTAGCACATTGGTTTGATAGCAGCATAGTTGGGATGGACAGTAGCTAGCACATTGGTTTGATAGTAGCATAGTTGGGATGGACAGTAGCTAGCGCATTGGTTTGATAGTAGCATAGTTGGGATGGACAGTAGCTAGCGCATTGGTTTGATAGCATAGTTGGGATGGACAGTAGCTAGCACATTGGTTTGATAGCAGCATAGTTGGGATGGACAGTAGCTAGCACATTGGTTTGATAGTAGCATAGTTGGGATTGACAGTAGCTAGCACATTGGTTTGATAGTAGCAAAGTTGGGATGGACAGTAGCTAGCACATTGGTTTGATAGAAGCATAGTTGGGATGGACAGTAGCTAGCACATTGGTTTGATGGATGGACAGTAGCTAGCACATTGGTTTGATAGTAGCAAAGTTGGGATGGACATTAGCTAGCGCATTGGTTTGATAGTAGCATAGTTGGGATGGACAGTAGCTAGCGCATTGGTTTGATAGTAGCATAGTTGGGATGGACAGTAGCTATTACATTGGTTTGATAGCATAGCTGGGATGGACAGTAGCTAGCACATTGGTTTGATAGCATCATAGTTGGGATGGACAATAGCTAGCGCATTGGTTTGATAGTAGCATAGTTGGGATGGACTGTAGCTAGCGCATTGGTTTGATAGTAGCATAGTTGGGATGGACAGTAGCTATTACATTGGTTTGATAGCATAGTTGGGATGGACAGTAGCTAGCGCATTGGTTTGACAGTAGCATAGTTGGGATGGACAGTAGCTAGCGCATTGGTTTGACAGTAGCATAGTTGGGATGGACAGTAGCTAGCGCATTGGTTTGATAGTGGCATAGTTGAGATAGACAGTAGCTAGCGCATTGGTTTGATAGTGGCATAGTTGGGATGGACAGTAGCTAGCGCATTGGTTTGATAGTAGCATAGTTGGGATGGACAGTAGCTAGCACATTGGTTTGATAGTAGCATAGTTGGGATGGACAGTAGCTAGCACATTGGTTTGATAGTAGCATAGTTGGGATTGACAGTAGCTAGCACATTGGTTTGATTGTAGCATAGTTGGGATGGACAGTAGCTAGCACATTGGTTTGATAGCAGCATAGTTGGGATGGACAGTAGCTAGCACATTGGTTTGATAGTAGCATAGTTGGGATTGACAGTAGCTAGCACATTGGTTTGATAGTAGCATAGTTGGGATTGACAGTAGCTAGCACATTGGTTTGATAGTAGCAAAGTTGGGATGGACAGTAGCTAGCACATTGGTTTGATAGAAGCATAGTTGGGATGGACAGTAGCTAGCACATTGGTTTGATGGATGGACAGTAGCTAGCACATTGGTTTGATAGTAGCAAAGTTGGGATGGACAGTAGCTAGCGCATTGGTTTGATAGTAGCATAGTTGGGATGGACAGTAGCTAACGCATTGGTTTGATAGTAGCATAGTTGGGATGGACAGTAGCTATTACATTGGTTTGATAACATAGCTGGGATGGACAATAGCTAGCGCATTGGTTTGATAGTAGCATAGTTGGGATGGACTGTAGCTAGCGCATTGGTTTGATAGTAGCATAGTTGGGATGGACAGTAGCTAGCACATTGGTTTGATGGATGGACAGTAGCTAGCACATTGGTTTGATAGTAGCAAAGTTGGGATGGACAGTAGCTAGCGCATTGGTTTGATAGTAGCATAGTTGGGATGGACAGTAGCTAGCGCATTGGTTTGATAGTAGCATAGTTGGGATGGACAGTAGCTATTACATTGGTTTGATAGCATAGCTGGGATGGACAGTAGCTAGCACATTGGTTTGATAGCATCATAGTTGGGATGGACAATAGCTAGCGCATTGGTTTGATAGTAGCATAGTTGGGATGGACTGTAGCTAGCGCATTGGTTTGATAGTAGCATAGTTGGGATGGACAGTAGCTATTACATTGGTTTGATAGCATAGTTGGGATGGACAGTAGCTAGCGCATTGGTTTGACAGTAGCATAGTTGGGATGGACAGTAGCTAGCGCATTGGTTTGACAGTAGCATAGTTGGGATGGACAGTAGCTAGCGCATTGGTTTGATAGTGGCATAGTTGGGATAGACAGTAGCTAGCGCATTGGTTTGATAGTGGCATAGTTGGGATGGACAGTAGCTAGCGCATTGGTTTGATAGTAGCATAGTTGGGATGGACAGTAGCTAGCACATTGGTTTGATAGTAGCATAGTTGGGATGGACAGTAGCTAGCACATTGGTTTGATAGTAGCATAGTTGGGATTGACAGTAGCTAGCACATTGGTTTGATTGTAGCATAGTTGGGATGGACAGTAGCTAGCACATTGGTTTGATAGCAGCATAGTTGGGATGGACAGTAGCTAGCACATTGGTTTGATAGTAGCATAGTTGGGATTGACAGTAGCTAGCACATTGGTTTGATAGTAGCATAGTTGGGATGGACAGTAGCTAGCGCATTGGTTTGATAGTAGCATAGTTGGGATGGACAGTAGCTAGCGCATTGGTTTGATAGGAGCATAGTTGGGATGGACAGTAGCTAGCACATTGGTTTGATGGATGGACAGTAGCTAGCACATTGGTTTGATAGTAGCATAGTTGGGATGGACAGTAGCTAGCACATTGGTTTGATAGTAGCATAGTTGGGATGGACAGTAGCTATTACATTGGTTTGATAGCATAGTTGGGATGGACAGTAGCTAGCGCATTGGTTTGATAGTAGCATAGTTGGGATGGACAGTAGCTAGCGCATTGGTTTGATAGTAGCATAGTTGGGATGGACAGTAGCTAGCGCATTGGTTTGATAGCATAGTTGGGATGGACAGTAGCTAGCACATTGGTTTGATAGCAGCATAGTTGGGATGGACAGTAGCTAGCACATTGGTTTGATAGCAGCATAGTTGGGATGGACAGTAGCTAGCACATTGGTTTGATAGTAGCATAGTTGGGATGGACAGTAGCTAGCGCATTGGTTTGATAGTAGCATAGTTGGGATGGACAGTAGCTAGCGCATTGGTTTGATAGCATAGCTGGGATGGACAGTAGCTAGCGCATTGGTATGATAGTAGCATAGTTGGGATGGACAGTAGCTAGCGCATTGGTTTGATAGTAGCATAGTTGGAATGGACAGTAGCTAGCGCATTGGTTTGATAGTAGCATAGTTGGGATTGACAGTAGCTAGCACATTGGTTTGATTGTAGCATAGTTGGGATTGACAGTAGCTAGCACATTGGTTTGATAGTAGCATAGTTGGGATGGACAGTAGCTAGCGCATTGGTTTGATAGTAGCATAGTTGGGATGGACAGTAGCTAGCGCATTGGTTTGATAGTAGCATAGTTGGGATTGACAGTAGCTAGCACATTGGTTTGATTGTAGCATAGTTGGGATTGACAGTAGCTAGCACATTGGTTTGATAGTAGCAAAGTTGGGATGGACAGTAGCTAGCACATTGGTTTGATAGAAGCATAGTTGGGATGGACAGTAGCTAGCACATTGGTTTGATGGATGGACAGTAGCTAGCACATTGGTTTGATAGTAGCAAAGTTGGGATGGACATTAGCTAGCGCATTGGTTTGATAGTAGCATAGTTGGGATGGACAGTAGCTAGCGCATTGGTTTGATAGTAGCATAGTTGGGATGGACAGTAGCTATTACATTGGTTTGATAGCATAGCTGGGATGGACAGTAGCTAGCACATTGGTTTGATAGCATCATAGTTGGGATGGACAATAGCTAGCGCATTGGTTTGATAGTAGCATAGTTGGGATGGACTGTAGCTAGCGCATTGGTTTGATAGTAGCATAGTTGGGATGGACAGTAGCTATTACATTGGTTTGATAGCATAGTTGGGATGGACAGTAGCTAGCGCATTGGTTTGACAGTAGCATAGTTGGGATGGACAGTAGCTAGCGCATTGGTTTGACAGTAGCATAGTTGGGATGGACAGTAGCTAGCGCATTGGTTTGATAGTGGCATAGTTGAGATAGACAGTAGCTAGCGCATTGGTTTGATAGTGGCATAGTTGGGATGGACAGTAGCTAGCGCATTGGTTTGATAGTAGCATAGTTGGGATGGACAGTAGCTAGCACATTGGTTTGATAGTAGCATAGTTGGGATGGACAGTAGCTAGCACATTGGTTTGATAGTAGCATAGTTGGGATTGACAGTAGCTAGCACATTGGTTTGATTGTAGCATAGTTGGGATGGACAGTAGCTAGCACATTGGTTTGATAGCAGCATAGTTGGGATGGACAGTAGCTAGCACATTGGTTTGATAGTAGCATAGTTGGGATTGACAGTAGCTAGCACATTGGTTTGATAGTAGCATAGTTGGGATTGACAGTAGCTAGCACATTGGTTTGATAGTAGCAAAGTTGGGATGGACAGTAGCTAGCACATTGGTTTGATAGAAGCATAGTTGGGATGGACAGTAGCTAGCACATTGGTTTGATGGATGGACAGTAGCTAGCACATTGGTTTGATAGTAGCAAAGTTGGGATGGACAGTAGCTAGCGCATTGGTTTGATAGTAGCATAGTTGGGATGGACAGTAGCTAACGCATTGGTTTGATAGTAGCATAGTTGGGATGGACAGTAGCTATTACATTGGTTTGATAACATAGCTGGGATGGACAATAGCTAGCGCATTGGTTTGATAGTAGCATAGTTGGGATGGACAGTAGCTAGCGCATTGGTTTGATAGTAGCATAGTTGGGATGGACTGTAGCTAGCGCATTGGTTTGATAGTAGCATAGTTGGGATGGACAGTAGCTATTACATTGGTTTGATAGCATAGTTGGGATGGACAGTAGCTAGCGCATTGGTTTGACAGTAGCATAGTTGGGATGGACAGTAGCTAGCGCATTGGTTTGACAGTAGCATAGTTGGGATGGACAGTAGCTAGCGCATTGGTTTGATAGTGGCATAGTTGGGATAGACAGTAGCTAGCGCATTGGTTTGATAGTGGCATAGTTGGGATGGACAGTAGCTAGCGCATTGGTTTGATAGTAGCATAGTTGGGATGGACAGTAGCTAGCACATTGGTTTGATAGTAGCATAGTTGGGATGGACAGTAGCTAGCACATTGGTTTGATAGTAGCATAGTTGGGATTGACAGTAGCTAGCACATTGGTTTGATTGTAGCATAGTTGGGATGGACAGTAGCTAGCACATTGGTTTGATAGCAGCATAGTTGGGATGGACAGTAGCTAGCACATTGGTTTGATAGTAGCATAGTTGGGATTGACAGTAGCTAGCACATTGGTTTGATAGTAGCATAGTTGGGATGGACAGTAGCTAGCGCATTGGTTTGATAGTAGCATAGTTGGGATGGACAGTAGCTAGCGCATTGGTTTGATAGGAGCATAGTTAGGATGGACAGTAGCTAGCACATTGGTTTGATGGATGGACAGTAGCTAGCACATTGGTTTGATAGTAGCATAGTTGGGATGGACAGTAGCTAGCACATTGGTTTGATAGTAGCATAGTTGGGATGGACAGTAGCTATTACATTGGTTTGATAGCATAGTTGGGATGGACAGTAGCTAGCACATTGGTTTGATAGCAGCATAGTTGGGATGGACAGTAGCTAGCACATTGGTTTGATAGTAGCATAGTTGGGATGGACAGTAGCTAGCGCATTGGTTTGATAGCATAGCTGGGATGGACAGTAGCTAGCGCATTGGTATGATAGTAGCATAGTTGGGATGGACAGTAGCTAGCGCATTGGTTTGATAGTAGCATAGTTGGGATGGACTGTAGCTAGCGCAGTGGTTTGATAGTAGCATAGTTGGAATGGACAGTAGCTAGCGCATTGGTTTGACAGTAGCATAGTTGGGATGGACAGTAGCTAGCGCATTGGTTTGACAGTAGCATAGTTGGGATGGACAGTAGCTAGCGCATTGGTTTGATAGTGGCATAGTTGGGATAGACAGTAGCTAGCGCATTGGTTTGATAGTGGCACAGTTGGGATGGACACTAGCTGGCGCATTGGTTTGATAGCATAGTTGGGATGGACAGTAGCTAGCACATTGGTTTGATAGCATAGTTGGGATGGACAGTAGCTAGCACATTGGTTTGATAGCAGCATAGTTGGGATGGACAGTAGCTAGCACATTGGTTTGATAGTAGCATAGTTGGGATGGACAGTAGCTAGCGCATTGGTTTGATAGTAGCATAGTTGGGATGGACAGTAGCTAGCGCATTGGTTTGATAGCATAGATAGCAGCATAGTTGGGATGGACAGTAGCTACCCTACTAACACAGTGGGTTGCAGCAACGTTGCACATAAGTTGTACTTAGGTAAGTTGCAACGTTACCATCAGGCGATGTTGTGACAACGTCCATCTAAGGTCGAAAATAACTTTACCCTCCTAAGTCTAATTAGACTTTTCTGCAACGTTGCAGAAACATTTGCAATATGGGTCCCTGCAACGTCATTAAATAAACGTTGCAGTGACGTTGGATTAAAGTCCTATTAGGCTAGCATTAGGATTGCAATCGGGCTATCCCGTGACGTCACTGCTTGCTTGGTTCACAGTTGAAGTAGGCAGGATTCTTTGCCAAACTGCTCCTGTCTTTTGTTCTTTTTTTAAATTTTCGCTTATATCCTTCATATTGTACTATGTTGAGGTGAATAACTCATCTTAGAAATGTTATTGATTGTATATTTCCCTGTTTGTTAACATTTAATGCTTTTTCATTAATTAAAACTACGTTTCGGTGTCGACCAAGATATCATTTTTCAAAAGACGTGTCGAGAAAACCCATTCATTCTCTCGAGATTATGGAACACTTCCACTAGGGGGCGATGAGATCACTTTCCCTCCCTATAGATGGGTTCGCCGTCTACGTCACAGCGGGGTGCGCACGCAGCCTCTTTGGGGGAAAAGGAACGAGCGAACGAGGAACGAACTCGCTAGCCACAGTAGCTCCGTTTCGTGTAGCTAATTATGCCTCAAAGCCGCTGTGCTGTGAACTGTACAAACAGAAAAGGACAAGATGATGGCCTCAGATTCTTCAGCATCCCCTCGAGATGTCACCCTTTTCAGAGGAACCACCGAAAGCTGTGGTTTAAAGCCATAAAGAGAGCAGATTGGGGACTAAAACACTTTTTTGTGTGGTGCGAACTCATCTCTGGTAAGTTATACTGTACCAGTTACCTCTGGGTTTTTTCTCATCAAATTACATTGATTTGACTGTTGGTTTAGCTATTTATTTGTTTACTTACCGGTAATAATTTAAGTAAACAGAAGTAACTCATAACCTGCACGCTAAACTAAGTTCAGGAATTGGAAGCCCAATGCTAGCTAGCTAACGTTAGCTAATGCTAGCTAACACGCTACCTAATGCTAGCTAACACGCTACCTAGGGCTAGCTAACACGCTACCTAATGCTAGCTAACACGCTACCTAGTGCTAGCTAACACGCTACCTAGTGCTAGCTAACACGCTACCTAGGGCTAGCTAACACGCTACCTAGGGCTAGCTAACACGCTACCTAGGGCTAGCTAACACGCTACCTAGGGCTAGCTAACACGCTACCTAGTGCTAGCTAAGTCAAGGCCCGAACTTGACTAATGTTTAGACAATATTGAAAATACTCCGACAAACTATTGCAAATCTTTTTTCTGTTACTGCTGGCTTTGTGTTCGCCGCGAACATTTGCAGAAACATAAGCAAGCGAACGGTCTGAGATGTTAAGTTTTGTGTTAGTTAACGTTAATATAAAATGGCCGCTGGACTGAGGGAAATTGTTTGTTTGACTCTGCTGAATTTGGGTTTTCCCCAAGTCCACAACTGGTACTGTTTGCATTTTAAGCTGTTAAAAAATACTGGCGGGGGGGAAAAAGATCATTACTCATTATTCTGAGGAAAACAGGATGGCTGAAATGTATTGATTATGGTACTTTATGCACACAGATCATTACGAAGGTGCCAGGCTCATGGCAAAGGTCTTTGAGCAGCAGTCGTCGATGGACGAGCGCCAGGACGTTAGAAAGAGACGGCGCAACACGCGCTATCACTCCAGTGACGAAGGTAATATACTAAAGTGCATTCAACAGTCCCAAAAGAGTAGTACTTTTGAAATCGAGTAGTCTGAGCTAATTTACTGATATTCCACTAGATATTCCAAGCCCCGGGCAGCCATTGGTCCCCACTATGCAGGCCAAAGACCAGGTGCCGGAGTTGAAAGGCCTCTGCCAGCGGTCCAGTACAATCCACGTGTGCTGTACAATCCAGGTATGCATGTTTGTGTTGAAACAGTATGCCTACTGCACACTGATAGTTGGACTATTTTTTTTATTTATTTTGAATACCATTTTACTCATCTTGCAGATTTTCCAAGCTTGTCCCATGTGGGCGAGCGGGGCCCAGGCCCCATTTATAGCACCCCAGCCAGATCATACAGCACCCAGCCAGACCAGGTAAGAGTGGCATGTACTGCTGTGGTGTCTACCTGTCTCGTCTTTATTTAGTTTCCCTCCAAATGCCAGAAGCCAAAGCCAACACCATAAAGTTTCCTGCTAATCCCATTCAGTTAGCTCTGTGATTGGCTTTTTTAGATTGAATACCATTTACTCATCTTGCAGATTTTCCGAGCTCATCCCCTGTGAGCGAAAACCATGCGAGCCCAGGCTTCATGTATAGCACCCCAGCCAGACCAGGTAAGAGTGGCATGTACTGCTGTGGTGTTGTGATGTCTACCTGTTAATGTCTTAATTTATTTTCCTTCAAATGCCAGAAGCCAAAGCATGCTGCCAACACCATACAGTTTCCTGCTCATCCCTTTCCTTTATCCCTTTTGTTTTTCAGTTAGGTCTGTGATGCCGTCGCCCAATAAAACGGCTCCAGCACCATTGACTCCATGTACCCCTCTACCTAATCGATGCTGCTCTGCAGATGCTGGTATGGGACTACTTCATGTTGCATGCAGGGATATATTTTGAGTTTCATTTAGTTTTATGTCAATGTACTTATAGCCACATCTGTGTTTATCTAGATTTCCAGAGGTCTGTACATCAGCAGTTCTCAGAGATGCGGGAGCAACTCCGTGAGCTTGCACGGACTGTGAGGGAACTGGCCCAGAGCACGCGGCCTGTGGAGTCTGGAGCCCAGGGAGAAGTGCTGGATGTACTGAACCCTGCCCAAACGGACGAGGAGCTGCAGGTCTGTGAGGCCAGGTTGAAGGACCGGGAACATCAGAGGAAGATGGTGAGTGTCTGCAGGGCAGAACTTTGTCTTATTTTTGCAGTGCAGGGAAGGGTACAGTAAATGACTCTTTGTTTTGCAGACACAATACCTAGGTGCCATTGGTGGCAGAGACTTGGCGGACACAGTCCGGCGGGTGCTGTCAGCTGTAGCCACACATGCGGTGTGGAGCGCCTACAGTGTGCACGGGAAGAAGGGGAAGAAGCCACTGAAGAGTATGACACTCTTCAATGTTCTAACATGTAAGAAATGGTTCATATTTTGAATATTTTTTAATACATCGTCTTTGTTCCATGACCGATGTGAATTGAAACCATTACCTTTCTTGATAACTTAAAGGTGCAGTGATGGTCTTCATGCCAAAGGCTACGATGGCGGAGGTGGCCGCCCAGCTGCAGGAGACATTAAAACATGCCCCTGCTAAATGCAGAAGGGTAAGTGATGTCTTTTTTTTTGGTTTCTCCTACCCAGTGTGACTGCATGGTTCCAAAGATTGTGTACCACTTTTTTGTGCATGTATGTGCGTTGTGTATTTACGGCCATTTCATTGTGTCTTTAGGTATCTGCAGAAGTCCGCCTGAGCACAGCCCATCCAAGAACAGTCCATCTGAGCACTCCCCAGCATTCTGATGAGGAAGACTTCCCTTCCTAGCTGCCCCCCAACCCATCTGACACCCACCCGCAGCCCATCTGAGCACAGCAACCCACCCCCCCCCCCCCAGCCTATCTGAGCACAGCCTGCCATTTTTTGTAAATACTTTTTTGTAAATAACTTTTTTTTTTGTTTTTTTTTTAAATACTTTTTGTTTTTAAAATTGTTTATCATTTGTAGGCTAGATATTTTGTACTTTTTTTAATAAAATAAATTGTTCTTGACTGAATGGTGTTGTGTCATAACTTTTGTACCATAATTTTGCTTGCTGCATTGACTATGACATTAATAGGCTCTTTGCACAAGCTCCACTACTTCCTGACACTCTACAGGCGTATTTCTTTCCTGGCCTATACTAGTGGATGGAAGTGATTGATCAGGTGTGCTGCACACCGGATTCATGGCAATTGCTATCCAATAGTATAGGACGGTAAAGAAATATGCCTGTAGAGTTTCAGGAAGTAGTGGAGCTTGTGCAAGGAGCGGATTTGTTCTGTAATGCAAATTATAAATGTAGCCAACGGAAGTGTAGACCACGTTGCAGCAACGTAACAAAGTAATATATAAACGTGTATACAACGTTGCAGCAATATACATCGAAATCATCGCGGAAATCACAACGTTGTGTACACATTGTAGGCACGTTGCAGACACGTTGGACCTGCACGTTGCAGCAACTTGTGTGCAGATACCGCGTTTGCGTTGCATGCACGTTTAACTTGACGTTGAGTGGACCATACCAAAGTCTAAATTGCACGTTTCTGCAACATTGCTGCAACCTGATTGTGTTAGTAGGGTAGCACATTGGTTTGATAGTAGCATAGTTGGGATTGACAGTAGCTAGCACATTGGTTTGATAGTAGCAAAGTTGGGATGGACAGTAGCTAGCACATTGGTTTGATAGAAGCATAGTTGGGATGGACAGTAGCTAGCACATTGGTTTGATGGATGGACAGTAGCTAGCACATTGGTTTGATAGTAGCAAAGTTGGGATGGACAGTAGCTAGCGCATTGGTTTGATAGCATAGTTGGGATGGACAGTAGCTAGCGCATTGGTTTGATAGTAGCATAGTTGGGATGGACAGTAGCTATTACATTGGTTTGATAGCATAGCTGGGATGGACAGTAGCTAGCACATTGGTTTGATAGCATCATAGTTGGGATGGACAATAGCTAGCGCATTGGTTTGATAGTAGCATAGTTGGGATGGACTGTAGCTAGCGCATTGGTTTGATAGTAGCATAGTTGGGATGGACAGTAGCTATTACATTGGTTTGATAGCATAGTTGGGATGGACAGTAGCTAGCGCATTGGTTTGACAGTAGCATAGTTGGGATGGACAGTAGCTAGCGCATTGGTTTGACAGTAGCATAGTTGGGATGGACAGTAGCTAGCGCATTGGTTTGATAGTGGCATAGTTGAGATAGACAGTAGCTAGCGCATTGGTTTGATAGTGGCATAGTTGGGATGGACAGTAGCTAGCGCATTGGTTTGATAGTAGCATAGTTGGGATGGACAGTAGCTAGCACATTGGTTTGATAGTAGCATAGTTGGGATGGACAGTAGCTAGCACATTGGTTTGATAGTAGCATAGTTGGGATGGACAGTAGCTAGCACATTGGTTTGATTGTAGCATAGTTGGGATGGACAGTAGCTAGCACATTGGTTTGATAGCAGCATAGTTGGGATGGACAGTAGCTAGCACATTGGTTTGATAGTAGCATAGTTGGGATTGACAGTAGCTAGCACATTGGTTTGATAGTAGCATAGTTGGGATTGACAGTAGCTAGCACATTGGTTTGATAGTAGCAAAGTTGGGATGGACAGTAGCTAGCACATTGGTTTGATAGAAGCATAGTTGGGATGGACAGTAGCTAGCACATTGGTTTGATGGATGGACAGTAGCTAGCACATTGGTTTGATAGTAGCAAAGTTGGGATGGACAGTAGCTAGCGCATTGGTTTGATAGTAGCATAGTTGGGATGGACAGTAGCTAACGCATTGGTTTGATAGTAGCATAGTTGGGATGGACAGTAGCTATTACATTGGTTTGATAACATAGCTGGGATGGACAATAGCTAGCGCATTGGTTTGATAGTAGCATAGTTGGGATGGACTGTAGCTAGCGCATTGGTTTGATAGTAGCATAGTTGGGATGGACAGTAGCTAGCACATTGGTTTGATGGATGGACAGTAGCTAGCACATTGGTTTGATAGTAGCAAAGTTGGGATGGACAGTAGCTAGCGCATTGGTTTGATAGTAGCATAGTTGGGATGGACAGTAGCTAGCGCATTGGTTTGATAGTAGCATAGTTGGGATGGACAGTAGCTATTACATTGGTTTGATAGCATAGCTGGGATGGACAGTAGCTAGCACATTGGTTTGATAGCATCATAGTTGGGATGGACAATAGCTAGCGCATTGGTTTGATAGTAGCATAGTTGGGATGGACTGTAGCTAGCGCATTGGTTTGATAGTAGCATAGTTGGGATGGACAGTAGCTATTACATTGGTTTGATAGCATAGTTGGGATGGACAGTAGCTAGCGCATTGGTTTGACAGTAGCATAGTTGGGATGGACAGTAGCTAGCGCATTGGTTTGACAGTAGCATAGTTGGGATGGACAGTAGCTAGCGCATTGGTTTGATAGTGGCATAGTTGGGATAGACAGTAGCTAGCGCATTGGTTTGATAGTGGCATAGTTGGGATGGACAGTAGCTAGCGCATTGGTTTGATAGTAGCATAGTTGGGATGGACAGTAGCTAGCACATTGGTTTGATAGTAGCATAGTTGGGATGGACAGTAGCTAGCACATTGGTTTGATAGTAGCATAGTTGGGATTGACAGTAGCTAGCACATTGGTTTGATTGTAGCATAGTTGGGATGGACAGTAGCTAGCACATTGGTTTGATAGCAGCATAGTTGGGATGGACAGTAGCTAGCACATTGGTTTGATAGTAGCATAGTTGGGATTGACAGTAGCTAGCACATTGGTTTGATAGTAGCATAGTTGGGATGGACAGTAGCTAGCGCATTGGTTTGATAGTAGCATAGTTGGGATGGACAGTAGCTAGCGCATTGGTTTGATAGGAGCATAGTTGGGATGGACAGTAGCTAGCACATTGGTTTGATGGATGGACAGTAGCTAGCACATTGGTTTGATAGTAGCATAGTTGGGATGGACAGTAGCTAGCACATTGGTTTGATAGTAGCATAGTTGGGATGGACAGTAGCTATTACATTGGTTTGATAGCATAGTTAGGATGGACAGTAGCTAGCACATTGGTTTGATAGCATCATAGTTGGGATTGACAGTAGCTAGCGCATTGGTTTGATAGTGGCATAGTTGGGATGGACAGTAGCTAGCGCATTGGTTTGATAGCATAGTTGGGATGGACAGTAGCTAGCACATTGGTTTGATAGCAGCATAGTTGGGATGGACAGTAGCTAGCACATTGGTTTGATAGTAGCATAGTTGGGATGGACAGTAGCTAGCGCATTGGTTTGATAGTAGCATAGTTGGGATGGACAGTAGCTAGCGCATTGGTTTGATAGCATAGCTGGGATGGACAGTAGCTAGCGCATTGGTATGATAGTAGCATAGTTGGGATGGACAGTAGCTAGCGCATTGGTTTAATAGTAGCATAGTTGGGATGGACTGTAGCTAGCGCAGTGGTTTGATAGTAGCATAGTTGGAATGGACAGTAGCTAGCGCATTGGTTTGACAGTAGCATAGTTGGGATGGACAGTAGCTAGCGCATTGGTTTGACAGTAGCATAGTTGGGATGGACAGTAGCTAGCGCATTGGTTTGATAGTGGCATAGTTGGGATAGACAGTAGCTAGCGCATTGGTTTGATAGTGGCACAGTTGGGATGGACAGTAGCTGGCGCATTGGTTTGATAGCATAGTTGGGATGGACAGTAGCTAGCACATTGGTTTGATAGCATAGTTGGGATGGACAGTAGCTAGCACATTGGTTTGATAGCAGCATAGTTGGGATGGACAGTAGCTAGCACATTGGTTTGATAGTAGCATAGTTGGGATGGACAGTAGCTAGCGCATTGGTTTGATAGTAGCATAGTTGGGATGGACAGTAGCTAGCGCATTGGTTTGATAGCATAGTTGGGATGGACAGTAGCTAGCACATTGGTTTGATAGCAGCATAGTTGGGATGGACAGTAGCTAGCACATTGGTTTGATGGATGGACAGTAGCTAGCACATTGGTTTGATAGTAGCATAGTTGGGATGGACAGTAGCTAGCGCATTGGTTTGATAGTAGCATAGTTGGGATGGACAGTAGCTAGCGCATTGGTTTGATAGTAGCATAGTTGGGATGGACAGTAGCTATTACATTGGTTTGATAGCATAGTTGGGATGGACAGTAGCTAGCACATTGGTTTGATAGCATCATAGTTGGGATGGACAATAGCTAGCGCATTGGTTTGATAGTAGCATAGTTGAGATGGACTGTAGCTAGCGCATTGGTTTGATAGTAGCATAGTTGGGATGGACAGTAGCTATTACATTGGTTTGATAGCATAGTTGGGATGGACAGTAGCTAGCGCATTGGTTTGACAGTAGCATAGTTGGGATGGACAGTAGCTAGCGCATTGGTTTGACAGTAGCATAGTTGGGATGGACAGTAGCTAGCGCATTGGTTTGATAGTGGCATAGTTGGGATAGACAGTAGCTAGCGCATTGGTTTGATAGTGGCATAGTTGGGATGGACAGTAGCTAGCGCATTGGTTTGATAGTAGCATAGTTGGGATGGACAGTAGCTATTACATTGGTTTGATAGCATAGTTAGGATGGACAGTAGCTAGCACATTGGTTTGATAGCATCATAGTTGGGATTGACAGTAGCTAGCGCATTGGTTTGATAGTGGCATAGTTGGGATGGACAGTAGCTAGCGCATTGGTTTGATAGCATAGTTGGGATGGACAGTAGCTAGCACATTGGTTTGATAGCAGCATAGTTGGGATGGACAGTAGCTAGCACATTGGTTTGATAGTAGCATAGTTGGGATGGACAGTAGCTAGCGCATTGGTTTGATAGTAGCATAGTTGGGATGGACTGTAGCTAGCGCAGTGGTTTGATAGTAGCATAGTTGGAATGGACAGTAGCTAGCGCATTGGTTTGACAGTAGCATAGTTGGGATGGACAGTAGCTAGCGCATTGGTTTGACAGTAGCATAGTTGGGATGGACAGTAGCTAGCGCATTGGTTTGATAGTGGCATAGTTGGGATAGACAGTAGCTAGCGCATTGGTTTGATAGTGGCATAGTTGGGATAGACAGTAGCTAGCGCATTGGTTTGATAGTGGCACAGTTGGGATGGACAGTAGCTGGCGCATTGGTTTGATAGCATAGTTGGGATGGACAGTAGCTAGCACATTGGTTTGATAGCATAGTTGGGATGGACAGTAGCTAGCACATTGGTTTGATAGCAGCATAGTTGGGATGGACAGTAGCTAGCACATTGGTTTGATAGTAGCATAGTTGGGATGGACAGTAGCTAGCGCATTGGTTTGATAGTAGCATAGTTGGGATGGACAGTAGCTAGCGCATTGGTTTGATAGCATAGTTGGGATGGACAGTAGCTAGCACATTGGTTTGATAGCAGCATAGTTGGGATGGACAGTAGCTAGCGCATTGGTTTGATAGTGGCATAGTTGGGATAGACAGTAGCTAGCGCATTGGTTTGATAGTGGCATAGTTGGGATGGACAGTAGCTAGCGCATTGGTTTGATAGTAGCATAGTTGGGATGGACAGTAGCTATTACATTGGTTTGATAGCATAGTTGGGATGGACAGTAGCTAGCGCATTGGTTTGACAGTAGCATAGTTGGGATGGACAGTAGCTAGCGCATTGGTTTGACAGTAGCATAGTTGGGATGGACAGTAGCTAGCGCATTGGTTTGATAGTGGCATAGTTGGGATAGACAGTAGCTAGCGCATTGGTTTGATAGTGGCATAGTTGGGATGGACAGTAGCTAGCGCATTGGTTTGATAGTAGCATAGTTGGGATGGACAGTAGCTAGCACATTGGTTTGATAGTAGCATAGTTGGGATGGACAGTAGCTAGCACATTGGTTTGATAGTAGCATAGTTGGGATTGACAGTAGCTAGCACATTGGTTTGATAGTAGCATAGTTGGGATGGACAGTAGCTAGCACATTGGTTTGATAGCAGCATAGTTGGGATGGACAGTAGCTAGCACATTGGTTTGATAGTAGAATAGTTGGGATTGACAGTAGCTAGCACATTGGTTTGATAGTAGCATAGTTGGGATGGACAGTAGCTATTACATTGGTTTGATAGCATAGTTGGGATGGACAGTAGCTAGCGCATTGGTTTGATAGTAGCATAGTTGGGATGGACAGTAGCTAGCGCATTGGTTTGATAGTAGCATAGTTGGGATGGACAGTAGCTAGCGCATTGGTATGATAGTAGCATAGTTGGGATGGACAGTAGCTAGCGCATTGGTTTGATAGTAGCATAGTTGGGATGGACTGTAGCTAGCGCAGTGGTTTGATAGTAGCATAGTTGGAATGGACAGTAGCTAGCGCATTGGTTTGACAGTAGCATAGTTGGGATGGACAGTAGCTAGCGCATTGGTTTGACAGTAGCATAGTTGGGATGGACAGTAGCTAGCTCATTGGTTTGATAGTGGCATAGTTGGGATAGACAGTAGCTAGCGCATTGGTTTGATAGTGGCATAGTTGGGATGGACAGTAGCTAGCGCATTGGTTTGATAGCATAGTTGGGATGGACAGTAGCTAGCACATTGGTTTGATAGCATAGTTGGGATGGACAGTAGCTAGCACATTGGTTTGATAGCAGCATAGTTGGGATGGACAGTAGCTATTACATTGGTTTGATAGCATAGTTGGGATGGACAGTAGCTAGCACATTGGTTTGATAGCATCATAGTTGGGATGGACAGTAGCTAGCGCATTGGTTTGATAGTGGCATAGTTGGGATGGACAGTAGCTAGCGCATTGGTTTGATAGCATAGTTGGGATGGACAGTAGCTAGCACATTGGTTTGATAGCAGCATAGTTGGGATGGACAGTAGCTAGCACATTGGTTTGATAGTAGCATAGTTGGGATGGACAGTAGCTAGCGCATTGGTTTGATAGTAGCATAGTTGGGATGGACAGTAGCTAGCGCATTGGTTTGATAGCATAGCTGGGATGGACAGTAGCTAGCGCATTGGTATGATAGTAGCATAGCTGGGATGGACAGTAGCTAGCGCATTGGTTTGATAGTAGCATAGTTGGGATGGACTGTAGCTAGCGCAGTGGTTTGATAGTAGCATAGTTGGAATGGACAGTAGCTAGCGCATTGGTTTGACAGTAGCATAGTTGGGATGGACAGTAGCTAGCGCATTGGTTTGACAGTAGCATAGTTGGGATGGACAGTGGCTAGCGCATTGGTTTGATAGTGGCACAGTTGGGATGGACAGTAGCTGGCGCATTGGTTTGATAGCATAGTTGGGATGGACAGTAGCTAGCACATTGGTTTGATAGCATAGTTGGGATGGACAGTAGCTAGCACATTGGTTTGATAGCAGCATAGTTGGGATGGACAGTAGCTAGCGCATTGGTTTGATAGTAGCATAGTTGGGATGGACAGTAGCTATTACATTGGTTTGATAGCATAGTTGGGATGGACAGTAGCTAGCGCATTGGTTTGACAGTAGCATAGTTGGGATGGACAGTAGCTAGCGCATTGGTTTGATAGCATAGCTGGGATGGACAGTAGCTAGCGCATTGGTATGATAGTAGCATAGCTGGGATGGACAGTAGCTAGCGCATTGGTTTGATAGTAGCATAGTTGGGATGGACTGTAGCTAGCGCAGTGGTTTGATAGTAGCATAGTTGGAATGGACAGTAGCTAGCGCATTGGTTTGACAGTAGCATAGTTGGGATGGACAGTAGCTAGCGCATTGGTTTGACAGTAGCATAGTTGGGATGGACAGTAGCTAGCGCATTGGTTTGATAGTGGCATAGTTGGGATAGACAGTAGCTAGCGCATTGGTTTGATAGTGGCACAGTTGGGATGGACAGTAGCTGGCGCATTGGTTTGATAGCATAGTTGGGATGGACAGTAGCTAGCACATTGGTTTGATAGCATAGTTGGGATGGACAGTAGCTAGCACATTGGTTTGATAGCAGCATAGTTGGGATGGACAGTAGCTAGCGCATTGGTTTGATAGTAGCATAGTTGGGATGGACAGTAGCTATTACATTGGTTTGATAGCATAGTTGGGATGGACAGTAGCTAGCGCATTGGTTTGACAGTAGCATAGTTGGGATGGACAGTAGCTAGCGCATTGGTTTGACAGTAGCATAGTTGGGATGGACAGTAGCTAGCGCATTGGTTTGATAGCATAGTTGGGATGGACAGTAGCTAGCACATTGGTTTGATAGCAGCATAGTTGGGATGGACAGTAGCTAGCACATTGGTTTGATGGATGGACAGTAGCTAGCACATTGGTTTGATAGTAGCATAGTTGGGATGGACAGTAGCTAGCGCATTGGTTTGATAGTAGCATAGTTGGGATAGACAGTAGCTAGCGCATTGGTTTGATAGTGGCACAGTTGGGATGGACAGTAGCTTGCGCATTGGTTTGATAGCATAGTTGGGATGGACAGTAGCTAGCACATTGGTTTGATAGCATAGTTGGGATGGACAGTAGCTAGCACATTGGTTTGATAGCAGCATAGTTGGGATGGACAGTAGCTAGCACATTGGTTTGATAGTAGCATAGTTGGGATGGACAGTAGCTAGCGCATTGGTTTGATAGTAGCATAGTTGGGATGGACAGTAGCTAGCGCATTGGTTTGATAGCATAGTTGGGATGGACAGTAGCTAGCACATTGGTTTGATAGCAGCATAGTTGGGATGGACAGTAGCTAGCACATTGGTTTGATGGATGGACAGTAGCTAGCACATTGGTTTGATAGTAGCATAGTTGGGATGGACAGTAGCTATTACATTGGTTTGATAGCATAGTTGGGATGGACAGTAGCTAGCACATTGGTTTGATAGCATCATAGTTGGGATGGACAGTAGCTAGCGCATTGGTTTGATAGTGGCATAGTTGGGATGGACAGTAGCTAGCGCATTGGTTTGATAGCATAGTTGGGATGGACAGTAGCTGCACATTGGTTTGATAGCAGCATAGTTGGGATGGACAGTAGCTAGCACATTGGTTTGATAGTAGCATAGTTGGGATGGACGGTAGCTAGCGCATTGGTTTGATAGTAGCATAGTTGGGATGGACAGTAGCTAGCGCATTGGTTTGATAGCATAGCTGGGATGGACAGTAGCTAGCGCATTGGTATGATAGTAGCATAGTTGGGATGGACAGTAGCTAGCGCATTGGTTTGATAGTAGCATAGTTGGGATGGACTGTAGCTAGCGCAGTGGTTTGATAGTAGCATAGTTGGAATGGACAGTAGCTAGCGCATTGGTTTGACAGTAGCATAGTTGGGATGGACAGTAGCTAGCGCATTGGTTTGACAGTAGCATAGTTGGGATGGACAGTAGCTAGCGCATTGGTTTGATAGTGGCATAGTTGGGATAGACAGTAGCTAGCGCATTGGTTTGATAGTGGCACAGTTGGGATGGACAGTAGCTGGCGCATTGGTTTGATAGCATAGTTGGGATGGACAGTAGCTAGCACATTGGTTTGATAGCATAGTTGGGATGGACAGTAGCTAGCACATTGGTTTGATAGCAGCATAGTTGGGATGGACAGTAGCTAGCACATTGGTTTGATAGTAGCATAGTTGGGATGGACAGTAGCTAGCGCATTGGTTTGATAGTAGCATAGTTGGGATGGACAGTAGCTAGCGCATTGGTTTGATAGCATAGTTGGGATGGACAGTAGCTAGCACATTGGTTTGATAGCAGCATAGATGGGATGGACAGTAGCTAGCACATTGGTTTGATGGATGGACAGCAGCTAGCACATTGGTTTGATAGTAGCATAGTTGGGATGGACAGTAGCTAGCGCATTGGTTTGATAGTAGCATAGTTGGGATGGACAGTAGCTAGCGCATTGGTTTGATAGTAGCATAGTTGGGATGGACAGTAGCTATTACATTGGTTTGATAGCATAGTTGGGATGGACAGTAGCTAGCACATTGGTTTGATAGCATCATAGTTGGGATGGACAATAGCTAGCGCATTGGTTTGATAGTAGCATAGTTGGGATGGACTGTAGCTAACGCATTGGTTTGATAGTAGCATAGTTGGGATGGACAGTAGCTATTACATTGGTTTGATAGCATAGTTGGGATGGACAGTAGCTAGCGCATTGGTTTGACAGTAGCATAGTTGGGATGGACAGTAGCTAGCGCATTGGTTTGACAGTAGCATAGTTGGGATGGACAGTAGCTAGCGCATTGGTTTGATAGTGGCATAGTTGGGATAGACAGTAGCTAGCGCATTGGTTTGATAGTGGCATAGTTTGGATGGACAGTAGCTAGCGCATTGGTTTGATAGTAGCATAGTTGGGATGGACAGTAGCTAGCACATTGGTTTGATAGTAGCATAGTTGGGATGGACAGTAGCTAGCACATTGGTTTGATAGTAGCATAGTTGGGATTGACAGTAGCTAGCACATTGGTTTGATAGTAGCATAGTTGGGATGGACAGTAGCTAGCACATTGGTTTGATAGCAGCATAGTTGGGATGGACAGTAGCTAGCACATTGGTTTGATAGTAGAATAGTTGGGATTGACAGTAGCTAGCACATTGGTTTGATAGTAGCATAGTTGGGATGGACAGTAGCTATTACATTGGTTTGATAGCATAGTTGGGATGGACAATAGCTAGCGCATTGGTTTGATAGTAGCATAGTTGGGATGGACAGTAGCTAGCGCATTGGTTTGATAGTAGCATAGTTGGGATGGACAGTAGCTAGCGCATTGGTATGATAGTAGCATAGTTGGGATGGACAGTAGCTAGCGCATTGGTTTGATAGTAGCATAGTTGGGATGGACTGTAGCTAGCGCAGTGGTTTGATAGTAGCATAGTTGGAATGGACAGTAGCTAGCGCATTGGTTTGACAGTAGCATAGTTGGGATAGACAGTAGCTAGCGCATTGGTTTGATAGTGGCATAGTTGGGATGGACAGTAGCTAGCGCATTGGTTTGATAGCATAGTTGGGATGGACAGTAGCTAGCACATTGGTTTGATAGCATAGTTGGGATGGACAGTAGCTAGCACATTGGTTTGATAGCAGCATAGTTGGGATGGACAGTAGCTATTACATTGGTTTGATAGCATAGTTGGGATGGACAGTAGCTAGCGCATTGGTTTGATAGTGGCATAGTTGGGATGGACAGTAGCTAGCGCATTGGTTTGATAGCATAGTTGGGATGGACAGTAGCTAGCACATTGGTTTGATAGCAGCATAGTTGGGATGGACAGTAGCTAGCACATTGGTTTGATAGTAGCATAGTTGGGATGGACAGTAGCTAGCGCATTGGTTTGATAGTAGCATAGTTGGGATGGACAGTAGCTAGCGCATTGGTTTGATAGCATAGCTGGGATGGACAGTAGCTAGCGCATTGGTATGATAGTAGCATAGTTGGGATGGACAGTAGCTAGCGCATTGGTTTGATAGTAGCATAGTTGGGATGGACTGTAGCTAGCGCAGTGGTTTGATAGTAGCATAGTTGGAATGGACAGTAGCTAGCGCATTGGTTTGACAGTAGCATAGTTGGGATGGACAGTAGCTAGCGCATTGGTTTGACAGTAGCATAGTTGGGATGGACAGTAGCTAGCGCATTGGTTTGATAGTGGCATAGTTGGGATAGACAGTAGCTAGCGCATTGGTTTGATAGTGGCACAGTTGGGATGGACAGTAGCTGGCGCATTGGTTTGATAGCATAGTTGGGATGGACAGTAGCTAGCACATTGGTTTGATAGCATAGTTGGGATGGACAGTAGCTAGCACATTGGTTTGATAGCAGCATAGTTGGGATGGACAGTAGCTAGCGCATTGGTTTGATAGTAGCATAGTTGGGATGGACAGTAGCTATTACATTGGTTTGATAGCATAGTTGGGAAAGACAGTAGCTAGCGCATTGGTTTGATAGTGGCATAGTTGGGATGGACAGTAGCTAGCACATTGGTTTGATAGCAGCATAGTTGGGATGGACAGTAGCTAGCACATTGGTTTGATAGTAGCATAGTTGGGATGGACAGTAGCTAGCGCATTGGTTTGATAGTAGCATAGTTGGGATTGACAGTAGCTAGCACATTGGTTTGATAGTAGCATAGTTGGGATGGACAGTAGCTAGCACATTGGTTTGATAGTAGCATAGTTGGGATTGACAGTAGCTAGCACATTGGTTTGATAGTAGCATAGTTGGGATGTACAGTAGCTAGCACATTGGTTTGATAGCAGCATAGTTGGGATGGACAGTAGCTAGCACATTGGTTTGATAGTAGCATAGTTGGGATTGACAGTAGCTAGCACATTGGTTTGATAGTAGCATAGTTGGGATGGACAGTAGCTAGCGCATTGGTTTGATAGCATAGTTGGGATGGACAGTAGCTAGCACATTGGTTTGATAGCATAGTTGGGATGGACAGTAGCTAGCACATTGGTTTGATAGCAGCATAGTTGGGATGGACAGTAGCTATTACATTGGTTTGATAGCATAGTTGGGATGGACAGTAGCTAGCACATTGGTTTGATAGCATCATAGTTGGGATGGACAGTAGCTAGCGCATTGGTTTGATAGTGGCATAGTTGGGATGGACAGTAGCTAGCGCATTGGTTTGATAGCATAGTTGGGATGGACAGTAGCTAGCACATTGGTTTGATAGCAGCATAGTTGGGATGGACAGTAGCTAGCACATTGGTTTGATAGTAGCATAGTTGGGATGGACAGTAGCTAGCGCATTGGTTTGATAGTAGCATAGGTGGGATGGACAGTAGCTAGCGCATTGGTTTGATAGTATAGCTGGGATGGACAGTAGCTAGCGCATTGGTATGATAGTAGCATAGTTGGGATGGACAGTAGCTAGCGCATTGGTTTGATAGTAGCATAGTTGGGATGGACTGTAGCTAGCGCAGTGGTTTGATAGTAGCATAGTTGGAATGGACAGTAGCTAGCGCATTGGTTTGACAGTAGCATAGTTGGGATGGACAGTAGCTAGCGCATTGGTTTGACAGTAGCATAGTTGGGATGGACAGTAGCTAGCGCATTGGTTTGATAGTGGCATAGTTGGGATAGACAGTAGCTAGCGCATTGGTTTGATAGTGGCACAGTTGGGATGGACAGTAGCTGGCGCATTGGTTTGATAGCATAGTTGGGATGGACAGTAGCTAGCACATTGGTTTGATAGCATAGTTGGGATGGACAGTAGCTAGCACATTGGTTTGATAGCAGCATAGTTGGGATGGACAGTAGCTAGCGCATTGGTTTGATAGTAGCATAGTTGGGATGGACAGTAGCTATTACATTGGTTTGATAGCATAGTTGGGAAAGACAGTAGCTAGCGCATTGGTTTGATAGTGGCATAGTTGGGATGGACAGTAGCTAGCACATTGGTTTGATAGCAGCATAGTTGGGATGGACAGTAGCTAGCACATTGGTTTGATAGTAGCATAGTTGGGATGGACAGTAGCTAGCGCATTGGTTTGATAGTAGCATAGTTGGGATGGACAGTAGCTAGCACATTGGTTTGATAGTAGCATAGTTGGGATTGACAGTAGCTAGCACATTGGTTTGATAGTAGCATAGTTGGGATGTACAGTAGCTAGCACATTGGTTTGATAGCAGCATAGTTGGGATGGACAGTAGCTAGCACATTGGTTTGATAGTAGCATCGTTGGGATTGACAGTAGCTAGCACATTGGTTTGATAGTAGCATAGTTGGGATGGACAGTAGCTAGCGCATTGGTTTGATAGCATAGTTGGGATGGACAGTAGCTAGCACATTGGTTTGATAGCATAGTTGGGATGGACAGTAGCTAGCACATTGGTTTGATAGCAGCATAGTTGGGATGGACAGTAGCTATTACATTGGTTTGATAGCATAGTTGGGATGGACAGTAGCTAGCACATTGGTTTGATAGCATCATAGTTGGGAT
Source organism: Borostomias antarcticus (assembly GCF_949987555.1). Taxonomy (NCBI): domain Eukaryota; kingdom Metazoa; phylum Chordata; class Actinopteri; order Stomiiformes; family Stomiidae; genus Borostomias; species Borostomias antarcticus. The sequence continues at coordinate 12,527,386 of NC_140234.1, forward strand.
GGACAGTAGCTAGCGCATTGGTTTGATAGTGGCATAGTTGGGATGGACAGTAGCTAGCGCATTGGTTTGATAGCATAGTTGGGATGGACAGTAGCTAGCACATTGGTTTGATAGCAGCATAGTTGGGATGGACAGTAGCTAGCACATTGGTTTGATAGTAGCATAGTTGGGATGGACAGTAGCTAGCGCATTGGTTTGATAGTAGCATAGTTGGGATGGACAGTAGCTAGCGCATTGGTTTGATAGTATAGCTGGGATGGACAGTAGCTAGCGCATTGGTATGATAGTAGCATAGTTGGGATGGACAGTAGCTAGCGCATTGGTTTGATAGTAGCATAGTTGGGATGGACTGTAGCTAGCGCAGTGGTTTGATAGTAGCATAGTTGGAATGGACAGTAGCTAGCGCATTGGTTTGACAGTAGCATAGTTGGGATGGACAGTAGCTAGCGCATTGGTTTGACAGTAGCATAGTTGGGATGGACAGTAGCTAGCGCATTGGTTTGATAGTGGCATAGTTGGGATAGACAGTAGCTAGCGCATTGGTTTGATAGTGGCACAGTTGGGATGGACAGTAGCTGGCGCATTGGTTTGATAGCATAGTTGGGATGGACAGTAGCTAGCACATTGGTTTGATAGCATAGTTGGGATGGACAGTAGCTAGCGCATTGGTTTGATAGTAGCATAGTTGGGATGGACAGTAGCTAGCGCATTGGTTTGACAGTAGCATAGTTGGGATAGACAGTAGCTAGCGCATTGGTTTGATAGTGGCATCGTTGGGATAGACAGTAGCTAGCGCATTGGTTTGATAGTGGCATAGTTGGGATGGACAGTAGCTAGCGCATTGGTTTGATGGATGGACAGTAGCTAGCGCATTGGTTTGATAGTAGCCTAGTTGGGATGGACAGTAGCTAGCACATTGGTTTGATAGTAGCATAGTTGGGATGGACAGTAGCTAGAGCATTGGTTTGACAGTAGCATAGTTGGGATGGACAGTAGCTAGCGCATTGGTTTGACAGTGGCATAGTTGGGATAGACAGTAGCTAGCGCATTGGTTTGATAGTGGCATAGTTGGGATAGACAGTAGCTAGCGCATTGGTTTGATAGTGGCATAGTTGGGATGGACAGTAGCTAGCACATTGGTTTGATAGCAGCATAGTTGGGATGGACAGTAGCTAGCACATTGGTTTGATGGATGGACAGTAGCTAGCGCATTGGTTTGATAGTAGCATAGTTGGGATGGACAGTAGCTAGCGCATTGGTTTGATAGTAGCATAGTTGGGATGGACAGTAGCTAGCGCATTGGTTTGATAGTAGCATAGTTGGGATGGACAGTAGCTAGCGCATTGGTTTGATGGATGGACAGTAGCTAGCGCATTGGTTTGATAGTAGCATAGTTGGGATGGACAGTAGCTAGCGCATTGGTTTGATAGTAGCATAGTTGGGATGGACAGTAGCTAGCGCATTGGTTTGATAGTAGCATAGTTGGGATGGACAGTAGCTAGCGCATTGGTTTGATAGTAGCATAGTTGGGATGGACATTAGCTAGCGCATTGGTTTGATAGTAGCATAGTTGGGATGGACAGTAGCTAGCGCATTGGTTTGATAGTAGCATAGTTGGGATGGACAGTAGCTAGCGCATTGGTTTGATAGTAGCATAGTTGGGATGGACAGTAGCTAGCGCATTGGTTTGATAGTAGCATAGTTGGGATGGACAGTAGCTAGCGCATTGGTTTGATAGTAGCATAGTTGGGATGGACAGTAGCTAGCGCATTGGTTTGACAGTAGCATAGTTGGGATGGACAGTAGCTAGCACATTGGTTTGATAGTAGCATAGTTGGGATGGACAGTAGCTAGAGCATTGGTTTGACAGTAGCATAGTTGGGATGGACAGTAGCTAGCGCATTGGTTTGACAGTGGCATAGTTGGGATAGACAGTAGCTAGCGCATTGGTTTGATAGTGGCATAGTTGGGATAGACAGTAGCTAGCGCATTGGTTTGATAGTGGCATAGTTGGGATGGACAGTAGCTAGCACATTGGTTTGATAGCAGCATAGTTGGGATGGACAGTAGCTAGCACATTGGTTTGATGGATGGACAGTAGCTAGCGCATTGGTTTGATAGTAGCATAGTTGGGATGGACAGTAGCTAGCGCATTGGTTTGATAGTAGCATAGTTGGGATGGACAGTAGCTAGCGCATTGGTTTGATAGTAGCATAGTTGGGATGGACAGTAGCTAGCGCATTGGTTTGATGGATGGACAGTAGCTAGCGCATTGGTTTGATAGTAGCATAGTTGGGATGGACAGTAGCTAGCGCATTGGTTTGATAGTAGCATAGTTGGGATGGACAGTAGCTAGCGCATTGGTTTGATAGTAGCATAGTTGGGATGGACAGTAGCTAGCGCATTGGTTTGATAGTAGCATAGTTGGGATGGACAGTAGCTAGCGCATTGGTTTGATAGTAGCATAGTTGGGATGGACAGTAGCTAGCGCATTGGTTTGATAGTAGCATAGTTGGGATGGACAGTAGCTAGCGCATTGGTTTGATAGTAGCATAGTTGGGATGGACAGTAGCTAGCGCATTGGTTTGATAGTAGCATAGTTGGGATGGACAGTAGCTAGCGCATTGGTTTGATAGTAGCATAGTTGGGATGGACAGTAGCTAGCGCATTGGTTTGATAGTAGCATAGTTGGGATGGACAGTAGCTAGCGCATTGGTTTGACAGTAGCATAGTTGGGATGGACAGTAGCTAGCGCATTGGTTTGATAGTAGCATAGTTGGGATGGACAGTAGCTAGCGCATTGGTTTGATAGTGGCATAGTTGGGATGGACAGTAGCTAGCGCATTGGTTTGATGGATGGACAGTAGCTAGCGCATTGGTTTGATAGTAGCCTAGTTGGGATGGACAGTAGCTAGCACATTGGTTTGATAGTAGCATAGTTGGGATGGACAGTAGCTAGCACATTGGTTTGATAGTAGCCTAGTTGGGATGGACAGTAGCTAGCACATTGGTTTGATAGTAGCATAGTTGGGATGGACAGTAGCTAGCACATTGGTTTGATAGTAGCATAGTTGGGATGGACAGTAGCTAGCGCATTGGTTTGATAGTAGCATAGTTGGGATGGACAGTAGCTAGCGCATTGGTTTGATAGTAGCATAGTTGGGATGGACAGTAGCTAGCGCATTGGTTTGATAGTAGCATAGTTGGGATGGACAGTAGCTAGCGCATTGGTTTGATAGTAGCATAGTTGGGATGGACAGTAGCTAGTGCATTGGTTTGATAGTAGCATAGTTGGGATGGACAGTAGCTGGCGCATTGGTTTGATAGTAGCATAGTTGGGATGGACAGTAGCTAGCGCATTGGTTTGACAGTAGCATAGTTGGGATGGACAGTAGCTAGCGCATTGGTTTGATAGTGGCATAGTTGGGATAGACAGTAGCTAGCGCATTGGTTTGATAGTGGCACAGTTGGGATGGACAGTAGCTGGCGCATTGGTTTGATAGCATAGTTGGGATGGACAGTAGCTAGCACATTGGTTTGATAGCATAGTTGGGATGGACAGTAGCTAGCACATTGGTTTGATAGCAGCATAGTTGGGATGGACAGTAGCTAGCACATTGGTTTGATAGTAGCATAGTTGGGATGGACAGTAGCTAGCGCATTGGTTTGATAGTAGCATAGTTGGGATGGACAGTAGCTAGCGCATTGGTTTGATAGCATAGTTGGGATGGACAGTAGCTAGCACATTGGTTTGATAGCAGCATAGATGGGATGGACAGTAGCTAGCACATTGGTTTGATGGATGGACAGTAGCTAGCACATTGGTTTGATAGTAGCATAGTTGGGATGGACAGTAGCTAGCGCATTGGTTTGATAGTAGCATAGTTGGGATGGACAGTAGCTAGCGCATTGGTTTGATAGTAGCATAGTTGGGATGGACAGTAGCTATTACATTGGTTTGATAGCATAGTTGGGATGGACAGTAGCTAGCACATTGGTTTGATAGCATCATAGTTGGGATGGACAATAGCTAGCGCATTGGTTTGATAGTAGCATAGTTGGGATGGACTGTAGCTAACGCATTGGTTTGATAGTAGCATAGTTGGGATGGACAGTAGCTATTACATTGGTTTGATAGCATAGTTGGGATGGACAGTAGCTAGCGCATTGGTTTGACAGTAGCATAGTTGGGATGGACAGTAGCTAGCGCATTGGTTTGACAGTAGCATAGTTGGGATGGACAGTAGCTAGCGCATTGGTTTGATAGTGGCATAGTTGGGATAGACAGTAGCTAGCGCATTGGTTTGATAGTGGCATAGTTTGGATGGACAGTAGCTAGCGCATTGGTTTGATAGTAGCATAGTTGGGATGGACAGTAGCTAGCACATTGGTTTGATAGTAGCATAGTTGGGATGGACAGTAGCTAGCACATTGGTTTGATAGTAGCATAGTTGGGATTGACAGTAGCTAGCACATTGGTTTGATAGTAGCATAGTTGGGATGGACAGTAGCTAGCACATTGGTTTGATAGCAGCATAGTTGGGATGGACAGTAGCTAGCACATTGGTTTGATAGTAGAATAGTTGGGATTGACAGTAGCTAGCACATTGGTTTGATAGTAGCATAGTTGGGATGGACAGTAGCTATTACATTGGTTTGATAGCATAGTTGGGATGGACAATAGCTAGCGCATTGGTTTGATAGTAGCATAGTTGGGATGGACAGTAGCTAGCGCATTGGTTTGATAGTAGCATAGTTGGGATGGACAGTAGCTAGCGCATTGGTATGATAGTAGCATAGTTGGGATGGACAGTAGCTAGCGCATTGGTTTGATAGTAGCATAGTTGGGATGGACTGTAGCTAGCGCAGTGGTTTGATAGTAGCATAGTTGGAATGGACAGTAGCTAGCGCATTGGTTTGACAGTAGCATAGTTGGGATAGACAGTAGCTAGCGCATTGGTTTGATAGTGGCATAGTTGGGATGGACAGTAGCTAGCGCATTGGTTTGATAGCATAGTTGGGATGGACAGTAGCTAGCACATTGGTTTGATAGCATAGTTGGGATGGACAGTAGCTAGCACATTGGTTTGATAGCAGCATAGTTGGGATGGACAGTAGCTATTACATTGGTTTGATAGCATAGTTGGGATGGACAGTAGCTAGCACATTGGTTTGAAAGCATCATAGTTGGGATGGACAGTAGCTAGCGCATTGGTTTGATAGTGGCATAGTTGGGATGGACAGTAGCTAGCGCATTGGTTTGATAGCATAGTTGGGATGGACAGTAGCTAGCACATTGGTTTGATAGCAGCATAGTTGGGATGGACAGTAGCTAGCACATTGGTTTGATAGTAGCATAGTTGGGATGGACAGTAGCTAGCGCATTGGTTTGATAGTAGCATAGTTGGGATGGACAGTAGCTAGCGCATTGGTTTGATAGCATAGCTGGGATGGACAGTAGCTAGCGCATTGGTATGATAGTAGCATAGTTGGGATGGACAGTAGCTAGCGCATAGGTTTGATAGTAGCATAGTTGGGATGGACTGTAGCTAGCGCAGTGGTTTGATAGTAGCATAGTTGGAATGGACAGTAGCTAGCGCATTGGTTTGACAGTAGCATAGTTGGGATGGACAGTAGCTAGCGCATTGGTTTGACAGTAGCATAGTTGGGATGGACAGTAGCTAGCGCATTGGTTTGATAGTGGCATAGTTGGGATAGACAGTAGCTAGCGCATTGGTTTGATAGTGGCACAGTTGGGATGGACAGTAGCTGGCGCATTGGTTTGATAGCATAGTTGGGATGGACAGTAGCTAGCACATTGGTTTGATAGCATAGTTGGGATGGACAGTAGCTAGCACATTGGTTTGATAGCAGCATAGTTGGGATGGACAGTAGCTAGCGCATTGGTTTGATAGTAGCATAGTTGGGATGGACAGTAGCTATTACATTGGTTTGATAGCATAGTTGGGAAAGACAGTAGCTAGCGCATTGGTTTGATAGTGGCATAGTTGGGATGGACAGTAGCTAGCACATTGGTTTGATAGCAGCATAGTTGGGATGGACAGTAGCTAGCACATTGGTTTGATAGTAGCATAGTTGGGATGGACAGTAGCTAGCGCATTGGTTTGATAGTAGCATAGTTGGGATTGACAGTAGCTAGCACATTGGTTTGATAGTAGCATAGTTGGGATGGACAGTAGCTAGCACATTGGTTTGATAGTAGCATAGTTGGGATTGACAGTAGCTAGCACATTGGTTTGATAGTAGCATAGTTGGGATGTACAGTAGCTAGCACATTGGTTTGATAGCAGCATAGTTGGGATGGACAGTAGCTAGCACATTGGTTTGATAGTAGCATAGTTGGGATTGACAGTAGCTAGCACATTGGTTTGATAGTAGCATAGTTGGGATGGACAGTAGCTAGCGCATTGGTTTGATAGTAGCATAGTTGGGATGGACAGTAGCTAGCGCATTGGTTTGATAGTAGCATAGTTGGGATGGACAGTAGCTAGTGCATTGGTTTGATAGTAGCATAGTTGGGATGGACAGTAGCTAGCGCATTGGTTTGATAGTAGCATAGTTGGGATGGACAGTAGCTAGCACATTGGTTTGATAGTAGCATAGTTGGGATGGACAGTAGCTAGCGCATTGGTTTGATAGTAGCATAGTTGGGATGGACAGTAGCTAGCGCATTGGTTTGATAGTAGCATAGTTGGGATGGACAGTAGCTAGTGCATTGGTTTGATAGTAGCATAGTTGGGATGGACAGTAGCTAGCGCATTGGTTTGATAGTAGCATAGTTGGGATGGACAGTAGCTAGCGCATTGGTTTGATAGTAGCATAGTTGGGATGGACAGTAGCTAGCGCTTTGGTTTGACAGTAGCATAGTTGGGATGGACAGTAGCTAGCGCATTGGTTTGATAGTAGCATAGTTGGGATGGACAGTATCTAGCACATTGGTTTGATGGATGGACAGTAGCTAGCACATTGGTTTGATGGATGGACAGTAGCTAGCACATTGGTTTGATAGTAGCATAGTTGGGATGGACAGTAGCTAGCACATTGTTTTGATAGCAGCATAGTTGGGATGGACAGTAGCTAGCACATTGGTTTGATAGTAGCATAGTTGGGATGGACAGTAGCTAGCGCATGGGTTTGATAGTAGCATAGTTGGGATGGACAGTAGCTAGCGCATTGGTTTGATAGTAGCATAGTTGGGATGGACAGTAGCTAGCGCATTGGTTTGATAGTAGCATAGTTGGGATGGACTGTAGCTAGCGCATTGGTTTGATAGTAGCATAGTTGGAATGGACAGTAGCTAGCGCATTGGTTTGACAGTAGCATAGTTGGGATGGACAGTAGCTAGCGCATTGGTTTGACAGTAGCATAGTTGGGATGGACAGTAGCTAGCGCATTGGTTTGACAGTGGCATAGTTGGGATAGACAGTAGCTAGCGCATTGGTTTGATAGTGGCATAGTTGGGATGGACAGTAGCTAGCGCATTGGTTTGACAGTAGCATAGTTGGGATGGACAGTAGCTAGCGCATTGGTTTGATAGTAGCATAGTTGGGATGGACAGTAGCTAGCGCATTGGTTTGATAGTAGCATAGTTGGGATGGACAGTAGCTAGCGCATTGGTTTGATAGTAGCATAGTTGGGATGGACAGTAGCTAGCGCATTGGTTTGATGGATGGACAGTAGCTAGCGCATTGGTTTGATAGTAGCATAGTTGGGATGGAAAGTAGCTAGCGCATTGGTTTGATAGTAGCATAGTTGGGATGGACAGTAGCTAGCGCATTGGTTTGATAGTAGCATAGTTGGGATGGACAGTAGCTAGCGCATTGGTTTGATAGTAGCATAGTTGGGATGGACATTAGCTAGCGCATTGGTTTGATAGTAGCATAGTTGGGATGGACAGTAGCTAGCGCATTGGTTTGATAGTAGCATAGTTGGGATGGACAGTAGCTAGCGCATTGGTTTGATAGTAGCATAGTTGGGATGGACAGTAGCTAGCGCATTGGTTTGATAGTAGCATAGTTGGGATGGACAGTAGCTAGCGCATTGGTTTGATAGTAGCATAGTTGGGATGGACAGTAGCTAGCGCATTGGTTTGATAGTGGCATAGTTGGGATGGACAGTAGCTAGCGCATTGGTTTGATGGATGGACAGTAGCTAGCGCATTGGTTTGATAGTAGCCTAGTTGGGATGGACAGTAGCTAGCACATTGGTTTGATAGTAGCATAGTTGGGATGGACAGTAGCTAGCACATTGGTTTGATAGTAGCCTAGTTGGGATGGACAGTAGCTAGCACATTGGTTTGATAGTAGCATAGTGTGGATGGACAGTAGCTAGCACATTGGTTTGATAGTAGCATAGTTGGGATGGACAGTAGCTAGCGCATTGGTTTGATAGTAGCATAGTTGGGATGGACAGTAGCTAGCGCATTGGTTTGATAGTAGCATAGTTGGGATGGACAGTAGCTAGCGCATTGGTTTGATAGTAGCATAGTTGGGATGGACAGTAGCTAGCGCATTGGTTTGATAGTAGCTAGTTGGGATGGACAGTAGCTAGTGCACTGGTTTGATAGTAGCATAGTTGGGATGGACAGTAGCTGGCGCATTGGTTTGATAGTAGCATAGTTGGGATGGACAGTAGCTAGCGCATTGGTTTGATAGTTAGCATAGTTGGGATGGACAGTAGCTAGTGCATTGGTTTGATAGTAGCATAGTTGGGATGGACAGTAGCTAGCGCATTGGTTTGACAGTAGCATAGTTGGGATGGACAGTAGCTAGCGCATTGGTTTGATAGTAGCATAGTTGGGATGGACTGTAGCTAGCGCATTGGTTTGATAGTAGCATAGTTGCAATGGACAGTAGCTAGCGCAATGGTTTGACAGTAGCATAGTTGGGATGGACTGTAGCTAGCGCATTGGTTTGATAGTAGCATAGTTGGGATGGACTGTAGCTAGCGCATTGGTTTGATAGTAGCATAGTTGCAATGGACAGTAGCTAGCGCATTGGTTTGACAGTAGCATAGTTGGGATGGACAGTAGCTAGCGCATTGGTTTGACAGTAGCATAGTTGGGATGGACAGTAGCTAGCGCATTTCATTTGATAGTGGCATAGTTGGGATAGACAGTAGCTAGCGCATTGGTTTGATAGTAGCATAGTTGGGATGGACTGTAGCTAGCGCATTGGTTTGATAGTAGCATAGTTGCAATGGACAGTAGCTAGCGCATTGGTTTGATAGTAGCATAGTTGGGATGGACTGTAGCTAGCGCATTGGTTTGATAGTAGCATAGTTGGGATGGACTGTAGCTAGCGCATTGGTTTGATAGTAGCATAGTTGCAATGGACAGTAGCTAGCGCATTGGTTTGACAGTAGCATAGCTGGGATGGACAGTAGCTAGCGCATTGGTTTGACAGTAGCATAGTTGGGATGGACAGTAGCTAGCGCATTTCATTTGATAGTGGCATAGTTGGGATAGACAGTAGCTAGCACATTGGTTTGATAGAAGCATAGTTGGGATGGACAGTAGCTAGCGCATTGGTTTGATAGTAGCATAGTTGGGATGGACAGTAGCTAGCGCATTGGTTTGATAGTAGCATAGTTAGGATGGACAGTAGCTAGCGCATTGGTTTGATAGTAGCATAGTTGGGATGGACAGTAGCTAGCGCATTGGTTTGACAGTAGCATAGTTGGGATGGACAGTAGCTAGCGCATTGGTTTGATAGTAGCATAGTTGGGATGGACAGTAGCTAGCGCATTGGTTTGATAGTGGCATAGTTGGGATGGACAGTAGCTAGCGCATTGGTTTGATGGATGGACAGTAGCTAGCGCATTGGTTAGATAGTAGCCTAGTTGGGATGGACAGTAGCTAGCACATTGGTTTGATAGTAGCATAGTTGGGATGGACAGTAGCTAGCGCATTGGTTTGATAGTAGCATAGTTGGGATGGACAGTAGCTAGCGCATTGGTTTGATAGTAGCATAGTTGGGATGGACAGTAGCTAGCGCATTGGTTTGATAGTAGCATAGTTGGGATGGACAGTAGCTAGCGCATTGGTTTGATAGTAGCATAGTTGGGATGGACAGTAGCTAGCGCATTGGTTTGATAGTAGCATAGTTGGGATGGACAGTAGCTAGCGCATTGGTTTGATAGTAGCATAGTTGGGATGGACAGTAGCTAGCGCATTGGTTTGATAGTAGCATAGTTGGGATGGACAGTAGCTAGCGCATTGGTTTGATAGTAGCATAGTTGGGATGGACAGTAGCTAGCGCTTTGGTTTGACAGTAGCATAGTTGGGATGGACAGTAGCTAGCGCATTGGTTTGATAGTAGCATAGTTGGGATGGACAGTAGCTAGCACATTGGTTTGATGGATGGACAGTAGCTAGCACATTGGTTTGATGGATGGACAGTAGCTAGCACATTGGTTTGATAGTAGCATAGTTGGGATGGACAGTAGCTAGCACATTGGTTTGATAGCAGCATAGTTGGGATGGACAGTAGCTAGAACATTGGTTTGATAGTAGCATAGTTGGGATGGACAGTAGCTAGCGCATGGGTTTGATAGTAGCATAGTTGGGATGGACAGTAGCTAGCGCATTGGTTTGATAGTAGCATAGTTGGGATGGACAGTAGCTAGTGCATTGGTTTGATAGTAGCATAGTTGGAATGGACAGTAGCTAGCGCATTGGTTTGATAGTAGCATAGTTGGGATGGACAGTAGCTAGCGCATGGGTTTGATAGTAGCATAGTTGGGATGGACAGTAGCTAGCGCATTGGTTTGATAGTAGCATAGTTTGGATGGACAGTAGCTAGTGCATTGGTTTGATAGTAGCATAGTTGGAATGGACAGTAGCTAGCGCATTGGTTTGATAGTAGCATAGTTGGGATGGACAGTAGCTAGCGCATTGGTTTGATGGATGGACAGTAGCTAGCGCATTGGTTAGATAGTAGCCTAGTTGGGATGGACAGTAGCTAGCACATTGGTTTGATAGTAGCCTAGTTGGGATGGACAGTAGCTAGCGCATTGGTTTGATAGTAGCATAGTTGGGATGGACAGTAGCTAGCGCATTGGTTTGATAGTAGCATAGTTGGGATGGACAGTAGCTAGCGCATTGGTTTGATAGTAGCATAGTTGGGATGGACAGTAGCTAGCACATTGGTTTGATAGTAGCATAGTTGGGATGGACAGTAGCTAGCGCATTGGTTTGATAGTAGCATAGTTGGGATGGACAGTAGCTAGCGCATTGGTTTGATAGTAGCATAGTTGGGATGGACAGTAGCTAGTGCATTGGTTTGATAGTAGCATAGTTGGGATGGACAGTAGCTAGCGCATTGGTTTGATAGTAGCATAGTTGGGATGGACAGTAGCTAGCGCATTGGTTTGATAGTAGCATAGTTGGGATGGACAGTAGCTAGCGCTTTGGTTTGACAGTAGCATAGTTGGGATGGACAGTAGCTAGCGCATTGGTTTGATAGTAGCATAGTTGGGATGGACAGTATCTAGCACATTGGTTTGATGGATGGACAGTAGCTAGCACATTGGTTTGATGGATGGACAGTAGCTAGCACATTGGTTTGATAGTAGCATAGTTGGGATGGACAGTAGCTAGCACATTGTTTTGATAGCAGCATAGTTGGGATGGACAGTAGCTAGCACATTGGTTTGATAGTAGCATAGTTGGGATGGACAGTAGCTAGCGCATGGGTTTGATAGTAGCATAGTTGGGATGGACAGTAGCTAGCGCATTGGTTTGATAGTAGCATAGTTGGGATGGACAGTAGCTAGCGCATTGGTTTGATAGTAGCATAGTTGGGATGGACTGTAGCTAGCGCATTGGTTTGATAGTAGCATAGTTGGAATGGACAGTAGCTAGCGCATTGGTTTGACAGTAGCATAGTTGGGATGGACAGTAGCTAGCGCATTGGTTTGACAGTAGCATAGTTGGGATGGACAGTAGCTAGCGCATTGGTTTGACAGTGGCATAGTTGGGATAGACAGTAGCTAGCGCATTGGTTTGATAGTGGCATAGTTGGGATGGACAGTAGCTAGCGCATTGGTTTGACAGTAGCATAGTTGGGATGGACAGTAGCTAGCGCATTGGTTTGATAGTAGCATAGTTGGGATGGACAGTAGCTAGCGCATTGGTTTGATAGTAGCATAGTTGGGATGGACAGTAGCTAGCGCATTGGTTTGATAGTAGCATAGTTGGGATGGACAGTAGCTAGCGCATTGGTTTGATAGTAGCATAGTTGGGATGGACAGTAGCTAGCGCTTTGGTTTGACAGTAGCATAGTTGGGATGGACAGTAGCTAGCGCATTGGTTTGATAGTAGCATAGTTGGGATGGACAGTAGCTAGCACATTGGTTTGATGGATGGACAGTAGCTAGCACATTGGTTTGATGGATGGACAGTAGCTAGCACATTGGTTTGATAGTAGCATAGTTGGGATGGACAGTAGCTAGCACATTGGTTTGATAGCAGCATAGTTGGGATGGACAGTAGCTAGCACATTGGTTTGATAGTAGCATAGTTGGGATGGACAGTAGCTAGCGCATGGGTTTGATAGTAGCATAGTTGGGATGGACAGTAGCTAGCACATTGGTTTGATAGTAGCATAGTTGGGATGGACAGTAGCTAGCGCATTGGTTTGATAGTAGCATAGTTGGGATGGACAGTAGCTAGCGCATTGGTTTGATAGTAGCATAGTTGGGATGGACAGTAGCTAGCGCATTGGTTTGATAGTAGCATAGTTGGGATGGACAGTAGCTAGCGCATTGGTTTGATGGATGGACAGTAGCTAGCGCATTGGTTAGATAGTAGCCTAGTTGGGATGGACAGTAGCTAGCGCATTGGTTTGATAGTAGCATAGTTGGGATGGACAGTAGCTAGCGCATTGGTTTGATAGTAGCATAGTTGGGATGGACAGTAGCTAGCGCATTGGTTTGATAGTAGCATAGTTGGGATGGACAGTAGCTAGCGCATTGGTTTGATAGTAGCATAGTTGGGATGGACAGTAGCTAGCGCATTGGTTTGATAGTAGCATAGTTGGGATGGACAGTAGCTAGCGCATTGGTTTGATAGTAGCATAGTTGGGATGGACAGTAGCTAGCGCATTGGTTTGATAGTAGCATAGTTGGGATGGACAGTAGCTAGCGCATTGGTTTGATAGTAGCATAGTTGGGATGGACAGTAGCTAGCGCTTTGGTTTGACAGTAGCATAGTTGGGATGGACAGTAGCTAGCACATTGGTTTGATGGATGGACAGTAGCTAGCACATTGGTTTGATGGATGGACAGTATCTAGCACATTGGTTTGATAGTAGCATAGTTGGGATGGACAGTAGCTAGCGCATTGGTTTGATAGTAGCATAGTCGGGATGGACAGTAGCTAGCGCATTGGTTTGATAGTGGCATAGTTGGGATGGACAGTAGCTAGCACATTGGTTTGATAGTGGCATAGTTGGGATGGACAGTAGCTAGTGCATTGGTTTGATAGTAGCATAGTTGGGAGGACAGTAGCTAGCGCATTGGTTTGACACTAGCATAGTTGGGATGGACATTAGCTAGCGCATTGGTTTCGCAGTAGCATAGTTGGGATGGACAGTAGCTAGCGCATTGGTTTGATAGTGGCATAGTTGGGATGGACAGTAGCTAGTGCATTGGTTTGATAGTAGCATAGTTGGGATGGACAGTAGCTAGCGCATTGGTTTGATAGTAGCCTAGTTGGGATGGACAGTAGCTAGCGCATTGGTTTGATAGTAGCATAGTTGGGATGGACAGTAGCTAGCGCATTGGTTCGATAGTAGCATAGTTGGGATGGACAGTAGCTAGCGCATTGGTTTGATAGTAGCATAGTTGGGATGGACAGTAGCTAGCGCATTGGTTTGATAGTAGCATAGTTGGGATGGACAGTAGCTAGCGCATTGGTTTGACAGTAGCATAGTTGGGATGGACAGTAGCTAGCGCATTGGTTTGACAGTAGCATAGTTGGGATGGACAGTAGCTAGCGCATTGGTTTGATAGTGGCATAGTTGGGATAGACAGTAGCTAGCGCATTGGTTTGATAGAAGCATAGTTGGGATGGACAGTAGCTAGCGCATTGGTTTGATAGTAGCATAGTTGGGATGGACAGTAGCTGGCGCATTGGTTTGATAGTAGCATAGTTGGGATGGACAGTAGCTAGCGCATTGGTTTGATAGTAGCATAGTTGGGATGGACTGTAGCTAGCGCATTGGTTTGACAGTAGCATAGTTGGGATGGACAGTAGCTAGCGCATTGGTTTGATAGTAGCATAGTTGGGATGGACTGTAGCTAGCGCATTGGTTTGATAGTAGCATAGTTGGAATGGACAGTAGCTAGCGCATTGGTTTGATAGTAGCATAGTTGGGATGGACTGTAGCTAGCGCATTGGTTTGATAGTAGCATAGTTGGGATGGACTGTAGCTAGCGCATTGGTTTGATAGTAGCATAGTTGCAATGGACAGTAGCTAGCGCATTGGTTTGACAGTAGCATAGTTGGGATGGACAGTAGCTAGCGCATTGGTTTGACAGTAGCATAGTTGGGATGGACAGTAGCTAGCGCATTGGTTTGATAGTGGCATAGTTGGGATAGACAGTAGCTAGCACATTGGTTTGATAGAAGCATAGTTGGGATGGACAGTAGCTAGCGCATTGGTTTGATAGTAGCATAGTTGGGATGGACAGTAGCTGGCGCATTGGTTTGATAGTAGCATAGTTGGGATGGACAGTAGCTAGCGCATTGGTTTGATAGTAGCATAGTTGGGATGGACTGTAGCTAGCGCATTGGTTTGATAGTAGCATAGTTGGTATGGACAGTATCTAGCGCATTGGTTTGACAGTGGCATAGTTGGGAAAGACAGTAGCTAGCGCATTGGTTTTATAGTGGCATAGTTGGGATGGACAGTAGCTAGCACATTGGTTTGATAGTAGCATAGTTGGGATGGACAGTAGCTAGCGCATTGGTTTGATAGTAGCATAGTTGGGATGGACAGTAGCTAGCGCATTGGTTTGATAGTAGCATAGTTGGGATGGACAGTAGCTAGCGCATTGGTTTGATAGTAGCATAGTTGGGATGGACAGTAGCTAGCGCATTGGTTTGACAGTAGCATAGTTGGGATGGACAGTAGCTAGCGCATTGGTTTGACAGTAGCATAGTTGGGATGGACAGTAGCTAGCGCATTGGTTTGATAGTGGCATAGTTGGGATAGACAGTAGCTAGCGCATTGGTTTGATAGTAGCATAGTTGGGATGGACAGTAGCTAGCGCATTGGTTTGATAGTAGCATAGTTGGGATGGACAGTAGCTAGCGCATTGGTTTGATAGTAGCATAGTTGGGATGGACAGTAGCTAGCGCATTGGTTTGACAGTAGCATAGTTGGGATGGACTGTAGCTAGCGCATTGGTTTGATAGTAGCATAGTTGGTATGGACAGTATCTAGCGCATTGGTTTGACAGTGGCATAGTTGGGAAAGACAGTAGCTAGCGCATTGGTTTGATAGAAGCATAGTTGGGATGGACAGTAGCTAGCGCATTGGTTTGATAGTAGCATAGTTGGGATGGACAGTAGCTGGCGCATTGGTTTGATAGTAGCATAGTTGGGATGGACAGTAGCTAGCGCAATGGTTTGATAGTAGCATAGTTGGGATGGACTGTAGCTAGCGCATTGGTTTGACAGTAGCATAGTTGGGATGGACAGTAGCTGGCGCATTGGTTTGATAGTAGCATAGTTGGGATGGACAGTAGCTAGCGCATTGGTTTGATAGTAGCATAGTTGGGATGGACTGTAGCTAGCGCATTGGTTTGATAGTAGCATAGTTGGGATGGACTGTAGCTAGCGCATTGGTTTGATAGTAGCATAGTTGCAATGGACAGTAGCTAGCGCATTGGTTTGACAGTAGCATAGTTGGGATGGACAGTAGCTAGCGCATTGGTTTGACAGTAGCATAGTTGGGATGGACAGTAGCTAGCGCATTGGTTTGATAGTGGCATAGTTGGGATAGACAGTAGCTAGCACATTGGTTTGATAGAAGCATAGTTGGGATGGACAGTAGCTAGCGCATTGGTTTGATAGTAGCATAGTTGGGATGGACAGTAGCTGGCGCATTGGTTTGATAGTAGCATAGTTGGGATGGACAGTAGCTAGCGCATTGGTTTGATAGTAGCATAGTTGGGATGGACTGTAGCTAGCGCATTGGTTTGATAGTAGCATAGTTGGTATGGACAGTATCTAGCGCATTGGTTTGACAGTGGCATAGTTGGGAAAGACAGTAGCTAGCGCATTGGTTTTATAGTGGCATAGTTGGGATGGACAGTAGCTAGCACATTGGTTTGATAGTAGCATAGTTGGGATGGACAGTAGCTAGCGCATTGGTTTGATAGTAGCATAGTTGGGATGGACAGTAGCTAGCGCATTGGTTTGATAGTAGCATAGTTGGGATGGACAGTAGCTAGCGCATTGGTTCGATAGTAGCATAGTTGGGATGGACAGTAGCTAGCGCATTGGTTTGATAGTAGCATAGTTGGGATGGACAGTAGCTAGCGCATTGGTTTGATAGTAGCATAGTTGGGATTGACAGTAGCTAGCACATTGGTTTGATAGTAGCATAGTTGGGATGGACAGTAGCTAGCACATTGGTTTGATAGTAGCATAGTTGGGATGGACAGTAGCTAGCACATTGGTTTGATAGTAGCATAGTTGGGATTGACAGTAACTAGCACATTGGTTTGATAGTAGCATAGTTGGGATGGACAGTAGCTAGCACATTGGTTTGATAGTAGCATAGTGGGGATGGACAGTAGCTAGCGCATTGGTTTGACAGTAGCATAGTTGGGATGGACAGTAGCTAGCGCATTGGTTTGACAGTAGCATAGTTGGGATGGACAGTAGCTAGCGCATTGGTTTGATAGTGGCATAGTTGGGATAGACAGTAGCTAGCGCATTGGTTTGATAGAAGCATAGTTGGGATGGACAGTAGCTAGCGCATTGGTTTGATAGTAGCATAGTTGGGATGGACAGTAGCTGGCGCATTGGTTTGATAGTAGCATAGTTGGGATGGACAGTAGCTAGCGCATTGGTTTGATAGTAGCATAGTTGGGATGGACTGTAGCTAGCGCATTGGTTTGACAGTAGCATAGTTGGGATGGACAGTAGCTAGCGCATTGGTTTGATAGTAGCATAGTTGGGATGGACTGTAGCTAGCGCATTTGTTTGATAGTAGCATAGTTGGGATGGACAGTAGCTAGCACATTGGTTTGATAGTAGCATAGTTGGGATGGACAGTAGCTAGCACATTGGTTTGATAGTAGCATAGTTGGGATTGACAGTAACTAGCACATTGGTTTGATAGTAGCATAGTTGGGATGGACAGTAGCTAGCACATTGGTTTGATAGTAGCATAGTGGGGATGGACAGTAGCTAGCGCATTGGTTTGACAGTAGCATAGTTGGGATGGACAGTAGCTAGCGCATTGGTTTGACAGTAGCATAGTTGGGATGGACAGTAGCTAGCGCATTGGTTTGATAGTGGCATAGTTGGGATAGACAGTAGCTAGCGCATTGGTTTGATAGAAGCATAGTTGGGATGGACAGTAGCTAGCGCATTGGTTTGATAGTAGCATAGTTGGGATGGACAGTAGCTGGCGCATTGGTTTGATAGTAGCATAGTTGGGATGGACAGTAGCTAGCGCATTGGTTTGATAGTAGCATAGTTGGGATGGACTGTAGCTAGCGCATTGGTTTGACAGTAGCATAGTTGGGATGGACAGTAGCTAGCGCATTGGTTTGATAGTAGCATAGTTGGGATGGACTGTAGCTAGCGCATTGGTTTGATAGTAGCATAGTTGGAATGGACAGTAGCTAGCGCATTGGTTTGATAGTAGCATAGTTGGGATGGACTGTAGCTAGCGCATTGGTTTGATAGTAGCATAGTTGGGATGGACTGTAGCTAGCGCATTGGTTTGATAGTAGCATAGTTGCAATGGACAGTAGCTAGCGCATTGGTTTGACAGTAGCATAGTTGGGATGGACAGTAGCTAGCGCATTGGTTTGACAGTAGCATAGTTGGGATGGACAGTAGCTAGCGCATTGGTTTGATAGTGGCATAGTTGGGATAGACAGTAGCTAGCACATTGGTTTGATAGAAGCATAGTTGGGATGGACAGTAGCTAGCGCATTGGTTTGATAGTAGCATAGTTGGGATGGACAGTAGCTGGCGCATTGGTTTGATAGTAGCATAGTTGGGATGGACAGTAGCTAGCGCATTGGTTTGATAGTAGCATAGTTGGGATGGACTGTAGCTAGCGCATTGGTTTGATAGTAGCATAGTTGGTATGGACAGTATCTAGCGCATTGGTTTGACAGTGGCATAGTTGGGAAAGACAGTAGCTAGCGCATTGGTTTTATAGTGGCATAGTTGGGATGGACAGTAGCTAGCGCATTGGTTTGATAGTAGCATAGTTGGGATGGACAGTAGCTAGCGCATTGGTTTGATAGTAGCATAGTTGGGATGGACAGTAGCTAGCGCATTGGTTCGATAGTAGCATAGTTGGGATGGACAGTAGCTAGCGCATTGGTTTGATAGTAGCATAGTTGGGATGGACAGTAGCTAGCGCATTGGTTTGATAGTAGCATAGTTGGGATTGACAGTAGCTAGCACATTGGTTTGATAGTAGCATAGTTGGGATGGACAGTAGCTAGCACATTGGTTTGATAGTAGCATAGTTGGGATGGACAGTAGCTAGCACATTGGTTTGATAGTAGCATAGTTGGGATTGACAGTAACTAGCACATTGGTTTGATAGTAGCATAGTTGGGATGGACAGTATCTAGCGCATTGGTTTGACAGTGGCATAGTTGGGAAAGACAGTAGCTAGCGCATTGGTTTTATAGTGGCATAGTTGGGATGGACAGTAGCTAGCGCATTGGTTTGATAGTAGCATAGTTGGGATGGACAGTAGCTAGCGCATTGGTTTGATAGTAGCATAGTTGGGATGGACAGTAGCTAGCGCATTGGTTCGATAGTAGCATAGTTGGGATGGACAGTAGCTAGCGCATTGGTTTGATAGTAGCATAGTTGGGATGGACAGTAGCTAGCGCATTGGTTTGATAGTAGCATAGTTGGGATTGACAGTAGCTAGCACATTGGTTTGATAGTAGCATAGTTGGGATGGACAGTAGCTAGCACATTGGTTTGATAGTAGCATAGTTGGGATGGACAGTAGCTAGCACATTGGTTTGATAGTAGCATAGTTGGGATTGACAGTAACTAGCACATTGGTTTGATAGTAGCATAGTTGGGATGGACAGTAGCTAGCACATTGGTTTGATAGCAGCATAGTTGGGATGGACAGTAGCTAGCACATTGGTTTGATAGTAGCATAGTTGGGATTGACAGTAGCTAGCACATTGGTTTGATAGTAGCATAGTTGGGAGGACAGTAGCTATTACATTGGTTTGATAGCATAGTTGGGATGGACAGTAGCTAGCACATTGGTTTGATAGCATCATAGTTGGGATGGACAGTAGCTAGCGCATTGGTTTGATAGTAGCATAGTTGGGATGGACAGTAGCTAGCGCATTGGTTTGATAGTAGCATAGTTGGGATGGACAGTAGCTAGCGCATTGGTTTGACAGTAGCATAGTTGGGATGGACAGTAGCTAGCGCATTGGTTTGATAGTGGCATCGTTGGGATAGACAGTAGCTAGCGCATTGGTTTGATAGTGGCATAGTTGGGATGGACAGTAGCTAGCGCATTGGTTTGATGGATGGACAGTAGCTAGCGCATTGGTTTGATAGTGGCCTAGTTGGGATGGACAGTAGCTAGCACATTGGTTTGATAGTAGCATAGTTGGGATGGACAGTAGCTAGAGCATTGGTTTGACAGTAGCATAGTTGGGATGGACAGTAGCTAGCGAATTGGTTTGACAGTGGCATAGTTGGGATAGACAGTAGCTAGCGCATTGGTTTGATAGTGGCATAGTTGGGATGGACAGTAGCTAGCACATTGGTTTGATAGCAGCATAGTTGGGATGGACAGTAGCTAGCACATTGGTTTGATGGATGGACAGTAGCTAGCGCATTGGTTTGATAGTAGCATAGTTGGGATGGACAGTAGCTAGCGCATTGGTTTGATAGTAGCATAGTTGGGATGGACAGTAGCTAGCGCATTGGTTTGATAGTGGCATAGTTGGGATAGACAGTAGCTAGCACATTGGTTTGATAGAAGCATAGTTGGGATGGACAGTAGCTAGCGCATTGGTTTGATAGTGGCATAGTTGGGATGGACAGTAGCTGGCGCATTGGTTTGATAGTGGCATAGTTGGGATGGACAGTAGCTAGCGCATTGGTTTGATGGATGGACAGTAGCTAGCGCATTGGTTTGATAGTAGCCTAGTTGGGATGGACAGTAGCTAGCACATTGGTTTGATAGTAGCATAGTTGGGATGGACAGTAGCTAGCACATTGGTTTGATAGTAGCATAGTTGGGATGGACAGTAGCTAGCACATTGGTTTGATAGCAGCATAGTTTGGATGGACAGTAGCTAGCACATTGCTTTGATAGTAGCATAGTTGGGATTGACAGTAGCTAGCACATTGGTTTGATAGTAGCATAGTTGGGATGGACAGTAGCTATTACATTGGTTTGATAGCATAGTTGGGATGGACAGTAGCTAGCACATTGGTTTGATAGCATCATAGTTGGGATGGACAGTAGCTAGCGCATTGGTTTGATAGTAGCATAGTTGGGATGGACAGTAGCTAGCGCATTGGTTTGATAGTAGCATAGTTGGGATGGACAGTAGCTAGCGCATTGGTTTGACAGTAGCATAGTTGGGATGGACAGTAGCTAGCGCATTGGTTTGATAGTGGCATCGTTGGGATAGACAGTAGCTAGCGCATTGGTTTGATAGTGGCATAGTTGGGATGGACAGTAGCTAGCGCATTGGTTTGATGGATGGACAGTAGCTAGCGCATTGGTTTGATAGTAGCCTAGTTGGGATGGACAGTAGCTATTACATTGGTTTGATAGCATAGTTGGAATGGACAGTAGCTAGCACATTGGTTTGACAGTAGCATAGTTGGGATGGACAGTAGCTAGCGCATTGGTTTGATAGTGGCATCGTTGGGATAGACAGTAGCTAGCGCATTGGTTTGATAGTGGCATAGTTGGGATGGACAGTAGCTAGCGCATTGGTTTGATGGATGGACAGTAGCTAGCGCATTGGTTTGATAGTAGCCTAGTTGGGATGGACAGTAGCTAGCACATTGGTTTGATAGTAGCATAGTTGGGATGGACAGTAGCTATAGCATTGGTTTGACAGTAGCATAGTTGGGATGGACAGTAGCTAGCGCATTGGTTTGACAGTGGCATAGTTGGGATAGACAGTAGCTAGCGCATTGGTTTGATAGTGGCATAGTTGGGATAGACAGTAGCTAGCGCATTGGTTTGATAGTGGCATAGTTGGGATGGACAGTAGCTAGCACATTGGTTTGATAGCAGCATAGTTGGGATGGACAGTAGCTAGCACATTGGTTTGATGGATGGACAGTAGCTAGCGCATTGGTTTGATAGTAGCATAGTTGGGATGGACAGTAGCTAGCGCATTGGTTTGATAGTAGCATAGTTGGGATGGACAGTAGCTAGCGCATTGGTTTGATAGTAGCATAGTTGGGATGGACAGTAGCTAGCGCATTGGTTTGATAGTAGCATAGTTGGGATGGACAGTAGCTAGCGCATTGGTTTGATAGTAGCATAGTTGGGATGGACAGTAGCTAGCGCATTGGTTTGATAGTAGCATAGTTGGGATGGACAGTAGCTAGTGCATTGGTTTGATAGTGGCATAGTTGGGATAGACAGTAGCTAGCACATTGGTTTGATAGAAGCATAGTTGGGATGGACAGTAGCTAGCGCATTGGTTTGATAGTAGCATAGTTGGGATGGACAGTAGCTGGCGCATTGGTTTGATAGTAGCATAGTTGGGATGGACAGTAGCTAGCGCATTGGTTTGATAGTAGCATAGTTGGGATGGACTGTAGCTAGCGCATTGGTTTGACAGTAGCATAGTTGGGATGGACAGTAGCTAGCGCATTGGTTTGATAGTAGCATAGTTGGGATGGACTGTAGCTAGCGCATTGGTTTGATAGTAGCATAGATGGAATGAACAGTAGCTAGCGCATTGGTTTGATAGTAGCATAGTTGGGATGGACTGTAGCTAGCGCATTGGTTTGATAGTAGCATAGTTGCAATGGACAGTAGCTAGCGCATTGGTTTGACAGTAGCATAGTTGGGATGGACAGTAGCTAGCGCATTGGTTTGACAGTAGCATAGTTGGGATGGACAGTAGCTAGCGCATTGGTTTGATAGTGGCATAGTTGGGATAGACAGTAGCTAGCACATTGGTTTGATAGAAGCATAGTTGGGATGGACAGTAGCTAGCGCATTGGTTTGATAGTAGCATAGTTGGGATGGACAGTAGCTGGCGCATTAATTTGATAGTAGCATAGTTGGGATGGACAGTAGCTAGCGCATTGGTTTGATAGTAGCATAGTTGGGATGGACTGTAGCTAGCGCATTGGTTTGATAGTAGCATAGTTGGTATGGACAGTATCTAGCGCATTGGTTTGACAGTGGCATAGTTGGGAAAGACAGTAGCTAGCGCATTTGTTTGATAGTGGCATAGTTGGGATGGACAGTAGCTAGCACATTGGTTTGATAGCAGCATAGTTGGGATGGACAGTAGCTAGCACATTGGTTTGATAGTAGCATAGTTGGGATGGACAGTAGCTAGCGCATTGGTTTGATAGTAGCATAGTTGGGATGGACTGTAGCTAGCGCATTGGTTTGATAGTAGCATAGTTGGTATGGACAGTATCTAGCGCATTGGTTTGACAGTGGCATAGTTGGGAAAGACAGTAGCTAGCGCATTGGTTTGATAGCGGCATAGTTGGGATGGACAGTAGCTAGCACATTGGTTTGATAGCAGCATAGTTGGGATGGACAGTAGCTAGCACATTGGTTTGATAGTAGCATAGTTGGGATGGACAGTAGCTAGCGCATTGGTTTGATAGTAGCATAGTTGGGATGGACAGTAGCTAGCACATTGGTTTGATAGTAGCATAGTTGGGATTGACAGTAGCTAGCACATTGGTTTGATAGTAGCATAGTTGGGATGGACAGTAGCTAGCACATTGGTTTGATAGCAGCATAGTTGGGATGGACAGTAGCTAGCACATTGGTTTGATAGTAGCATAGTTGGGATTGACAGTAGCTAGCACATTGGTTTGATAGTAGCATAGTTGGGATGGACAGTAGCTATTACATTGGTTTGATAGCATAGTTGGAATGGACAGTAGCTAGCACATTGGTTTGATAGCATCATAGTTGGGATGGACAGTAGCTAGCACATTGGTTTGATAGTAGCATAGTTGGGATGGACAGTAGCTAGCGCATTGGTTTGATAGTAGCATAGTTGGAATGGACAGTAGCTAGCGCATTGGTTTGATAGTAGCATAGTTGGGATGGACTGTAGCTAGCGCATTGGTTTGATAGTAGCATAGTTGCAATGGACAGTAGCTAGCGCATTGGCTTGACAGTAGCATAGTTGGGATGGACAGTAGCTAGCACATTGGTTTGATAGTAGCATAGTTGGGATTGACAGTAGCTAGCACATTGGTTTGATAGTAGCATAGTTGGGATGGACAGTAGCTAGCACATTGGTTTGATAGCAGCATAGTTGGGATGGACAGTAGCTAGCACATTGGTTTGATAGTAGCATAGTTGGGATTGACAGTAGCTAGCACATTTGTTTGATAGTAGCATAGTTGGGATGGACAGTAGCTATTACATTGGTTTGATAGCATAGTTGGAATGGACAGTAGCTAGCACATTGGTTTGATAGCATCATAGTTGGGATGGACACTAGCTAGCACATTGGTTTGATAGTAGCATAGTTGGGATGGACACTAGCTAGCACATTGGTTTGATAGTAGCATAGTTGGGATGGACAGTAGTTAGCGCATTGGTTTGACAGTAGCATAGTTGGGATGGACAGTAGCTAGCGCATTGGTTTGATACTGGCATCGTTGGGATAGACAGTAGCTAGCGCATTGGTTTGATAGTGGCATAGTTGGGATGGACAGTAGCTAGCGCATTGGTTTGATGGATGGACAGTAGCTAGCGCATTGGTTTGATAGTGGCATAGTTGGGATAGACAGTAGCTAGCGCATTGGTTTGATAGTGGCATAGTTGGGATGGACAGTAGCTAGCACATTGGTTTGATAGCAGCATAGTTGGGATGGACAGTAGCTAGCACATTGGTTTGATGGATGGACAGTAGCTAGCGCATTGGTTTGATAGTAGCATAGTTGGGATGGACAGTAGCTAGCGCATTGGTTTGATAGTAGCATAGTTGGGATGGACAGTAGCTAGCGCATTGGTTTGATAGTAGCATAGTTGGGATGGACAGTAGCTAGCGCATTGGTTTGATAGTAGCATAGTTGGGATGGGCAGTAGCTAGCGCATTGGTTTGATAGTGGCATAGTTGGGATGGACAGTAGCTAGCACATTGGTTTGATAGCAGCATAGTTGGGATGGACAGTAGCTAGCACATTGGTTTGATAGTAGCATAGTTGGGATGGACAGTAGCTAGCGCATTGGTTTGATAGTAGCATAGTTGGGATGGACTGTAGCTAGCGCATTGGTTTGATAGTAGCATAGTTGGTATGGACAGTATCTAGCGCATTGGTTTGACAGTGGCATAGTTGGGAAAGACAGTAGCTAGCGCATTGGTTTGATAGCGGCATAGTTGGGATGGACAGTAGCTAGCACATTGGTTTGATAGCAGCATAGTTGGGATGGACAGTAGCTAGCACATTGGTTTGATAGTAGCATAGTTGGGATGGACAGTAGCTAGCGCATTGGTTTGATAGTAGCATAGTTGGGATGGACAGTAGCTAGCACATTGGTTTGATAGTAGCATAGTTGGGATTGACAGTAGCTAGCACATTGGTTTGATAGTAGCATAGTTGGGATGGACAGTAGCTAGCACATTGGTTTGATAGCAGCATAGTTGGGATGGACAGTAGCTAGCACATTGGTTTGATAGTAGCATAGTTGGGATTGACAGTAGCTAGCACATTGGTTTGATAGTAGCATAGTTGGGATGGACAGTAGCTATTACATTGGTTTGATAGCATAGTTGGAATGGACAGTAGCTAGCACATTGGTTTGATAGCATCATAGTTGGGATGGACAGTAGCTAGCACATTGGTTTGATAGTAGCATAGTTGGGATGGACAGTAGCTAGCGCATTGGTTTGATAGTAGCATAGTTGGAATGGACAGTAGCTAGCGCATTGGTTTGATAGTAGCATAGTTGGGATGGACTGTAGCTAGCGCATTGGTTTGATAGTAGCATAGTTGCAATGGACAGTAGCTAGCGCATTGGCTTGACAGTAGCATAGTTGGGATGGACAGTAGCTAGCACATTGGTTTGATAGTAGCATAGTTGGGATTGACAGTAGCTAGCACATTGGTTTGATAGTAGCATAGTTGGGATGGACAGTAGCTAGCACATTGGTTTGATAGCAGCATAGTTGGGATGGACAGTAGCTAGCACATTGGTTTGATAGTAGCATAGTTGGGATTGACAGTAGCTAGCACATTTGTTTGATAGTAGCATAGTTGGGATGGACAGTAGCTATTACATTGGTTTGATAGCATAGTTGGAATGGACAGTAGCTAGCACATTGGTTTGATAGCATCATAGTTGGGATGGACACTAGCTAGCACATTGGTTTGATAGTAGCATAGTTGGGATGGACACTAGCTAGCACATTGGTTTGATAGTAGCATAGTTGGGATGGACAGTAGCTAGCGCATTGGTTTGACAGTAGCATAGTTGGGATGGACAGTAGCTAGCGCATTGGTTTGATAGTGGCATCGTTGGGATAGACAGTAGCTAGCGCATTGGTTTGATAGTGGCATAGTTGGGATGGACAGTAGCTAGCGCATTGGTTTGATGGATGGACAGTAGCTAGCGCATTGGTTTGATAGTGGCATAGTTGGGATAGACAGTAGCTAGCGCATTGGTTTGATAGTGGCATAGTTGGGATGGACAGTAGCTAGCACATTGGTTTGATAGCAGCATAGTTGGGATGGACAGTAGCTAGCACATTGGTTTGATGGATGGACAGTAGCTAGCGCATTGGTTTGATAGTAGCATAGTTGGGATGGACAGTAGCTAGCGCATTGGTTTGATAGTAGCATAGTTGGGATGGACAGTAGCTAGCGCATTGGTTTGATAGTAGCATAGTTGGGATGGACAGTAGCTAGCGCATTGGTTTGATAGTAGCATAGTTGGGATGGGCAGTAGCTAGCGCATTGGTTTGATAGTGGCATAGTTGGGATAGACAGTAGCTAGCGCATTGGTTTGATAGAAGCATAGTTGGGATGGACAGTAGCTAGCGCATTGGTTTGATAGTAGCATAGTTGGGATGGACAGTAGCTGGCGCATTGGTTTGATAGTAGCATAGTTGGGATGGACAGTAGCTAGCGCATTGGTTTGATAGTAGCATAGTTGGGATGAACTGTAGCTAGCGCATTGGTTTGACAGAAGCATAGTTGGGATGTACAGTAGCTAGCGCATTGGTTTGATAGTAGCATAGTTGGGATGGACTGTAGCTAGCGCATTGGTTTGATAGTAGCATAGTTGGAATGGACAGTAGCTAGCGCATTGGTTTGATAGTAGCATAGTTGGGATGGACTGTAGCTAGCGCATTGGTTTGATAGTAGCATAGTTGCAATGGACAGTAGCTAGCGCATTGGTTTGACAGTAGCATAGTTGGGATGGACAGTAGCTAGCGCATTGGTTTGACAGTAGCATAGTTGGGATGGACAGTAGCTAGCGCATTGGTTTGATAGTGGCATAGTTGGGATAGACAGTAGCTAGCACATTGGTTTGATAGAAGCATAGTTGGGATGGACAGTAGCTAGCACATTGGTTTGATAGTAGCATAGTTGGGATGGACAGTAGCTAGCGCATTGGTTTGATAGTAGCATAGTTGGGATGGACTGTAGCTAGCGCATTGGTTTGATAGTAGCATAGTTGGTATGGACAGTATCTAGCGCATTGGTTTGACAGTGGCATAGTTGGGAAAGACAGTAGCTAGCGCATTGGTTTGATAGTGGCATAGTTGGGATGGACAGTAGCTAGCACATTGGTTTGATAGCAGCATAGTTGGGATGGACAGTAGCTAGCACATTGGTTTGATAGTAGCATAGTTGGGATGGACAGTAGCTAGCGCATTGGTTTGATAGTAGCATAGTTGGGATGGACAGTAGCTAGCACATTGGTTTGATAGTAGCATAGTTGGGATGGACAGTAGCTAGCACATTGGTTTGATAGCAGCATAGTTGGGATGGACAGTTGCTAGCACATTGGTTTGATAGTAGCATAGTTGGGATTGACAGTAGCTAGCACATTGGTTTGATAGTAGCATAGTTGGGATGGACAGTAGCTATTACATTGGTTTGATAGCATAGTTGGAATGGACAGTAGCTAGCACATTGGTTTGATAGCATCATAGTTGGGATGGACAGTAGCTAGCACATTGGTTTGATAGTAGCATAGTTGGGATGGACAGTAGCTAGCGCATTGGTTTGATAGTAGCATAGTTGGGATGGACAGTAGCTAGCGCATTGGTTTGATAGTGGCATCGTTGAGATAGACAGTAGCTAGCGCATTGGTTTGATAGTGGCATAGTTGGGATGGACAGTAGCTAGCGCATTGGTTTGATGGATGGACAGTAGCTAGGGCATTGGTTTGATAGTAGCCTAGTTGGGATGGACAGTAGCTAGCACATTGGTTTGATAGTAGCATAGTTGGGATGGACAGTAGCTAGAGCATTGGTTTGACAGTAGCATAGTTGGGATGGACAGTAGCTAGCACATTGGTTTGACAGTGGCATAGTTGGGATAGACAGTAGCTAGCGCATTGGTTTGATAGTGGCATAGTTGGGATAGACAGTAGCTAGCGCATTGGTTTGATAGTGGCATAGTTGGGATGGACAGTAGCTAGCACATTGGTTTGATAGCAGCATAGTTGGGATGGACAGTAGCTAGCACATTGGTTTGATGGATGGACAGTAGCTAGCGCATTGGTTTGATAGTAGCATAGTTGGGATGGACAGTAGCTAGCGCATTGGTTTGATAGTAGCATAGTTGGGATGGACAGTAGCTAGCACATTGGTTTGATAGTAGCATAGTTGGGATGGACAGTAGCTAGCACATTGGTTTGATAGCAGCATAGTTGGGATGGACAGTTGCTAGCACATTGGTTTGATAGTAGCATAGTTGGGATTGACAGTAGCTAGCACATTGGTTTGATAGTAGCATAGTTGGGATGGACAGTAGCTATTACATTGGTTTGATAGCATAGTTGGAATGGACAGTAGCTAGCACATTGGTTTGATAGCATCATAGTTGGGATGGACAGTAGCTAGCACATTGGTTTGATAGTAGCATAGTTGGGATGGACAGTAGCTAGCGCATTGGTTAGATAGTAGCATAGTTGGGATGGACAGTAGCTAGCGCATTGGTTTGATAGTGGCATCGTTGAGATAGACAGTAGCTAGCGCATTGGTTTGATAGTGGCATAGTTGGGATGGACAGTAGCTAGCGCATTGGTTTGATGGATGGACAGTAGCTAGGGCATTGGTTTGATAGTAGCCTAGTTGGGATGGACAGTAGCTAGCACATTGGTTTGATAGTAGCATAGTTGGGATGGACAGTAGCTAGAGCATTGGTTTGACAGTAGCATAGTTGGGATGGACAGTAGCTAGCACATTGGTTTGATAGTAGCATAGTTGGGATGGACAGTAGCTAGAGCATTGGTTTGACAGTAGCATAGTTGGGATGGACAGTAGCTAGCGCATTGGTTTGATAGTGGCATAGTTGGGATAGACAGTAGCTAGCGCATTGGTTTGATAGTGGCATAGTTGGGATGGACAGTAGCTAGCACATTGGTTTGATAGCAGCATAGTTGGGATGGACAGTAGCTAGCACATTGGTTTGATGGATGGACAGTAGCTAGCGCATTGGTTTGATAGTAGCATAGTTGGGATGGACAGTAGCTAGCGCATTGGTTTGATAGTAGCATAGTTGGGATGGACAGTAGCTAGCGCATTGGTTTGATAGTAGCATAGTTGGGATGGACAGTAGCTAGCGCATTGGTTTGATAGTAGCATGGTTGGGATGGACAGTAGCTAGCGCATTGGTTTGATAGTAGCATAGTTGGGATGGACAGTAGCTAGCGC
This sequence comes from Borostomias antarcticus, assembly GCF_949987555.1. Taxonomy (NCBI): domain Eukaryota; kingdom Metazoa; phylum Chordata; class Actinopteri; order Stomiiformes; family Stomiidae; genus Borostomias; species Borostomias antarcticus. The sequence continues at coordinate 12,556,729 of NC_140234.1, forward strand.
ATTGGTTTGATAGTAGCATAGTTGGGATGGACAGTAGCTAGCGCATTGGTTTGACAGTAGCATAGTTGGGATGGACAGTAGCTAGCGCATTGGTTTGATAGTAGCATAGTTGGGATGGACAGTAGCTAGCGCATTGGTTTGATAGTGGCATAGTTGGGATGGACAGTAGCTAGCGCATTGGTTTGATGGATGGACAGTAGCTAGCGCATTGGTTTGATAGTAGCCTAGTTGGGATGGACAGTAGCTAGCACATTGGTTTGATAGTAGCATAGTTGGGATGGACAGTAGCTAGCACATTGGTTTGATAGTAGCATAGTTGGGATGGACAGTAGCTAGCGCATTGGTTTGATAGTAGCATAGTTGGGATGGACAGTAGCTAGCACATTGGTTTGATAGTAGCATAGTTGGGATGGACAGTAGCTAGCACATTGGTTTGATAGTAGCATAGTTGGGATGGACAGTAGCTAGCGCATTGGTTTGATAGCAGCATAGTTGGGATGGACAGTAGCTAGCACATTGGTTTGATGGATGGACAGTAGCTAGCGCATTGGTTTGAGAGTAGCATAGTTGGGATGGACAGTAGCTAGCGCATTGGTTTGATAGTAGCATAGTTGGGATGGACAGTAGCTAGCGCATTGGTTTGATAGTAGCATAGTTGGGATGGACAGTAGCTAGCGCATTGGTTTGATAGTAGCATAGTTGGGATGGACAGTAGCTAGCGCATTGGTTTGATAGTAGCATAGTTGGGATGGACAGTAGCTAGCGCATTGGTTTGATAGTAGCATAGTTGGGATGGACAGTAGCTAGCGCATTGGTTTGACAGTAGCATAGTTGGGATGGACAGTAGCTAGCGCATTGGTTTGATAGTAGCATAGTTGGGATGGACAGTAGCTAGCGCATTGGTTTGATAGTGGCATAGTTGGGATGGACAGTAGCTAGCGCATTGGTTTGATGGATGGACAGTAGCTAGCGCATTGGTTTGATAGTAGCCTAGTTGGGATGGACAGTAGCTAGCACATTGGTTTGATAGTAGCATAGTTGGGATGGACAGTAGCTAGCACATTGGTTTGATAGTAGCATAGTTGGGATGGACAGTAGCTAGCGCATTGGTTTGATAGTAGCATAGTTGGGATGGACAGTAGCTAGCACATTGGTTTGATAGTAGCATAGTTGGGATGGACAGTAGCTAGCACATTGGTTTGATAGTAGCATAGTTGGGATGGACAGTAGCTAGCGCATTGGTTTGATAGTAGCATAGTTGGGATGGACAGTAGCTAGCACATTGGTTTGATAGTAGCATAGTTGGGATGGACAGTAGCTAGCGCATTGGTTTGATAGTAGCATAGTTGGGATGGACAGTAGCTAGCGCATTGGTTTGATAGTAGCATAGTTGGGATGGACAGTAGGTAGCGCTTTGGTTTGACAGTAGCATAGTTGGGATGGACAGTAGCTAGCGCATTGGTTTGATAGTAGCATAGTTGGGATGGACAGTAGCTAGCACATTGGTTTGATGGATGGACAGTAGCTAGCACATTGGTTTGATGGATGGACAGTAGCTAGCACATTGGTTTGATAGTAGCATAGTTGGGATGGACAGTAGCTAGCACTTTGGTTTGATAGCAGCATAGTTGGGATGGACAGTAGCTAGCACATTGGTTTGATAGTAGCATAGTTGGGATGGACAGTAGCTAGCGCATGGGTTTGATAGTAGCATAGTTGGGATGGACAGTAGCTAGCACATTGGTTTGATAGTAGCATAGTTGGGATGGACAGTAGCTAGCGCATTGGTTTGATAGTAGCATAGTTGGGATGGACAGTAGCTAGCGCATTGGTTTGATAGTAGCATAGTTGGAATGGACAGTAGCTAGCGCATTGGTTTGATAGTAGCATAGTTGGGATGGACAGTAGCTAGCGCATTGGTTTGATGGATGGACAGTAGCTAGCGCATTGGTTTGATAGTAGCATAGTTGGAATGGACAGTAGCTAGCGCATTGGTTTGATAGTAGCATAGTTGGGATGGACAGTAGCTAGCGCATTGGTTTGATAGTAGCATAGTTGGGATGGACAGTAGCTAGCGCATTGGTTTGATAGTAGCATAGTTGGGATGGACAGTAGCTAGCGCATTGGTTTGATAGTAGCATAGTTGGGATGGACAGTAGCTAGCGCATTGGTTTGATAGTAGCATAGTTGGGATGGACAGTAGCTAGCGCATTGGTTTGATAGTAGCATAGTAGGGATGGACAGTAGCTATTACATTGGTTTGATAGCATAGTTGGAATGGACAGTAGCTAGCACATTGGTTTGATAGCATCATAGTTGGGATGGACACTAGCTAGCACATTGGTTTGATAGTAGCATAGTTGGGATGGACAGTAGCTAGCGCATTGGTTTGATAGTAGCATAGTTGGGATGGACAGTAGCTAGCGCATTGGTTTGACAGTAGCATAGTTGGGATGGACAGTAGCTAGCGCATTGGTTTGATAGTGGCATCGTTGGGATAGACAGTAGCTAGCGCATTGGTTTGATAGTGGCATAGTTGGGATGGACAGTAGCTAGCGCATTGGTTTGATGGATGGACAGTAGCTAGCGCATTGGTTTGATAGTGGCATAGTTGGGATAGACAGTAGCTAGCGCATTGGTTTGATAGTGGCATAGTTGGGATGGACAGTAGCTAGCACATTGGTTTGATAGCAGCATAGTTGGGATGGACAGTAGCTAGCACATTGGTTTGATGGATGGACAGTAGCTAGCGCATTGGTTTGATAGTAGCATAGTTGGGATGGACAGTAGCTAGCGCATTGGTTTGATAGTAGCATAGTTGGGATGGACAGTAGCTAGCGCATTGGTTTGATGGATGGACAGTAGCTAGCGCATTGGTTTGATAGTGGCATAGTTGGGATGGACAGTAGCTAGCGCATTGGTTTGACAGTAGCATAGTTGGGATGGACAGTAGCTAGCGCATTGGTTTGATAGTGGCATAGTTGGGATAGACAGTAGCTAGCACATTGGTTTGATAGAAGCATAGTTGGGATGGACAGTAGCTAGCGCATTGGTTTGATAGTAGCATAGTTGGGATGGACAGTAGCTGGCGCATTGGTTTGATAGTAGCATAGTTGGGATGGACAGTAGCTAGCGCATTGGTTTGATAGTAGCATAGTTGGGATGGACTGTAGCTAGCGCATTGGTTTGATAGTAGCATAGTTGGTATGGACAGTATCTAGCGCATTGGTTTGACAGTGGCATAGTTGGGAAAGACAGTAGCTAGCGCATTGGTTTGATAGTGGCATAGTTGGGATGGACAGTAGCTAGCACATTGGTTTGATAGCAGCATAGTTGGGATGGACAGTAGCTAGCACATTGGTTTGATAGTAGCATAGTTGGGATGGACAGTAGCTAGCGCATTGGTTTGATAGTAGCATAGTTGGGATGGACAGTAGCTAGCACATTGGTTTGATAGTAGCATAGTTGGGATTGACAGTAGCTAGCACATTGGTTTGATAGTAGCATAGTTGGGATGGACAGTAGCTAGCACATTGGTTTGATAGCAGCATAGTTGGGATGGACAGTAGCTAGCACATTGGTTTGATAGTAGCATAGTTGGGATTGACAGTAGCTAGCACATTGGTTTGATAGTAGCATAGTTGGGATGGACAGTAGCTATTACATTGGTTTGATAGCATAGTTGGAATGGACAGTAGCTAGCACATTGGTTTGATAGCATCATAGTTGGGATGGACAGTAGCTAGCACATTGGTTTGATAGTAGCATAGTTGGGATGGACAGTAGCTAGCGCATTGGTTTGATAGTAGCATAGTTGGGATGGACAGTAGCTAGCGCATTGGTTTGACAGTAGCATAGTTGGGATGGACAGTAGCTAGCGCATTGGTTTGATAGTGGCATCGTTGGGATAGACAGTAGCTAGCGCATTGGTTTGATAGTGGCATAGTTGGGATGGACAGTAGCTAGCGCATTGGTTTGATAGTGGCATCGTTGGGATAGACAGTAGCTAGCGCATTGGTTTGATAGTGGCATAGTTGGGATGGACAGTAGCTAGCGCATTGGTTTGATGGATGGACAGTAGCTAGCGCATTGGTTTGATAGTAGCCTAGTTGGGATGGACAGTAGCTAGCACATTGGTTTGATAGTAGCATAGTTGGGATGGACAGTAGCTAGAGCATTGGTTTGACAGTAGCATAGTTGGGATGGACAGTAGCTAGCGCATTGGTTTGACAGTGGCATAGTTGGGATAGACAGTAGCTAGCGCATTGGTTTGATAGTGGCATAGTTGGGATAGACAGTAGCTAGCGCATTGGTTTGATAGTGGCATAGTTGGGATGGACAGTAGCTAGCACATTGGTTTGATAGCAGCATAGTTGGGATGGACAGTAGCTAGCACATTGGTTTGATGGATGGACAGTAGCTAGCGCATTGGTTTGATAGTAGCATAGTTGGGATGGACAGTAGCTAGCGCATTGGTTTGATAGTAGCATAGTTGGGATGGACAGTAGCTAGCGCATTGGTTTGATAGTAGCATAGTTGGGATGGACAGTAGCTAGCGCATTGGTTTGATAGTAGCATAGTTGGGATGGACAGTAGCTAGCGCATTGGTTTGATAGTAGCATAGTTGGGATGGACAGTAGCTAGCGCATTGGTTTGATAGTAGCATAGTTGGGATGGACAGTAGCTAGCGCATTGGTTTGACAGTAGCATAGTTGGGATGGACAGTAGCTAGCGCATTGGTTTGATAGTAGCATAGTTGGGATGGACAGTAGCTAGCGCATTGGTTTGATAGTGGCATAGTTGGGATGGACAGTAGCTAGCGCATTGGTTTGATGGATGGACAGTAGCTAGCGCATTGGTTTGATAGTAGCCTAGTTGGGATGGACAGTAGCTAGCACATTGGTTTGATAGTAGCATAGTTGGGATGGACAGTAGCTAGCACATTGGTTTGATAGTAGCATAGTTGGGATGGACAGTAGCTAGCGCATTGGTTTGATAGTAGCATAGTTGGGATGGACAGTAGCTAGCACATTGGTTTGATAGTAGCATAGTTGGGATGGACAGTAGCTAGCACATTGGTTTGATAGTAGCATAGTTGGGATGGACAGTAGCTAGCGCATTGGTTTGATAGTAGCATAGTTGGGATGGACAGTAGCTAGCACATTGGTTTGATAGTAGCATAGTTGGGATGGACAGTAGCTAGCGCATTGGTTTGATAGTAGAATAGTTGGGATGGACAGTAGCTAGCGCATTGGTTTGATAGTAGCATAGTTGGGATGGACAGTAGCTAGCGCTTTGGTTTGACAGTAGCATAGTTGGGATGGACAGTAGCTAGCGCATTGGTTTGATAGTAGCATAGTTGGGATGGACAGTAGCTAGCACATTGGTTTGATGGATGGACAGTAGCTAGCACATTGGTTTGATGGATGGACAGTAGCTAGCACATTGGTTTGATAGTAGCATAGTTGGGATGGACAGTAGCTAGCACATTGGTTTGATAGCAGCATAGTTGGGATGGACAGTAGCTAGCACATTGGTTTGATAGTAGCATAGTTGGGATGGACAGTAGCTAGCGCATGGGTTTGATAGTAGCATAGTTGTGATGGACAGTAGCTAGCACATTGGTTTGATAGTAGCATAGTTGGGATGGACAGTAGCTAGCGCATTGGTTTGATAGTAGCATAGTTGGGATGGACAGTAGCTAGCGCATTGGTTTGATAGTAGCATAGTTGGAATGGACAGTAGCTAGCGCATTGGTTTGATAGTAGCATAGTTGGGATGGACAGTAGCTAGCGCATTGGTTAGATAGTAGCCTAGTTGTGATGGACAGTAGCTAGCACATTGGTTTGATAGTAGCCTAGTTGGGATGGACAGTAGCTAGCGCATTGGTTTGATAGTAGCATAGTTGGGATGGACAGTAGCTAGCGCATTGGTTTGATAGTAGCATAGTTGGGATGGACAGTAGCTAGCGCATTGGTTTGATAGTAGCATAGTTGGGATGGACAGTAGCTAGCGCATTGGTTTGATAGTAGCATAGTTGGGATGGACAGTAGCTAGCACATTGGTTTGATAGCAGCATAGTTGGGATGGACAGTAGCTAGCACATTGGTTTGATAGTAGCATAGTTGGGATGGACAGTAGCTAGCGCATGGGTTTGATAGTAGCATAGTTGGGATGGACAGTAGCTAGCACATTGGTTTGATAGTAGCATAGTTGGGATGGACAGTAGCTAGCGCATTGGTTTGATAGTAGCATAGTTGGGATGGACAGTAGCTAGCGCATTGGTTTGATAGTAGCATAGTTGGAATGGACAGTAGCTAGCGCATTGGTTTGATAGTAGCATAGTTGGGATGGACAGTAGCTAGCGCATTGGTTTGATGGATGGACAGTAGCTAGCGCATTGGTTAGATAGTAGCCTAGTTGTGATGGACAGTAGCTAGCACATTGGTTTGATAGTAGCCTAGTTGGGATGGACAGTAGCTAGCGCATTGGTTTGATAGTAGCATAGTTGGAATGGACAGTAGCTAGCGCATTGGTTTGATAGTAGCATAGTTGGGATGGACAGTAGCTAGCGCATTGGTTTGATAGTAGCATAGTTGGGATGGACAGTAGCTAGCGCATTGGTTTGATAGTAGCATAGTTGGGATGGACAGTAGCTAGCGCATTGGTTTGATAGTAGCATAGTTGGGATGGACAGTAGCTAGCGCATTGGTTTGATAGTAGCATAGTAGGGATGGACAGTAGCTATTACATTGGTTTGATAGCATAGTTGGAATGGACAGTAGCTAGCACATTGGTTTGATAGCATCATAGTTGGGATGGACACTAGCTAGCACATTGGTTTGATAGTAGCATAGTTGGGATGGACAGTAGCTAGCGCATTGGTTTGATAGTAGCATAGTTGGGATGGACAGTAGCTAGCGCATTGGTTTGACAGTAGCATAGTTGGGATGGACAGTAGCTAGCGCATTGGTTTGATAGTGGCATCGTTGGGATAGACAGTAGCTAGCGCATTGGTTTGATAGTGGCATAGTTGGGATGGACAGTAGCTAGCGCATTGGTTTGATGGATGGACAGTAGCTAGCGCATTGGTTTGATAGTGGCATAGTTGGGATAGACAGTAGCTAGCGCATTGGTTTGATAGTGGCATAGTTGGGATGGACAGTAGCTAGCACATTGGTTTGATAGCAGCATAGTTGGGATGGACAGTAGCTAGTACATTGGTTTGATGGATGGACAGTAGCTAGCGCATTGGTTTGATAGTAGCATAGTTGGGATGGACAGTAGCTAGCGCATTGGTTTGATAGTAGCATAGTTGGGATGGACAGTAGCTAGCGCATTGGTTTGATAGTAGCATAGTTGGGATGGACAGTAGCTAGCGCATTGGTTTGATAGTAGCATAGTTGGGATGGACAGTAGCTAGCGCATTGGTTTGATAGTGGCATAGTTGGGATAGACAGTAGCTAGCGCATTGGTTTGATAGAAGCATAGTTGGGATGGACAGTAGCTAGCGCATTGGTTTGATAGTAGCATAGTTGGGATGGACAGTAGCTGGCGCATTGGTTTGATAGTAGCATAGTTGGGATGGACAGTAGCTAGCGCATTGGTTTGATAGTAGCATAGTTGGGATGGACTGTAGCTAGCGCATTGGTTTGACAGTAGCATAGTTGGGATGTACAGTAGCTAGCGCATTGGTTTGATAGTAGCATAGTTGGGATGGACTGTAGCTAGCGCATTGGTTTGATAGTAGCATAGTTGGAATGGACAGTAGCTAGCGCATTGGTTTGATAGTAGCATAGTTGGGATGGACTGTAGCTAGCGCATTGGTTTGATAGTAGCATAGTTGCAATGGACAGTAGCTAGCGCATTGGTTTGACAGTAGCATAGTTGGGATGGACAGTAGCTAGCGCATTGGTTTGACAGTAGCATAGTTGGGATGGACAGTAGCTAGCGCATTGGTTTGATAGTGGCATAGTTGGGATAGACAGTAGCTAGCACATTGGTTTGATAGAAGCATAGTTGGGATGGACAGTAGCTAGCGCATTGGTTTGATAGTAGCATAGTTGGGATGGACAGTAGCTGGCGCATTGGTTTGATAGTAGCATAGTTGGGATGGACAGTAGCTAGCGCATTGGTTTGATAGTAGCATAGTTGGGATGGACTGTAGCTAGCGCATTGGTTTGATAGTAGCATAGTTGGTATGGACAGTATCTAGCGCATTGGTTTGACAGTGGCATAGTTGGGAAAGACAGTAGCTAGCGCATTGGTTTGATAGTGGCATAGTTGGGATGGACAGTAGCTAGCACATTGGTTTGATAGCAGCATAGTTGGGATGGACAGTAGCTAGCACATTGGTTTGATAGTAGCATAGTTGGGATGGACAGTAGCTAGCGCATTGGTTTGATAGTAGCATAGTTGGGATGGACAGTAGCTAGCACATTGGTTTGATAGTAGCATAGTTGGGATTGACAGTAGCTAGCACATTGGTTTGATAGTAGCATAGTTGGGATGGACAGTAGCTAGCACATTGGTTTGATAGCAGCATAGTTGGGATGGACAGTAGCTAGCACATTGGTTTGATAGTAGCATAGTTGGGATTGACAGTAGCTAGCACATTGGTTTGATAGTAGCATAGTTGGGATGGACAGTAGCTATTACATTGGTTTGATAGCATAGTTGGAATGGACAGTAGCTAGCACATTGGTTTGATAGCATCATAGTTGGGATGGACAGTAGCTAGCACATTGGTTTGATAGTAGCATAGTTGGGATGGACAGTAGCTAGCGCATTGGTTTGATAGTAGCATAGTTGGGATGGACAGTAGCTAGCGCATTGGTTTGACAGTAGCATAGTTGGGATGGACAGTAGCTAGCGCATTGGTTTGATAGTGGCATCGTTGGGATAGACAGTAGCTAGCGCATTGGTTTGATAGTGGCATAGTTGGGATGGACAGTAGCTAGCGCATTGGTTTGATGGATGGACAGTAGCTAGCGCATTGGTTTGATAGTAGCCTAGTTGGGATGGACAGTAGCTAGCACATTGGTTTGATAGTAGCATAGTTGGGATGGACAGTAGCTAGAGCATTGGTTTGACAGTAGCATAGTTGGGATGGACAGTAGCTAGCGCATTGGTTTGACAGTGGCATAGTTGGGATAGACAGTAGCTAGCGCATTGGTTTGATAGTGGCATAGTTGGGATAGACAGTAGCTAGCGCATTGGTTTGATAGTGGCATAGTTGGGATGGACAGTAGCTAGCACATTGGTTTGATAGCAGCATAGTTGGGATGGACAGTAGCTAGCACATTGGTTTGATGGATGGACAGTAGCTAGCGCATTGGTTTGATAGTAGCATAGTTGGGATGGACAGTAGCTAGCGCATTGGTTTGATAGTAGCATAGTTGGGATGGACAGTAGCTAGCGCATTGGTTTGATAGTAGCATAGTTGGGATGGACAGTAGCTAGCGCATTGGTTTGATAGTAGCATAGTTGGGATGGACAGTAGCTAGCGCATTGGTTTGATAGTAGCATAGTTGGGATGGACAGTAGCTAGCGCATTGGTTTGATAGTAGCATAGTTGGGATGGACAGTAGCTAGCGCATTGGTTTGATAGTAGCATAGTTGGGATGGACAGTAGCTAGCGCATTGGTTTGACAGTAGCATAGTTGGGATGGACAGTAGCTAGCGCATTGGTTTGATAGTAGCATAGTTGGGATGGACAGTAGCTAGCGCATTGGTTTGATAGTGGCATAGTTGGGATGGACAGTAGCTAGCGCATTGGTTTGATGGATGGACAGTAGCTAGCGCATTGGTTTGATAGTAGCCTAGTTGGGATGGACAGTAGCTAGCACATTGGTTTGATAGTAGCATAGTTGGGATGGACAGTAGCTAGCACATTGGTTTGATAGTAGCATAGTTGGGATGGACAGTAGCTAGCGCATTGGTTTGATAGTAGCATAGTTGGGATGGACAGTAGCTAGCGCATTGGTTTGATAGTAGCATAGTTGGGATGGACAGTAGCTAGCGCATTGGTTTGATAGTAGCATAGTTGGGATGGACAGTAGCTAGCGCATTGGTTTGATAGTAGCATAGTTGGGATGGACAGTAGCTAGCGCATTGGTTTGACAGTAGCATAGTTGGGATGGACAGTAGCTAGCGCATTGGTTTGATAGTAGCATAGTTGGGATGGACAGTAGCTAGCGCATTGGTTTGATAGTGGCATAGTTGGGATGGACAGTAGCTAGCGCATTGGTTTGATGGATGGACAGTAGCTAGCGCATTGGTTTGATAGTAGCCTAGTTGGGATGGACAGTAGCTAGCACATTGGTTTGATAGTAGCATAGTTGGGATGGACAGTAGCTAGCACATTGGTTTGATAGTAGCATAGTTGGGATGGACAGTAGCTAGCGCATTGGTTTGATAGTAGCATAGTTGGGATGGACAGTAGCTAGCGCATTGGTTTGATAGTAGCATAGTTGGGATGGACAGTAGCTAGCGCTTTGGTTTGACAGTAGCATAGTTGGGATGGACAGTAGCTAGCGCATTGGTTTGATAGTAGCATAGTTGGGATGGACAGTAGCTAGCACATTGGTTTGATGGATGGACAGTAGCTAGCACATTGGTTTGATGGATGGACAGTAGCTAGCACATTGGTTTGATAGTAGCATAGTTGGGATGGACAGTAGCTAGCACATTGGTTTGATAGCAGCATAGTTGGGATGGACAGTAGCTAGCACATTGGTTTGATAGTAGCATAGTTGGGATGGACAGTAGCTAGCGCATGGGTTTGATAGTAGCATAGTTGTGATGGACAGTAGCTAGCACATTGGTTTGATAGTAGCATAGTTGGGATGGACAGTAGCTAGCGCATTGGTTTGATAGTAGCATAGTTGGGATGGACAGTAGCTAGCGCATTGGTTTGATAGTAGCATAGTTGGAATGGACAGTAGCTAGCGCATTGGTTTGATAGTAGCATAGTTGGGATGGACAGTAGCTAGCGCATTGGTTAGATAGTAGCCTAGTTGTGATGGACAGTAGCTAGCACATTGGTTTGATAGTAGCCTAGTTGGGATGGACAGTAGCTAGCGCATTGGTTTGATAGTAGCATAGTTGGGATGGACAGTAGCTAGCGCATTGGTTTGATAGTAGCATAGTTGGGATGGACAGTAGCTAGCGCATTGGTTTGATAGTAGCATAGTTGGGATGGACAGTAGCTAGCGCATTGGTTTGATAGTAGCATAGTTGGGATGGACAGTAGCTAGCGCATTGGTTTGATAGTAGCATAGTTGGGATGGACAGTAGCTAGCGCATTGGTTTGATAGTAGCATAGTTGGGATGGACAGTAGCTAGCGCATTGGTTTGATAGTAGCATAGTTGGGATGGACAGTAGCTAGCGCTTTGGTTTGACAGTAGCATAGTTGGGATGGACAGTAGCTAGCGCATTGGTTTGATAGTAGCATAGTTGGGATGGACAGTAGCTAGCACATTGGTTTGATGGATGGACAGTAGCTAGCACATTGGTTTGATAGCAGCATAGTTGGGATGGACAGTAGCTAGCACATTGGTTTGATAGTAGCATAGTTGGGATGGACAGTAGCTAGCGCATGGGTTTGATAGTAGCATAGTTGGGATGGACAGTAGCTAGCGCATTGGTTTGATAGTAGCATAGTTGGGATGGACAGTAGCTAGCGCATTGGTTTGATAGTAGCATAGTTGGGATGGACAGTAGCTAGCGCATTGGTTTGATAGTAGCATAGTTGGGATGGACAGTAGCTAGCACATTGGTTTGATGGATGGACAGTAGCTAGCACATTGGTTTGATGGATGGACAGTAGCTAGCACATTGGTTTGATAGTAGCATAGTTGGGATGGACAGTAGCTAGCACATTGGTTTGATAGCAGCATAGTTGGGATGGACAGTAGCTAGCACATTGGTTTGATAGTAGCATAGTTGGGATGGACAGTAGCTAGCGCATGGGTTTGATAGTAGCATAGTTGGGATGGACAGTAGCTAGCGCATTGGTTTGATAGTAGCATAGTTGGGATGGACAGTAGCTAGCGCATTGGTTTGATAGTAGCATAGTTGGGATGGACTGTAGCTAGCGCATTGGTTTGATAGTAGCATAGTTGGAATGGACAGTAGCTAGCGCATTGGTTTGACAGTAGCATAGTTGGGATGGACAGTAGCTAGCGCATTGGTTTGACAGTAGCATAGTTGGGATGGACAGTAGCTAGCGCATTGGTTTGACAGTGGCATAGTTGGGATAGACAGTAGCTAGCGCATTGGTTTGATAGTGGCATAGTTGGGATGGACAGTAGCTAGCGCATTGGTTTGACAGTAGCATAGTTGGGATGGACAGTAGCTAGCGCATTGGTTTGATAGTAGCATAGTTGGGATGGACAGTAGCTAGCGCATTGGTTTGATAGTAGCATAGTTGGGATGGACAGTAGCTAGCGCATTGGTTTGATAGTAGCATAGTTGGGATGGACAGTAGCTAGCGCATTGATTTGATAGTAGCATAGTTGGGATGGACAGTAGCTAGCGCATTGGTTTGATAGTAGCATAGTTGGGATGGACAGTAGCTAGCGCATTGGTTTGATAGTAGCATAGTTGGGATGGACAGTAGCTAGCGCATTGGTTTGATAGTAGCATAGTTGGGATGGACAGTAGCTAGCGCTTTGGTTTGACAGTAGCATAGTTGGGATGGACAGTAGCTAGCGCATTGGTTTGATAGTAGCATAGTTGGGATGGACAGTAGCTAGCACATTGGTTTGATGGATGGACAGTAGCTAGCACATTGGTTTGATGGATGGACAGTAGCTAGCACATTGGTTTGATAGTAGCATAGTTGGGATGGACAGTAGCTAGCACATTGGTTTGATAGCAGCATAGTTGGGATGGACAGTAGCTAGCACATTGGTTTGATAGTAGCATAGTTGGGATGGACAGTAGCTAGCGCATGGGTTTGATAGTAGCATAGTTGGGATGGACAGTAGCTAGCGCATTGGTTTGATAGTAGCATAGTTGGGATGGACAGTAGCTAGCGCATTGGTTTGATAGTAGCATAGTTGGGATGGACTGTAGCTAGCGCATTGGTTTGATAGTAGCATAGTTGGAATGGACAGTAGCTAGCGCATTGGTTTGACAGTAGCATAGTTGGGATGGACAGTAGCTAGCGCATTGGTTTGACAGTAGCATAGTTGGGATAAACAGTAGCTAGCGCATTGGTTTGACAGTGGCATAGTTGGGATAGACAGTAGCTAGCGCATTGGTTTGATAGTGGCATAGTTGGGATGGACAGTAGCTAGCGCATTGGTTTGACAGTAGCATAGTTGGGATGGACAGTAGCTAGCGCATTGGTTTGATAGTAGCATAGTTGGGATGGACAGTAGCTAGCGCATTGGTTTGATAGTAGCATAGTTGGGATGGACAGTAGCTAGCGCATTGGTTTGATAGTAGCATAGTTGGGATGGACAGTAGCTAGCGCATTGGTTTGATAGTAGCATAGTTGGGATGGACAGTAGCTAGCGCATTGGTTTGATAGTAGCATAGTTGGGATGGACAGTAGCTAGCGCTTTGGTTTGACAGTAGCATAGTTGGGATGGACAGTAGCTAGCGCATTGGTTTGATAGTAGCATAGTTGGGATGGACAGTAGCTAGCACATTGGTTTGATGGATGGACAGTAGCTAGCACATTGGTTTGATGGATGGACAGTAGCTAGCACATTGGTTTGATAGTAGCATAGTTGGGATGGACAGTAGCTAGCACATTGGTTTGATAGCAGCATAGTTGGGATGGACAGTAGCTAGCACATTGGTTTGATAGTAGCATAGTTGGGATGGACAGTAGCTAGCGCATGGGTTTGATAGTAGCATAGTTGGGATGGACAGTAGCTAGCACATTGGTTTGATAGTAGCATAGTTGGGATGGACAGTAGCTAGCGCATTGGTTTGATAGTAGCATAGTTGGGATGGACAGTAGCTAGCGCATTGGTTTGATAGTAGCATAGTTGGGATGGACAGTAGCTAGCGCATTGGTTTGATAGTAGCATAGTTGGGATGGACAGTAGCTAGCGCATTGGTTTGATGGATGGACAGTAGCTAGCGCATTGGTTAGATAGTAGCCTAGTTGGGATGGACAGTAGCTAGCGCATTGGTTTGATAGTAGCATAGTTGGGATGGACAGTAGCTAGCGCATTGGTTTGATAGTAGCATAGTTGCAATGGACAGTAGCTAGCGCATTGGTTTGACAGTAGCATAGTTGGGATGGACAGTAGCTAGCGCATTGGTTTGACAGTAGCATAGTTGGGATGGACAGTAGCTAGCGCATTGGTTTGATAGTGGCATAGTTGGGATAGACAGTAGCTAGCACATTGGTTTGATAGAAGCATAGTTGGGATGGACAGTAGCTAGCGCATTGGTTTGATAGTAGCATAGTTGGGATGGACAGTAGCTGGCGCATTGGTTTGATAGTAGCATAGTTGGGATGGACAGTAGCTAGCGCATTGGTTTGATAGTAGCATAGTTGGGATGGACTGTAGCTAGCGCATTGGTTTGATAGTAGCATAGTTGGTATGGACAGTATCTAGCGCATTGGTTTGACAGTGGCATAGTTGGGAAAGACAGTAGCTAGCGCATTGGTTTGATAGTGGCATAGTTGGGATGGACAGTAGCTAGCACATTGGTTTGATAGCAGCATAGTTGGGATGGACAGTAGCTAGCACATTGGTTTGATAGTAGCATAGTTGGGATGGACAGTAGCTAGCGCATTGGTTTGATAGTAGCATAGTTGGGATGGACAGTAGCTAGCACATTGGTTTGATAGTAGCATAGTTGGGATTGACAGTAGCTAGCACATTGGTTTGATAGTAGCATAGTTGGGATGGACAGTAGCTAGCACATTGGTTTGATAGCAGCATAGTTGGGATGGACAGTAGCTAGCACATTGGTTTGATAGTAGCATAGTTGGGATTGACAGTAGCTAGCACATTGGTTTGATAGTAGCATAGTTGGGATGGACAGTAGCTATTACATTGGTTTGATAGCATAGTTGGAATGGACAGTAGCTAGCACATTGGTTTGATAGCATCATAGTTGGGATGGACAGTAGCTAGCACATTGGTTTGATAGTAGCATAGTTGGGATGGACAGTAGCTAGCGCATTGGTTTGATAGTAGCATAGTTGGGATGGACAGTAGCTAGCGCATTGGTTTGACAGTAGCATAGTTGGGATGGACAGTAGCTAGCGCATTGGTTTGATAGTGGCATCGTTGGGATAGACAGTAGCTAGCGCATTGGTTTGATAGTGGCATAGTTGGGATGGACAGTAGCTAGCGCATTGGTTTGATAGTGGCATCGTTGGGATAGACAGTAGCTAGCGCATTGGTTTGATAGTGGCATAGTTGGGATGGACAGTAGCTAGCGCATTGGTTTGATGGATGGACAGTAGCTAGCGCATTGGTTTGATAGTAGCCTAGTTGGGATGGACAGTAGCTAGCACATTGGTTTGATAGTAGCATAGTTGGGATGGACAGTAGCTAGAGCATTGGTTTGACAGTAGCATAGTTGGGATGGACAGTAGCTAGCGCATTGGTTTGACAGTGGCATAGTTGGGATAGACAGTAGCTAGCGCATTGGTTTGATAGTGGCATAGTTGGGATAGACAGTAGCTAGCGCATTGGTTTGATAGAGGCATAGTTGGGATGGACAGTAGCTAGCACATTGGTTTGATAGCAGCATAGTTGGGATGGACAGTAGCTAGCACATTGGTTTGATGGATGGACAGTAGCTAGCGCATTGGTTTGATAGTAGCATAGTTGGGATGGACAGTAGCTAGCGCATTGGTTTGATAGTAGCATAGTTGGGATGGACAGTAGCTAGCGCATTGGTTTGATAGTAGCATAGTTGGGATGGACAGTAGCTAGCGCATTGGTTTGATAGTAGCATAGTTGGGATGGACAGTAGCTAGCGCATTGGTTTGATAGTAGCATAGTTGGGATGGACAGTAGCTAGCGCATTGGTTTGATAGTAGCATAGTTGGGATGGACAGTAGCTAGCGCATTGGTTTGATAGTAGCATAGTTGGGATGGACAGTAGCTAGCGCATTGGTTTGATAGTGGCATCGTTGGGATAGACAGTAGCTAGCGCATTGGTTTGATAGTGGCATAGTTGGGATGGACAGTAGCTAGCGCATTGGTTTGATGGATGGACAGTAGCTAGCGCATTGGTTTGATAGTAGCCTAGTTGGGATGGACAGTAGCTAGCACATTGGTTTGATAGTAGCATAGTTGGGATGGACAGTAGCTAGAGCATTGGTTTGACAGTAGCATAGTTGGGATGGACAGTAGCTAGCGCATTGGTTTGACAGTGGCATAGTTGGGATAGACAGTAGCTAGCGCATTGGTTTGATAGTGGCATAGTTGGGATAGACAGTAGCTAGCGCATTGGTTTGATAGAGGCATAGTTGGGATGGACAGTAGCTAGCACATTGGTTTGATAGCAGCATAGTTGGGATGGACAGTAGCTAGCACATTGGTTTGATGGATGGACAGTAGCTAGCGCATTGGTTTGATAGTAGCATAGTTGGGATGGACAGTAGCTAGCGCATTGGTTTGATAGTAGCATAGTTGGGATGGACAGTAGCTAGCGCATTGGTTTGATAGTAGCATAGTTGGGATGGACAGTAGCTAGCGCATTGGTTTGATAGTAGCATAGTTGGGATGGACAGTAGCTAGCGCATTGGTTTGATAGTAGCATAGTTGGGATGGACAGTAGCTAGCGCATTGGTTTGATAGTAGCATAGTTGGGATGGACAGTAGCTAGCGCATTGGTTTGATAGTAGCATAGTTGGGATGGACAGTAGCTAGCGCATTGGTTTGACAGTAGCATAGTTGGGATGGACAGTAGCTAGCGCATTGGTTTGATAGTAGCATAGTTGGGATGGACAGTAGCTAGCGCATTGGTTTGATAGTGGCATAGTTGGGATGGACAGTAGCTAGCGCATTGGTTTGATGGATGGACAGTAGCTAGCGCATTGGTTTGATAGTAGCCTAGTTGGGATGGACAGTAGCTAGCACATTGGTTTGATAGTAGCATAGTTGGGATGGACAGTAGCTAGCACATTGGTTTGATAGTAGCATAGTTGGGATGGACAGTAGCTAGCGCATTGGTTTGATAGTAGCATAGTTGGGATGGACAGTAGCTAGCGCATTGGTTTGATAGTAGCATAGTTGGGATGGACAGTAGCTAGCGCATTGGTTTGATAGTAGCATAGTTGGGATGGACAGTAGCTAGCGCATTGGTTTGATAGTAGCATAGTTGGGATGGACAGTAGCTAGCGCATTGGTTTGACAGTAGCATAGTTGGGATGGACAGTAGCTAGCGCATTGGTTTGATAGTAGCATAGTTGGGATGGACAGTAGCTAGCGCATTGGTTTGATAGTGGCATAGTTGGGATGGACAGTAGCTAGCGCATTGGTTTGATGGATGGACAGTAGCTAGCGCATTGGTTTGATAGTAGCCTAGTTGGGATGGACAGTAGCTAGCACATTGGTTTGATAGTAGCATAGTTGGGATGGACAGTAGCTAGCACATTGGTTTGATAGTAGCATAGTTGGGATGGACAGTAGCTAGCGCATTGGTTTGATAGTAGCATAGTTGGGATGGACAGTAGCTAGCGCATTGGTTTGATAGTAGCATAGTTGGGATGGACAGTAGCTAGCGCTTTGGTTTGACAGTAGCATAGTTGGGATGGACAGTAGCTAGCGCATTGGTTTGATAGTAGCATAGTTGGGATGGACAGTAGCTAGCACATTGGTTTGATGGATGGACAGTAGCTAGCACATTGGTTTGATGGATGGACAGTAGCTAGCACATTGGTTTGATAGTAGCATAGTTGGGATGGACAGTAGCTAGCACATTGGTTTGATAGCAGCATAGTTGGGATGGACAGTAGCTAGCACATTGGTTTGATAGTAGCATAGTTGGGATGGACAGTAGCTAGCGCATGGGTTTGATAGTAGCATAGTTGTGATGGACAGTAGCTAGCACATTGGTTTGATAGTAGCATAGTTGGGATGGACAGTAGCTAGCGCATTGGTTTGATAGTAGCATAGTTGGGATGGACAGTAGCTAGCGCATTGGTTTGATAGTAGCATAGTTGGAATGGACAGTAGCTAGCGCATTGGTTTGATAGTAGCATAGTTGGGATGGACAGTAGCTAGCGCATTGGTTAGATAGTAGCCTAGTTGTGATGGACAGTAGCTAGCACATTGGTTTGATAGTAGCCTAGTTGGGATGGACAGTAGCTAGCGCATTGGTTTGATAGTAGCATAGTTGGGATGGACAGTAGCTAGCGCATTGGTTTGATAGTAGCATAGTTGGGATGGACAGTAGCTAGCGCATTGGTTTGATAGTAGCATAGTTGGGATGGACAGTAGCTAGCGCATTGGTTTGATAGTAGCATAGTTGGGATGGACAGTAGCTAGCGCATTGGTTTGATAGTAGCATAGTTGGGATGGACAGTAGCTAGCGCATTGGTTTGATAGTAGCATAGTTGGGATGGACAGTAGCTAGCGCTTTGGTTTGACAGTAGCATAGTTGGGATGGACAGTAGCTAGCGCATTGGTTTGATAGTAGCATAGTTGGGATGGACAGTAGCTAGCACATTGGTTTGATGGATGGACAGTAGCTAGCACATTGGTTTGATAGCAGCATAGTTGGGATGGACAGTAGCTAGCACATTGGTTTGATAGTAGCATAGTTGGGATGGACAGTAGCTAGCGCATGGGTTTGATAGTAGCATAGTTGGGATGGACAGTAGCTAGCGCATTGGTTTGATAGTAGCATAGTTGGGATGGACAGTAGCTAGCGCATTGGTTTGATAGTAGCATAGTTGGGATGGACAGTAGCTAGCGCATTGGTTTGATAGTAGCATAGTTGGGATGGACAGTAGCTAGCACATTGGTTTGATGGATGGACAGTAGCTAGCACATTGGTTTGATGGATGGACAGTAGCTAGCACATTGGTTTGATAGTAGCATAGTTGGGATGGACAGTAGCTAGCACATTGGTTTGATAGCAGCATAGTTGGGATGGACAGTAGCTAGCACATTGGTTTGATAGTAGCATAGTTGGGATGGACAGTAGCTAGCGCATGGGTTTGATAGTAGCATAGTTGGGATGGACAGTAGCTAGCGCATTGGTTTGATAGTAGCATAGTTGGGATGGACAGTAGCTAGCGCATTGGTTTGATAGTAGCATAGTTGGGATGGACTGTAGCTAGCGCATTGGTTTGATAGTAGCATAGTTGGAATGGACAGTAGCTAGCGCATTGGTTTGACAGTAGCATAGTTGGGATGGACAGTAGCTAGCGCATTGGTTTGACAGTAGCATAGTTGGGATGGACAGTAGCTAGCGCATTGGTTTGACAGTGGCATAGTTGGGATAGACAGTAGCTAGCGCATTGGTTTGATAGTGGCATAGTTGGGATGGACAGTAGCTAGCGCATTGGTTTGACAGTAGCATAGTTGGGATGGACAGTAGCTAGCGCATTGGTTTGATAGTAGCATAGTTGGGATGGACAGTAGCTAGCGCATTGGTTTGATAGTAGCATAGTTGGGATGGACAGTAGCTAGCGCATTGGTTTGATAGTAGCATAGTTGGGATGGACAGTAGCTAGCGCATTGATTTGATAGTAGCATAGTTGGGATGGACAGTAGCTAGCGCATTGGTTTGATAGTAGCATAGTTGGGATGGACAGTAGCTAGCGCATTGGTTTGATAGTAGCATAGTTGGGATGGACAGTAGCTAGCGCATTGGTTTGATAGTAGCATAGTTGGGATGGACAGTAGCTAGCGCTTTGGTTTGACAGTAGCATAGTTGGGATGGACAGTAGCTAGCGCATTGGTTTGATAGTAGCATAGTTGGGATGGACAGTAGCTAGCACATTGGTTTGATGGATGGACAGTAGCTAGCACATTGGTTTGATGGATGGACAGTAGCTAGCACATTGGTTTGATAGTAGCATAGTTGGGATGGACAGTAGCTAGCACATTGGTTTGATAGCAGCATAGTTGGGATGGACAGTAGCTAGCACATTGGTTTGATAGTAGCATAGTTGGGATGGACAGTAGCTAGCGCATGGGTTTGATAGTAGCATAGTTGGGATGGACAGTAGCTAGCGCATTGGTTTGATAGTAGCATAGTTGGGATGGACAGTAGCTAGCGCATTGGTTTGATAGTAGCATAGTTGGGATGGACTGTAGCTAGCGCATTGGTTTGATAGTAGCATAGTTGGAATGGACAGTAGCTAGCGCATTGGTTTGACAGTAGCATAGTTGGGATGGACAGTAGCTAGCGCATTGGTTTGACAGTAGCATAGTTGGGATAAACAGTAGCTAGCGCATTGGTTTGACAGTGGCATAGTTGGGATAGACAGTAGCTAGCGCATTGGTTTGATAGTGGCATAGTTGGGATGGACAGTAGCTAGCGCATTGGTTTGACAGTAGCATAGTTGGGATGGACAGTAGCTAGCGCATTGGTTTGATAGTAGCATAGTTGGGATGGACAGTAGCTAGCGCATTGGTTTGATAGTAGCATAGTTGGGATGGACAGTAGCTAGCGCATTGGTTTGATAGTAGCATAGTTGGGATGGACAGTAGCTAGCGCATTGGTTTGATAGTAGCATAGTTGGGATGGACAGTAGCTAGCGCATTGGTTTGATAGTAGCATAGTTGGGATGGACAGTAGCTAGCGCTTTGGTTTGACAGTAGCATAGTTGGGATGGACAGTAGCTAGCGCATTGGTTTGATAGTAGCATAGTTGGGATGGACAGTAGCTAGCACATTGGTTTGATGGATGGACAGTAGCTAGCACATTGGTTTGATGGATGGACAGTAGCTAGCACATTGGTTTGATAGTAGCATAGTTGGGATGGACAGTAGCTAGCACATTGGTTTGATAGCAGCATAGTTGGGATGGACAGTAGCTAGCACATTGGTTTGATAGTAGCATAGTTGGGATGGACAGTAGCTAGCGCATGGGTTTGATAGTAGCATAGTTGGGATGGACAGTAGCTAGCACATTGGTTTGATAGTAGCATAGTTGGGATGGACAGTAGCTAGCGCATTGGTTTGATAGTAGCATAGTTGGGATGGACAGTAGCTAGCGCATTGGTTTGATAGTAGCATAGTTGGGATGGACAGTAGCTAGCGCATTGGTTTGATAGTAGCATAGTTGGGATGGACAGTAGCTAGCGCATTGGTTTGATGGATGGACAGTAGCTAGCGCATTGGTTAGATAGTAGCCTAGTTGGGATGGACAGTAGCTAGCGCATTGGTTTGATAGTAGCATAGTTGGGATGGACAGTAGCTAGCGCATTGGTTTGATAGTAGCATAGTTGCAATGGACAGTAGCTAGCGCATTGGTTTGACAGTAGCATAGTTGGGATGGACAGTAGCTAGCGCATTGGTTTGACAGTAGCATAGTTGGGATGGACAGTAGCTAGCGCATTGGTTTGATAGTGGCATAGTTGGGATAGACAGTAGCTAGCACATTGGTTTGATAGAAGCATAGTTGGGATGGACAGTAGCTAGCGCATTGGTTTGATAGTAGCATAGTTGGGATGGACAGTAGCTGGCGCATTGGTTTGATAGTAGCATAGTTGGGATGGACAGTAGCTAGCGCATTGGTTTGATAGTAGCATAGTTGGGATGGACTGTAGCTAGCGCATTGGTTTGATAGTAGCATAGTTGGTATGGACAGTATCTAGCGCATTGGTTTGACAGTGGCATAGTTGGGAAAGACAGTAGCTAGCGCATTGGTTTGATAGTGGCATAGTTGGGATGGACAGTAGCTAGCACATTGGTTTGATAGCAGCATAGTTGGGATGGACAGTAGCTAGCACATTGGTTTGATAGTAGCATAGTTGGGATGGACAGTAGCTAGCGCATTGGTTTGATAGTAGCATAGTTGGGATGGACAGTAGCTAGCACATTGGTTTGATAGTAGCATAGTTGGGATGGACAGTAGCTAGCACATTGGTTTGATAGCAGCATAGTTGGGATGGACAGTAGCTAGCACATTGGTTTGATAGTAGCATAGTTGGGATTGACAGTAGCTAGCACATTGGTTTGATAGTAGCATAGTTGGGATGGACAGTAGCTATTACATTGGTTTGATAGCATAGTTGGAATGGACAGTAGCTAGCACATTGGTTTGATAGCATCATAGTTGGGATGGACAGTAGCTAGCACATTGGTTTGATAGTAGCATAGTTGGGATGGACAGTAGCTAGCGCATTGGTTTGATAGTAGCATAGTTGGGATGGACAGTAGCTAGCGCATTGGTTTGACAGTAGCATAGTTGGGATGGACAGTAGCTAGCGCATTGGTTTGATAGTGGCATCGTTGGGATAGACAGTAGCTAGCGCATTGGTTTGATAGTGGCATAGTTGGGATGGACAGTAGCTAGCGCATTGGTTTGATAGTGGCATCGTTGGGATAGACAGTAGCTAGCGCATTGGTTTGATAGTGGCATAGTTGGGATGGACAGTAGCTAGCGCATTGGTTTGATGGATGGACAGTAGCTAGCGCATTGGTTTGATAGTAGCCTAGTTGGGATGGACAGTAGCTAGCACATTGGTTTGATAGTAGCATAGTTGGGATGGACAGTAGCTAGAGCATTGTTTTGACAGTAGCATAGTTGGGAAGGACAGTAGCTAGCGCATTGGTTTGACAGTGGCATAGTTGGGATAGACAGTAGCTAGCGCATTGGTTTGATAGTGGCATAGTTGGGATAGACAGTAGCTAGCGCATTGGTTTGATAGAGGCATAGTTGGGATGGACAGTAGCTAGCACATTGGTTTGATAGCAGCATAGTTGGGATGGACAGTAGCTAGCACATTGGTTTGATGGATGGACAGTAGCTAGCGCATTGGTTTGATAGTAGCATAGTTGGGATGGACAGTAGCTAGCGCATTGGTTTGATAGTAGCATAGTTGGGATGGACAGTAGCTAGCGCATTGGTTTGATAGTAGCATAGTTGGGATGGACAGTAGCTAGCGCATTGGTTTGATAGTAGCATAGTTGGGATGGACAGTAGCTAGCGCATTGGTTTGATAGTAGCATAGTTGGGATGGACAGTAGCTAGCGCATTGGTTTGATAGTAGCATAGTTGGGATGGACAGTAGCTAGCGCATTGGTTTGATAGTAGCATAGTTGGGATGGACAGTAGCTAGCGCATTGGTTTGATAGTGGCATCGTTGGGATAGACAGTAGCTAGCGCATTGGTTTGATAGTGGCATAGTTGGGATGGACAGTAGCTAGCGCATTGGTTTGATGGATGGACAGTAGCTAGCGCATTGGTTTGATAGTAGCCTAGTTGGGATGGACAGTAGCTAGCACATTGGTTTGATAGTAGCATAGTTGGGATGGACAGTAGCTAGAGCATTGGTTTGACAGTAGCATAGTTGGGATGGACAGTAGCTAGCGCATTGGTTTGACAGTGGCATAGTTGGGATAGACAGTAGCTAGCGCATTGGTTTGATAGTGGCATAGTTGGGATAGACAGTAGCTAGCGCATTGGTTTGATAGAGGCATAGTTGGGATGGACAGTAGCTAGCACATTGGTTTGATAGCAGCATAGTTGGGATGGACAGTAGCTAGCACATTGGTTTGATGGATGGACAGTAGCTAGCGCATTGGTTTGATAGTAGCATAGTTGGGATGGACAGTAGCTAGCGCATTGGTTTGATAGTAGCATAGTTGGGATGGACAGTAGCTAGCGCATTGGTTTGATAGTAGCATAGTTGGGATGGACAGTAGCTAGCGCATTGGTTTGATAGTAGCATAGTTGGGATGGACAGTAGCTAGCGCATTGGTTTGATAGTAGCATAGTTGGGATGGACAGTAGCTAGCGCATTGGTTTGATAGTAGCATAGTTGGGATGGACAGTAGCTAGCGCATTGGTTTGATAGTAGCATAGTTGGGATGGACAGTAGCTAGCGCATTGGTTTGACAGTAGCATAGTTGGGATGGACAGTAGCTAGCGCATTGGTTTGATAGTAGCATAGTTGGGATGGACAGTAGCTAGCGCATTGGTTTGATAGTGGCATAGTTGGGATGGACAGTAGCTAGCGCATTGGTTTGATGGATGGACAGTAGCTAGCGCATTGGTTTGATAGTAGCCTAGTTGGGATGGACAGTAGCTAGCACATTGGTTTGATAGTAGCATAGTTGGGATGGACAGTAGCTAGCACATTGGTTTGATAGTAGCATAGTTGGGATGGACAGTAGCTAGCGCATTGGTTTGATAGTAGCATAGTTGGGATGGACAGTAGCTAGCACATTGGTTTGATAGTAGCATAGTTGGGATGGACAGTAGCTAGCACATTGGTTTGATAGTAGCATAGTTGGGATGGACAGTAGCTAGCGCATTGGTTTGATAGTAGCATAGTTGGGATGGACAGTAGCTAGCACATTGGTTTGATAGTAGCATAGTTGGGATGGACAGTAGCTAGCGCATTGGTTTGATAGTAGCATAGTTGGGATGGACAGTAGCTAGCGCATTGGTTTGATAGTAGCATAGTTGGGATGGACAGTAGCTAGCGCATTGGTTTGATAGTAGCATAGTTGGGATGGACAGTAGCTAGCGCTTTGGTTTGACAGTAGCATAGTTGGGATGGACAGTAGCTAGCGCATTGGTTTGATAGTAGCATAGTTGGGATGGACAGTAGCTAGCACATTGGTTTGATGGATGGACAGTAGCTAGCACATTGGTTTGATGGATGGACAGTAGCTAGCACATTGGTTTGATAGTAGCATAGTTGGGATGGACAGTAGCTAGCACATTGGTTTGATAGCAGCATAGTTGGGATGGACAGTAGCTAGCACATTGGTTTGATAGTAGCATAGTTGGGATGGACAGTAGCTAGCGCATGGGTTTGATAGTAGCATAGTTGTGATGGACAGTAGCTAGCGCATTGGTTTGATAGTGGCATCGTTGGGATAGACAGTAGCTAGCGCATTGGTTTGATAGTGGCATAGTTGGGATGGACAGTAGCTAGCGCATTGGTTTGATAGTGGCATCGTTGGGATAGACAGTAGCTAGCGCATTGGTTTGATAGTGGCATAGTTGGGATGGACAGTAGCTAGCGCATTGGTTTGATGGATGGACAGTAGCTAGCGCATTGGTTTGATAGTAGCCTAGTTGGGATGGACAGTAGCTAGCACATTGGTTTGATAGTAGCATAGTTGGGATGGACAGTAGCTAGAGCATTGGTTTGACAGTAGCATAGTTGGGATGGACAGTAGCTAGCGCATTGGTTTGACAGTGGCATAGTTGGGATAGACAGTAGCTAGCGCATTGGTTTGATAGTGGCATAGTTGGGATAGACAGTAGCTAGCGCATTGGTTTGATAGAGGCATAGTTGGGATGGACAGTAGCTAGCACATTGGTTTGATAGCAGCATAGTTGGGATGGACAGTAGCTAGCACATTGGTTTGATGGATGGACAGTAGCTAGCGCATTGGTTTGATAGTAGCATAGTTGGGATGGACAGTAGCTAGCGCATTGGTTTGATAGTAGCATAGTTGGGATGGACAGTAGCTAGCGCATTGGTTTGATAGTAGCATAGTTGGGATGGACAGTAGCTAGCGCATTGGTTTGATAGTAGCATAGTTGGGATGGACAGTAGCTAGCGCATTGGTTTGATAGTAGCATAGTTGGGATGGACAGTAGCTAGCGCATTGGTTTGATAGTAGCATAGTTGGGATGGACAGTAGCTAGCGCATTGGTTTGATAGTAGCATAGTTGGGATGGACAGTAGCTAGCGCATTGGTTTGATAGTGGCATCGTTGGGATAGACAGTAGCTAGCGCATTGGTTTGATAGTGGCATAGTTGGGATGGACAGTAGCTAGCGCATTGGTTTGATGGATGGACAGTAGCTAGCGCATTGGTTTGATAGTAGCCTAGTTGGGATGGACAGTAGCTAGCACATTGGTTTGATAGTAGCATAGTTGGGATGGACAGTAGCTAGAGCATTGGTTTGACAGTAGCATAGTTGGGATGGACAGTAGCTAGCGCATTGGTTTGACAGTGGCATAGTTGGGATAGACAGTAGCTAGCGCATTGGTTTGATAGTGGCATAGTTGGGATAGACAGTAGCTAGCGCATTGGTTTGATAGAGGCATAGTTGGGATGGACAGTAGCTAGCACATTGGTTTGATAGCAGCATAGTTGGGATGGACAGTAGCTAGCACATTGGTTTGATGGATGGACAGTAGCTAGCGCATTGGTTTGATAGTAGCATAGTTGGGATGGACAGTAGCTAGCGCATTGGTTTGATAGTAGCATAGTTGGGATGGACAGTAGCTAGCGCATTGGTTTGATAGTAGCATAGTTGGGATGGACAGTAGCTAGCGCATTGGTTTGATAGTAGCATAGTTGGGATGGACAGTAGCTAGCGCATTGGTTTGATAGTAGCATAGTTGGGATGGACAGTAGCTAGCGCATTGGTTTGATAGTAGCATAGTTGGGATGGACAGTAGCTAGCGCATTGGTTTGATAGTAGCATAGTTGGGATGGACAGTAGCTAGCGCATTGGTTTGACAGTAGCATAGTTGGGATGGACAGTAGCTAGCGCATTGGTTTGATAGTAGCATAGTTGGGATGGACAGTAGCTAGCGCATTGGTTTGATAGTGGCATAGTTGGGATGGACAGTAGCTAGCGCATTGGTTTGATGGATGGACAGTAGCTAGCGCATTGGTTTGATAGTAGCCTAGTTGGGATGGACAGTAGCTAGCACATTGGTTTGATAGTAGCATAGTTGGGATGGACAGTAGCTAGCACATTGGTTTGATAGTAGCATAGTTGGGATGGACAGTAGCTAGCGCATTGGTTTGATAGTAGCATAGTTGGGATGGACAGTAGCTAGCACATTGGTTTGATAGTAGCATAGTTGGGATGGACAGTAGCTAGCACATTGGTTTGATAGTAGCATAGTTGGGATGGACAGTAGCTAGCGCATTGGTTTGATAGTAGCATAGTTGGGATGGACAGTAGCTAGCACATTGGTTTGATAGTAGCATAGTTGGGATGGACAGTAGCTAGCGCATTGGTTTGATAGTAGCATAGTTGGGATGGACAGTAGCTAGCGCATTGGTTTGATAGTAGCATAGTTGGGATGGACAGTAGCTAGCGCATTGGTTTGATAGTAGCATAGTTGGGATGGACAGTAGCTAGCGCTTTGGTTTGACAGTAGCATAGTTGGGATGGACAGTAGCTAGCGCATTGGTTTGATAGTAGCATAGTTGGGATGGACAGTAGCTAGCACATTGGTTTGATGGATGGACAGTAGCTAGCACATTGGTTTGATGGATGGACAGTAGCTAGCACATTGGTTTGATAGTAGCATAGTTGGGATGGACAGTAGCTAGCACATTGGTTTGATAGCAGCATAGTTGGGATGGACAGTAGCTAGCACATTGGTTTGATAGTAGCATAGTTGGGATGGACAGTAGCTAGCGCATGGGTTTGATAGTAGCATAGTTGTGATGGACAGTAGCTAGCACATTGGTTTGATAGTAGCATAGTTGGGATGGACAGTAGCTAGCGCATTGGTTTGATAGTAGCATAGTTGGGATGGACAGTAGCTAGCGCATTGGTTTGATAGTAGCATAGTTGGAATGGACAGTAGCTAGCGCATTGGTTTGATAGTAGCATAGTTGGGATGGACAGTAGCTAGCGCATTGGTTAGATAGTAGCCTAGTTGTGATGGACAGTAGCTAGCACATTGGTTTGATAGTAGCCTAGTTGGGATGGACAGTAGCTAGCGCATTGGTTTGATAGTAGCATAGTTGGGATGGACAGTAGCTAGCGCATTGTTTTGATAGTAGCATAGTTGGGATGGACAGTAGCTAGCGCATTGGTTTGATAGTAGCATAGTTGGGATGGACAGTAGCTAGCGCATTGGTTTGATAGTAGCATAGTTGGGATGGACAGTAGCTAGCACATTGGTTTGATAGCAGCATAGTTGGGATGGACAGTAGCTAGCACATTGGTTTGATAGTAGCATAGTTGGGATGGACAGTAGCTAGCGCATGGGTTTGATAGTAGCATAGTTGGGATGGACAGTAGCTAGCACATTGGTTTGATAGTAGCATAGTTGGGATGGACAGTAGCTAGCGCATTGGTTTGATAGTAGCATAGTTGGGATGGACAGTAGCTAGCGCATTGGTTTGATAGTAGCATAGTTGGAATGGACAGTAGCTAGCGCATTGGTTTGATAGTAGCATAGTTGGGATGGACAGTAGCTAGCGCATTGGTTTGATGGATGGACAGTAGCTAGCGCATTGGTTAGATAGTAGCCTAGTTGTGATGGACAGTAGCTAGCACATTGGTTTGATAGTAGCCTAGTTGGGATGGACAGTAGCTAGCGCATTGGTTTGATAGTAGCATAGTTGGAATGGACAGTAGCTAGCGCATTGGTTTGATAGTAGCATAGTTGGGATGGACAGTAGCTAGCGCATTGGTTTGATAGTAGCATAGTTGGGATGGACAGTAGCTAGCGCATTGGTTTGATAGTAGCATAGTTGGGATGGACAGTAGCTAGCGCATTGGTTTGATAGTAGCATAGTTGGGATGGACAGTAGCTAGCGCATTGGTTTGATAGTAGCATAGTTGGGATGGACAGTAGCTAGCGCATTGGTTTGATAGTAGCATAGTAGGGATGGACAGTAGCTATTACATTGGTTTGATAGCATAGTTGGAATGGACAGTAGCTAGCACATTGGTTTGATAGCATCATAGTTGGGATGGACACTAGCTAGCACATTGGTTTGATAGTAGCATAGTTGGGATGGACAGTAGCTAGCGCATTGGTTTGATAGTAGCATAGTTGGGATGGACAGTAGCTAGCGCATTGGTTTGACAGTAGCATAGTTGGGATGGACAGTAGCTAGCGCATTGGTTTGATAGTGGCATCGTTGGGATAGACAGTAGCTAGCGCATTGGTTTGATAGTGGCATAGTTGGGATGGACAGTAGCTAGCGCATTGGTTTGATGGATGGACAGTAGCTAGCGCATTGGTTTGATAGTGGCATAGTTGGGATAGACAGTAGCTAGCGCATTGGTTTGATAGTGGCATAGTTGGGATGGACAGTAGCTAGCACATTGGTTTGATAGCAGCATAGTTGGGATGGACAGTAGCTAGCACATTGGTTTGATGGATGGACAGTAGCTAGCGCATTGGTTTGATAGTAGCATAGTTGGGATGGACAGTAGCTAGCGCATTGGTTTGATAGTAGCATAGTTGGGATGGACAGTAGCTAGCGCATTGGTTTGATAGTAGCATAGTTAGGATGGACAGTAGCTAGCGCATTGGTTTGATAGTAGCATAGTTGGGATGGACAGTAGCTAGCGCATTGGTTTGATAGTGGCATAGTTGGGATAGACAGTAGCTAGCGCATTGGTTTGATAGAAGCATAGTTGGGATGGACAGTAGCTAGCGCATTGGTTTGATAGTAGCATAGTTGGGATGGACAGTAGCTGGCGCATTGGTTTGATAGTAGCATAGTTGGGATGGACAGTAGCTAGCGCATTGGTTTGATAGTAGCATAGTTGGGATGGACTGTAGCTAGCGCATTGGTTTGACAGTAGCATAGTTGGGATGTACAGTAGCTAGCGCATTGGTTTGATAGTAGCATAGTTGGGATGGACAGTAGCTAGCGCATTGGTTTGATAGTAGCATAGTTGGGATGGACAGTAGCTAGCGCATTGGTTTGATAGTAGCATAGTTGGGATGGACAGTAGCTAGCGCATTGGTTTGATAGTAGCATAGTTGGGATGGACAGTAGCTAGCGCATTGGTTTGATAGTAGCATAGTTGGGATGGACAGTAGCTAGCGCATTGGTTTGATAGTAGCATAGTAGGGATGGACAGTAGCTATTACATTGGTTTGATAGCATAGTTGGAATGGACAGTAGCTAGCACATTGGTTTGATAGCATCATAGTTGGGATGGACACTAGCTAGCACATTGGTTTGATAGTAGCATAGTTGGGATGGACAGTAGCTAGCGCATTGGTTTGATAGTAGCATAGTTGGGATGGACAGTAGCTAGCGCATTGGTTTGACAGTAGCATAGTTGGGATGGACAGTAGCTAGCGCATTGGTTTGATAGTGGCATCGTTGGGATAGACAGTAGCTAGCGCATTGGTTTGATAGTGGCATAGTTGGGATGGACAGTAGCTAGCGCATTGGTTTGATGGATGGACAGTAGCTAGCGCATTGGTTTGATAGTGGCATAGTTGGGATAGACAGTAGCTAGCGCATTGGTTTGATAGTGGCATAGTTGGGATGGACAGTAGCTAGCACATTGGTTTGATAGCAGCATAGTTGGGATGGACAGTAGCTAGCACATTGGTTTGATGGATGGACAGTAGCTAGCGCATTGGTTTGATAGTAGCATAGTTGGGATGGACAGTAGCTAGCGCATTGGTTTGATAGTAGCATAGTTGGGATGGACAGTAGCTAGCGCATTGGTTTGATAGTAGCATAGTTAGGATGGACAGTAGCTAGCGCATTGGTTTGATAGTAGCATAGTTGGGATGGACAGTAGCTAGCGCATTGGTTTGATAGTGGCATAGTTGGGATAGACAGTAGCTAGCGCATTGGTTTGATAGAAGCATAGTTGGGATGGACAGTAGCTAGCGCATTGGTTTGATAGTAGCATAGTTGGGATGGACAGTAGCTGGCGCATTGGTTTGATAGTAGCATAGTTGGGATGGACAGTAGCTAGCGCATTGGTTTGATAGTAGCATAGTTGGGATGGACTGTAGCTAGCGCATTGGTTTGACAGTAGCATAGTTGGGATGTACAGTAGCTAGCGCATTGGTTTGATAGTAGCATAGTTGGGATGGACTGTAGCTAGCGCATTGGTTTGATAGTAGCATAGTTGGAATGGACAGTAGCTAGCGCATTGGTTTGATAGTAGCATAGTTGGGATGGACTGTAGCTAGCGCATTGGTTTGATAGTAGCATAGTTGCAATGGACAGTAGCTAGCGCATTGGTTTGACAGTAGCATAGTTGGCATGGACAGTAGCTAGCGCATTGGTTTGACAGTAGCATAGTTGGGATGGACAGTAGCTAGCGCATTGGTTTGATAGTGGCATAGTTGGGATAGACAGTAGCTAGCACATTGGTTTGATAGAAGCATAGTTGGGATGGACAGTAGCTAGCGCATTGGTTTGATAGTAGCATAGTAGGGATGGACAGTAGCTATTACATTGGTTTGATAGCATAGTTGGAATGGACAGTAGCTAGCACATTGGTTTGATAGCATCATAGTTGGGATGGACACTAGCTAGCACATTGGTTTGATAGTAGCATAGTTGGGATGGACAGTAGCTAGCGCATTGGTTTGATAGTAGCATAGTTGGGATGGACAGTAGCTAGCGCATTGGTTTGACAGTAGCATAGTTGGGATGGACAGTAGCTAGCGCATTGGTTTGATAGTGGCATCGTTGGGATAGACAGTAGCTAGCGCATTGGTTTGATAGTGGCATAGTTGGGATGGACAGTAGCTAGCGCATTGGTTTGATGGATGGACAGTAGCTAGCGCATTGGTTTGATAGTGGCATAGTTGGGATAGACAGTAGCTAGCGCATTGGTTTGATAGTGGCATAGTTGGGATGGACAGTAGCTAGCACATTGGTTTGATAGCAGCATAGTTGGGATGGACAGTAGCTAGCACATTGGTTTGATGGATGGACAGTAGCTAGCGCATTGGTTTGATAGTAGCATAGTTGGGATGGACAGTAGCTAGCGCATTGGTTTGATAGTAGCATAGTTGGGATGGACAGTAGCTAGCGCATTGGTTTGATAGTAGCATAGTTGGGATGGACAGTAGCTAGCGCATTGGTTTGATAGTAGCATATTTGGGATGGACAGTAGCTAGCGCATTGGTTTGATAGTGGCATAGTTGGGATAGACAGTAGCTAGCGCATTGGTTTGATAGAAGCATAGTTGGGATGGACAGTAGCTAGCGCATTGGTTTGATAGTAGCATAGTTGGGATGGACAGTAGCTAGCGCATTGGTTTGATAGTAGCATAGTTGGGATGGACTGTAGCTAGCGCATTGGTTTGATAGTAGCATAGTTGGAATGGACAGTAGCTAGCGCATTGGTTTGATAGTAGCATAGTTGGGATGGACTGTAGCTAGCGCATTGGTTTGATAGTAGCATAGTTGCAATGGACAGTAGCTAGCGCATTGGTTTGACAGTAGCATAGTTGGGATGGACAGTAGCTAGCGCATTGGTTTGACAGTAGCATAGTTGGGATGGACAGTAGCTAGCGCATTGGTTTGATAGTGGCATAGTTGGGATAGACAGTAGCTAGCACATTGGTTTGATAGAAGCATAGTTGGGATGGACAGTAGCTAGCGCATTGGTTTGATAGTAGCATAGTAGGGATGGACAGTAGCTATTACATTGGTTTGATAGCATAGTTGGAATGGACAGTAGCTAGCACATTGGTTTGATAGCATCATAGTTGGGATGGACACTAGCTAGCACATTGGTTTGATAGTAGCATAGTTGGGATGGACAGTAGCTAGCGCATTGGTTTGATAGTAGCATAGTTGGGATGGACAGTAGCTAGCGCATTGGTTTGACAGTAGCATAGTTGGGATGGACAGTAGCTAGCGCATTGGTTTGATAGTGGCATCGTTGGGATAGACAGTAGCTAGCGCATTGGTTTGATAGTGGCATAGTTGGGATGGACAGTAGCTAGCGCATTGGTTTGATGGATGGACAGTAGCTAGCGCATTGGTTTGATAGTGGCATAGTTGGGATAGACAGTAGCTAGCGCATTGGTTTGATAGTGGCATAGTTGGGATGGACAGTAGCTAGCACATTGGTTTGATAGCAGCATAGTTGGGATGGACAGTAGCTAGCACATTGGTTTGATGGATGGACAGTAGCTAGCGCATTGGTTTGATAGTAGCATAGTTGGGATGGACAGTAGCTAGCGCATTGGTTTGATAGTAGCATAGTTGGGATGGACAGTAGCTAGCGCATTGGTTTGATAGTAGCATAGTTGGGATGGACAGTAGCTAGCGCATTGGTTTGATAGTAGCATATTTGGGATGGACAGTAGCTAGCGCATTGGTTTGATAGTGGCATAGTTGGGATAGACAGTAGCTAGCGCATTGGTTTGATAGAAGCATAGTTGGGATGGACAGTAGCTAGCGCATTGGTTTGATAGTAGCATAGTTGGGATGGACAGTAGCTGGCGCATTGGTTTGATAGTAGCATAGTTGGGATGGACAGTAGCTAGCGCATTGGTTTGATAGTAGCATAGTTGGGATGGACTGTAGCTAGCGCATTGGTTTGACAGTAGCATAGTTGGGATGTACAGTAGCTAGCGCATTGGTTTGATAGTAGCATAGTTGGGATGGACTGTAGCTAGCGCATTGGTTTGATAGTAGCATAGTTGGAATGGACAGTAGCTAGCGCATTGGTTTGATAGTAGCATAGTTGGGATGGACTGTAGCTAGCGCATTGGTTTGATAGTAGCATAGTTGCAATGGACAGTAGCTAGCGCATTGGTTTGACAGTAGCATAGTTGGGATGGACAGTAGCTAGCGCATTGGTTTGACAGTAGCATAGTTGGGATGGACAGTAGCTAGCGCATTGGTTTGATAGTGGCATAGTTGGGATAGACAGTAGCTAGCACATTGGTTTGATAGAAGCATAGTTGGGATGGACAGTAGCTAGCGCATTGGTTTGATAGTAGCATAGTTGGGATGGACAGTAGCTGGCGCATTGGTTTGATAGTAGCATAGTTGGTATGGACAGTAGCTAGCGCATTGGTTTGATAGTAGCATAGTTGGGATGGACTGTAGCTAGCGCATTGGTTTGATAGTAGCATAGTTGGTATGGACAGTATCTAGCGCATTGGTTTGACAGTGGCATAGTTGGGAAAGACAGTAGCTAGCGCATTGGTTTGATAGTGGCATAGTTGGGATGGACAGTAGCTAGCACATTGGTTTGATAGCAGCATAGTTGGGATGGACAGTAGCTAGCACATTGGTTTGATAGTAGCATAGTTGGGATGGACAGTAGCTAGCGCATTGGTTTGATAGTAGCATAGTTGGGATGGACAGTAGCTAGCACATTGGTTTGATAGTAGCATAGTTGGGATTGACAGTAGCTAGCACATTGGTTTGATAGTAGCATAGTTGGGATGGACAGTAGCTAGCACATTGGTTTGATAGCAGCATAGTTGGGATGGACAGTAGCTAGCACATTGGTTTGATAGTAGCATAGTTGGGATTGACAGTAGCTAGCACATTGGTTTGATAGTAGCATAGTTGGGATGGACAGTAGCTATTACATTGGTTTGATAGCATAGTTGGAATGGACAGTAGCTAGCACATTGGTTTGATAGCATCATAGTTGGGATGGACAGTAGCTAGCACATTGGTTTGATAGTAGCATAGTTGGGATGGACAGTAGCTAGCGCATTGGTTTGATAGTAGCATAGTTGGGATGGACAGTAGCTAGCGCATTGGTTTGACAGTAGCATAGTTGGGATGGACAGTAGCTAGCGCATTGGTTTGATAGTGGCATCGTTGGGATAGACAGTAGCTAGCGCATTGGTTTGATAGTGGCATAGTTGGGATGGACAGTAGCTAGCGCATTGGTTTGATGGATGGACAGTAGCTAGCGCATTGGTTTGATAGTAGCCTAGTTGGGATGGACAGTAGCTAGCACATTGGTTTGATAGTAGCATAGTTGGGATGGACAGTAGCTAGAGCATTGGTTTGACAGTAGCATAGTTGGGATGGACAGTAGCTAGCGCATTGGTTTGACAGTGGCATAGTTGGGATAGACAGTAGCTAGCGCATTGGTTTGATAGTGGCATAGTTGGGATAGACAGTAGCTAGCGCATTGGTTTGATAGTGGCATAGTTGGGATGGACAGTAGCTAGCACATTGGTTTGATAGCAGCATAGTTGGGATGGACAGTAGCTAGCACATTGGTTTGATGGATGGACAGTAGCTAGCGCATTGGTTTGATAGTAGCATAGTTGGGATGGACAGTAGCTAGCGCATTGGTTTGATAGTAGCATAGTTGGGATGGACAGTAGCTAGCGCATTGGTTTGATAGTAGCATAGTTGGGATGGACAGTAGCTAGCGCATTGGTTTGATAGTAGCATAGTTGGGATGGACAGTAGCTAGCGCATTGGTTTGATAGTAGCATAGTTGGGATGGACAGTAGCTAGCGCATTGGTTTGACAGTAGCATAGTTGGGATGGACAGTAGCTAGCGCATTGGTTTGATAGTAGCATAGTTGGGATGGACAGTAGCTAGCGCATTGGTTTGATAGTGGCATAGTTGGGATGGACAGTAGCTAGCGCATTGGTTTGATGGATGGACAGTAGCTAGCGCATTGGTTTGATAGTAGCCTAGTTGGGATGGACAGTAGCTAGCACATTGGTTTGATAGTAGCATAGTTGGGATGGACAGTAGCTAGCACATTGGTTTGATAGTAGCATAGTTGGGATGGACAGTAGCTAGCGCATGGGTTTGATAGTAGCATAGTTGTGATGGACAGTAGCTAGCACATTGGTTTGATAGTAGCATAGTTGGGATGGACAGTAGCTAGCGCATTGGTTTGATAGTAGCATAGTTGGGATGGACAGTAGCTAGCGCATTGGTTTGATAGTAGCATAGTTGGAATGGACAGTAGCTAGCGCATTGGTTTGATAGTAGCATAGTTGGGATGGACAGTAGCTAGCGCATTGGTTAGATAGTAGCCTAGTTGTGATGGACAGTAGCTAGCACATTGGTTTGATAGTAGCCTAGTTGGGATGGACAGTAGCTAGCGCATTGGTTTGATAGTAGCATAGTTGGGATGGACAGTAGCTAGCGCATTGTTTTGATAGTAGCATAGTTGGGATGGACAGTAGCTAGCGCATTGGTTTGATAGTAGCATAGTTGGGATGGACAGTAGCTAGCGCATTGGTTTGATAGTAGCATAGTTGGGATGGACAGTAGCTAGCACATTGGTTTGATAGCAGCATAGTTGGGATGGACAGTAGCTAGCACATTGGTTTGATAGTAGCATAGTTGGGATGGACAGTAGCTAGCGCATGGGTTTGATAGTAGCATAGTTGGGATGGACAGTAGCTAGCACATTGGTTTGATAGTAGCATAGTTGGGATGGACAGTAGCTAGCGCATTGGTTTGATAGTAGCATAGTTGGGATGGACAGTAGCTAGCGCATTGGTTTGATAGTAGCATAGTTGGGATGGACAGTAGCTAGCGCATTGGTTTGATAGTAGCATAGTTGGGATGGACAGTAGCTAGCGCATTGGTTTGATAGTAGCATAGTTGGGATGGACAGTAGCTAGCGCATTGGTTTGATAGTAGCATAGTTGGGATGGACAGTAGCTAGCGCATTGGTTTGACAGTAGCATAGTTGGGATGGACAGTAGCTAGCGCATTGGTTTGATAGTAGCATAGTTGGGATGGACAGTAGCTAGCGCATTGGTTTGATAGTGGCATAGTTGGGATGGACAGTAGCTAGCGCATTGGTTTGATGGATGGACAGTAGCTAGCGCATTGGTTTGATAGTAGCCTAGTTGGGATGGACAGTAGCTAGCACATTGGTTTGATAGTAGCATAGTTGGGATGGACAGTAGCTAGCACATTGGTTTGATAGTAGCATAGTTGGGATGGACAGTAGCTAGCGCATGGGTTTGATAGTAGCATAGTTGTGATGGACAGTAGCTAGCACATTGGTTTGATAGTAGCATAGTTGGGATGGACAGTAGCTAGCGCATTGGTTTGATAGTAGCATAGTTGGGATGGACAGTAGCTAGCGCATTGGTTTGATAGTAGCATAGTTGGAATGGACAGTAGCTAGCGCATTGGTTTGATAGTAGCATAGTTGGGATGGACAGTAGCTAGCGCATTGGTTAGATAGTAGCCTAGTTGTGATGGACAGTAGCTAGCACATTGGTTTGATAGTAGCCTAGTTGGGATGGACAGTAGCTAGCGCATTGGTTTGATAGTAGCATAGTTGGGATGGACAGTAGCTAGCGCATTGTTTTGATAGTAGCATAGTTGGGATGGACAGTAGCTAGCGCATTGGTTTGATAGTAGCATAGTTGGGATGGACAGTAGCTAGCGCATTGGTTTGATAGTAGCATAGTTGGGATGGACAGTAGCTAGCACATTGGTTTGATAGCAGCATAGTTGGGATGGACAGTAGCTAGCACATTGGTTTGATAGTAGCATAGTTGGGATGGACAGTAGCTAGCGCATGGGTTTGATAGTAGCATAGTTGGGATGGACAGTAGCTAGCACATTGGTTTGATAGTAGCATAGTTGGGATGGACAGTAGCTAGCGCATTGGTTTGATAGTAGCATAGTTGGGATGGACAGTAGCTAGCGCATTGGTTTGATAGTAGCATAGTTGGAATGGACAGTAGCTAGCGCATTGGTTTGATAGTAGCATAGTTGGGATGGACAGTAGCTAGCGCATTGGTTTGATGGATGGACAGTAGCTAGCGCATTGGTTAGATAGTAGCCTAGTTGTGATGGACAGTAGCTAGCACATTGGTTTGATAGTAGCCTAGTTGGGATGGACAGTAGCTAGCGCATTGGTTTGATAGTAGCATAGTTGGAATGGACAGTAGCTAGCGCATTGGTTTGATAGTAGCATAGTTGGGATGGACAGTAGCTAGCGCATTGGTTTGATAGTAGCATAGTTGGGATGGACAGTAGCTAGCGCATTGGTTTGATAGTAGCATAGTAGGGATGGACAGTAGCTATTACATTGGTTTGATAGCATAGTTGGAATGGACAGTAGCTAGCACATTGGTTTGATAGCATCATAGTTGGGATGGACACTAGCTAGCA
This sequence comes from Borostomias antarcticus, assembly GCF_949987555.1. Taxonomy (NCBI): domain Eukaryota; kingdom Metazoa; phylum Chordata; class Actinopteri; order Stomiiformes; family Stomiidae; genus Borostomias; species Borostomias antarcticus. Next base: position 12,594,657 of record NC_140234.1, read on the forward strand.
CATTGGTTTGATAGTAGCATAGTTGGGATGGACAGTAGCTAGCGCATTGGTTTGATAGTAGCATAGTTGGGATGGACAGTAGCTAGCGCATTGGTTTGACAGTAGCATAGTTGGGATGGACAGTAGCTAGCGCATTGGTTTGATAGTGGCATCGTTGGGATAGACAGTAGCTAGCGCATTGGTTTGATAGTGGCATAGTTGGGATGGACAGTAGCTAGCGCATTGGTTTGATGGATGGACAGTAGCTAGCGCATTGGTTTGATAGTGGCATAGTTGGGATAGACAGTAGCTAGCGCATTGGTTTGATAGTGGCATAGTTGGGATGGACAGTAGCTAGCACATTGGTTTGATAGCAGCATAGTTGGGATGGACAGTAGCTAGCACATTGGTTTGATGGATGGACAGTAGCTAGCGCATTGGTTTGATAGTAGCATAGTTGGGATGGACAGTAGCTAGCGCATTGGTTTGATAGTAGCATAGTTAGGATGGACAGTAGCTAGCGCATTGGTTTGATAGTAGCATAGTTAGGATGGACAGTAGCTAGCGCATTGGTTTGATAGTAGCATAGTTGGGATGGACAGTAGCTAGCGCATTGGTTTGATAGTGGCATAGTTGGGATAGACAGTAGCTAGCGCATTGGTTTGATAGAAGCATAGTTGGGATGGACAGTAGCTAGCGCATTGGTTTGATAGTAGCATAGTTGGGATGGACAGTAGCTGGCGCATTGGTTTGATAGTAGCATAGTTGGGATGGACAGTAGCTAGCGCATTGGTTTGATAGTAGCATAGTTGGGATGGACTGTAGCTAGCGCATTGGTTTGACAGTAGCATAGTTGGGATGTACAGTAGCTAGCGCATTGGTTTGATAGTAGCATAGTTGGGATGGACAGTAGCTAGCGCATTGGTTTGATAGTAGCATAGTTGGGATGGACAGTAGCTAGCGCATTGGTTTGATAGTAGCATAGTTGGGATGGACAGTAGCTAGCGCATTGGTTTGATAGTAGCATAGTTGGGATGGACAGTAGCTAGCGCATTGGTTTGATAGTAGCATAGTTGGGATGGACAGTAGCTAGCGCATTGGTTTGATAGTAGCATAGTAGGGATGGACAGTAGCTATTACATTGGTTTGATAGCATAGTTGGAATGGACAGTAGCTAGCACATTGGTTTGATAGCATCATAGTTGGGATGGACACTAGCTAGCACATTGGTTTGATAGTAGCATAGTTGGGATGGACAGTAGCTAGCGCATTGGTTTGATAGTAGCATAGTTGGGATGGACAGTAGCTAGCGCATTGGTTTGACAGTAGCATAGTTGGGATGGACAGTAGCTAGCGCATTGGTTTGATAGTGGCATCGTTGGGATAGACAGTAGCTAGCGCATTGGTTTGATAGTGGCATAGTTGGGATGGACAGTAGCTAGCGCATTGGTTTGATGGATGGACAGTAGCTAGCGCATTGGTTTGATAGTGGCATAGTTGGGATGGACAGTAGCTAGCGCATTGGTTTGATGGATGGACAGTAGCTAGCGCATTGGTTTGATAGTGGCATAGTTGGGATAGACAGTAGCTAGCGCATTGGTTTGATAGTGGCATAGTTGGGATGGACAGTAGCTAGCACATTGGTTTGATAGCAGCATAGTTGGGATGGACAGTAGCTAGCACATTGGTTTGATGGATGGACAGTAGCTAGCGCATTGGTTTGATAGTGGCATAGTTGGGATAGACAGTAGCTAGCGCATTGGTTTGATAGAAGCATAGTTGGGATGGACAGTAGCTAGCGCATTGGTTTGATAGTAGCATAGTTGGGATGGACAGTAGCTGGCGCATTGGTTTGATAGTAGCATAGTTGGGATGGACAGTAGCTAGCGCATTGGTTTGATAGTAGCATAGTTGGGATGGACTGTAGCTAGCGCATTGGTTTGACAGTAGCATAGTTGGGATGTACAGTAGCTAGCGCATTGGTTTGATAGTAGCATAGTTGGGATGGACTGTAGCTAGCGCATTGGTTTGATAGTAGCATAGTTGGAATGGACAGTAGCTAGCGCATTGGTTTGATAGTAGCATAGTTGGGATGGACTGTAGCTAGCGCATTGGTTTGATAGTAGCATAGTTGCAATGGACAGTAGCTAGCGCATTGGTTTGACAGTAGCATAGTTGGGATGGACAGTAGCTAGCGCATTGGTTTGACAGTAGCATAGTTGGGATGGACAGTAGCTAGCGCATTGGTTTGATAGTGGCATAGTTGGGATAGACAGTAGCTAGCACATTGGTTTGATAGAAGCATAGTTGGGATGGACAGTAGCTAGCGCATTGGTTTGATAGTAGCATAGTAGGGATGGACAGTAGCTATTACATTGGTTTGATAGCATAGTTGGAATGGACAGTAGCTAGCACATTGGTTTGATAGCATCATAGTTGGGATGGACACTAGCTAGCACATTGGTTTGATAGTAGCATAGTTGGGATGGACAGTAGCTAGCGCATTGGTTTGATAGTAGCATAGTTGGGATGGACAGTAGCTAGCGCATTGGTTTGACAGTAGCATAGTTGGGATGGACAGTAGCTAGCGCATTGGTTTGATAGTGGCATCGTTGGGATAGACAGTAGCTAGCGCATTGGTTTGATAGTGGCATAGTTGGGATGGACAGTAGCTAGCGCATTGGTTTGATGGATGGACAGTAGCTAGCGCATTGGTTTGATAGTGGCATAGTTGGGATAGACAGTAGCTAGCGCATTGGTTTGATAGTGGCATAGTTGGGATGGACAGTAGCTAGCACATTGGTTTGATAGCAGCATAGTTGGGATGGACAGTAGCTAGCACATTGGTTTGATGGATGGACAGTAGCTAGCGCATTGGTTTGATAGTAGCATAGTTGGGATGGACAGTAGCTAGCGCATTGGTTTGATAGTAGCATAGTTGGGATGGACAGTAGCTAGCGCATTGGTTTGATAGTAGCATAGTTGGGATGGACAGTAGCTAGCGCATTGGTTTGATAGTAGCATAGTTGGGATGGACAGTAGCTAGCGCATTGGTTTGATAGTGGCATAGTTGGGATAGACAGTAGCTAGCGCATTGGTTTGATAGAAGCATAGTTGGGATGGACAGTAGCTAGCGCATTGGTTTGATAGTAGCATAGTTGGGATGGACAGTAGCTGGCGCATTGGTTTGATAGTAGCATAGTTGGGATGGACAGTAGCTAGCGCATTGGTTTGATAGTAGCATAGTTGGGATGGACTGTAGCTAGCGCATTGGTTTGACAGTAGCATAGTTGGGATGTACAGTAGCTAGCGCATTGGTTTGATAGTAGCATAGTTGGGATGGACTGTAGCTAGCGCATTGGTTTGATAGTAGCATAGTTGGGATGGACAGTAGCTAGCGCATTGGTTTGATAGTAGCATAGTTGGGATGGACAGTAGCTAGCGCATTGGTTTGATAGTAGCATAGTTGGGATGGACAGTAGCTAGCGCATTGGTTTGATAGTAGCATAGTTGGGATGGACAGTAGCTAGCGCATTGGTTTGATAGTAGCATAGTTGGGATGGACAGTAGCTAGCGCATTGGTTTGATAGTAGCATAGTTGGGATGGACAGTAGCTAGCGCATTGGTTTGATAGTAGCATAGTAGGGATGGACAGTAGCTATTACATTGGTTTGATAGCATAGTTGGAATGGACAGTAGCTAGCACATTGGTTTGATAGCATCATAGTTGGGATGGACACTAGCTAGCACATTGGTTTGATAGTAGCATAGTTGGGATGGACAGTAGCTAGCGCATTGGTTTGATAGTAGCATAGTTGGGATGGACAGTAGCTAGCGCATTGGTTTGACAGTAGCATAGTTGGGATGGACAGTAGCTAGCGCATTGGTTTGATAGTGGCATCGTTGGGATAGACAGTAGCTAGCGCATTGGTTTGATAGTGGCATAGTTGGGATGGACAGTAGCTAGCGCATTGGTTTGATGGATGGACAGTAGCTAGCGCATTGGTTTGATAGTGGCATAGTTGGGATAGACAGTAGCTAGCGCATTGGTTTGATAGTGGCATAGTTGGGATGGACAGTAGCTAGCACATTGGTTTGATAGCAGCATAGTTGGGATGGACAGTAGCTAGCACATTGGTTTGATGGATGGACAGTAGCTAGCGCATTGGTTTGATAGTAGCATAGTTGGGATGGACAGTAGCTAGCGCATTGGTTTGATAGTAGCATAGTTAGGATGGACAGTAGCTAGCGCATTGGTTTGATAGTAGCATAGTTAGGATGGACAGTAGCTAGCGCATTGGTTTGATAGTAGCATAGTTGGGATGGACAGTAGCTAGCGCATTGGTTTGATAGTGGCATAGTTGGGATAGACAGTAGCTAGCGCATTGGTTTGATAGAAGCATAGTTGGGATGGACAGTAGCTAGCGCATTGGTTTGATAGTAGCATAGTTGGGATGGACAGTAGCTGGCGCATTGGTTTGATAGTAGCATAGTTGGGATGGACAGTAGCTAGCGCATTGGTTTGATAGTAGCATAGTTGGGATGGACTGTAGCTAGCGCATTGGTTTGACAGTAGCATAGTTGGGATGTACAGTAGCTAGCGCATTGGTTTGATAGTAGCATAGTTGGGATGGACAGTAGCTAGCGCATTGGTTTGATAGTAGCATAGTTGGGATGGACAGTAGCTAGCGCATTGGTTTGATAGTAGCATAGTTGGGATGGACAGTAGCTAGCGCATTGGTTTGATAGTAGCATAGTTGGGATGGACAGTAGCTAGCGCATTGGTTTGATAGTAGCATAGTTGGGATGGACAGTAGCTAGCGCATTGGTTTGATAGTAGCATAGTAGGGATGGACAGTAGCTATTACATTGGTTTGATAGCATAGTTGGAATGGACAGTAGCTAGCACATTGGTTTGATAGCATCATAGTTGGGATGGACACTAGCTAGCACATTGGTTTGATAGTAGCATAGTTGGGATGGACAGTAGCTAGCGCATTGGTTTGATAGTAGCATAGTTGGGATGGACAGTAGCTAGCGCATTGGTTTGACAGTAGCATAGTTGGGATGGACAGTAGCTAGCGCATTGGTTTGATAGTGGCATCGTTGGGATAGACAGTAGCTAGCGCATTGGTTTGATAGTGGCATAGTTGGGATGGACAGTAGCTAGCGCATTGGTTTGATGGATGGACAGTAGCTAGCGCATTGGTTTGATAGTGGCATAGTTGGGATGGACAGTAGCTAGCGCATTGGTTTGATGGATGGACAGTAGCTAGCGCATTGGTTTGATAGTGGCATAGTTGGGATAGACAGTAGCTAGCGCATTGGTTTGATAGTGGCATAGTTGGGATGGACAGTAGCTAGCACATTGGTTTGATAGCAGCATAGTTGGGATGGACAGTAGCTAGCACATTGGTTTGATGGATGGACAGTAGCTAGCGCATTGGTTTGATAGTGGCATAGTTGGGATAGACAGTAGCTAGCGCATTGGTTTGATAGAAGCATAGTTGGGATGGACAGTAGCTAGCGCATTGGTTTGATAGTAGCATAGTTGGGATGGACAGTAGCTGGCGCATTGGTTTGATAGTAGCATAGTTGGGATGGACAGTAGCTAGCGCATTGGTTTGATAGTAGCATAGTTGGGATGGACTGTAGCTAGCGCATTGGTTTGACAGTAGCATAGTTGGGATGTACAGTAGCTAGCGCATTGGTTTGATAGTAGCATAGTTGGGATGGACTGTAGCTAGCGCATTGGTTTGATAGTAGCATAGTTGGAATGGACAGTAGCTAGCGCATTGGTTTGATAGTAGCATAGTTGGGATGGACTGTAGCTAGCGCATTGGTTTGATAGTAGCATAGTTGCAATGGACAGTAGCTAGCGCATTGGTTTGACAGTAGCATAGTTGGGATGGACAGTAGCTAGCGCATTGGTTTGACAGTAGCATAGTTGGGATGGACAGTAGCTAGCGCATTGGTTTGATAGTGGCATAGTTGGGATAGACAGTAGCTAGCACATTGGTTTGATAGAAGCATAGTTGGGATGGACAGTAGCTAGCGCATTGGTTTGATAGTAGCATAGTAGGGATGGACAGTAGCTATTACATTGGTTTGATAGCATAGTTGGAATGGACAGTAGCTAGCACATTGGTTTGATAGCATCATAGTTGGGATGGACACTAGCTAGCACATTGGTTTGATAGTAGCATAGTTGGGATGGACAGTAGCTAGCGCATTGGTTTGATAGTAGCATAGTTGGGATGGACAGTAGCTAGCGCATTGGTTTGACAGTAGCATAGTTGGGATGGACAGTAGCTAGCGCATTGGTTTGATAGTGGCATCGTTGGGATAGACAGTAGCTAGCGCATTGGTTTGATAGTGGCATAGTTGGGATGGACAGTAGCTAGCGCATTGGTTTGATGGATGGACAGTAGCTAGCGCATTGGTTTGATAGTGGCATAGTTGGGATAGACAGTAGCTAGCGCATTGGTTTGATAGTGGCATAGTTGGGATGGACAGTAGCTAGCACATTGGTTTGATAGCAGCATAGTTGGGATGGACAGTAGCTAGCACATTGGTTTGATGGATGGACAGTAGCTAGCGCATTGGTTTGATAGTAGCATAGTTGGGATGGACAGTAGCTAGCGCATTGGTTTGATAGTAGCATAGTTGGGATGGACAGTAGCTAGCGCATTGGTTTGATAGTAGCATAGTTGGGATGGACAGTAGCTAGCGCATTGGTTTGATAGTAGCATAGTTGGGATGGACAGTAGCTAGCGCATTGGTTTGATAGTGGCATAGTTGGGATAGACAGTAGCTAGCGCATTGGTTTGATAGAAGCATAGTTGGGATGGACAGTAGCTAGCGCATTGGTTTGATAGTAGCATAGTTGGGATGGACAGTAGCTGGCGCATTGGTTTGATAGTAGCATAGTTGGGATGGACAGTAGCTAGCGCATTGGTTTGATAGTAGCATAGTTGGGATGGACTGTAGCTAGCGCATTGGTTTGACAGTAGCATAGTTGGGATGTACAGTAGCTAGCGCATTGGTTTGATAGTAGCATAGTTGGGATGGACTGTAGCTAGCGCATTGGTTTGATAGTAGCATAGTTGGGATGGACAGTAGCTAGCGCATTGGTTTGATAGTAGCATAGTTGGGATGGACAGTAGCTAGCGCATTGGTTTGATAGTAGCATAGTTGGGATGGACAGTAGCTAGCGCATTGGTTTGATAGTAGCATAGTTGGGATGGACAGTAGCTAGCGCATTGGTTTGATAGTAGCATAGTTGGGATGGACAGTAGCTAGCGCATTGGTTTGACAGTAGCATAGTTGGGATGGACAGTAGCTAGCGCATTGGTTTGATAGTAGCATAGTTGGGATGGACAGTAGCTAGCGCATTGGTTTGATAGTGGCATAGTTGGGATGGACAGTAGCTAGCGCATTGGTTTGATGGATGGACAGTAGCTAGCGCATTGGTTTGATAGTAGCCTAGTTGGGATGGACAGTAGCTAGCACATTGGTTTGATAGTAGCATAGTTGGGATGGACAGTAGCTAGCACATTGGTTTGATAGTAGCATAGTTGGGATGGACAGTAGCTAGCGCATGGGTTTGATAGTAGCATAGTTGTGATGGACAGTAGCTAGCACATTGGTTTGATAGTAGCATAGTTGGGATGGACAGTAGCTAGCGCATTGGTTTGATAGTAGCATAGTTGGGATGGACAGTAGCTAGCGCATTGGTTTGATAGTAGCATAGTTGGAATGGACAGTAGCTAGCGCATTGGTTTGATAGTAGCATAGTTGGGATGGACAGTAGCTAGCGCATTGGTTAGATAGTAGCCTAGTTGTGATGGACAGTAGCTAGCACATTGGTTTGATAGTAGCCTAGTTGGGATGGACAGTAGCTAGCGCATTGGTTTGATAGTAGCATAGTTGGGATGGACAGTAGCTAGCGCATTGTTTTGATAGTAGCATAGTTGGGATGGACAGTAGCTAGCGCATTGGTTTGATAGTAGCATAGTTGGGATGGACAGTAGCTAGCGCATTGGTTTGATAGTAGCATAGTTGGGATGGACAGTAGCTAGCACATTGGTTTGATAGCAGCATAGTTGGGATGGACAGTAGCTAGCACATTGGTTTGATAGTAGCATAGTTGGGATGGACAGTAGCTAGCGCATGGGTTTGATAGTAGCATAGTTGGGATGGACAGTAGCTAGCACATTGGTTTGATAGTAGCATAGTTGGGATGGACAGTAGCTAGCGCATTGGTTTGATAGTAGCATAGTTGGGATGGACAGTAGCTAGCGCATTGGTTTGATAGTAGCATAGTTGGAATGGACAGTAGCTAGCGCATTGGTTTGATAGTAGCATAGTTGGGATGGACAGTAGCTAGCGCATTGGTTTGATGGATGGACAGTAGCTAGCGCATTGGTTAGATAGTAGCCTAGTTGTGATGGACAGTAGCTAGCACATTGGTTTGATAGTAGCCTAGTTGGGATGGACAGTAGCTAGCGCATTGGTTTGATAGTAGCATAGTTGGAATGGACAGTAGCTAGCGCATTGGTTTGATAGTAGCATAGTTGGGATGGACAGTAGCTAGCGCATTGGTTTGATAGTAGCATAGTTGGGATGGACAGTAGCTAGCGCATTGGTTTGATAGTAGCATAGTTGGGATGGACAGTAGCTAGCGCATTGGTTTGATAGTAGCATAGTTGGGATGGACAGTAGCTAGCGCATTGGTTTGATAGTAGCATAGTTGGGATGGACAGTAGCTAGCGCATTGGTTTGATAGTAGCATAGTAGGGATGGACAGTAGCTATTACATTGGTTTGATAGCATAGTTGGAATGGACAGTAGCTAGCACATTGGTTTGATAGCATCATAGTTGGGATGGACACTAGCTAGCACATTGGTTTGATAGTAGCATAGTTGGGATGGACAGTAGCTAGCGCATTGGTTTGATAGTAGCATAGTTGGGATGGACAGTAGCTAGCGCATTGGTTTGACAGTAGCATAGTTGGGATGGACAGTAGCTAGCGCATTGGTTTGATAGTGGCATCGTTGGGATAGACAGTAGCTAGCGCATTGGTTTGATAGTGGCATAGTTGGGATGGACAGTAGCTAGCGCATTGGTTTGATGGATGGACAGTAGCTAGCGCATTGGTTTGATAGTGGCATAGTTGGGATAGACAGTAGCTAGCGCATTGGTTTGATAGTGGCATAGTTGGGATGGACAGTAGCTAGCACATTGGTTTGATAGCAGCATAGTTGGGATGGACAGTAGCTAGCACATTGGTTTGATGGATGGACAGTAGCTAGCGCATTGGTTTGATAGTAGCATAGTTGGGATGGACAGTAGCTAGCGCATTGGTTTGATAGTAGCATAGTTAGGATGGACAGTAGCTAGCGCATTGGTTTGATAGTAGCATAGTTAGGATGGACAGTAGCTAGCGCATTGGTTTGATAGTAGCATAGTTGGGATGGACAGTAGCTAGCGCATTGGTTTGATAGTGGCATAGTTGGGATAGACAGTAGCTAGCGCATTGGTTTGATAGAAGCATAGTTGGGATGGACAGTAGCTAGCGCATTGGTTTGATAGTAGCATAGTTGGGATGGACAGTAGCTGGCGCATTGGTTTGATAGTAGCATAGTTGGGATGGACAGTAGCTAGCGCATTGGTTTGATAGTAGCATAGTTGGGATGGACTGTAGCTAGCGCATTGGTTTGACAGTAGCATAGTTGGGATGTACAGTAGCTAGCGCATTGGTTTGATAGTAGCATAGTTGGGATGGACAGTAGCTAGCGCATTGGTTTGATAGTAGCATAGTTGGGATGGACAGTAGCTAGCGCATTGGTTTGATAGTAGCATAGTTGGGATGGACAGTAGCTAGCGCATTGGTTTGATAGTAGCATAGTTGGGATGGACAGTAGCTAGCGCATTGGTTTGATAGTAGCATAGTTGGGATGGACAGTAGCTAGCGCATTGGTTTGATAGTAGCATAGTAGGGATGGACAGTAGCTATTACATTGGTTTGATAGCATAGTTGGAATGGACAGTAGCTAGCACATTGGTTTGATAGCATCATAGTTGGGATGGACACTAGCTAGCACATTGGTTTGATAGTAGCATAGTTGGGATGGACAGTAGCTAGCGCATTGGTTTGATAGTAGCATAGTTGGGATGGACAGTAGCTAGCGCATTGGTTTGACAGTAGCATAGTTGGGATGGACAGTAGCTAGCGCATTGGTTTGATAGTGGCATCGTTGGGATAGACAGTAGCTAGCGCATTGGTTTGATAGTGGCATAGTTGGGATGGACAGTAGCTAGCGCATTGGTTTGATGGATGGACAGTAGCTAGCGCATTGGTTTGATAGTGGCATAGTTGGGATGGACAGTAGCTAGCGCATTGGTTTGATAGTAGCATAGTTGGGATGGACAGTAGCTAGCGCATTGGTTTGATAGTAGCATAGTTGGGATGGACAGTAGCTAGCGCATTGGTTTGATAGTAGCATAGTTGGGATGGACAGTAGCTAGCGCATTGGTTTGATAGTAGCATAGTTGGGATGGACAGTAGCTAGCGCATTGGTTTGATAGTAGCATAGTTGGGATGGACAGTAGCTAGCGCATTGGTTTGATAGTAGCATAGTTGGGATGGACAGTAGCTAGCGCATTGGTTTGATAGTAGCATAGTTGGGATGGACAGTAGCTAGCGCATTGGTTTGACAGTAGCATAGTTGGGATGGACAGTAGCTAGCGCATTGGTTTGATAGTAGCATAGTTGGGATGGACAGTAGCTAGCGCATTGGTTTGATAGTGGCATAGTTGGGATGGACAGTAGCTAGCGCATTGGTTTGATGGATGGACAGTAGCTAGCGCATTGGTTTGATAGTAGCCTAGTTGGGATGGACAGTAGCTAGCACATTGGTTTGATAGTAGCATAGTTGGGATGGACAGTAGCTAGCACATTGGTTTGATAGTAGCATAGTTGGGATGGACAGTAGCTAGCGCATTGGTTTGATAGTAGCATAGTTGGGATGGACAGTAGCTAGCACATTGGTTTGATAGTAGCATAGTTGGGATGGACAGTAGCTAGCACATTGGTTTGATAGTAGCATAGTTGGGATGGACAGTAGCTAGCGCATTGGTTTGATAGTAGCATAGTTGGGATGGACAGTAGCTAGCACATTGGTTTGATAGTAGCATAGTTGGGATGGACAGTAGCTAGCGCATTGGTTTGATAGTAGCATAGTTGGGATGGACAGTAGCTAGCGCATTGGTTTGATAGTAGCATAGTTGGGATGGACAGTAGCTAGCGCTTTGGTTTGACAGTAGCATAGTTGGGATGGACAGTAGCTAGCGCATTGGTTTGATAGTAGCATAGTTGGGATGGACAGTAGCTAGCACATTGGTTTGATGGATGGACAGTAGCTAGCACATTGGTTTGATGGATGGACAGTAGCTAGCACATTGGTTTGATAGTAGCATAGTTGGGATGGACAGTAGCTAGCACATTGGTTTGATAGCAGCATAGTTGGGATGGACAGTAGCTAGCACATTGGTTTGATAGTAGCATAGTTGGGATGGACAGTAGCTAGCGCATGGGTTTGATAGTAGCATAGTTGTGATGGACAGTAGCTAGCACATTGGTTTGATAGTAGCATAGTTGGGATGGACAGTAGCTAGCGCATTGGTTTGATAGTAGCATAGTTGGGATGGACAGTAGCTAGCGCATTGGTTTGATAGTAGCATAGTTGGAATGGACAGTAGCTAGCGCATTGGTTTGATAGTAGCATAGTTGGGATGGACAGTAGCTAGCGCATTGGTTAGATAGTAGCCTAGTTGTGATGGACAGTAGCTAGCACATTGGTTTGATAGTAGCCTAGTTGGGATGGACAGTAGCTAGCGCATTGGTTTGATAGTAGCATAGTTGGGATGGACAGTAGCTAGCGCATTGGTTTGATAGTAGCATAGTTGGGATGGACAGTAGCTAGCGCATTGGTTTGATAGTAGCATAGTTGGGATGGACAGTAGCTAGCGCATTGGTTTGATAGTAGCATAGTTGGGATGGACAGTAGCTAGCGCATTGGTTTGATAGTAGCATAGTTGGGATGGACAGTAGCTAGCGCATTGGTTTGATAGTAGCATAGTTGGGATGGACAGTAGCTAGCGCATTGGTTTGATAGTAGCATAGTTGGGATGGACAGTAGCTAGCGCTTTGGTTTGACAGTAGCATAGTTGGGATGGACAGTAGCTAGCGCATTGGTTTGATAGTAGCATAGTTGGGATGGACAGTAGCTAGCACATTGGTTTGATGGATGGACAGTAGCTAGCACATTGGTTTGATGGATGGACTGTAGCTAGCACATTGGTTTGATAGTGGCATAGTTGGGATGGACAGTAGCTAGCGCATTGGTTTGATAGTGGCATAGTTGGGATGGACAGTAGCTAGCACATTGGTTTGATAGCAGCATAGTTGGGATGGACAGTAGCTAGCACATTGGTTTGATGGATGGACAGTAGCTAGCGCATTGGTTTGATAGTAGCATAGTTGGGATGGACAGTAGCTAGCGCATTGGTTTGATAGTAGCATAGTTGGGATGGACAGTAGCTAGCGCATTGGTTTGATAGTAGCATAGTTGGGATGGACAGTAGCTAGCGCATTGGTTTGATAGTAGCATAGTTGGGATGGACAGTAGCTAGCGCATTGGTTTGATAGTAGCATAGTTGGGATGGACAGTAGCTAGCACATTGGTTTGATGGATGGACAGTAGCTAGCACATTGGTTTGATAGTAGCATAGTTGGAATGGACAGTAGCTAGCGCATTGGTTTGATAGTAGCATAGTTGGGATGGACAGTAGCTAGCGCATTGGTTAGATAGTAGCCTAGTTGTGATGGACAGTAGCTAGCACATTGGTTTGATAGTAGCCTAGTTGGGATGGACAGTAGCTAGCGCATTGGTTTGATAGTAGCATAGTTGGGATGGACAGTAGCTAGCGCATTGGTTTGATAGTAGCATAGTTGGGATGGACAGTAGCTAGCGCATTGGTTTGATAGTAGCATAGTTGGGATGGACAGTAGCTAGCGCATTGGTTTGATAGTAGCATAGTTGGGATGGACAGTAGCTAGCGCATTGGTTTGATAGTAGCATAGTTGGGATGGACAGTAGCTAGCGCATTGGTTTGATAGTAGCATAGTTGGGATGGACAGTAGCTAGCGCATTGGTTTGATAGTAGCATAGTTGGGATGGACAGTAGCTAGCGCTTTGGTTTGACAGTAGCATAGTTGGGATGGACAGTAGCTAGCGCATTGGTTTGATAGTAGCATAGTTGGGATGGACAGTAGCTAGCACATTGGTTTGATGGATGGACAGTAGCTAGCACATTGGTTTGATGGATGGACAGTAGCTAGCACATTGGTTTGATAGTGGCATAGTTGGGATGGACAGTAGCTAGCGCATTGGTTTGATAGTGGCATAGTTGGGATGGACAGTAGCTAGCACATTGGTTTGATAGCAGCATAGTTGGGATGGACAGTAGCTAGCACATTGGTTTGATGGATGGACAGTAGCTAGCGCATTGGTTTGATAGTAGCATAGTTGGGATGGACAGTAGCTAGCGCATTGGTTTGATAGTAGCATAGTTGGGATGGACAGTAGCTAGCGCATTGGTTTGATAGTAGCATAGTTGGGATGGACAGTAGCTAGCGCATTGGTTTGATAGTAGCATAGTTGGGATGGACAGTAGCTAGCGCATTGGTTTGATAGTAGCATAGTTGGGATGGACAGTAGCTAGCGCATTGGTTTGATAGTAGCATAGTTGGGATGGACAGTAGCTAGCGCATTGGTTTGATAGTAGCATAGTTGGGATGGACAGTAGCTAGCGCATTGGTTTGACAGTAGCATAGTTGGGATGGACAGTAGCTAGCGCATTGGTTTGATAGTAGCATAGTTGGGATGGACAGTAGCTAGCGCATTGGTTTGATAGTAGCATAGTTGGGATGGACAGTAGCTAGCGCATTGGTTTGATAGTAGCATAGTTGGGATGGACAGTAGCTAGCGCATTGGTTTGATAGTAGCATAGTTGGGATGGACAGTAGCTAGCGCTTTGGTTTGACAGTAGCATAGTTGGGATGGACAGTAGCTAGCGCATTGGTTTGATAGTAGCATAGTTGGGATGGACAGTAGCTAGCACATTGGTTTGATGGATGGACAGTAGCTAGCACATTGGTTTGATGGATGGACAGTAGCTAGCACATTGGTTTGATGGATGGACAGTAGCTAGCACATTGGTTTGATAGTGGCATAGTTGGGATGGACAGTAGCTAGCGCATTGGTTTGATAGTGGCATAGTTGGGATGGACAGTAGCTAGCACATTGGTTTGATAGCAGCATAGTTGGGATGGACAGTAGCTAGCACATTGGTTTGATGGATGGACAGTAGCTAGCGCATTGGTTTGATAGTAGCATAGTTGGGATGGACAGTAGCTAGCGCATTGGTTTGATAGTAGCATAGTTGGGATGGACAGTAGCTAGCGCATTGGTTTGATAGTAGCATAGTTGGGATGGACAGTAGCTAGCGCATTGGTTTGATAGTAGCATAGTTGGGATGGACAGTAGCTAGCGCATTGGTTTGATAGTAGCATAGTTGGGATGGACAGTAGCTAGCGCATTGGTTTGATAGTAGCATAGTTGGGATGGACAGTAGCTAGCGCATTGGTTTGATAGTAGCATAGTTGGGATGGACAGTAGCTAGCGCATTGGTTTGACAGTAGCATAGTTGGGATGGACAGTAGCTAGCGCATTGGTTTGATAGTAGCATAGTTGGGATGGACAGTAGCTAGCGCATTGGTTTGATAGTGGCATAGTTGGGATGGACAGTAGCTAGCGCATTGGTTTGATGGATGGACAGTAGCTAGCGCATTGGTTTGATAGTAGCCTAGTTGGGATGGACAGTAGCTAGCACATTGGTTTGATAGTAGCATAGTTGGGATGGACAGTAGCTAGCACATTGGTTTGATAGTAGCATAGTTGGGATGGACAGTAGCTAGCGCATTGGTTTGATAGTAGCATAGTTGGGATGGACAGTAGCTAGCACATTGGTTTGATAGTAGCATAGTTGGGATGGACAGTAGCTAGCACATTGGTTTGATAGTAGCATAGTTGGGATGGACAGTAGCTAGCGCATTGGTTTGATAGTAGCATAGTTGGGATGGACAGTAGCTAGCACATTGGTTTGATAGTAGCATAGTTGGGATGGACAGTAGCTAGCGCATTGGTTTGATAGTAGCATAGTTGGGATGGACAGTAGCTAGCGCATTGGTTTGATAGTAGCATAGTTGGGATGGACAGTAGCTAGCGCTTTGGTTTGACAGTAGCATAGTTGGGATGGACAGTAGCTAGCGCATTGGTTTGATAGTAGCATAGTTGGGATGGACAGTAGCTAGCACATTGGTTTGATGGATGGACAGTAGCTAGCACATTGGTTTGATGGATGGACAGTAGCTAGCACATTGGTTTGATAGTAGCATAGTTGGGATGGACAGTAGCTAGCACATTGGTTTGATAGCAGCATAGTTGGGATGGACAGTAGCTAGCACATTGGTTTGATAGTAGCATAGTTGGGATGGACAGTAGCTAGCGCATGGGTTTGATAGTAGCATAGTTGTGATGGACAGTAGCTAGCACATTGGTTTGATAGTAGCATAGTTGGGATGGACAGTAGCTAGCGCATTGGTTTGATAGTAGCATAGTTGGGATGGACAGTAGCTAGCGCATTGGTTTGATAGTAGCATAGTTGGAATGGACAGTAGCTAGCGCATTGGTTTGATAGTAGCATAGTTGGGATGGACAGTAGCTAGCGCATTGGTTAGATAGTAGCCTAGTTGTGATGGACAGTAGCTAGCACATTGGTTTGATAGTAGCCTAGTTGGGATGGACAGTAGCTAGCGCATTGGTTTGATAGTAGCATAGTTGGGATGGACAGTAGCTAGCGCATTGGTTTGATAGTAGCATAGTTGGGATGGACAGTAGCTAGCGCATTGGTTTGATAGTAGCATAGTTGGGATGGACAGTAGCTAGCGCATTGGTTTGATAGTAGCATAGTTGGGATGGACAGTAGCTAGCGCATTGGTTTGATAGTAGCATAGTTGGGATGGACAGTAGCTAGCGCATTGGTTTGATAGTAGCATAGTTGGGATGGACAGTAGCTAGCGCATTGGTTTGATAGTAGCATAGTTGGGATGGACAGTAGCTAGCGCATTGGTTTGATAGTAGCATAGTTGGGATGGACAGTAGCTAGCGCATTGGTTTGATAGTAGCATAGTTGGGATGGACAGTAGCTAGCGCATTGGTTTGATAGTAGCATAGTTGGGATGGACAGTAGCTAGCACATTGGTTTGATAGCAGCATAGTTGGGATGGACAGTAGCTAGCACATTGGTTTGATAGTAGCATAGTTGGGATGGACAGTAGCTAGCGCATGGGTTTGATAGTAGCATAGTTGGGATGGACAGTAGCTAGCACATTGGTTTGATAGTAGCATAGTTGGGATGGACAGTAGCTAGCGCATTGGTTTGATAGTAGCATAGTTGGGATGGACAGTAGCTAGCGCATTGGTTTGATAGTAGCATAGTTGGAATGGACAGTAGCTAGCGCATTGGTTTGATAGTAGCATAGTTGGGATGGACAGTAGCTAGCGCATTGGTTTGATGGATGGACAGTAGCTAGCGCATTGGTTAGATAGTAGCCTAGTTGTGATGGACAGTAGCTAGCACATTGGTTTGATAGTAGCCTAGTTGGGATGGACAGTAGCTAGCGCATTGGTTTGATAGTAGCATAGTTGGAATGGACAGTAGCTAGCGCATTGGTTTGATAGTAGCATAGTTGGGATGGACAGTAGCTAGCGCATTGGTTTGATAGTAGCATAGTTGGGATGGACAGTAGCTAGCGCATTGGTTTGATAGTAGCATAGTTGGGATGGACAGTAGCTAGCGCATTGGTTTGATAGTAGCATAGTTGGGATGGACAGTAGCTAGCGCATTGGTTTGATAGTAGCATAGTTGGGATGGACAGTAGCTAGCGCATTGGTTTGATAGTAGCATAGTAGGGATGGACAGTAGCTATTACATTGGTTTGATAGCATAGTTGGAATGGACAGTAGCTAGCACATTGGTTTGATAGCATCATAGTTGGGATGGACACTAGCTAGCACATTGGTTTGATAGTAGCATAGTTGGGATGGACAGTAGCTAGCGCATTGGTTTGATAGTAGCATAGTTGGGATGGACAGTAGCTAGCGCATTGGTTTGACAGTAGCATAGTTGGGATGGACAGTAGCTAGCGCATTGGTTTGATAGTGGCATCGTTGGGATAGACAGTAGCTAGCGCATTGGTTTGATAGTGGCATAGTTGGGATGGACAGTAGCTAGCGCATTGGTTTGATGGATGGACAGTAGCTAGCGCATTGGTTTGATAGTGGCATAGTTGGGATAGACAGTAGCTAGCGCATTGGTTTGATAGTGGCATAGTTGGGATGGACAGTAGCTAGCACATTGGTTTGATAGCAGCATAGTTGGGATGGACAGTAGCTAGCACATTGGTTTGATGGATGGACAGTAGCTAGCGCATTGGTTTGATAGTAGCATAGTTGGGATGGACAGTAGCTAGCGCATTGGTTTGATAGTAGCATAGTTAGGATGGACAGTAGCTAGCGCATTGGTTTGATAGTAGCATAGTTAGGATGGACAGTAGCTAGCGCATTGGTTTGATAGTAGCATAGTTGGGATGGACAGTAGCTAGCGCATTGGTTTGATAGTGGCATAGTTGGGATAGACAGTAGCTAGCGCATTGGTTTGATAGAAGCATAGTTGGGATGGACAGTAGCTAGCGCATTGGTTTGATAGTAGCATAGTTGGGATGGACAGTAGCTGGCGCATTGGTTTGATAGTAGCATAGTTGGGATGGACAGTAGCTAGCGCATTGGTTTGATAGTAGCATAGTTGGGATGGACTGTAGCTAGCGCATTGGTTTGACAGTAGCATAGTTGGGATGTACAGTAGCTAGCGCATTGGTTTGATAGTAGCATAGTTGGGATGGACAGTAGCTAGCGCATTGGTTTGATAGTAGCATAGTTGGGATGGACAGTAGCTAGCGCATTGGTTTGATAGTAGCATAGTTGGGATGGACAGTAGCTAGCGCATTGGTTTGATAGTAGCATAGTTGGGATGGACAGTAGCTAGCGCATTGGTTTGATAGTAGCATAGTTGGGATGGACAGTAGCTAGCGCATTGGTTTGATAGTAGCATAGTAGGGATGGACAGTAGCTATTACATTGGTTTGATAGCATAGTTGGAATGGACAGTAGCTAGCACATTGGTTTGATAGCATCATAGTTGGGATGGACACTAGCTAGCACATTGGTTTGATAGTAGCATAGTTGGGATGGACAGTAGCTAGCGCATTGGTTTGATAGTAGCATAGTTGGGATGGACAGTAGCTAGCGCATTGGTTTGACAGTAGCATAGTTGGGATGGACAGTAGCTAGCGCATTGGTTTGATAGTGGCATCGTTGGGATAGACAGTAGCTAGCGCATTGGTTTGATAGTGGCATAGTTGGGATGGACAGTAGCTAGCGCATTGGTTTGATGGATGGACAGTAGCTAGCGCATTGGTTTGATAGTGGCATAGTTGGGATGGACAGTAGCTAGCGCATTGGTTTGATGGATGGACAGTAGCTAGCGCATTGGTTTGATAGTGGCATAGTTGGGATAGACAGTAGCTAGCGCATTGGTTTGATAGTGGCATAGTTGGGATGGACAGTAGCTAGCACATTGGTTTGATAGCAGCATAGTTGGGATGGACAGTAGCTAGCACATTGGTTTGATGGATGGACAGTAGCTAGCGCATTGGTTTGATAGTGGCATAGTTGGGATAGACAGTAGCTAGCGCATTGGTTTGATAGAAGCATAGTTGGGATGGACAGTAGCTAGCGCATTGGTTTGATAGTAGCATAGTTGGGATGGACAGTAGCTGGCGCATTGGTTTGATAGTAGCATAGTTGGGATGGACAGTAGCTAGCGCATTGGTTTGATAGTAGCATAGTTGGGATGGACTGTAGCTAGCGCATTGGTTTGACAGTAGCATAGTTGGGATGTACAGTAGCTAGCGCATTGGTTTGATAGTAGCATAGTTGGGATGGACTGTAGCTAGCGCATTGGTTTGATAGTAGCATAGTTGGAATGGACAGTAGCTAGCGCATTGGTTTGATAGTAGCATAGTTGGGATGGACTGTAGCTAGCGCATTGGTTTGATAGTAGCATAGTTGCAATGGACAGTAGCTAGCGCATTGGTTTGACAGTAGCATAGTTGGGATGGACAGTAGCTAGCGCATTGGTTTGACAGTAGCATAGTTGGGATGGACAGTAGCTAGCGCATTGGTTTGATAGTGGCATAGTTGGGATAGACAGTAGCTAGCACATTGGTTTGATAGAAGCATAGTTGGGATGGACAGTAGCTAGCGCATTGGTTTGATAGTAGCATAGTAGGGATGGACAGTAGCTATTACATTGGTTTGATAGCATAGTTGGAATGGACAGTAGCTAGCACATTGGTTTGATAGCATCATAGTTGGGATGGACACTAGCTAGCACATTGGTTTGATAGTAGCATAGTTGGGATGGACAGTAGCTAGCGCATTGGTTTGATAGTAGCATAGTTGGGATGGACAGTAGCTAGCGCATTGGTTTGACAGTAGCATAGTTGGGATGGACAGTAGCTAGCGCATTGGTTTGATAGTGGCATCGTTGGGATAGACAGTAGCTAGCGCATTGGTTTGATAGTGGCATAGTTGGGATGGACAGTAGCTAGCGCATTGGTTTGATGGATGGACAGTAGCTAGCGCATTGGTTTGATAGTGGCATAGTTGGGATAGACAGTAGCTAGCGCATTGGTTTGATAGTGGCATAGTTGGGATGGACAGTAGCTAGCACATTGGTTTGATAGCAGCATAGTTGGGATGGACAGTAGCTAGCACATTGGTTTGATGGATGGACAGTAGCTAGCGCATTGGTTTGATAGTAGCATAGTTGGGATGGACAGTAGCTAGCGCATTGGTTTGATAGTAGCATAGTTGGGATGGACAGTAGCTAGCGCATTGGTTTGATAGTAGCATAGTTGGGATGGACAGTAGCTAGCGCATTGGTTTGATAGTAGCATAGTTGGGATGGACAGTAGCTAGCGCATTGGTTTGATAGTGGCATAGTTGGGATAGACAGTAGCTAGCGCATTGGTTTGATAGAAGCATAGTTGGGATGGACAGTAGCTAGCGCATTGGTTTGATAGTAGCATAGTTGGGATGGACAGTAGCTGGCGCATTGGTTTGATAGTAGCATAGTTGGGATGGACAGTAGCTAGCGCATTGGTTTGATAGTAGCATAGTTGGGATGGACTGTAGCTAGCGCATTGGTTTGACAGTAGCATAGTTGGGATGTACAGTAGCTAGCGCATTGGTTTGATAGTAGCATAGTTGGGATGGACTGTAGCTAGCGCATTGGTTTGATAGTAGCATAGTTGGGATGGACAGTAGCTAGCGCATTGGTTTGATAGTAGCATAGTTGGGATGGACAGTAGCTAGCGCATTGGTTTGATAGTAGCATAGTTGGGATGGACAGTAGCTAGCGCATTGGTTTGATAGTAGCATAGTTGGGATGGACAGTAGCTAGCGCATTGGTTTGATAGTAGCATAGTTGGGATGGACAGTAGCTAGCGCATTGGTTTGACAGTAGCATAGTTGGGATGGACAGTAGCTAGCGCATTGGTTTGATAGTAGCATAGTTGGGATGGACAGTAGCTAGCGCATTGGTTTGATAGTGGCATAGTTGGGATGGACAGTAGCTAGCGCATTGGTTTGATGGATGGACAGTAGCTAGCGCATTGGTTTGATAGTAGCCTAGTTGGGATGGACAGTAGCTAGCACATTGGTTTGATAGTAGCATAGTTGGGATGGACAGTAGCTAGCACATTGGTTTGATAGTAGCATAGTTGGGATGGACAGTAGCTAGCGCATGGGTTTGATAGTAGCATAGTTGTGATGGACAGTAGCTAGCACATTGGTTTGATAGTAGCATAGTTGGGATGGACAGTAGCTAGCGCATTGGTTTGATAGTAGCATAGTTGGGATGGACAGTAGCTAGCGCATTGGTTTGATAGTAGCATAGTTGGAATGGACAGTAGCTAGCGCATTGGTTTGATAGTAGCATAGTTGGGATGGACAGTAGCTAGCGCATTGGTTAGATAGTAGCCTAGTTGTGATGGACAGTAGCTAGCACATTGGTTTGATAGTAGCCTAGTTGGGATGGACAGTAGCTAGCGCATTGGTTTGATAGTAGCATAGTTGGGATGGACAGTAGCTAGCGCATTGTTTTGATAGTAGCATAGTTGGGATGGACAGTAGCTAGCGCATTGGTTTGATAGTAGCATAGTTGGGATGGACAGTAGCTAGCGCATTGGTTTGATAGTAGCATAGTTGGGATGGACAGTAGCTAGCACATTGGTTTGATAGCAGCATAGTTGGGATGGACAGTAGCTAGCACATTGGTTTGATAGTAGCATAGTTGGGATGGACAGTAGCTAGCGCATGGGTTTGATAGTAGCATAGTTGGGATGGACAGTAGCTAGCACATTGGTTTGATAGTAGCATAGTTGGGATGGACAGTAGCTAGCGCATTGGTTTGATAGTAGCATAGTTGGGATGGACAGTAGCTAGCGCATTGGTTTGATAGTAGCATAGTTGGAATGGACAGTAGCTAGCGCATTGGTTTGATAGTAGCATAGTTGGGATGGACAGTAGCTAGCGCATTGGTTTGATGGATGGACAGTAGCTAGCGCATTGGTTAGATAGTAGCCTAGTTGTGATGGACAGTAGCTAGCACATTGGTTTGATAGTAGCCTAGTTGGGATGGACAGTAGCTAGCGCATTGGTTTGATAGTAGCATAGTTGGAATGGACAGTAGCTAGCGCATTGGTTTGATAGTAGCATAGTTGGGATGGACAGTAGCTAGCGCATTGGTTTGATAGTAGCATAGTTGGGATGGACAGTAGCTAGCGCATTGGTTTGATAGTAGCATAGTTGGGATGGACAGTAGCTAGCGCATTGGTTTGATAGTAGCATAGTTGGGATGGACAGTAGCTAGCGCATTGGTTTGATAGTAGCATAGTTGGGATGGACAGTAGCTAGCGCATTGGTTTGATAGTAGCATAGTAGGGATGGACAGTAGCTATTACATTGGTTTGATAGCATAGTTGGAATGGACAGTAGCTAGCACATTGGTTTGATAGCATCATAGTTGGGATGGACACTAGCTAGCACATTGGTTTGATAGTAGCATAGTTGGGATGGACAGTAGCTAGCGCATTGGTTTGATAGTAGCATAGTTGGGATGGACAGTAGCTAGCGCATTGGTTTGACAGTAGCATAGTTGGGATGGACAGTAGCTAGCGCATTGGTTTGATAGTGGCATCGTTGGGATAGACAGTAGCTAGCGCATTGGTTTGATAGTGGCATAGTTGGGATGGACAGTAGCTAGCGCATTGGTTTGATGGATGGACAGTAGCTAGCGCATTGGTTTGATAGTGGCATAGTTGGGATAGACAGTAGCTAGCGCATTGGTTTGATAGTGGCATAGTTGGGATGGACAGTAGCTAGCACATTGGTTTGATAGCAGCATAGTTGGGATGGACAGTAGCTAGCACATTGGTTTGATGGATGGACAGTAGCTAGCGCATTGGTTTGATAGTAGCATAGTTGGGATGGACAGTAGCTAGCGCATTGGTTTGATAGTAGCATAGTTAGGATGGACAGTAGCTAGCGCATTGGTTTGATAGTAGCATAGTTAGGATGGACAGTAGCTAGCGCATTGGTTTGATAGTAGCATAGTTGGGATGGACAGTAGCTAGCGCATTGGTTTGATAGTGGCATAGTTGGGATAGACAGTAGCTAGCGCATTGGTTTGATAGAAGCATAGTTGGGATGGACAGTAGCTAGCGCATTGGTTTGATAGTAGCATAGTTGGGATGGACAGTAGCTGGCGCATTGGTTTGATAGTAGCATAGTTGGGATGGACAGTAGCTAGCGCATTGGTTTGATAGTAGCATAGTTGGGATGGACTGTAGCTAGCGCATTGGTTTGACAGTAGCATAGTTGGGATGTACAGTAGCTAGCGCATTGGTTTGATAGTAGCATAGTTGGGATGGACAGTAGCTAGCGCATTGGTTTGATAGTAGCATAGTTGGGATGGACAGTAGCTAGCGCATTGGTTTGATAGTAGCATAGTTGGGATGGACAGTAGCTAGCGCATTGGTTTGATAGTAGCATAGTTGGGATGGACAGTAGCTAGCGCATTGGTTTGATAGTAGCATAGTTGGGATGGACAGTAGCTAGCGCATTGGTTTGATAGTAGCATAGTAGGGATGGACAGTAGCTATTACATTGGTTTGATAGCATAGTTGGAATGGACAGTAGCTAGCACATTGGTTTGATAGCATCATAGTTGGGATGGACACTAGCTAGCACATTGGTTTGATAGTAGCATAGTTGGGATGGACAGTAGCTAGCGCATTGGTTTGATAGTAGCATAGTTGGGATGGACAGTAGCTAGCGCATTGGTTTGACAGTAGCATAGTTGGGATGGACAGTAGCTAGCGCATTGGTTTGATAGTGGCATCGTTGGGATAGACAGTAGCTAGCGCATTGGTTTGATAGTGGCATAGTTGGGATGGACAGTAGCTAGCGCATTGGTTTGATGGATGGACAGTAGCTAGCGCATTGGTTTGATAGTGGCATAGTTGGGATGGACAGTAGCTAGCGCATTGGTTTGATGGATGGACAGTAGCTAGCGCATTGGTTTGATAGTGGCATAGTTGGGATAGACAGTAGCTAGCGCATTGGTTTGATAGTGGCATAGTTGGGATGGACAGTAGCTAGCACATTGGTTTGATAGCAGCATAGTTGGGATGGACAGTAGCTAGCACATTGGTTTGATGGATGGACAGTAGCTAGCGCATTGGTTTGATAGTGGCATAGTTGGGATAGACAGTAGCTAGCGCATTGGTTTGATAGAAGCATAGTTGGGATGGACAGTAGCTAGCGCATTGGTTTGATAGTAGCATAGTTGGGATGGACAGTAGCTGGCGCATTGGTTTGATAGTAGCATAGTTGGGATGGACAGTAGCTAGCGCATTGGTTTGATAGTAGCATAGTTGGGATGGACTGTAGCTAGCGCATTGGTTTGACAGTAGCATAGTTGGGATGTACAGTAGCTAGCGCATTGGTTTGATAGTAGCATAGTTGGGATGGACTGTAGCTAGCGCATTGGTTTGATAGTAGCATAGTTGGAATGGACAGTAGCTAGCGCATTGGTTTGATAGTAGCATAGTTGGGATGGACTGTAGCTAGCGCATTGGTTTGATAGTAGCATAGTTGCAATGGACAGTAGCTAGCGCATTGGTTTGACAGTAGCATAGTTGGGATGGACAGTAGCTAGCGCATTGGTTTGACAGTAGCATAGTTGGGATGGACAGTAGCTAGCGCATTGGTTTGATAGTGGCATAGTTGGGATAGACAGTAGCTAGCACATTGGTTTGATAGAAGCATAGTTGGGATGGACAGTAGCTAGCGCATTGGTTTGATAGTAGCATAGTAGGGATGGACAGTAGCTATTACATTGGTTTGATAGCATAGTTGGAATGGACAGTAGCTAGCACATTGGTTTGATAGCATCATAGTTGGGATGGACACTAGCTAGCACATTGGTTTGATAGTAGCATAGTTGGGATGGACAGTAGCTAGCGCATTGGTTTGATAGTAGCATAGTTGGGATGGACAGTAGCTAGCGCATTGGTTTGACAGTAGCATAGTTGGGATGGACAGTAGCTAGCGCATTGGTTTGATAGTGGCATCGTTGGGATAGACAGTAGCTAGCGCATTGGTTTGATAGTGGCATAGTTGGGATGGACAGTAGCTAGCGCATTGGTTTGATGGATGGACAGTAGCTAGCGCATTGGTTTGATAGTGGCATAGTTGGGATAGACAGTAGCTAGCGCATTGGTTTGATAGTGGCATAGTTGGGATGGACAGTAGCTAGCACATTGGTTTGATAGCAGCATAGTTGGGATGGACAGTAGCTAGCACATTGGTTTGATGGATGGACAGTAGCTAGCGCATTGGTTTGATAGTAGCATAGTTGGGATGGACAGTAGCTAGCGCATTGGTTTGATAGTAGCATAGTTGGGATGGACAGTAGCTAGCGCATTGGTTTGATAGTAGCATAGTTGGGATGGACAGTAGCTAGCGCATTGGTTTGATAGTAGCATAGTTGGGATGGACAGTAGCTAGCGCATTGGTTTGATAGTGGCATAGTTGGGATAGACAGTAGCTAGCGCATTGGTTTGATAGAAGCATAGTTGGGATGGACAGTAGCTAGCGCATTGGTTTGATAGTAGCATAGTTGGGATGGACAGTAGCTGGCGCATTGGTTTGATAGTAGCATAGTTGGGATGGACAGTAGCTAGCGCATTGGTTTGATAGTAGCATAGTTGGGATGGACTGTAGCTAGCGCATTGGTTTGACAGTAGCATAGTTGGGATGTACAGTAGCTAGCGCATTGGTTTGATAGTAGCATAGTTGGGATGGACTGTAGCTAGCGCATTGGTTTGATAGTAGCATAGTTGGAATGGACAGTAGCTAGCGCATTGGTTTGATAGTAGCATAGTTGGGATGGACTGTAGCTAGCGCATTGGTTTGATAGTAGCATAGTTGCAATGGACAGTAGCTAGCGCATTGGTTTGACAGTAGCATAGTTGGGATGGACAGTAGCTAGCGCATTGGTTTGACAGTAGCATAGTTGGGATGGACAGTAGCTAGCGCATTGGTTTGATAGTGGCATAGTTGGGATAGACAGTAGCTAGCACATTGGTTTGATAGAAGCATAGTTGGGATGGACAGTAGCTAGCGCATTGGTTTGATAGTAGCATAGTTGGGATGGACAGTAGCTGGCGCATTGGTTTGATAGTAGCATAGTTGGGATGGACAGTAGCTAGCGCATTGGTTTGATAGTAGCATAGTTGGGATGGACTGTAGCTAGCGCATTGGTTTGATAGTAGCATAGTTGGTATGGACAGTATCTAGCGCATTGGTTTGACAGTGGCATAGTTGGGAAAGACAGTAGCTAGCGCATTGGTTTGATAGTGGCATAGTTGGGATGGACAGTAGCTAGCACATTGGTTTGATAGCAGCATAGTTGGGATGGACAGTAGCTAGCACATTGGTTTGATAGTAGCATAGTTGGGATGGACAGTAGCTAGCGCATTGGTTTGATAGTAGCATAGTTGGGATGGACAGTAGCTAGCACATTGGTTTGATAGTAGCATAGTTGGGATTGACAGTAGCTAGCACATTGGTTTGATAGTAGCATAGTTGGGATGGACAGTAGCTAGCACATTGGTTTGATAGCAGCATAGTTGGGATGGACAGTAGCTAGCACATTGGTTTGATAGTAGCATAGTTGGGATTGACAGTAGCTAGCACATTGGTTTGATAGTAGCATAGTTGGGATGGACAGTAGCTATTACATTGGTTTGATAGCATAGTTGGAATGGACAGTAGCTAGCACATTGGTTTGATAGCATCATAGTTGGGATGGACAGTAGCTAGCACATTGGTTTGATAGTAGCATAGTTGGGATGGACAGTAGCTAGCGCATTGGTTTGATAGTAGCATAGTTGGGATGGACAGTAGCTAGCGCATTGGTTTGACAGTAGCATAGTTGGGATGGACAGTAGCTAGCGCATTGGTTTGATAGTGGCATCGTTGGGATAGACAGTAGCTAGCGCATTGGTTTGATAGTGGCATAGTTGGGATGGACAGTAGCTAGCGCATTGGTTTGATGGATGGACAGTAGCTAGCGCATTGGTTTGATAGTAGCCTAGTTGGGATGGACAGTAGCTAGCACATTGGTTTGATAGTAGCATAGTTGGGATGGACAGTAGCTAGAGCATTGGTTTGACAGTAGCATAGTTGGGATGGACAGTAGCTAGCGCATTGGTTTGACAGTGGCATAGTTGGGATAGACAGTAGCTAGCGCATTGGTTTGATAGTGGCATAGTTGGGATAGACAGTAGCTAGCGCATTGGTTTGATAGTGGCATAGTTGGGATGGACAGTAGCTAGCACATTGGTTTGATAGCAGCATAGTTGGGATGGACAGTAGCTAGCACATTGGTTTGATGGATGGACAGTAGCTAGCGCATTGGTTTGATAGTAGCATAGTTGGGATGGACAGTAGCTAGCGCATTGGTTTGATAGTAGCATAGTTGGGATGGACAGTAGCTAGCGCATTGGTTTGATAGTAGCATAGTTGGGATGGACAGTAGCTAGCGCATTGGTTTGATAGTAGCATAGTTGGGATGGACAGTAGCTAGCGCATTGGTTTGATAGTAGCATAGTTGGGATGGACAGTAGCTAGCGCATTGGTTTGATAGTAGCATAGTTGGGATGGACAGTAGCTAGCGCATTGGTTTGACAGTAGCATAGTTGGGATGGACAGTAGCTAGCGCATTGGTTTGATAGTAGCATAGTTGGGATGGACAGTAGCTAGCGCATTGGTTTGATAGTGGCATAGTTGGGATGGACAGTAGCTAGCGCATTGGTTTGATGGATGGACAGTAGCTAGCGCATTGGTTTGATAGTAGCCTAGTTGGGATGGACAGTAGCTAGCACATTGGTTTGATAGTAGCATAGTTGGGATGGACAGTAGCTAGCACATTGGTTTGATAGTAGCATAGTTGGGATGGACAGTAGCTAGCGCATTGGTTTGATAGTAGCATAGTTGGGATGGACAGTAGCTAGCACATTGGTTTGATAGTAGCATAGTTGGGATGGACAGTAGCTAGCACATTGGTTTGATAGTAGCATAGTTGGGATGGACAGTAGCTAGCGCATTGGTTTGATAGTAGCATAGTTGGGATGGACAGTAGCTAGCACATTGGTTTGATAGTAGCATAGTTGGGATGGACAGTAGCTAGCGCATTGGTTTGATAGTAGCATAGTTGGGATGGACAGTAGCTAGCGCATTGGTTTGATAGTAGCATAGTTGGGATGGACAGTAGCTAGCGCTTTGGTTTGACAGTAGCATAGTTGGGATGGACAGTAGCTAGCGCATTGGTTTGATAGTAGCATAGTTGGGATGGACAGTAGCTAGCACATTGGTTTGATGGATGGACAGTAGCTAGCACATTGGTTTGATGGATGGACAGTAGCTAGCACATTGGTTTGATAGTAGCATAGTTGGGATGGACAGTAGCTAGCACATTGGTTTGATAGCAGCATAGTTGGGATGGACAGTAGCTAGCACATTGGTTTGATAGTAGCATAGTTGGGATGGACAGTAGCTAGCGCATGGGTTTGATAGTAGCATAGTTGTGATGGACAGTAGCTAGCACATTGGTTTGATAGTAGCATAGTTGGGATGGACAGTAGCTAGCGCATTGGTTTGATAGTAGCATAGTTGGGATGGACAGTAGCTAGCGCATTGGTTTGATAGTAGCATAGTTGGAATGGACAGTAGCTAGCGCATTGGTTTGATAGTAGCATAGTTGGGATGGACAGTAGCTAGCGCATTGGTTAGATAGTAGCCTAGTTGTGATGGACAGTAGCTAGCACATTGGTTTGATAGTAGCCTAGTTGGGATGGACAGTAGCTAGCGCATTGGTTTGATAGTAGCATAGTTGGGATGGACAGTAGCTAGCGCATTGGTTTGATAGTAGCATAGTTGGGATGGACAGTAGCTAGCGCATTGGTTTGATAGTAGCATAGTTGGGATGGACAGTAGCTAGCGCATTGGTTTGATAGTAGCATAGTTGGGATGGACAGTAGCTAGCGCATTGGTTTGATAGTAGCATAGTTGGGATGGACAGTAGCTAGCGCATTGGTTTGATAGTAGCATAGTTGGGATGGACAGTAGCTAGCGCATTGGTTTGATAGTAGCATAGTTGGGATGGACAGTAGCTAGCGCTTTGGTTTGACAGTAGCATAGTTGGGATGGACAGTAGCTAGCGCATTGGTTTGATAGTAGCATAGTTGGGATGGACAGTAGCTAGCACATTGGTTTGATGGATGGACAGTAGCTAGCACATTGGTTTGATGGATGGACTGTAGCTAGCACATTGGTTTGATAGTGGCATAGTTGGGATGGACAGTAGCTAGCGCATTGGTTTGATAGTGGCATAGTTGGGATGGACAGTAGCTAGCACATTGGTTTGATAGCAGCATAGTTGGGATGGACAGTAGCTAGCACATTGGTTTGATGGATGGACAGTAGCTAGCGCATTGGTTTGATAGTAGCATAGTTGGGATGGACAGTAGCTAGCGCATTGGTTTGATAGTAGCATAGTTGGGATGGACAGTAGCTAGCGCATTGGTTTGATAGTAGCATAGTTGGGATGGACAGTAGCTAGCGCATTGGTTTGATAGTAGCATAGTTGGGATGGACAGTAGCTAGCGCATTGGTTTGATAGTAGCATAGTTGGGATGGACAGTAGCTAGCACATTGGTTTGATGGATGGACAGTAGCTAGCACATTGGTTTGATAGTAGCATAGTTGGAATGGACAGTAGCTAGCGCATTGGTTTGATAGTAGCATAGTTGGGATGGACAGTAGCTAGCGCATTGGTTAGATAGTAGCCTAGTTGTGATGGACAGTAGCTAGCACATTGGTTTGATAGTAGCCTAGTTGGGATGGACAGTAGCTAGCGCATTGGTTTGATAGTAGCATAGTTGGGATGGACAGTAGCTAGCGCATTGGTTTGATAGTAGCATAGTTGGGATGGACAGTAGCTAGCGCATTGGTTTGATAGTAGCATAGTTGGGATGGACAGTAGCTAGCGCATTGGTTTGATAGTAGCATAGTTGGGATGGACAGTAGCTAGCGCATTGGTTTGATAGTAGCATAGTTGGGATGGACAGTAGCTAGCGCATTGGTTTGATAGTAGCATAGTTGGGATGGACAGTAGCTAGCGCATTGGTTTGATAGTAGCATAGTTGGGATGGACAGTAGCTAGCGCTTTGGTTTGACAGTAGCATAGTTGGGATGGACAGTAGCTAGCGCATTGGTTTGATAGTAGCATAGTTGGGATGGACAGTAGCTAGCACATTGGTTTGATGGATGGACAGTAGCTAGCACATTGGTTTGATGGATGGACAGTAGCTAGCACATTGGTTTGATAGTGGCATAGTTGGGATGGACAGTAGCTAGCGCATTGGTTTGATAGTGGCATAGTTGGGATGGACAGTAGCTAGCACATTGGTTTGATAGCAGCATAGTTGGGATGGACAGTAGCTAGCACATTGGTTTGATGGATGGACAGTAGCTAGCGCATTGGTTTGATAGTAGCATAGTTGGGATGGACAGTAGCTAGCGCATTGGTTTGATAGTAGCATAGTTGGGATGGACAGTAGCTAGCGCATTGGTTTGATAGTAGCATAGTTGGGATGGACAGTAGCTAGCGCATTGGTTTGATAGTAGCATAGTTGGGATGGACAGTAGCTAGCGCATTGGTTTGATAGTAGCATAGTTGGGATGGACAGTAGCTAGCGCATTGGTTTGATAGTAGCATAGTTGGGATGGACAGTAGCTAGCGCATTGGTTTGATAGTAGCATAGTTGGGATGGACAGTAGCTAGCGCATTGGTTTGACAGTAGCATAGTTGGGATGGACAGTAGCTAGCGCATTGGTTTGATAGTAGCATAGTTGGGATGGACAGTAGCTAGCGCATTGGTTTGATAGTAGCATAGTTGGGATGGACAGTAGCTAGCGCATTGGTTTGATAGTAGCATAGTTGGGATGGACAGTAGCTAGCGCATTGGTTTGATAGTAGCATAGTTGGGATGGACAGTAGCTAGCGCTTTGGTTTGACAGTAGCATAGTTGGGATGGACAGTAGCTAGCGCATTGGTTTGATAGTAGCATAGTTGGGATGGACAGTAGCTAGCACATTGGTTTGATGGATGGACAGTAGCTAGCACATTGGTTTGATGGATGGACAGTAGCTAGCACATTGGTTTGATGGATGGACAGTAGCTAGCACATTGGTTTGATAGTGGCATAGTTGGGATGGACAGTAGCTAGCGCATTGGTTTGATAGTGGCATAGTTGGGATGGACAGTAGCTAGCACATTGGTTTGATAGCAGCATAGTTGGGATGGACAGTAGCTAGCACATTGGTTTGATGGATGGACAGTAGCTAGCGCATTGGTTTGATAGTAGCATAGTTGGGATGGACAGTAGCTAGCGCATTGGTTTGATAGTAGCATAGTTGGGATGGACAGTAGCTAGCGCATTGGTTTGATAGTAGCATAGTTGGGATGGACAGTAGCTAGCGCATTGGTTTGATAGTAGCATAGTTGGGATGGACAGTAGCTAGCGCATTGGTTTGATAGTAGCATAGTTGGGATGGACAGTAGCTAGCGCATTGGTTTGATAGTAGCATAGTTGGGATGGACAGTAGCTAGCGCATTGGTTTGATAGTAGCATAGTTGGGATGGACAGTAGCTAGCGCATTGGTTTGACAGTAGCATAGTTGGGATGGACAGTAGCTAGCGCATTGGTTTGATAGTAGCATAGTTGGGATGGACAGTAGCTAGCGCATTGGTTTGATAGTGGCATAGTTGGGATGGACAGTAGCTAGCGCATTGGTTTGATGGATGGACAGTAGCTAGCGCATTGGTTTGATAGTAGCCTAGTTGGGATGGACAGTAGCTAGCACATTGGTTTGATAGTAGCATAGTTGGGATGGACAGTAGCTAGCACATTGGTTTGATAGTAGCATAGTTGGGATGGACAGTAGCTAGCGCATTGGTTTGATAGTAGCATAGTTGGGATGGACAGTAGCTAGCACATTGGTTTGATAGTAGCATAGTTGGGATGGACAGTAGCTAGCACATTGGTTTGATAGTAGCATAGTTGGGATGGACAGTAGCTAGCGCATTGGTTTGATAGTAGCATAGTTGGGATGGACAGTAGCTAGCACATTGGTTTGATAGTAGCATAGTTGGGATGGACAGTAGCTAGCGCATTGGTTTGATAGTAGCATAGTTGGGATGGACAGTAGCTAGCGCATTGGTTTGATAGTAGCATAGTTGGGATGGACAGTAGCTAGCGCTTTGGTTTGACAGTAGCATAGTTGGGATGGACAGTAGCTAGCGCATTGGTTTGATAGTAGCATAGTTGGGATGGACAGTAGCTAGCACATTGGTTTGATGGATGGACAGTAGCTAGCACATTGGTTTGATGGATGGACAGTAGCTAGCACATTGGTTTGATAGTAGCATAGTTGGGATGGACAGTAGCTAGCACATTGGTTTGATAGCAGCATAGTTGGGATGGACAGTAGCTAGCACATTGGTTTGATAGTAGCATAGTTGGGATGGACAGTAGCTAGCGCATGGGTTTGATAGTAGCATAGTTGTGATGGACAGTAGCTAGCACATTGGTTTGATAGTAGCATAGTTGGGATGGACAGTAGCTAGCGCATTGGTTTGATAGTAGCATAGTTGGGATGGACAGTAGCTAGCGCATTGGTTTGATAGTAGCATAGTTGGAATGGACAGTAGCTAGCGCATTGGTTTGATAGTAGCATAGTTGGGATGGACAGTAGCTAGCGCATTGGTTAGATAGTAGCCTAGTTGTGATGGACAGTAGCTAGCACATTGGTTTGATAGTAGCCTAGTTGGGATGGACAGTAGCTAGCGCATTGGTTTGATAGTAGCATAGTTGGGATGGACAGTAGCTAGCGCATTGGTTTGATAGTAGCATAGTTGGGATGGACAGTAGCTAGCGCATTGGTTTGATAGTAGCATAGTTGGGATGGACAGTAGCTAGCGCATTGGTTTGATAGTAGCATAGTTGGGATGGACAGTAGCTAGCGCATTGGTTTGATAGTAGCATAGTTGGGATGGACAGTAGCTAGCGCATTGGTTTGATAGTAGCATAGTTGGGATGGACAGTAGCTAGCGCATTGGTTTGATAGTAGCATAGTTGGGATGGACAGTAGCTAGCGCATTGGTTTGATAGTAGCATAGTTGGGATGGACAGTAGCTAGCGCTTTGGTTTGACAGTAGCATAGTTGGGATGGACAGTAGCTAGCGCATTGGTTTGATAGTAGCATAGTTGGGATGGACAGTAGCTAGCACATTGGTTTGATGGATGGACAGTAGCTAGCACATTGGTTTGATGGATGGACAGTAGCTAGCACATTGGTTTGATAGTGGCATAGTTGGGATGGACAGTAGCTAGCGCATTGGTTTGACAGTAGCATAGTTGGGATGGACAGTAGCTAGCGCATTGGTTTGATAGTAGCATAGTTGGGATGGACAGTAGCTAGCGCATTGGTTTGATAGTAGCATAGTTGGGATGGACAGTAGCTAGCGCATTGGTTTGATAGTAGCATAGTTGGGATGGACAGTAGCTAGCGCATTGGTTTGATAGTAGCATAGTTGGGATGGACAGTAGCTAGCGCATTGGTTTGATAGTAGCATAGTTGGGATGGACAGTAGCTAGCGCTTTGGTTTGACAGTAGCATAGTTGGGATGGACAGTAGCTAGCGCATTGGTTTGATAGTAGCATAGTTGGGATGGACAGTAGCTAGCACATTGGTTTGATGGATGGACAGTAGCTAGCACATTGGTTTGATGGATGGACAGTAGCTAGCACATTGGTTTGATAGTAGCATAGTTGGGATGGACAGTAGCTAGCACATTGGTTTGATAGCAGCATAGTTGGGATGGACAGTAGCTAGCACATTGGTTTGATAGTAGCATAGTTGGGATGGACAGTAGCTAGCGCATGGGTTTGATAGTAGCATAGTTGGGATGGACAGTAGCTAGCACATTGGTTTGATAGTAGCATAGTTGGGATGGACAGTAGCTAGCGCATTGGTTTGATAGTAGCATAGTTGGGATGGACAGTAGCTAGCGCATTGGTTTGATAGTAGCATAGTTGGGATGGACAGTAGCTAGCGCATTGGTTTGATAGTAGCATAGTTGGGATGGACAGTAGCTAGCGCATTGGTTTGATGGATGGACAGTAGCTAGCGCATTGGTTAGATAGTAGCCTAGTTGGGATGGACAGTAGCTAGCGCATTGGTTTGATAGTAGCATAGTTGGGATGGACAGTAGCTAGTGCATTGGTTTGATAGTAGCATAGTTGGGATGGACAGTAGCTAGCGCATTGGTTTGATGGATGGACAGTAGCTAGCGCATTGGTTAGATAGTAGCCTAGTTGGGATGGACAGTAGCTAGCGCATTGGTTTGATAGTAGCATAGTTGGGATGGACAGTAGCTAGCGCATTGGTTTGATAGTAGCATAGTTGCAATGGACAGTAGCTAGCGCATTGGTTTGACAGTAGCATAGTTGGGATGGACAGTAGCTAGCGCATTGGTTTGACAGTAGCATAGTTGGGATGGACAGTAGCTAGCGCATTGGTTTGATAGTGGCATAGTTGGGATAGACAGTAGCTAGCACATTGGTTTGATAGAAGCATAGTTGGGATGGACAGTAGCTAGCGCATTGGTTTGATAGTAGCATAGTTGGGATGGACAGTAGCTGGCGCATTGGTTTGATAGTAGCATAGTTGGGATGGACAGTAGCTAGCGCATTGGTTTGATAGTAGCATAGTTGGGATGGACTGTAGCTAGCGCATTGGTTTGATAGTAGCATAGTTGGTATGGACAGTATCTAGCGCATTGGTTTGACAGTGGCATAGTTGGGAAAGACAGTAGCTAGCGCATTGGTTTGATAGTGGCATAGTTGGGATGGACAGTAGCTAGCACATTGGTTTGATAGCAGCATAGTTGGGATGGACAGTAGCTAGCACATTGGTTTGATAGTAGCATAGTTGGGATGGACAGTAGCTAGCGCATTGGTTTGATAGTAGCATAGTTGGGATGGACAGTAGCTAGCACATTGGTTTGATAGTAGCATAGTTGGGATTGACAGTAGCTAGCACATTGGTTTGATAGTAGCATAGTTGGGATGGACAGTAGCTAGCACATTGGTTTGATAGCAGCATAGTTGGGATGGACAGTAGCTAGCACATTGGTTTGATAGTAGCATAGTTGGGATTGACAGTAGCTAGCACATTGGTTTGATAGTAGCATAGTTGGGATGGACAGTAGCTATTACATTGGTTTGATAGCATAGTTGGAATGGACAGTAGCTAGCACATTGGTTTGATAGCATCATAGTTGGGATGGACAGTAGCTAGCACATTGGTTTGATAGTAGCATAGTTGGGATGGACAGTAGCTAGCGCATTGGTTTGATAGTAGCATAGTTGGGATGGACAGTAGCTAGCGCATTGGTTTGACAGTAGCATAGTTGGGATGGACAGTAGCTAGCGCATTGGTTTGATAGTGGCATCGTTGGGATAGACAGTAGCTAGCGCATTGGTTTGATAGTGGCATAGTTGGGATGGACAGTAGCTAGCGCATTGGTTTGATAGTGGCATCGTTGGGATAGACAGTAGCTAGCGCATTGGTTTGATAGTGGCATAGTTGGGATGGACAGTAGCTAGCGCATTGGTTTGATGGATGGACAGTAGCTAGCGCATTGGTTTGATAGTAGCCTAGTTGGGATGGACAGTAGCTAGCACATTGGTTTGATAGTAGCATAGTTGGGATGGACAGTAGCTAGAGCATTGGTTTGACAGTAGCATAGTTGGGATGGACAGTAGCTAGCGCATTGGTTTGACAGTGGCATAGTTGGGATAGACAGTAGCTAGCGCATTGGTTTGATAGTGGCATAGTTGGGATAGACAGTAGCTAGCGCATTGGTTTGATAGTGGCATAGTTGGGATGGACAGTAGCTAGCACATTGGTTTGATAGCAGCATAGTTGGGATGGACAGTAGCTAGCACATTGGTTTGATGGATGGACAGTAGCTAGCGCATTGGTTTGATAGTAGCATAGTTGGGATGGACAGTAGCTAGCGCATTGGTTTGATAGTAGCATAGTTGGGATGGACAGTAGCTAGCGCATTGGTTTGATAGTAGCATAGTTGGGATGGACAGTAGCTAGCGCATTGGTTTGATAGTAGCATAGTTGGGATGGACAGTAGCTAGCGCATTGGTTTGATAGTAGCATAGTTGGGATGGACAGTAGCTAGCGCATTGGTTTGATAGTAGCATAGTTGGGATGGACAGTAGCTAGCGCATTGGTTTGATAGTAGCATAGTTGGGATGGACAGTAGCTAGCACATTGGTTTGATAGTAGCATAGTTGGGATGGACAGTAGCTAGCGCATTGGTTTGATAGTAGCATAGTTGGGATGGACAGTAGCTAGCGCATTGGTTTGATAGTAGCATAGTTGGGATGGACAGTAGCTAGCGCTTTGGTTTGACAGTAGCATAGTTGGGATGGACAGTAGCTAGCGCATTGGTTTGATAGTAGCATAGTTGGGATGGACAGTAGCTAGCACATTGGTTTGATGGATGGACAGTAGCTAGCACATTGGTTTGATGGATGGACAGTAGCTAGCACATTGGTTTGATAGTAGCATAGTTGGGATGGACAGTAGCTAGCACATTGGTTTGATAGCAGCATAGTTGGGATGGACAGTAGCTAGCACATTGGTTTGATAGTAGCATAGTTGGGATGGACAGTAGCTAGCGCATGGGTTTGATAGTAGCATAGTTGTGATGGACAGTAGCTAGCACATTGGTTTGATAGTAGCATAGTTGGGATGGACAGTAGCTAGCGCATTGGTTTGATAGTAGCATAGTTGGGATGGACAGTAGCTAGCGCATTGGTTTGATAGTAGCATAGTTGGAATGGACAGTAGCTAGCGCATTGGTTTGATAGTAGCATAGTTGGGATGGACAGTAGCTAGCGCATTGGTTAGATAGTAGCCTAGTTGTGATGGACAGTAGCTAGCACATTGGTTTGATAGTAGCCTAGTTGGGATGGACAGTAGCTAGCGCATTGGTTTGATAGTAGCATAGTTGGGATGGACAGTAGCTAGCGCATTGGTTTGATAGTAGCATAGTTGGGATGGACAGTAGCTAGCGCATTGGTTTGATAGTAGCATAGTTGGGATGGACAGTAGCTAGCGCATTGGTTTGATAGTAGCATAGTTGGGATGGACAGTAGCTAGCGCATTGGTTTGATAGTAGCATAGTTGGGATGGACAGTAGCTAGCGCATTGGTTTGATAGTAGCATAGTTGGGATGGACAGTAGCTAGCGCATTGGTTTGATAGTAGCATAGTTGGGATGGACAGTAGCTAGCGCTTTGGTTTGACAGTAGCATAGTTGGGATGGACAGTAGCTAGCGCATTGGTTTGATAGTAGCATAGTTGGGATGGACAGTAGCTAGCACATTGGTTTGATGGATGGACAGTAGCTAGCACATTGGTTTGATAGTGGCATAGTTGGGATGGACAGTAGCTAGCGCATTGGTTTGACAGTAGCATAGTTGGGATGGACAGTAGCTAGCGCATTGGTTTGATAGTAGCATAGTTGGGATGGACAGTAGCTAGCGCATTGGTTTGATAGTAGCATAGTTGGGATGGACAGTAGCTAGCGCATTGGTTTGATAGTAGCATAGTTGGGATGGACAGTAGCTAGCGCATTGGTTTGATAGTAGCATAGTTGGGATGGACAGTAGCTAGCGCATTGGTTTGATAGTAGCATAGTTGGGATGGACAGTAGCTAGCGCTTTGGTTTGACAGTAGCATAGTTGGGATGGACAGTAGCTAGCGCATTGGTTTGATAGTAGCATAGTTGGGATGGACAGTACCTAGCACATTGGTTTGATGGATGGACAGTAGCTAGCACATTGGTTTGATGGATGGACAGTAGCTAGCACATTGGTTTGATAGTAGCATAGTTGGGATGGACAGTAGCTAGCACATTGGTTTGATAGCAGCATAGTTGGGATGGACAGTAGCTAGCACATTGGTTTGATAGTAGCATAGTTGGGATGGACAGTAGCTAGCGCATGGGTTTGATAGTAGCATAGTTGGGATGGACAGTAGCTAGCACATTGGTTTGATAGTAGCATAGTTGGGATGGACAGTAGCTAGCGCATTGGTTTGATAGTAGCATAGTTGGGATGGACAGTAGCTAGCGCATTGGTTTGATAGTAGCATAGTTGGGATGGACAGTAGCTAGCGCATTGGTTTGATAGTAGCATAGTTGGGATGGACAGTAGCTAGCGCATTGGTTTGATGGATGGACAGTAGCTAGCGCATTGGTTAGATAGTAGCCTAGTTGGGATGGACAGTAGCTAGCGCATTGGTTTGATAGTAGCATAGTTGGGATGGACAGTAGCTAGCGCATTGGTTTGATAGTAGCATAGTTGCAATGGACAGTAGCTAGCGCATTGGTTTGACAGTAGCATAGTTGGGATGGACAGTAGCTAGCGCATTGGTTTGACAGTAGCATAGTTGGGATGGACAGTAGCTAGCGCATTGGTTTGATAGTGGCATAGTTGGGATAGACAGTAGCTAGCACATTGGTTTGATAGAAGCATAGTTGGGATGGACAGTAGCTAGCGCATTGGTTTGATAGTAGCATAGTTGGGATGGACAGTAGCTGGCGCATTGGTTTGATAGTAGCATAGTTGGGATGGACAGTAGCTAGCGCATTGGTTTGATAGTAGCATAGTTGGGATGGACTGTAGCTAGCGCATTGGTTTGATAGTAGCATAGTTGGTATGGACAGTATCTAGCGCATTGGTTTGACAGTGGCATAGTTGGGAAAGACAGTAGCTAGCGCATTGGTTTGATAGTGGCATAGTTGGGATGGACAGTAGCTAGCACATTGGTTTGATAGCAGCATAGTTGGGATGGACAGTAGCTAGCACATTGGTTTGATAGTAGCATAGTTGGGATGGACAGTAGCTAGCGCATTGGTTTGATAGTAGCATAGTTGGGATGGACAGTAGCTAGCACATTGGTTTGATGGTAGCATAGTTGGGATTGACAGTAGCTAGCACATTGGTTTGATAGTGGCATAGTTGGGATGGACAGTAGCTAGCGCATTGGTTTGATAGTGGCATAGTTGGGATGGACAGTAGCTAGCGCATTGGTTTGATAGTGGCATCGTTGGGATAGACAGTAGCTAGCGCATTGGTTTGATAGTGGCATAGTTGGGATGGACAGTAGCTAGCGCATTGGTTTGATGGATGGACAGTAGCTAGCGCATTGGTTTGATAGTAGCCTAGTTGGGATGGACAGTAGCTAGCACATTGGTTTGATAGTAGCATAGTTGGGATGGACAGTAGCTAGAGCATTGGTTTGACAGTAGCATAGTTGGGATGGACAGTAGCTAGCGCATTGGTTTGACAGTGGCATAGTTGGGATAGACAGTAGCTAGCGCATTGGTTTGATAGTAGCATAGTTGGGATAGACAGTAGCTAGCGCATTGGTTTGATAGTGGCATAGTTGGGATGGACAGTAGCTAGCACATTGGTTTGATAGCAGCATAGTTGGGATGGACAGTAGCTAGCACATTGGTTTGATGGATGGACAGTAGCTAGCGCATTGGTTTGATAGTAGCATAGTTGGGATGGACAGTAGCTAGCGCATTGGTTTGATAGTAGCATAGTTGGGATGGACAGTAGCTAGCGCATTGGTTTGATAGTAGCATAGTTGGGATGGACAGTAGCTAGCGCATTGGTTTGATAGTAGCATAGTTGGGATGGACAGTAGCTAGCGCATTGGTTTGATAGTAGCATAGTTGGGATGGACAGTAGCTAGCGCATTGGTTTGATAGTAGCATAGTTGGGATGGACAGTAGCTAGCGCATTGGTTTGATAGTAGCATAGTTGGGATGGACAGTAGCTAGCGCATTGGTTTGACAGTAGCATAGTTGGGATGGACAGTAGCTAGCGCATTGGTTTGATAGTAGCATAGTTGGGATGGACAGTAGCTAGCGCATTGGTTTGATAGTAGCATAGTTGCAATGGACAGTAGCTAGCGCATTGGTTTGATAGTAGCATAGTTGGGATGGACAGTAGCTAGCGCATTGGTTTGATAGTAGCATAGTTGGGATGGACAGTAGCTAGCGCATTGGTTTGATAGTAGCATAGTTGGGATGGACAGTAGCTAGCGCATTGGTTTGATAGTAGCATAGTTGGGATGGACAGTAGCTAGCGCTTTGGTTTGACAGTAGCATAGTTGGGATGGACAGTAGCTAGCGCATTGGTTTGATAGTAGCATAGTTGGGATGGACAGTACCTAGCACATTGGTTTGATGGATGGACAGTAGCTAGCACATTGGTTTGATGGATGGACAGTAGCTAGCACATTGGTTTGATAGTAGCATAGTTGGGATGGACAGTAGCTAGCACATTGGTTTGATAGCAGCATAGTTGGGATGGACAGTAGCTAGCACATTGGTTTGATAGTAGCATAGTTGGGATGGACAGTAGCTAGCGCATGGGTTTGATAGTAGCATAGTTGGGATGGACAGTAGCTAGCACATTGGTTTGATAGTAGCATAGTTGGGATGGACAGTAGCTAGCGCATTGGTTTGATAGTAGCATAGTTGGGATGGACAGTAGCTAGCGCATTGGTTTGATAGTAGCATAGTTGGGATGGACAGTAGCTAGCGCATTGGTTTGATAGTAGCATAGTTGGGATGGACAGTAGCTAGCGCATTGGTTTGATGGATGGACAGTAGCTAGCGCATTGGTTAGATAGTAGCCTAGTTGGGATGGACAGTAGCTAGCGCATTGGTTTGATAGTAGCATAGTTGGGATGGACAGTAGCTAGCGCATTGGTTTGATAGTAGCATAGTTGCAATGGACAGTAGCTAGCGCATTGGTTTGACAGTAGCATAGTTGGGATGGACAGTAGCTAGCGCATTGGTTTGACAGTAGCATAGTTGGGATGGACAGTAGCTAGCGCATTGGTTTGATAGTGGCATAGTTGGGATAGACAGTAGCTAGCACATTGGTTTGATAGAAGCATAGTTGGGATGGACAGTAGCTAGCGCATTGGTTTGATAGTAGCATAGTTGGGATGGACAGTAGCTGGCGCATTGGTTTGATAGTAGCATAGTTGGGATGGACAGTAGCTAGCGCATTGGTTTGATAGTAGCATAGTTGGGATGGACTGTAGCTAGCGCATTGGTTTGATAGTAGCATAGTTGGTATGGACAGTATCTAGCGCATTGGTTTGACAGTGGCATAGTTGGGAAAGACAGTAGCTAGCGCATTGGTTTGATAGTGGCATAGTTGGGATGGACAGTAGCTAGCACATTGGTTTGATAGCAGCATAGTTGGGATGGACAGTAGCTAGCACATTGGTTTGATAGTAGCATAGTTGGGATGGACAGTAGCTAGCGCATTGGTTTGATAGTAGCATAGTTGGGATGGACAGTAGCTAGCACATTGGTTTGATGGTAGCATAGTTGGGATTGACAGTAGCTAGCACATTGGTTTGATAGCAGCATAGTTGGGATGGACAGTAGCTAGCACATTGGTTTGATAGTAGCATAGTTGGGATGGACAGTAGCTAGCGCATGGGTTTGATAGTAGCATAGTTGGGATGGACAGTAGCTAGCACATTGGTTTGATAGTAGCATAGTTGGGATGGACAGTAGCTAGCGCATTGGTTTGATAGTAGCATAGTTGGGATGGACAGTAGCTAGCGCATTGGTTTGATAGTAGCATAGTTGGGATGGACAGTAGCTAGCGCATTGGTTTGATAGTAGCATAGTTGGGATGGACAGTAGCTAGCGAATTGGTTTGATGGATGGACAGTAGCTAGCGCATTGGTTAGATAGTAGCCTAGTTGGGATGGACAGTAGCTAGCGCATTGGTTTGATAGTAGCATAGTTGGGATGGACAGTAGCTAGCGCATTGGTTTGATAGTAGCATAGTTGCAATGGACAGTAGCTAGCGCATTGGTTTGACAGTAGCATAGTTGGGATGGACAGTAGCTAGCGCATTGGTTTGACAGTAGCATAGTTGGGATGGACAGTAGCTAGCGCATTGGTTTGATAGTGGCATAGTTGGGATAGACAGTAGCTAGCACATTGGTTTGATAGAAGCATAGTTGGGATGGACAGTAGCTAGCGCATTGGTTTGATAGTAGCATAGTTGGGATGGACAGTAGCTGGCGCATTGGTTTGATAGTAGCATAGTTGGGATGGACAGTAGCTAGCGCATTGGTTTGATTGTAGCATAGTTGGGATGGACTGTAGCTAGCGCATTGGTTTGATAGTAGCATAGTTGGTATGGACAGTATCTAGCGCATTGGTTTGACAGTGGCATAGTTGGGAAAGACAGTAGCTAGCGCATTGGTTTGATAGTGGCATAGTTGGGATGGACAGTAGCTAGCACATTGGTTTGATAGCAGCATAGTTGGGATGGACAGTAGCTAGCACATTGGTTTGATAGTAGCATAGTTGGGATGGACAGTAGCTAGCGCATTGGTTTGATAGTAGCATAGTTGGGATGGACAGTAGCTAGCACATTGGTTTGATAGTAGCATAGTTGGGATTGACAGTAGCTAGCACATTGGTTTGATAGTAGCATAGTTGGGATGGACAGTAGCTAGCACATTGGTTTGATAGCAGCATAGTTGGGATGGACAGTAGCTAGCACATTGGTTTGATAGTAGCATAGTTGGGATTGACAGTAGCTAGCACATTGGTTTGATAGTAGCATAGTTGGGATGGACAGTAGCTATTACATTGGTTTGATAGCATAGTTGGAATGGACAGTAGCTAGCACATTGGTTTGATAGCATCATAGTTGGGATGGACAGTAGCTAGCACATTGGTTTGATAGTAGCATAGTTGGGATGGACAGTAGCTAGCGCATTGGTTTGATAGTAGCATAGTTGGGATGGACAGTAGCTAGCGCATTGGTTTGACAGTAGCATAGTTGGGATGGACAGTAGCTAGCGCATTGGTTTGATAGTGGCATCGTTGGGATAGACAGTAGCTAGCGCATTGGTTTGATAGTGGCATAGTTGGGATGGACAGTAGCTAGCGCATTGGTTTGATAGTGGCATCGTTGGGATAGACAGTAGCTAGCGCATTGGTTTGATAGTGGCATAGTTGGGATGGACAGTAGCTAGCGCATTGGTTTGATGGATGGACAGTAGCTAGCGCATTGGTTTGATAGTAGCCTAGTTGGGATGGACAGTAGCTAGCACATTGGTTTGATAGTAGCATAGTTGGGATGGACAGTAGCTAGAGCATTGGTTTGACAGTAGCATAGTTGGGATGGACAGTAGCTAGCGCATTGGTTTGACAGTGGCATAGTTGGGATAGACAGTAGCTAGCGCATTGGTTTGATAGTAGCATAGTTGGGATAGACAGTAGCTAGCGCATTGGTTTGATAGTGGCATAGTTGGGATGGACAGTAGCTAGCACATTGGTTTGATAGCAGCATAGTTGGGATGGACAGTAGCTAGCACATTGGTTTGATGGATGGACAGTAGCTAGCGCATTGGTTTGATAGTAGCATAGTTGGGATGGACAGTAGCTAGCGCATTGGTTTGATAGTAGCATAGTTGGGATGGACAGTAGCTAGCGCATTGGTTTGATAGTAGCATAGTTGGGATGGACAGTAGCTAGCGCATTGGTTTGATAGTAGCATAGTTGGGATGGACAGTAGCTAGCGCATTGGTTTGATAGTAGCATAGTTGGGATGGACAGTAGCTAGCGCATTGGTTTGATAGTAGCATAG
This sequence comes from Borostomias antarcticus, assembly GCF_949987555.1. Classification (NCBI taxonomy): domain Eukaryota; kingdom Metazoa; phylum Chordata; class Actinopteri; order Stomiiformes; family Stomiidae; genus Borostomias; species Borostomias antarcticus. The sequence goes on from NC_140234.1 coordinate 12,638,377, forward strand.
TTGGGATGGACAGTAGCTAGCGCATTGGTTTGATAGTAGCATAGTTGGGATGGACAGTAGCTAGCGCATTGGTTTGACAGTAGCATAGTTGGGATGGACAGTAGCTAGCGCATTGGTTTGATAGTAGCATAGTTGGGATGGACAGTAACTAGCGCATTGGTTTGATAGTGGCATAGTTGGGATGGACAGTAGCTAGCGCATTGGTTTGATGGATGGACAGTAGCTAGCGCATTGGTTTGATAGTAGCCTAGTTGGGATGGACAGTAGCTAGCACATTGGTTTGATAGTAGCATAGTTGGGATGGACAGTAGCTAGCACATTGGTTTGATAGTAGCATAGTTGGGATGGACAGTAGCTAGCGCATTGGTTTGATAGTAGCATAGTTGGGATGGACAGTAGCTAGCACATTGGTTTGATAGTAGCATAGTTGGGATGGACAGTAGCTAGCACATTGGTTTGATAGTAGCATAGTTGGGATGGACAGTAGCTAGCGCATTGGTTTGATAGTAGCATAGTTGGGATGGACAGTAGCTAGCGCATTGGTTTGATAGTAGCATAGTTGGGATGGACAGTAGCTAGCGCATTGGTTTGATAGTAGCATAGTTGGGATGGACAGTAGCTAGCGCTTTGGTTTGACAGTAGCATAGTTGGGATGGACAGTAGCTAGCGCATTGGTTTGATAGTAGCATAGTTGGGATGGACAGTAGCTAGCACATTGGTTTGATGGATGGACAGTAGCTAGCACATTGGTTTGATGGATGGACAGTAGCTAGCACATTGGTTTGATAGTAGCATAGTTGGGATGGACAGTAGCTAGCACATTGGTTTGATAGCAGCATAGTTGGGATGGACAGTAGCTAGCACATTGGTTTGATAGTAGCATAGTTGGGATGGACAGTAGCTAGCGCATGGGTTTGATAGTAGCATAGTTGTGATGGACAGTAGCTAGCACATTGGTTTGATAGTAGCATAGTTGGGATGGACAGTAGCTAGCGCATTGGTTTGATAGTAGCATAGTTGGGATGGACAGTAGCTAGCGCATTGGTTTGATAGTAGCATAGTTGGAATGGACAGTAGCTAGCGCATTGGTTTGATAGTAGCATAGTTGGGATGGACAGTAGCTAGCGCATTGGTTAGATAGTAGCCTAGTTGTGATGGACAGTAGCTAGCACATTGGTTTGATAGTAGCCTAGTTGGGATGGACAGTAGCTAGCGCATTGGTTTGATAGTAGCATAGTTGGGATGGACAGTAGCTAGCGCATTGGTTTGATAGTAGCATAGTTGGGATGGACAGTAGCTAGCGCATTGGTTTGATAGTAGCATAGTTGGGATGGACAGTAGCTAGCGCATTGGTTTGATAGTAGCATAGTTGGGATGGACAGTAGCTAGCACATTGGTTTGATAGCAGCATAGTTGGGATGGACAGTAGCTAGCACATTGGTTTGATAGTAGCATAGTTGGGATGGACAGTAGCTAGCGCATGGGTTTGATAGTAGCATAGTTGGGATGGACAGTAGCTAGCACATTGGTTTGATAGTAGCATAGTTGGGATGGACAGTAGCTAGCGCATTGGTTTGATAGTAGCATAGTTGGGATGGACAGTAGCTAGCGCATTGGTTTGATAGTAGCATAGTTGGAATGGACAGTAGCTAGCGCATTGGTTTGATAGTAGCATAGTTGGGATGGACAGTAGCTAGTGCATTGGTTTGATGGATGGACAGTAGCTAGCGCATTGGTTAGATAGTAGCCTAGTTGTGATGGACAGTAGCTAGCACATTGGTTTGATAGTAGCCTAGTTGGGATGGACAGTAGCTAGCGCATTGGTTTGATAGTAGCATAGTTGGAATGGACAGTAGCTAGCGCATTGGTTTGATAGTAGCATAGTTGGGATGGACAGTAGCTAGCGCATTGGTTTGATAGTAGCATAGTTGGGATGGACAGTAGCTAGCGCATTGGTTTGATAGTAGCATAGTTGGGATGGACAGTAGCTAGCGCATTGGTTTGATAGTAGCATAGTTGGGATGGACAGTAGCTAGCGCATTGGTTTGATAGTAGCATAGTTGGGATGGACAGTAGCTAGCGCATTGGTTTGATAGTAGCATAGTAGGGATGGACAGTAGCTATTACATTGGTTTGATAGCATAGTTGGAATGGACAGTAGCTAGCACATTGGTTTGATAGCATCATAGTTGGGATGGACACTAGCTAGCACATTGGTTTGATAGTAGCATAGTTGGGATGGACAGTAGCTAGCGCATTGGTTTGATAGTAGCATAGTTGGGATGGACAGTAGCTAGCGCATTGGTTTGACAGTAGCATAGTTGGGATGGACAGTAGCTAGCGCATTGGTTTGATAGTGGCATCGTTGGGATAGACAGTAGCTAGCGCATTGGTTTGATAGTGGCATAGTTGGGATGGACAGTAGCTAGCGCATTGGTTTGATGGATGGACAGTAGCTAGCGCATTGGTTTGATAGTGGCATAGTTGGGATAGACAGTAGCTAGCGCATTGGTTTGATAGTGGCATAGTTGGGATGGACAGTAGCTAGCACATTGGTTTGATAGCAGCATAGTTGGGATGGACAGTAGCTAGCACATTGGTTTGATGGATGGACAGTAGCTAGCGCATTGGTTTGATAGTAGCATAGTTGGGATGGACAGTAGCTAGCGCATTGGTTTGATAGTAGCATAGTTGGGATGGACAGTAGCTAGCGCATTGGTTTGATAGTAGCATAGTTGGGATGGACAGTAGCTAGCGCATTGGTTTGATAGTAGCATAGTTGGGATGGACAGTAGCTAGCGCATTGGTTTGATAGTGGCATAGTTGGGATAGACAGTAGCTAGCGCATTGGTTTGATAGAAGCATAGTTGGGATGGACAGTAGCTAGCGCATTGGTTTGATAGTAGCATAGTTGGGATGGACAGTAGCTGGCGCATTGGTTTGATAGTAGCATAGTTGGGATGGACAGTAGCTAGCGCATTGGTTTGATAGTAGCATAGTTGGGATGGACTGTAGCTAGCGCATTGGTTTGACAGTAGCATAGTTGGGATGTACAGTAGCTAGCGCATTGGTTTGATAGTAGCATAGTTGGGATGGACTGTAGCTAGCGCATTGGTTTGATAGTAGCATAGTTGGAATGGACAGTAGCTAGCGCATTGGTTTGATAGTAGCATAGTTGGGATGGACTGTAGCTAGCGCATTGGTTTGATAGTAGCATAGTTGCAATGGACAGTAGCTAGCGCATTGGTTTGACAGTAGCATAGTTGGGATGGACAGTAGCTAGCGCATTGGTTTGACAGTAGCATAGTTGGGATGGACAGTAGCTAGCGCATTGGTTTGATAGTGGCATAGTTGGGATAGACAGTAGCTAGCACATTGGTTTGATAGAAGCATAGTTGGGATGGACAGTAGCTAGCGCATTGGTTTGATAGTAGCATAGTTGGGATGGACAGTAGCTGGCGCATTGGTTTGATAGTAGCATAGTTGGGATGGACAGTAGCTAGCGCATTGGTTTGATAGTAGCATAGTTGGGATGGACTGTAGCTAGCGCATTGGTTTGATAGTAGCATAGTTGGTATGGACAGTATCTAGCGCATTGGTTTGACAGTGGCATAGTTGGGAAAGACAGTAGCTAGCGCATTGGTTTGATAGTGGCATAGTTGGGATGGACAGTAGCTAGCACATTGGTTTGATAGCAGCATAGTTGGGATGGACAGTAGCTAGCACATTGGTTTGATAGTAGCATAGTTGGGATGGACAGTAGCTAGCGCATTGGTTTGATAGTAGCATAGTTGGGATGGACAGTAGCTAGCACATTGGTTTGATAGTAGCATAGTTGGGATTGACAGTAGCTAGCACATTGGTTTGATAGTAGCATAGTTGGGATGGACAGTAGCTAGCACATTGGTTTGATAGCAGCATAGTTGGGATGGACAGTAGCTAGCACATTGGTTTGATAGTAGCATAGTTGGGATTGACAGTAGCTAGCACATTGGTTTGATAGTAGCATAGTTGGGATGGACAGTAGCTATTACATTGGTTTGATAGCATAGTTGGAATGGACAGTAGCTAGCACATTGGTTTGATAGCATCATAGTTGGGATGGACAGTAGCTAGCACATTGGTTTGATAGTAGCATAGTTGGGATGGACAGTAGCTAGCGCATTGGTTTGATAGTAGCATAGTTGGGATGGACAGTAGCTAGCGCATTGGTTTGACAGTAGCATAGTTGGGATGGACAGTAGCTAGCGCATTGGTTTGATAGTGGCATCGTTGGGATAGACAGTAGCTAGCGCATTGGTTTGATAGTGGCATAGTTGGGATGGACAGTAGCTAGCGCATTGGTTTGATGGATGGACAGTAGCTAGCGCATTGGTTTGATAGTAGCCTAGTTGGGATGGACAGTAGCTAGCACATTGGTTTGATAGTAGCATAGTTGGGATGGACAGTAGCTAGAGCATTGGTTTGACAGTAGCATAGTTGGGATGGACAGTAGCTAGCGCATTGGTTTGACAGTGGCATAGTTGGGATAGACAGTAGCTAGCGCATTGGTTTGATAGTGGCATAGTTGGGATAGACAGTAGCTAGCGCATTGGTTTGATAGTGGCATAGTTGGGATGGACAGTAGCTAGCACATTGGTTTGATAGCAGCATAGTTGGGATGGACAGTAGCTAGCACATTGGTTTGATGGATGGACAGTAGCTAGCGCATTGGTTTGATAGTAGCATAGTTGGGATGGACAGTAGCTAGCGCATTGGTTTGATAGTAGCATAGTTGGGATGGACAGTAGCTAGCGCATTGGTTTGATAGTAGCATAGTTGGGATGGACAGTAGCTAGCGCATTGGTTTGATAGTAGCATAGTTGGGATGGACAGTAGCTAGCGCATTGGTTTGATAGTAGCATAGTTGGGATGGACAGTAGCTAGCGCATTGGTTTGATAGTAGCATAGTTGGGATGGACAGTAGCTAGCGCATTGGTTTGATAGTAGCATAGTTGGGATGGACAGTAGCTAGCGCATTGGTTTGACAGTAGCATAGTTGGGATGGACAGTAGCTAGCGCATTGGTTTGATAGTAGCATAGTTGGGATGGACAGTAGCTAGCGCATTGGTTTGATAGTGGCATAGTTGGGATGGACAGTAGCTAGCGCATTGGTTTGATGGATGGACAGTAGCTAGCGCATTGGTTTGATAGTAGCCTAGTTGGGATGGACAGTAGCTAGCACATTGGTTTGATAGTAGCATAGTTGGGATGGACAGTAGCTAGCACATTGGTTTGATAGTAGCATAGTTGGGATGGACAGTAGCTAGCGCATTGGTTTGATAGTAGCATAGTTGGGATGGACAGTAGCTAGCACATTGGTTTGATAGTAGCATAGTTGGGATGGACAGTAGCTAGCACATTGGTTTGATAGTAGCATAGTTGGGATGGACAGTAGCTAGCGCATTGGTTTGATAGTAGCATAGTTGGGATGGACAGTAGCTAGCACATTGGTTTGATAGTAGCATAGTTGGGATGGACAGTAGCTAGCGCATTGGTTTGATAGTAGCATAGTTGGGATGGACAGTAGCTAGCGCATTGGTTTGATAGTAGCATAGTTGGGATGGACAGTAGCTAGCGCTTTGGTTTGACAGTAGCATAGTTGGGATGGACAGTAGCTAGCGCATTGGTTTGATAGTAGCATAGTTGGGATGGACAGTAGCTAGCACATTGGTTTGATGGATGGACAGTAGCTAGCACATTGGTTTGATGGATGGACAGTAGCTAGCACATTGGTTTGATAGTAGCATAGTTGTGATGGACAGTAGCTAGCACATTGGTTTGATAGTAGCATAGTTGGGATGGACAGTAGCTAGCGCATTGGTTTGATAGTAGCATAGTTGGGATGGACAGTAGCTAGCGCATTGGTTTGATAGTAGCATAGTTGGAATGGACAGTAGCTAGCGCATTGGTTTGATAGTAGCATAGTTGGGATGGACAGTAGCTAGCGCATTGGTTAGATAGTAGCCTAGTTGTGATGGACAGTAGCTAGCACATTGGTTTGATAGTAGCCTAGTTGGGATGGACAGTAGCTAGCGCATTGGTTTGATAGTAGCATAGTTGGGATGGACAGTAGCTAGCGCATTGGTTTGATAGTAGCATAGTTGGGATGGACAGTAGCTAGCGCATTGGTTTGATAGTAGCATAGTTGGGATGGACAGTAGCTAGCGCATTGGTTTGATAGTAGCATAGTTGGGATGGACAGTAGCTAGCGCATTGGTTTGATAGTAGCATAGTTGGGATGGACAGTAGCTAGCGCATTGGTTTGATAGTAGCATAGCTGGGATGGACAGTAGCTAGCGCATTGGTTTGATAGTAGCATAGTTGGGATGGACAGTAGCTAGCGCATTGGTTTGATAGTAGCATAGTTGGGATGGACAGTAGCTAGCGCTTTGGTTTGACAGTAGCATAGTTGGGATGGACAGTAGCTAGCGCATTGGTTTGATAGTAGCATACTTGGGATGGACAGTAGCTAGCACATTGGTTTGATGGATGGACAGTAGCTAGCACATTGGTTTGATGGATGGACAGTAGCTAGCACATTGGTTTGATAGTAGCATAGTTGGGATGGACAGTAGCTAGCACATTGGTTTGATAGCAGCATAGTTGGGATGGACAGTAGCTAGCACATTGGTTTGATAGTAGCATAGTTGGGATGGACAGTAGCTAGCGCATGGGTTTGATAGTAGCATAGTTGGGATGGACAGTAGCTAGCGCATTGGTTTGATAGTAGCATAGTTGGGATGGACAGTAGCTAGCGCATTGGTTTGATAGTAGCATAGTTGGGATGGACTGTAGCTAGCGCATTGGTTTGATAGTAGCATAGTTGGAATGGACAGTAGCTAGCGCATTGGTTTGACAGTAGCATAGTTGGGATGGAGAGTAGCTAGCGCATTGGTTTGACAGTAGCATAGTTGGGATGGACAGTAGCTAGCGCATTGGTTTGACAGTGGCATAGTTGGGATAGACAGTAGCTAGCGCATTGGTTTGATAGTGGCATAGTTGGGATGGACAGTAGCTAGCGCATTGGTTTGACAGTAGCATAGTTGGGATGGACAGTAGCTAGCGCATTGGTTTGATAGTAGCATAGTTGGGATGGACAGTAGCTAGCGCATTGGTTTGATAGTAGCATAGTTGGGATGGACAGTAGCTAGCGCATTGGTTTGATAGTAGCATAGTTGGGATGGACAGTAGCTAGCGCATTGATTTGATAGTAGCATAGTTGGGATGGACAGTAGCTAGCGCATTGGTTTGATAGTAGCATAGTTGGGATGGACAGTAGCTAGCGCATTGGTTTGATAGTAGCATAGTTGGGATGGACAGTAGCTAGCGCATTGGTTTGATAGTAGCATAGTTGGGATGGACAGTAGCTAGCGCTTTGGTTTGACAGTAGCATAGTTGGGATGGACAGTAGCTAGCGCATTGGTTTGATAGTAGCATAGTTGGGATGGACAGTAGCTAGCACATTGGTTTGATGGATGGACAGTAGCTAGCACATTGGTTTGATGGATGGACAGTAGCTAGCACATTGGTTTGATAGTAGCATAGTTGGGATGGACAGTAGCTAGCACATTGGTTTGATAGCAGCATAGTTGGGATGGACAGTAGCTAGCACATTGGTTTGATAGTAGCATAGTTGGGATGGACAGTAGCTAGCGCATGGGTTTGATAGTAGCATAGTTGGGATGGACAGTAGCTAGCGCATTGGTTTGATAGTAGCATAGTTGGGATGGACAGTAGCTAGCGCATTGGTTTGATAGTAGCATAGTTGGGATGGACTGTAGCTAGCGCATTGGTTTGATAGTAGCATAGTTGGAATGGACAGTAGCTAGCGCATTGGTTTGACAGTAGCATAGTTGGGATGGACAGTAGCTAGCGCATTGGTTTGACAGTAGCATAGTTGGGATAAACAGTAGCTAGCGCATTGGTTTGACAGTGGCATAGTTGGGATAGACAGTAGCTAGCGCATTGGTTTGATAGTGGCATAGTTGGGATGGACAGTAGCTAGCGCATTGGTTTGACAGTAGCATAGTTGGGATGGACAGTAGCTAGCGCATTGGTTTGATAGTAGCATAGTTGGGATGGACAGTAGCTAGCGCATTGGTTTGATAGTAGCATAGTTGGGATGGACAGTAGCTAGCGCATTGGTTTGATAGTAGCATAGTTGGGATGGACAGTAGCTAGCGCATTGGTTTGATAGTAGCATAGTTGGGATGGACAGTAGCTAGCGCATTGGTTTGAAAGTAGCATAGTTGGGATGGACAGTAGCTAGCGCTTTGGTTTGACAGTAGCATAGTTGGGATGGACAGTAGCTAGCGCATTGGTTTGATAGTAGCATAGTTGGGATGGACAGTAGCTAGCGCATTGGTTTGACAGTAGCATAGTTGGGATGGACAGTAGCTAGCGCATTGGTTTGACAGTAGCATAGTTGGGATAAACAGTAGCTAGCGCATTGGTTTGACAGTGGCATAGTTGGGATAGACAGTAGCTAGCGCATTGGTTTGATAGTGGCATAGTTGGGATGGACAGTAGCTAGCGCATTGGTTTGACAGTAGCATAGTTGGGATGGACAGTAGCTAGCGCATTGGTTTGATAGTAGCATAGTTGGGATGGACAGTAGCTAGCGCATTGGTTTGATAGTAGCATAGTTGGGATGGACAGTAGCTAGCGCATTGGTTTGATAGTAGCATAGTTGGGATGGACAGTAGCTAGCGCATTGGTTTGATAGTAGCATAGTTGGGATGGACAGTAGCTAGCGCATTGGTTTGAAAGTAGCATAGTTGGGATGGACAGTAGCTAGCGCTTTGGTTTGACAGTAGCATAGTTGGGATGGACAGTAGCTAGCGCATTGGTTTGATAGTAGCATAGTTGGGATGGACAGTAGCTAGCGCATTGGTTTGATAGTAGCATAGTTGGGATGGACAGTAGCTAGCGCATTGGTTTGATAGTAGCATAGTTGGGATGGACAGTAGCTAGCGCATTGGTTTGATAGTAGCATAGTTGGGATGGACAGTAGCTAGCGCATTGGTTTGATAGTAGCATAGTTGGGATGGACAGTAGCTAGCGCATTGGTTTGATAGTAGCATAGTTGGGATGGACAGTAGCTAGCGCATTGGTTTGATAGTAGCATAGTTGGGATGGACAGTAGCTAGCGCATTGGTTTGATAGTAGCATAGTTGGGATGGACAGTAGCTAGCGCATTGGTTTGATAGTAGCATAGTTGGGATGGACAGTAGCTAGCGCATTGGTTTGATAGTGGCATAGTTGGGATGGACAGTAGCTAGCGCATTGGTTTGATGGATGGACAGTAGCTAGCGCATTGGTTTGATAGTAGCCTAGTTGGGATGGACAGTAGCTAGCACATTGGTTTGATAGTAGCATAGTTGGGATGGACAGTAGCTAGCACATTGGTTTGATAGTAGCATAGTTGGGATGGACAGTAGCTAGCGCATTGGTTTGATAGTAGCATAGTTGGGATGGACAGTAGCTAGCACATTGGTTTGATAGTAGCATAGTTGGGATGGACAGTAGCTAGCACATTGGTTTGATAGTAGCATAGTTGGGATGGACAGTAGCTAGCGCATTGGTTTGATAGTAGCATAGTTGGGATGGACAGTAGCTAGCACATTGGTTTGATAGTAGCATAGTTGGGATGGACAGTAGCTAGCGCATTGGTTTGATAGTAGCATAGTTGGGATGGACAGTAGCTAGCGCATTGGTTTGATAGTAGCATAGTTGGGATGGACAGTAGCTAGCGCTTTGGTTTGACAGTAGCATAGTTGGGATGGACAGTAGCTAGCGCATTGGTTTGATAGTAGCATAGTTGGGATGGACAGTAGCTAGCACATTGGTTTGATGGATGGACAGTAGCTAGCACATTGGTTTGATGGATGGACAGTAGCTAGCACATTGGTTTGATAGTAGCATAGTTGGGATGGACAGTAGCTAGCACATTGGTTTGATAGCAGCATAGTTGGGATGGACAGTAGCTAGCACATTGGTTTGATAGTAGCATAGTTGGGTTGGACAGTAGCTAGCGCATGGGTTTGATAGTAGCATAGTTGTGATGGACAGTAGCTAGCACATTGGTTTGATAGTAGCATAGTTGGGATGGACAGTAGCTAGCGCATTGGTTTGATAGTAGCATAGTTGGGATGGACAGTAGCTAGCGCATAGGTTTGATAGTAGCATAGTTGGGATGGACAGTAGCTAGCGCATTGGTTTGATAGTAGCATAGTTGGGATGGACAGTAGCTAGCGCATTGGTTTGATAGTAGCATAGTTGGGATGGACAGTAGCTAGCGCATTGGTTTGATAGTGGCATAGTTGGGATGGACAGTAGCTAGCGCATTGGTTTGATGGATGGACAGTAGCTAGCGCATTGGTTTGATAGTAGCCTAGTTGGGATGGACAGTAGCTAGCACATTGGTTTGATAGTAGCATAGTTGGGATGGACAGTAGCTAGCACATTGGTTTGATAGTAGCATAGTTGGGATGGACAGTAGCTAGCGCATTGGTTTGATAGTAGCATAGTTGGGATGGACAGTAGCTAGCACATTGGTTTGATAGTAGCATAGTTGGGATGGACAGTAGCTAGCACATTGGTTTGATAGTAGCATAGTTGGGATGGACAGTAGCTAGCGCATTGGTTTGATAGTAGCATAGTTGGGATGGACAGTAGCTAGCACATTGGTTTGATAGTAGCATAGTTGGGATGGACAGTAGCTAGCGCATTGGTTTGATAGTAGCATAGTTGGGATGGACAGTAGCTAGCGCATTGGTTTGATAGTAGCATAGTTGGGATGGACAGTAGCTAGCGCTTTGGTTTGACAGTAGCATAGTTGGGATGGACAGTAGCTAGCGCATTGGTTTGATAGTAGCATAGTTGGGATGGACAGTAGCTAGCACATTGTTTTGATGGATGGACAGTAGCTAGCACATTGGTTTGATGGATGGACAGTAGCTAGCACATTGGTTTGATAGTAGCATAGTTGGGATGGACAGTAGCTAGCACATTGGTTTGATAGCAGCATAGTTGGGATGGACAGTAGCTAGCACATTGGTTTGATAGTAGCATAGTTGGGATGGACAGTAGCTAGCGCATGGGTTTGATAGTAGCATAGTTGTGATGGACAGTAGCTAGCACATTGGTTTGATAGTAGCATAGTTGGGATGGACAGTAGCTAGCGCATTGGTTTGATAGTAGCATAGTTGGGATGGACAGTAGCTAGCGCATTGGTTTGATAGTAGCATAGTTGGAATGGACAGTAGCTAGCGCATTGGTTTGATAGTAGCATAGTTGGGATGGACAGTAGCTAGCGCATTGGTTTGATGGATGGACAGTAGCTAGCGCATTGGTTAGATAGTAGCCTAGTTGTGATGGACAGTAGCTAGCACATTGGTTTGATAGTAGCCTAGTTGGGATGGACAGTAGCTAGCGCATTGGTTTGATAGTAGCATAGTTGGGATGGACAGTAGCTAGCGCATTGGTTTGATAGTAGCATAGTTGGGATGGACAGTAGCTAGCGCATTGGTTTGATAGTGGCATAGTTGGGATGGACAGTAGCTAGCGCATTGGTTTGATGGATGGACAGTAGCTAGCGCATTGGTTTGATAGTAGCCTAGTTGGGATGGACAGTAGCTAGCACATTGGTTTGATAGTAGCATAGTTGGGATGGACAGTAGCTAGCACATTGGTTTGATAGTAGCATAGTTGGGATGGACAGTAGCTAGCGCATTGGTTTGATAGTAGCATAGTTGGGATGGACAGTAGCTAGCACATTGGTTTGATAGTAGCATAGTTGGGATGGACAGTAGCTAGCACATTGGTTTGATAGTAGCATAGTTGGGATGGACAGTAGCTAGCGCATTGGTTTGATAGTAGCATAGTTGGGATGGACAGTAGCTAGCACATTGGTTTGATAGTAGCATAGTTGGGATGGACAGTAGCTAGCGCATTGGTTTGATAGTAGCATAGTTGGGATGGACAGTAGCTAGCGCATTGGTTTGATAGTAGCATAGTTGGGATGGACAGTAGCTAGCGCTTTGGTTTGACAGTAGCATAGTTGGGATGGACAGTAGCTAGCGCATTGGTTTGATAGTAGCATAGTTGGGATGGACAGTAGCTTGCACATTGGTTTGATGGATGGACAGTAGCTAGCACATTGGTTTGATGGATGGACAGTAGCTAGCACATTGGTTTGATAGTAGCATAGTTGGGATGGACTGTAGCTAGCGCATTGGTTTGATAGTAGCATAGTTGGAATGGACAGTAGCTAGCGCATTGGTTTGACAGTAGCATAGTTGGGATGGACAGTAGCTAGCGCATTGGTTTGACAGTAGCATAGTTGGGATGGACAGTAGCTAGCGCATTGGTTTGACAGTGGCATAGTTGGGATAGACAGTAGCTAGCGCATTGGTTTGATAGTGGCATAGTTGGGATGGACAGTAGCTAGCGCATTGGTTTGACAGTAGCATAGTTGGGATGGACAGTAGCTAGCGCATTGGTTTGATAGTAGCATAGTTGGGATGGACAGTAGCTAGCGCATTGGTTTGATAGTAGCATAGTTGGGATGGACAGTAGCTAGCGCATTGGTTTGATAGTAGCATAGTTGGGATGGACAGTAGCTAGCGCATTGGTTTGATAGTAGCATAGTTGGGATGGACAGTAGCTAGCGCATTGGTTTGATAGTAGCATAGTTGGGATGGACAGTATCTAGCGCATTGGTTTGATAGTAGCATAGTTGGGATGGATAGTAGCTAGCGCTTTGGTTTGACAGTAGCATAGTTGGGATGGACAGTAGCTAGCGCATTGGTTTGATAGTAGCATAGTTGGGATGGACAGTAGCTTGCACATTGGTTTGATGGATGGACAGTAGCTAGCACATTGGTTTGATGGATGGACAGTAGCTAGCACATTGGTTTGATAGTAGCATAGTTGGGATGGACAGTAGCTAGCACATTGGTTTGATAGCAGCATAGTTGGGATGGACAGTAGCTAGCACATTGGTTTGATAGTAGCATAGTTGGGATGGACAGTAGCTAGCGCATGGGTTTGATGGATGGACAGTAGCTAGCACATTGGTTTGATGGATGGACAGTAGCTAGCACATTGGTTTGATAGTAGCATAGTTGGGATGGACAGTAGCTAGCACATTGGTTTGATAGCAGCATAGTTGGGATGGACAGTAGCTAGCACATTGGTTTGATAGTAGCATAGTTGGGATGGACAGTAGCTAGCGCATGGGTTTGATAGTAGCATAGTTGTGATGGACAGTAGCTAGCACATTGGTTTGATAGTAGCATAGTTGGGATGGACAGTAGCTAGCGCATTGGTTTGATAGTAGCATAGTTGGGATGGACAGTAGCTAGCGCATTGGTTTGATAGTAGCATAGTTGGAATGGACAGTAGCTAGCGCATTGGTTTGATAGTAGCATAGTTGGGATGGACAGTAGCTAGCGCATTGGTTTGATGGATGGACAGTAGCTAGCGCATTGGTTAGATAGTAGCCTAGTTGTGATGGACAGTAGCTAGCACATTGGTTTGATAGTAGCCTAGTTGGGATGGACAGTAGCTAGCGCATTGGTTTGATAGTAGCATAGTTGGGATGGACAGTAGCTAGCGCATTGGTTTGATAGTAGCATAGTTGGGATGGACAGTAGCTAGCGCATTGGTTTGATAGTGGCATAGTTGGGATGGACAGTAGCTAGCGCATTGGTTTGATGGATGGACAGTAGCTAGCGCATTGGTTTGATAGTAGCCTAGTTGGGATGGACAGTAGCTAGCACATTGGTTTGATAGTAGCATAGTTGGGATGGACAGTAGCTAGCACATTGGTTTGATAGTAGCATAGTTGGGATGGACAGTAGCTAGCGCATTGGTTTGATAGTAGCATAGTTGGGATGGACAGTAGCTAGCACATTGGTTTGATAGTAGCATAGTTGGGATGGACAGTAGCTAGCACATTGGTTTGATAGTAGCATAGTTGGGATGGACAGTAGCTAGCGCATTGGTTTGATAGTAGCATAGTTGGGATGGACAGTAGCTAGCACATTGGTTTGATAGTAGCATAGTTGGGATGGACAGTAGCTAGCGCATTGGTTTGATAGTAGCATAGTTGGGATGGACAGTAGCTAGCGCATTGGTTTGATAGTAGCATAGTTGGGATGGACAGTAGCTAGCGCTTTGGTTTGACAGTAGCATAGTTGGGATGGACAGTAGCTAGCGCATTGGTTTGATAGTAGCATAGTTGGGATGGACAGTAGCTAGCCCATTGGTTTGATAGTAGCATAGTTGGGATGGACAGTAGCTAGCGCATTGGTTTGATAGTAGCATAGTTGGGATGGACAGTAGCTAGCGCATTGGTTTGATAGTAGCATAGTTGGGATGGACAGTAGCTAGCGCTTTGGTTTGACAGTAGCATAGTTGGGATGGACAGTAGCTAGCGCATTGGTTTGATAGTAGCATAGTTGGGATGGACAGTAGCTAGCACATTGGTTTGATGGATGGACAGTAGCTAGCACATTGGTTTGATGGATGGACAGTAGCTAGCACATTGGTTTGATAGTAGCATAGTTGGGATGGACAGTAGCTAGCACATTGGTTTGATAGCAGCATAGTTGGGATGGACAGTAGCTAGCACATTGGTTTGATAGTAGCATAGTTGGGATGGACAGTAGCTAGCGCATGGGTTTGATAGTAGCATAGTTGTGATGGACAGTAGCTAGCACATTGGTTTGATAGTAGCATAGTTGGGATGGACAGTAGCTAGCGCATTGGTTTGATAGTAGCATAGTTGGGATGGACAGTAGCTAGCGCATTGGTTTGATAGTAGCATAGTTGGAATGGACAGTAGCTAGCGCATTGGTTTGATAGTAGCATAGTTGGGATGGACAGTAGCTAGCGCATTGGTTTGATGGATGGACAGTAGCTAGCGCATTGGTTAGATAGTAGCCTAGTTGTGATGGACAGTAGCTAGCACATTGGTTTGATAGTAGCCTAGTTGGGATGGACAGTAGCTAGCGCATTGGTTTGATAGTAGCATAGTTGGGATGGACAGTAGCTAGCGCATTGGTTTGATAGTAGCATAGTTGGGATGGACAGTAGCTAGCGCATTGGTTTGATAGTGGCATAGTTGGGATGGACAGTAGCTAGCGCATTGGTTTGATGGATGGACAGTAGCTAGCGCATTGGTTTGATAGTAGCCTAGTTGGGATGGACAGTAGCTAGCACATTGGTTTGATAGTAGCATAGTTGGGATGGACAGTAGCTAGCACATTGGTTTGATAGTAGCATAGTTGGGATGGACAGTAGCTAGCGCATTGGTTTGATAGTAGCATAGTTGGGATGGACAGTAGCTAGCACATTGGTTTGATAGTAGCATAGTTGGGATGGACAGTAGCTAGCACATTGGTTTGATAGTAGCATAGTTGGGATGGACAGTAGCTAGCGCATTGGTTTGATAGTAGCATAGTTGGGATGGACAGTAGCTAGCGCATTGGTTTGATAGTAGCATAGTTGGGATGGACAGTAGCTAGCGCTTTGGTTTGACAGTAGCATAGTTGGGATGGACAGTAGCTAGCGCATTGGTTTGATAGTAGCATAGTTGGGATGGACAGTAGCTAGCCCATTGGTTTGATAGTAGCATAGTTGGGATGGACAGTAGCTAGCGCATTGGTTTGATAGTAGCATAGTTGGGATGGACAGTAGCTAGCGCATTGGTTTGATAGTAGCATAGTTGGGATGGACAGTAGCTAGCGCTTTGGTTTGACAGTAGCATAGTTGGGATGGACAGTAGCTAGCGCATTGGTTTGATAGTAGCATAGTTGGGATGGACAGTAGCTAGCACATTGGTTTGATGGATGGACAGTAGCTAGCACATTGGTTTGATGGATGGACAGTAGCTAGCACATTGGTTTGATAGTAGCATAGTTGGGATGGACAGTAGCTAGCACATTGGTTTGATAGCAGCATAGTTGGGATGGACAGTAGCTAGCACATTGGTTTGATAGTAGCATAGTTGGGATGGACAGTAGCTAGCGCATGGGTTTGATAGTAGCATAGTTGTGATGGACAGTAGCTAGCACATTGGTTTGATAGTAGCATAGTTGGGATGGACAGTAGCTAGCGCATTGGTTTGATAGTAGCATAGTTGGGATGGACAGTAGCTAGCGCATTGGTTTGATAGTAGCATAGTTGGGATGGACAGTAGCTAGCGCATTGGTTTGATAGTAGCATAGTTGGGATGGACAGTAGCTAGCGCATTGGTTTGATAGTAGCATAGTTGGGATGGACAGTAGCTAGCGCATTGGTTTGATAGTAGCATAGTTGGGATGGACAGTAGCTAGCGCATTGGTTTGATAGTGGCATAGTTGGGATGGACAGTAGCTAGCGCATTGGTTTGATGGATGGACAGTAGCTAGCGCATTGGTTTGATAGTAGCCTAGTTGGGATGGACAGTAGCTAGCACATTGGTTTGATAGTAGCATAGTTGGGATGGACAGTAGCTAGCACATTGGTTTGATAGTAGCATAGTTGGGATGGACAGTAGCTAGCGCATTGGTTTGATAGTAGCATAGTTGGGATGGACAGTAGCTAGCACATTGGTTTGATAGTAGCATAGTTGGGATGGACAGTAGCTAGCACATTGGTTTGATAGTAGCATAGTTGGGATGGACAGTAGCTAGCGCATTGGTTTGATAGTAGCATAGTTGGGATGGACAGTAGCTAGCACATTGGTTTGATAGTAGCATAGTTGGGATGGACAGTAGCTAGCGCATTGGTTTGATAGTAGCATAGTTGGGATGGACAGTAGCTAGCGCATTGGTTTGATAGTAGCATAGTTGGGATGGACAGTAGCTAGCGCTTTGGTTTGACAGTAGCATAGTTGGGATGGACAGTAGCTAGCGCATTGGTTTGATAGTAGCATAGTTGGGATGGACAGTAGCTAGCACATTGGTTTGATGGATGGACAGTAGCTAGCACATTGGTTTGATGGATGGACAGTAGCTAGCACATTGGTTTGATAGTAGCATAGTTGGGATGGACAGTAGCTAGCACATTGGTTTGATAGCAGCATAGTTGGGATGGACAGTAGCTAGCACATTGGTTTGATAGTAGCATAGTTGGGTTGGACAGTAGCTAGCGCATGGGTTTGATAGTAGCATAGTTGTGATGGACAGTAGCTAGCACATTGGTTTGATAGTAGCATAGTTGGGATGGACAGTAGCTAGCGCATTGGTTTGATAGTAGCATAGTTGGGATGGACAGTAGCTAGCGCATGGGTTTGATAGTAGCATAGTTGGGATGGACAGTAGCTAGCGCATTGGTTTGATAGTAGCATAGTTGGGATGGACAGTAGCTAGCGCATTGGTTTGATAGTAGCATAGTTGGGATGGACAGTAGCTAGCGCATTGGTTTGATAGTGGCATAGTTGGGATGGACAGTAGCTAGCGCATTGGTTTGATGGATGGACAGTAGCTAGCGCATTGGTTTGATAGTAGCCTAGTTGGGATGGACAGTAGCTAGCACATTGGTTTGATAGTAGCATAGTTGGGATGGACAGTAGCTAGCACATTGGTTTGATAGTAGCATAGTTGGGATGGACAGTAGCTAGCGCATTGGTTTGATAGTAGCATAGTTGGGATGGACAGTAGCTAGCACATTGGTTTGATAGTAGCATAGTTGGGATGGACAGTAGCTAGCACATTGGTTTGATAGTAGCATAGTTGGGATGGACAGTAGCTAGCGCATTGGTTTGATAGTAGCATAGTTGGGATGGACAGTAGCTAGCACATTGGTTTGATAGTAGCATAGTTGGGATGGACAGTAGCTAGCGCATTGGTTTGATAGTAGCATAGTTGGGATGGACAGTAGCTAGCGCATTGGTTTGATAGTAGCATAGTTGGGATGGACAGTAGCTAGCGCTTTGGTTTGACAGTAGCATAGTTGGGATGGACAGTAGCTAGCGCATTGGTTTGATAGTAGCATAGTTGGGATGGACAGTAGCTAGCACATTGTTTTGATGGATGGACAGTAGCTAGCACATTGGTTTGATGGATGGACAGTAGCTAGCACATTGGTTTGATAGTAGCATAGTTGGGATGGACAGTAGCTAGCACATTGGTTTGATAGCAGCATAGTTGGGATGGACAGTAGCTAGCACATTGGTTTGATAGTAGCATAGTTGGGATGGACAGTAGCTAGCGCATGGGTTTGATAGTAGCATAGTTGTGATGGACAGTAGCTAGCACATTGGTTTGATAGTAGCATAGTTGGGATGGACAGTAGCTAGCGCATTGGTTTGATAGTAGCATAGTTGGGATGGACAGTAGCTAGCGCATTGGTTTGATAGTAGCATAGTTGGAATGGACAGTAGCTAGCGCATTGGTTTGATAGTAGCATAGTTGGGATGGACAGTAGCTAGCGCATTGGTTTGATGGATGGACAGTAGCTAGCGCATTGGTTAGATAGTAGCCTAGTTGTGATGGACAGTAGCTAGCACATTGGTTTGATAGTAGCCTAGTTGGGATGGACAGTAGCTAGCGCATTGGTTTGATAGTAGCATAGTTGGGATGGACAGTAGCTAGCGCATTGGTTTGATAGTAGCATAGTTGGGATGGACAGTAGCTAGCGCATTGGTTTGATAGTGGCATAGTTGGGATGGACAGTAGCTAGCGCATTGGTTTGATGGATGGACAGTAGCTAGCGCATTGGTTTGATAGTAGCCTAGTTGGGATGGACAGTAGCTAGCACATTGGTTTGATAGTAGCATAGTTGGGATGGACAGTAGCTAGCACATTGGTTTGATAGTAGCATAGTTGGGATGGACAGTAGCTAGCGCATTGGTTTGATAGTAGCATAGTTGGGATGGACAGTAGCTAGCACATTGGTTTGATAGTAGCATAGTTGGGATGGACAGTAGCTAGCACATTGGTTTGATAGTAGCATAGTTGGGATGGACAGTAGCTAGCGCATTGGTTTGATAGTAGCATAGTTGGGATGGACAGTAGCTAGCACATTGGTTTGATAGTAGCATAGTTGGGATGGACAGTAGCTAGCGCATTGGTTTGATAGTAGCATAGTTGGGATGGACAGTAGCTAGCGCATTGGTTTGATAGTAGCATAGTTGGGATGGACAGTAGCTAGCGCTTTGGTTTGACAGTAGCATAGTTGGGATGGACAGTAGCTAGCGCATTGGTTTGATAGTAGCATAGTTGGGATGGACAGTAGCTTGCACATTGGTTTGATGGATGGACAGTAGCTAGCACATTGGTTTGATGGATGGACAGTAGCTAGCACATTGGTTTGATAGTAGCATAGTTGGGATGGACTGTAGCTAGCGCATTGGTTTGATAGTAGCATAGTTGGAATGGACAGTAGCTAGCGCATTGGTTTGACAGTAGCATAGTTGGGATGGACAGTAGCTAGCGCATTGGTTTGACAGTAGCATAGTTGGGATGGACAGTAGCTAGCGCATTGGTTTGACAGTGGCATAGTTGGGATAGACAGTAGCTAGCGCATTGGTTTGATAGTGGCATAGTTGGGATGGACAGTAGCTAGCGCATTGGTTTGACAGTAGCATAGTTGGGATGGACAGTAGCTAGCGCATTGGTTTGATAGTAGCATAGTTGGGATGGACAGTAGCTAGCGCATTGGTTTGATAGTAGCATAGTTGGGATGGACAGTAGCTAGCGCATTGGTTTGATAGTAGCATAGTTGGGATGGACAGTAGCTAGCGCATTGGTTTGATAGTAGCATAGTTGGGATGGACAGTAGCTAGCGCATTGGTTTGATAGTAGCATAGTTGGGATGGACAGTATCTAGCGCATTGGTTTGATAGTAGCATAGTTGGGATGGACAGTAGCTAGCGCTTTGGTTTGACAGTAGCATAGTTGGGATGGACAGTAGCTAGCGCATTGGTTTGATAGTAGCATAGTTGGGATGGACAGTAGCTTGCACATTGGTTTGATGGATGGACAGTAGCTAGCACATTGGTTTGATGGATGGACAGTAGCTAGCACATTGGTTTGATAGTAGCATAGTTGGGATGGACAGTAGCTAGCACATTGGTTTGATAGCAGCATAGTTGGGATGGACAGTAGCTAGCACATTGGTTTGATAGTAGCATAGTTGGGATGGACAGTAGCTAGCGCATGGGTTTGATGGATGGACAGTAGCTAGCACATTGGTTTGATGGATGGACAGTAGCTAGCACATTGGTTTGATAGTAGCATAGTTGGGATGGACAGTAGCTAGCACATTGGTTTGATAGCAGCATAGTTGGGATGGACAGTAGCTAGCACATTGGTTTGATAGTAGCATAGTTGGGATGGACAGTAGCTAGCGCATGGGTTTGATAGTAGCATAGTTGTGATGGACAGTAGCTAGCACATTGGTTTGATAGTAGCATAGTTGGGATGGACAGTAGCTAGCGCATTGGTTTGATAGTAGCATAGTTGGGATGGACAGTAGCTAGCGCATTGGTTTGATAGTAGCATAGTTGGAATGGACAGTAGCTAGCGCATTGGTTTGATAGTAGCATAGTTGGGATGGACAGTAGCTAGCGCATTGGTTTGATGGATGGACAGTAGCTAGCGCATTGGTTAGATAGTAGCCTAGTTGTGATGGACAGTAGCTAGCACATTGGTTTGATAGTAGCCTAGTTGGGATGGACAGTAGCTAGCGCATTGGTTTGATAGTAGCATAGTTGGGATGGACAGTAGCTAGCGCATTGGTTTGATAGTAGCATAGTTGGGATGGACAGTAGCTAGCGCATTGGTTTGATAGTGGCATAGTTGGGATGGACAGTAGCTAGCGCATTGGTTTGATGGATGGACAGTAGCTAGCGCATTGGTTTGATAGTAGCCTAGTTGGGATGGACAGTAGCTAGCACATTGGTTTGATAGTAGCATAGTTGGGATGGACAGTAGCTAGCACATTGGTTTGATAGTAGCATAGTTGGGATGGACAGTAGCTAGCGCATTGGTTTGATAGTAGCATAGTTGGGATGGACAGTAGCTAGCACATTGGTTTGATAGTAGCATAGTTGGGATGGACAGTAGCTAGCACATTGGTTTGATAGTAGCATAGTTGGGATGGACAGTAGCTAGTGCATTGGTTTGATAGTAGCATAGTTGGGATGGACAGTAGCTAGCACATTGGTTTGATAGTAGCATAGTTGGGATGGACAGTAGCTAGCGCATTGGTTTGATAGTAGCATAGTTGGGATGGACAGTAGCTAGCGCATTGGTTTGATAGTAGCATAGTTGGGATGGACAGTAGCTAGCGCTTTGGTTTGACAGTAGCATAGTTGGGATGGACAGTAGCTAGCGCATTGGTTTGATAGTAGCATAGTTGGGATGGACAGTAGCTAGCCCATTGGTTTGATAGTAGCATAGTTGGGATGGACAGTAGCTAGCGCATTGGTTTGATAGTAGCATAGTTGGGATGGACAGTAGCTAGCGCATTGGTTTGATAGTAGCATAGTTGGGATGGACAGTAGCTAGCGCTTTGGTTTGACAGTAGCATAGTTGGGATGGACAGTAGCTAGCGCATTGGTTTGATAGTAGCATAGTTGGGATGGACAGTAGCTAGCACATTGGTTTGATGGATGGACAGTAGCTAGCACATTGGTTTGATGGATGGACAGTAGCTAGCACATTGGTTTGATAGTAGCATAGTTGGGATGGACAGTAGCTAGCACATTGGTTTGATAGCAGCATAGTTGGGATGGACAGTAGCTAGCACATTGGTTTGATAGTAGCATAGTTGGGATGGACAGTAGCTAGCGCATGGGTTTGATAGTAGCATAGTTGTGATGGACAGTAGCTAGCACATTGGTTTGATAGTAGCATAGTTGGGATGGACAGTAGCTAGCGCATTGGTTTGATAGTAGCATAGTTGGGATGGACAGTAGCTAGCGCATTGGTTTGATAGTAGCATAGTTGGAATGGACAGTAGCTAGCGCATTGGTTTGATAGTAGCATAGTTGGGATGGACAGTAGCTAGCGCATTGGTTTGATGGATGGACAGTAGCTAGCGCATTGGTTAGATAGTAGCCTAGTTGTGATGGACAGTAGCTAGCACATTGGTTTGATAGTAGCCTAGTTGGGATGGACAGTAGCTAGCGCATTGGTTTGATAGTAGCATAGTTGGGATGGACAGTAGCTAGCGCATTGGTTTGATAGTAGCATAGTTGGGATGGACAGTAGCTAGCGCATTGGTTTGATAGTGGCATAGTTGGGATGGACAGTAGCTAGCGCATTGGTTTGATGGATGGACAGTAGCTAGCGCATTGGTTTGATAGTAGCCTAGTTGGGATGGACAGTAGCTAGCACATTGGTTTGATAGTAGCATAGTTGGGATGGACAGTAGCTAGCACATTGGTTTGATAGTAGCATAGTTGGGATGGACAGTAGCTAGCGCATTGGTTTGATAGTAGCATAGTTGGGATGGACAGTAGCTAGCACATTGGTTTGATAGTAGCATAGTTGGGATGGACAGTAGCTAGCACATTGGTTTGATAGTAGCATAGTTGGGATGGACAGTAGCTAGCGCATTGGTTTGATAGTAGCATAGTTGGGATGGACAGTAGCTAGCGCATTGGTTTGATAGTAGCATAGTTGGGATGGACAGTAGCTAGCGCTTTGGTTTGACAGTAGCATAGTTGGGATGGACAGTAGCTAGCGCATTGGTTTGATAGTAGCATAGTTGGGATGGACAGTAGCTAGCCCATTGGTTTGATAGTAGCATAGTTGGGATGGACAGTAGCTAGCGCATTGGTTTGATAGTAGCATAGTTGGGATGGACAGTAGCTAGCGCATTGGTTTGATAGTAGCATAGTTGGGATGGACAGTAGCTAGCGCTTTGGTTTGACAGTAGCATAGTTGGGATGGACAGTAGCTAGCGCATTGGTTTGATAGTAGCATAGTTGGGATGGACAGTAGCTAGCACATTGGTTTGATGGATGGACAGTAGCTAGCACATTGGTTTGATGGATGGACAGTAGCTAGCACATTGGTTTGATAGTAGCATAGTTGGGATGGACAGTAGCTAGCACATTGGTTTGATAGCAGCATAGTTGGGATGGACAGTAGCTAGCACATTGGTTTGATAGTAGCATAGTTGGGATGGACAGTAGCTAGCGCATGGGTTTGATAGTAGCATAGTTGTGATGGACAGTAGCTAGCACATTGGTTTGATAGTAGCATAGTTGGGATGGACAGTAGCTAGCGCATTGGTTTGATAGTAGCATAGTTGGGATGGACAGTAGCTAGCGCATTGGTTTGATAGTAGCATAGTTGGAATGGACAGTAGCTAGCGCATTGGTTTGATAGTAGCATAGTTGGGATGGACAGTAGCTAGCGCATTGGTTTGATGGATGGACAGTAGCTAGCGCATTGGTTAGATAGTAGCCTAGTTGTGATGGACAGTAGCTAGCACATTGGTTTGATAGTAGCCTAGTTGGGATGGACAGTAGCTAGCGCATTGGTTTGATAGTAGCATAGTTGGGATGGACAGTAGCTAGCGCATTGGTTTGATAGTAGCATAGTTGGGATGGACAGTAGCTAGCGCATTGGTTTGATAGTGGCATAGTTGGGATGGACAGTAGCTAGCGCATTGGTTTGATGGATGGACAGTAGCTAGCGCATTGGTTTGATAGTAGCCTAGTTGGGATGGACAGTAGCTAGCACATTGGTTTGATAGTAGCATAGTTGGGATGGACAGTAGCTAGCACATTGGTTTGATAGTAGCATAGTTGGGATGGACAGTAGCTAGCGCATTGGTTTGATAGTAGCATAGTTGGGATGGACAGTAGCTAGCACATTGGTTTGATAGTAGCATAGTTGGGATGGACAGTAGCTAGCACATTGGTTTGATAGTAGCATAGTTGGGATGGACAGTAGCTAGCGCATTGGTTTGATAGTAGCATAGTTGGGATGGACAGTAGCTAGCACATTGGTTTGATAGTAGCATAGTTGGGATGGACAGTAGCTAGCGCATTGGTTTGATAGTAGCATAGTTGGGATGGACAGTAGCTAGCGCATTGGTTTGATAGTAGCATAGTTGGGATGGACAGTAGCTAGCGCTTTGGTTTGACAGTAGCATAGTTGGGATGGACAGTAGCTAGCGCATTGGTTTGATAGTAGCATAGTTGGGATGGACAGTAGCTTGCACATTGGTTTGATGGATGGACAGTAGCTAGCACATTGGTTTGATGGATGGACAGTAGCTAGCACATTGGTTTGATAGTAGCATAGTTGGGATGGACAGTAGCTAGCACATTGGTTTGATAGCAGCATAGTTGGGATGGACAGTAGCTTGCACATTGGTTTGATAGTAGCATAGTTGGGATGGACAGTAGCTAGCGCATGGGTTTGATAGTAGCATAGTTGTGATGGACAGTAGCTAGCACATTGGTTTGATAGTAGCATAGTTGGGATGGACAGTAGCTAGCGCATTGGTTTGATAGTAGCATAGTTGGGATGGACAGTAGCTAGCGCATTGGTTTGATAGTAGCATAGTTGGAATGGACAGTAGCTAGCGCATTGGTTTGATAGTAGCATAGTTGGGATGGACAGTAGCTAGCGCATTGGTTTGATGGATGGACAGTAGCTAGCGCATTGGTTAGATAGTAGCCTAGTTGTGATGGACAGTAGCTAGCATATTGGTTTGATAGTAGCCTAGTTGGGATGGACAGTAGCTAGCGCATTGGTTTGATAGTAGCATAGTTGGGATGGACAGTAGCTAGCGCATTGGTTTGATAGTAGCATAGTTGGGATGGACAGTAGCTAGCGCATTGGTTTGATAGTAGCATAGTTGGGATGGACAGTAGCTAGCGCATTGGTTTGATAGTAGCATAGTTGGGATGGACAGTAGCTAGCGCATTGGTTTGATAGTAGCATAGTTGGGATGGACAGTAGCTAGCGCATTGGTTTGATAGTAGCATAGTTGGGATGGACAGTAGCTAGCGCATTGGTTTGATAGTAGCATAGTTGGGATGGACAGTAGCTAGCGCTTTGGTTTGACAGTAGCATAGTTGGGATGGACAGTAGCTAGCGCATTGGTTTGATAGTAGCATAGTTGGGATGGACAGTAGCTAGCACATTGGTTTGATGGATGGACAGTAGCTAGCACATTGGTTTGATGGATGGACAGTAGCTAGCACATTGGTTTGATAGTAGCATAGTTGGGATGGACAGTAGCTAGCACATTGGTTTGATAGCAGCATAGTTGGGATGGACAGTAGCTAGCACATTGGTTTGATAGTAGCATAGTTGGGATGGACAGTAGCTAGCGCATGGGTTTGATAGTAGCATAGTTGGGATGGACAGTAGCTAGCGCATTGGTTTGATAGTAGCATAGTTGGGATGGACAGTAGCTAGCGCATTGGTTTGATAGTAGCATAGTTGGGATGGACTGTAGCTAGCGCATTGGTTTGATAGTAGCATAGTTGGAATGGACAGTAGCTAGCGCATTGGTTTGACAGTAGCATAGTTGGGATGGACAGTAGCTAGCGCATTGGTTTGACAGTAGCATAGTTGGGATGGACAGTAGCTAGCGCATTGGTTTGACAGTGGCATAGTTGGGATAGACAGTAGCTAGCGCATTGGTTTGATAGTGGCATAGTTGGGATGGACAGTAGCTAGCGCATTGGTTTGACAGTAGCATAGTTGGGATGGACAGTAGCTAGCGCATTGGTTTGATAGTAGCATAGTTGGGATGGACAGTAGCTAGCGCATTGGTTTGATAGTAGCATAGTTGGGATGGACAATAGCTAGCGCATTGGTTTGATAGTAGCATAGTTGGGATGGACAGTAGCTAGCGCATTGGTTTGATAGTAGCATAGTTGGGATGGACAGTAGCTAGCGCATTGGTTTGATAGTAGCATAGTTGGGATGGACAGTAGCTAGCACATTGGTTTGATAGTAGCATAGTTGGGATGGACAGTAGCTAGCACATTGGTTTGATAGTAGCATAGTTGGGATGGACAGTAGCTAGCACATTGGTTTGATAGTAGCATAGTTGGGATGGACAGTAGCTAGCGCATTGGTTTGATAGTAGCATAGTTGGGATGGACAGTAGCTAGCGCATTGGTTTGATAGTAGCATAGTTGGGATGGACAGTAGCTAGCGCTTTGGTTTGACAGTAGCATAGTTGGGATGGACAGTAGCTAGCGCATTGGTTTGATAGTAGCATAGTTGGGATGGACAGTAGCTTGCACATTGGTTTGATG
Organism: Borostomias antarcticus; assembly: GCF_949987555.1. Classification (NCBI taxonomy): domain Eukaryota; kingdom Metazoa; phylum Chordata; class Actinopteri; order Stomiiformes; family Stomiidae; genus Borostomias; species Borostomias antarcticus. Next base: position 12,664,652 of record NC_140234.1, read on the forward strand.
GATGGACAGTAGCTAGCACATTGGTTTGATGGATGGACAGTAGCTAGCACATTGGTTTGATAGTAGCATAGTTGGGATGGACAGTAGCTAGCACATTGGTTTGATAGCAGCATAGTTGGGATGGACAGTAGCTAGCACATTGGTTTGATAGTAGCATAGTTGGGATGGACAGTAGCTAGCGCATGGGTTTGATAGTAGCATAGTTGTGATGGACAGTAGCTAGCACATTGGTTTGATAGTAGCATAGTTGGGATGGACAGTAGCTAGCGCATTGGTTTGATAGTAGCATAGTTGGGATGGACAGTAGCTAGCGCATTGGTTTGATAGTAGCATAGTTGGAATGGACAGTAGCTAGCGCATTGGTTTGATAGTAGCATAGTTGGGATGGACAGTAGCTAGCGCATTGGTTTGATGGATGGACAGTAGCTAGCGCATTGGTTAGATAGTAGCCTAGTTGTGATGGACAGTAGCTAGCATATTGGTTTGATAGTAGCCTAGTTGGGATGGACAGTAGCTAGCGCATTGGTTTGATAGTAGCATAGTTGGGATGGACAGTAGCTAGCGCATTGGTTTGATAGTAGCATAGTTGGGATGGACAGTAGCTAGCGCATTGGTTTGATAGTAGCATAGTTGGGATGGACAGTAGCTAGCGCATTGGTTTGATAGTAGCATAGTTGGGATGGACAGTAGCTAGCGCATTGGTTTGATAGTAGCATAGTTGGGATGGACAGTAGCTAGCGCATTGGTTTGATAGTAGCATAGTTGGGATGGACAGTAGCTAGCGCATTGGTTTGATAGTAGCATAGTTGGGATGGACAGTAGCTAGCGCTTTGGTTTGACAGTAGCATAGTTGGGATGGACAGTAGCTAGCGCATTGGTTTGATAGTAGCATAGTTGGGATGGACAGTAGCTAGCACATTGGTTTGATGGATGGACAGTAGCTAGCACATTGGTTTGATGGATGGACAGTAGCTAGCACATTGGTTTGATAGTAGCATAGTTGGGATGGACAGTAGCTAGCACATTGGTTTGATAGCAGCATAGTTGGGATGGACAGTAGCTAGCACATTGGTTTGATAGTAGCATAGTTGGGATGGACAGTAGCTAGCGCATGGGTTTGATAGTAGCATAGTTGGGATGGACAGTAGCTAGCGCATTGGTTTGATAGTAGCATAGTTGGGATGGACAGTAGCTAGCGCATTGGTTTGATAGTAGCATAGTTGGGATGGACTGTAGCTAGCGCATTGGTTTGATAGTAGCATAGTTGGAATGGACAGTAGCTAGCGCATTGGTTTGACAGTAGCATAGTTGGGATGGACAGTAGCTAGCGCATTGGTTTGACAGTAGCATAGTTGGGATGGACAGTAGCTAGCGCATTGGTTTGACAGTGGCATAGTTGGGATAGACAGTAGCTAGCGCATTGGTTTGATAGTGGCATAGTTGGGATGGACAGTAGCTAGCGCATTGGTTTGACAGTAGCATAGTTGGGATGGACAGTAGCTAGCGCATTGGTTTGATAGTAGCATAGTTGGGATGGACAGTAGCTAGCGCATTGGTTTGATAGTAGCATAGTTGGGATGGACAGTAGCTAGCGCATTGGTTTGATAGTAGCATAGTTGGGATGGACAGTAGCTAGCGCATTGGTTTGATAGTAGCATAGTTGGGATGGACAGTAGCTAGCGCATTGGTTTGATAGTAGCATAGTTGGGATGGACAGTAGCTAGCGCATTGGTTTGATAGTAGCATAGTTGGGATGGACAGTAGCTAGCGCTTTGGTTTGACAGTAGCATAGTTGGGATGGACAGTAGCTAGCGCATTGGTTTGATAGTAGCATAGTTGGGATGGACAGTAGCTAGCACATTGGTTTGATGGATGGACAGTAGCTAGCACATTGGTTTGATGGATGGACAGTAGCTAGCACATTGGTTTGATAGTAGCATAGTTGGGATGGACAGTAGCTAGCACATTGGTTTGATAGCAGCATAGTTGGGATGGACAGTAGCTAGCACATTGGTTTGATAGTAGCATAGTTGGGATGGACAGTAGCTAGCGCATGGGTTTGATAGTAGCATAGTTGGGATGGACAGTAGCTAGCGCATTGGTTTGATAGTAGCATAGTTGGGATGGACAGTAGCTAGCGCATTGGTTTGATAGTAGCATAGTTGGGATGGACTGTAGCTAGCGCATTGGTTTGATAGTAGCATAGTTGGAATGGACAGTAGCTAGCGCATTGGTTTGACAGTAGCATAGTTGGGATGGACAGTAGCTAGCGCATTGGTTTGACAGTAGCATAGTTGGGATGGACAGTAGCTAGCGCATTGGTTTGACAGTGGCATAGTTGGGATAGACAGTAGCTAGCGCATTGGTTTGATAGTGGCATAGTTGGGATGGACAGTAGCTAGCGCATTGGTTTGACAGTAGCATAGTTGGGATGGACAGTAGCTAGCGCATTGGTTTGATAGTAGCATAGTTGGGATGGACAGTAGCTAGCGCATTGGTTTGATAGTAGCATAGTTGGGATGGACAGTAGCTAGCGCATTGGTTTGATAGTAGCATAGTTGGGATGGACAGTAGCTAGCGCATTGGTTTGATAGTAGCATAGTTGGGATGGACAGTAGCTAGCGCATTGGTTTGATAGTAGCATAGTTGGGATGGACAGTAGCTAGCGCTTTGGTTTGACAGTAGCATAGTTGGGATGGACAGTAGCTAGCGCATTGGTTTGATAGTAGAATAGTTGGGATGGACAGTAGCTAGCACATTGGTTTGATGGATGGACAGTAGCTAGCACATTGGTTTGATGGATGGACAGTAGCTAGCACATTGGTTTGATAGTAGCATAGTTGGGATGGACAGTAGCTAGCACATTGGTTTGATAGCAGCATAGTTGGGATGGACAGTAGCTACCACATTGGTTTGATAGTAGCATAGTTGGGATGGACAGTAGCTAGCGCATGGGTTTGATAGTACTATAGTTGGGATGGACAGTAGCTAGCACATTGGTTTGATAGTAGCATAGTTGGGATGGACAGTAGCTAGCGCATTGGTTTGATAGTAGCATAGTTGGGATGGACAGTAGCTAGCGCATTGGTTTGATAGTAGCATAGTTGGGATGGACAGTAGCTAGCGCATTGGTTTGATAGTAGCATAGTTGGGATGGACAGTAGCTAGCGCATTGGTTTGATGGATGGACAGTAGCTAGCGCATTGGTTAGATAGTAGCCTAGTTGGGATGGACAGTAGCTAGCGCATTGGTTTGATAGTAGCATAGTTGGGATGGACAGTAGCTAGCGCATTGGTTTGATAGTAGCATAGTTGGGATGGACAGTAGCTAGCGCATTGGTTTGATAGTAGCATAGTTGGGATGGACAGTAGCTAGCGCATTGGTTTGATAGTAGCATAGTTGGGATGGACACTAGCTAGCGCATTGGTTTGATAGTAGCATAGTTGGGATGGACAGTAGCTAGTGCATTGGTTTGATAGTAGCATAGTTGGGATGGACAGTAGCTAGCGCATTGGTTTGATAGTAGCATAGTTGGGATGGACAGTAGCTAGCGCATTGGTTTGATAGTAGCATAGTTGGGATGGACAGTAGCTAGCGCATTGGTTTGATAGTAGCATAGTTGGGATGGACAGTAGCTAGCGCATTGGTTTGATAGTAGCATAGTTGGGATGGACAGTAGCTAGCGCTTTGGTTTGACAGTAGCATAGTTGGGATGGACAGTAGCTAGCGCATTGGTTTGATAGTAGCATAGTTGGGATGGACAGTAGCTAGCACATTGGTTTGATGGATGGACAGTAGCTAGCACATTGGTTTGATGGATGGACAGTAGCTAGCACATTGGTTTGATAGTAGCATAGTTGGGATGGACAGTAGCTAGCGCATTGGTTTGATAGTAGCATAGTTGGGATGGACAGTAGCTAGCGCATTGGTTTTATAGTGGCATAGTTGGGATGGACAGTAGCTAGCGCATTGGTTTGATAGTGGCATAGTTGGGATGGACAGTAGCTAGTGCATTGGTTTGATAGTAGCATAGTTGGGAGGACAGTAGCTAGTGCATTGGTTTGACAGTAGCATAGTTGGGATGGACATTAGCTAGCGCATTGGTTTGACAGTAGCATAGTTGGGATGGACAGTAGCTAGCGCATTGGTTTGATAGTGGCATAGTTGGGATGGACAGTAGCTAGTGCATTGGTTTGATAGTAGCATAGTTGGGATGGACAGTAGCTAGCGCATTGGTTTGATAGTAGCCTAGTTGGGATGGACAGTAGCTAGCGCATTGGTTTGATAGTAGCATAGTTGGGATGGACAGTAGCTAGCGCATTGGTTCGATAGTAGCATAGTTGGGATGGACTGTAGCTAGCGCATTGGTTTGATAGTAGCATAGTTGCAATGGACAGTAGCTAGCGCATTGGTTTGACAGTAGCATAGTTGGGATGGACAGTAGCTAGCGCATTGGTTTGACAGTAGCATAGTTGGGATGGACAGTAGCTAGCGCATTGGTTTGACAGTAGCATAGTTGGGATGGACAGTAGCTAGCGCATTGGTTTGATAGTGGCATAGTTGGGATAGACAGTAGCTAGCACATTGGTTTGATAGAAGCATAGTTGGGATGGACAGTAGCTAGCGCATTGGTTTGATAGTAGCATAGTTGGGATGGACAGTAGCTGGCGCATTGGTTTGATAGTAGCATAGTTGGGATGGACAGTAGCTAGCGCATTGGTTTGATAGTAGCATAGTTGGGATGGACTGTAGCTAGCGCATTGGTTTGATAGTAGCATAGTTGGTATGGACAGTATCTAGCGCATTGGTTTGACAGTGGCATAGTTGGGAAAGACAGTAGCCAGCGCATTGGTTTGATAGTGGCATAGTTGGGATGGACAGTAGCTAGCACATTGGTTTGATAGCAGCATAGTTGGGATGGACAGTAGCTAGCACATTGGTTTGATAGTAGCATAGTTGGGATGGACAGTAGCTAGCACATTGGTTTTATGGATGGACAGTAGCTAGCACATTGGTTTGATGGATGGACAGTAGCTAGCACATTGGTTTGATAGTATCATAGTTGGGATGGACAGTAGCTAGCACATTGGTTTGATAGCAGCATAGTTGGGATGGACAGTAGCTAGCACATTGGTTTGATAGTAGCATAGTTGGGATGGACAGTAGCTAGCGCATGGGTTTGATAGTAGCATAGTTGGGATGGACAGTAGCTAGCACATTGGTTTGATAGTAGCATAGTTGGGATGGACAGTAGCTAGCGCATTGGTTTGATAGTAGCATAGTTGGGATGGACAGTAGCTAGCGCATTGGTTTGATAGTAGCATAGTTGGGATGGACAGTAGCTAGCGCATTGGTTTGATAGTAGCATAGTTGGGATGGACAGTAGCTAGCGCATTGGTTTGATGGATGGACAGTAGCTAGCGCATTGGGTAGATAGTAGCCTAGTTGGGATGGACAGTAGCTAGCGCATTGGTTTGATAGTAGCATAGTTGGGATGGACAGTAGCTAGCGCATTGGTTTGATAGTAGCATAGTTGGGATGGACAGTAGCTAGCGCATTGGTTTGATAGTAGCATAGTTGGGATGGACAGTAGCTAGCGCATTGGTTTGATAGTAGCATAGTTGGGATGGACAGTAGCTAGCGCATTGGTTTGATAGTAGCATAGTTGGGATGGACAGTAGCTAGTGCATTGGTTTGATAGTAGCATAGTTGGGATGGACAGTAGCTAGCGCATTGGTTTGATAGTAGCATAGTTGGGATGGACAGTAGCTAGCGCATTGGTTTGATAGTAGCATAGTTGGGATGGACAGTAGCTAGCGCATTGGTTTGATAGTAGCATAGTTGGGATGGACAGTAGCTAGCGCATTGGTTTGATAGTAGCATAGTTGGGATGGACAGTAGCTAGCGCTTTGGTTTGACAGTAGCATAGTTGGGATGGACAGTAGCTAGCGCATTGGTTTGATAGTAGCATAGTTGGGATGGACAGTAGCTAGCACATTGGTTTGATGGATGGACAGTAGCTAGCACATTGGTTTGATGGATGGACAGTAGCTAGCACATTGGTTTGATAGTAGCATAGTTGGGATGGACAGTAGCTAGCGCATTGGTTTGATAGTAGCATAGTTGGGATGGACAGTAGCTAGCGCATTGGTTTGATAGTAGCCTAGTTGGGATGGACAGTAGCTAGCGCATTGGTTTGATAGTAGCATAGTTGGGATGGACAGTAGCTAGCGCATTGGTTCGATAGTAGCATAGTTGGGATGGACTGTAGCTAGCGCATTGGTTTGATAGTAGCATAGTTGCAATGGACAGTAGCTAGCGCATTGGTTTGATAGTAGCCTAGTTGGGATGGACAGTAGCTAGCGCATTGGTTTGATAGTAGCATAGTTGGGATGGACAGTAGCTAGCGCATTGGTTCGATAGTAGCATAGTTGGGATGGACTGTAGCTAGCGCATTGGTTTGATAGTAGCATAGTTGCAATGGACAGTAGCTAGCGCATTGGTTTGACAGTAGCATAGTTGGGATGGACAGTAGCTAGCGCATTGGTTTGACAGTAGCATAGTTGGGATGGACAGTAGCTAGCGCATTGGTTTGACAGTAGCATAGTTGGGATGGACAGTAGCTGGCGCATTGGTTTGATAGTAGCATAGTTGGGATGGACAGTAGCTAGCGCATTGGTTTGATAGTAGCATAGTTGGGATGGACTGTAGCTAGCGCATTGGTTTGATAGTAGCATAGTTGGTATGGACAGTATCTAGCGCATTGGTTTGACAGTGGCATAGTTGGGAAAGACAGTAGCTAGCGCATTGGTTTGATAGTGGCATAGTTGGGATGGACAGTAGCTAGCACATTGGTTTGATAGCAGCATAGTTGGGATGGACAGTAGCTAGCACATTGGTTTGATAGTAGCATAGTTGGGATGGACAGTAGCTAGCGCATTGGTTTGATAGTAGCATAGTTGGGATGGACAGTAGCTAGCACATTGGTTTGATAGTAGCATAGTTGGGATTGACAGTAGCTAGCACATTGGTTTGATAGTAGCATAGTTGGGATGGACAGTAGCTAGCACATTGGTTTGATAGCAGCATAGTTGGGATGGACAGTAGCTAGCACATTGGTTTGATAGTAGCATAGTTGGGATTGACAGTAGCTAGCACATTGGTTTGATAGTAGCATAGTTGGGATGGACAGTAGCTATTACATTGGTTTGATAGCATAGTTGGAATGGACAGTAGCTAGCACATTGGTTTGATAGTAGCCTAGTTGGGATGGACAGTAGCTAGCACATTGGTTTGATAGTAGCATAGTTGGGATGGACAGTAGCTAGAGCATTGGTTTGACAGTAGCATAGTTGGGATGGACAGTAGCTAGCGCATTGGTTTGACAGTGGCATAGTTGGGATAGACAGTAGCTAGCGCAGTGGTTTGATAGTGGCATAGTTGGGATAGACAGTAGCTAGCGCATTGGTTTGATAGTGGCATAGTTGGGATGGACAGTAGCTAGCACATTGGTTTGATAGCGGCATAGTTGGGATGGACAGTAGCTAGCACATTGGTTTGATGGATGGACAGTAGCTAGCGCATTGGTTTGATAGTAGCATAGTTGGGATGGACAGTAGCTAGCGCATTGGTTTGATAGTAGCATAGTTGGGATGGACAGTAGCTAGCGCATTGGTTTGATAGTAGCATAGTTGGGATGGACAGTAGCTAGCGCATTGGTTTGATAGTGGCACAGTTGGGATGGACAGTAGCTGGCGCATTGGTTTGATAGTAGCATAGTTGGGATGGACAGTAGCTAGCGCATTGGTTTGATAGTAGCATAGTTGGGATGGACAGTAGCTAGCGCATTGGTTTGATAGTAGCATAGTTGGGATGGACAGTAGCTAGCGCATTGGTTTGATAGTAGCATAGTTGGGATGGACAGTAGCTAGCGCATTGGTTTGACAGTAGCATAGTTGGGATGGACAGTAGCTAGCGCATTGGTTTGATAGTAGCATAGTTGGGATGGACAGTAGCTAGCGCATTGGTTTGATAGTGGCATAGTTGGGATGGACAGTAGCTAACGCATTGGTTTGATGGATGGACAGTAGCTAGCGCATTGGTTTGATAGTAGCCTAGTTGGGATGGACAGTAGCTAGCACATTGGTTTGATAGTAGCATAGTTGGGATGGACAGTAGCTAGCACATTGGTTTGATAGTAGCATAGTTGGGATGGACAGTAGCTAGCACATTGGTTTGATAGTAGCATAGTTGGGATGGACAGTAGCTAGCACATTGGTTTGATAGTAGCATAGTTGGGATGGACAGTAGCTAGCGCATTGGTTTGATAGTAGCATAGTTGGGATGGACAGTAGATAGCACATTGGTTTGATAGTAGCATAGTTGGGATGGACAGTAGCTAGCACATTGGTTTGATAGTAGCATAGTTGGGATGGACAGTAGCTAGCACATTGGTTTGATAGTAGCATAGTTGGGATGGACAGTAGCTAGCGCATTGGTTTGATAGTGGCATAGTTGGGATGGACAGTAGCTAGCGCATTGGTTTGATGGATGGACAGTAGCTAGCGCATTGGTTTGATAGTAGCCTAGTTGGGATGGACAGTAGCTAGCACATTGGTTTGATAGTAGCATAGTTGGGATGGACAGTAGCTAGCACATTGGTTTGATAGTAGCATAGTTGGGATGGACAGTAGCTAGCGCATTGGTTTGATAGTAGCATAGTTGGGATGGACAGTAGCTAGCGCATTGGTTTGATAGTAGCATAGTTGGGATGGACAGTAGCTAGCGCATTGGTTTGATAGTAGCATAGTTGGGATGGACAGTAGCTAGCGCATTGGTTTGATAGTAGCATAGTTGGGATGGACAGTAGCTAGCGCATTGGTTTGATAGTAGCATAGTTGGGATGGACAGTAGCTAGTGCATTGGTTTGATAGTAGCATAGTTGGGATGGACAGTAGCTAGCGCATTGGTTTGATAGTAGCATAGTTGGGATGGACAGTAGCTAGCGCATTGGTTTGATAGTTGCATAGTTGGGATGGACAGTAGCTAGTGCATTGGTTTGATAGTAGCATAGTTGGGATGGACAGTAGCTAGCGCATTGGTTTGACAGTAGCATAGTTGGGATGGACAGTAGCTAGCGCATTGGTTTGATAGTAGCATAGTTGGGATGGACTGTAGCTAGCGCATTGGCTTGATAGTAGCATAGTTGGAATGGACAGTAGCTAGCGCATTGGTTTGATAGTAGCATAGTTGGGATGGACTGTAGCTAGCGCATTGGTTTGATAGTAGCATAGTTGCAATGGACAGTAGCTAGCGCATTGGTTTGACAGTAGCATAGTTGGGATGGACAGTAGCTAGCGCATTGGTTTGACAGTAGCATAGTTGGGATGGAAAGTAGCTAGCGCATTTCATTTGATAGTGGCATAGTTGGGATAGACAGTAGCTAGCACATTGGTTTGATAGAAGCATAGTTGGGATGGACAGTAGCTAGCGCATTGGTTTGATAGTAGCATAGTTGGGATGGACAGTAGCTAGCACATTGGTTTGATAGCAGCATAGTTGGGATGGACAGTAGCTACCACATTGGTTTGATAGTAGCATAGTTGGGATGGACAGTAGCTAGCGCATGGGTTTGATAGTACTATAGTTGGGATGGACAGTAGCTAGCACATTGGTTTGATAGTAGCATAGTTGGGATGGACAGTAGCTAGCGCATTGGTTTGATAGTAGCATAGTTGGGATGGACAGTAGCTAGCGCATTGGTTTGATAGTAGCATAGTTGGGATGGACAGTAGCTAGCGCATTGGTTTGATAGTAGCATAGTTGGGATGGACAGTAGCTAGCGCATTGGTTTGATGGATGGACAGTAGCTAGCGCATTGGTTAGATAGTAGCCTAGTTGGGATGGACAGTAGCTAGCGCATTGGTTTGATAGTAGCATAGTTGGGATGGACAGTAGCTAGCGCATTGGTTTGATAGTAGCATAGTTGGGATGGACAGTAGCTAGCGCATTGGTTTGATAGTAGCATAGTTGGGATGGACAGTAGCTAGCGCATTGGTTTGATAGTAGCATAGTTGGGATGGACACTAGCTAGCGCATTGGTTTGATAGTAGCATAGTTGGGATGGACAGTAGCTAGTGCATTGGTTTGATAGTAGCATAGTTGGGATGGACAGTAGCTAGCGCATTGGTTTGATAGTAGCATAGTTGGGATGGACAGTAGCTAGCGCATTGGTTTGATAGTAGCATAGTTGGGATGGACAGTAGCTAGCGCATTGGTTTGATAGTAGCATAGTTGGGATGGACAGTAGCTAGCGCATTGGTTTGATAGTAGCATAGTTGGGATGGACAGTAGCTAGCGCTTTGGTTTGACAGTAGCATAGTTGGGATGGACAGTAGCTAGCGCATTGGTTTGATAGTAGCATAGTTGGGATGGACAGTAGCTAGCACATTGGTTTGATGGATGGACAGTAGCTAGCACATTGGTTTGATGGATGGACAGTAGCTAGCACATTGGTTTGATAGTAGCATAGTTGGGATGGACAGTAGCTAGCGCATTGGTTTGATAGTAGCATAGTTGGGATGGACAGTAGCTAGCGCATTGGTTTTATAGTGGCATAGTTGGGATGGACAGTAGCTAGCGCATTGGTTTGATAGTGGCATAGTTGGGATGGACAGTAGCTAGTGCATTGGTTTGATAGTAGCATAGTTGGGAGGACAGTAGCTAGTGCATTGGTTTGACAGTAGCATAGTTGGGATGGACATTAGCTAGCGCATTGGTTTGACAGTAGCATAGTTGGGATGGACAGTAGCTAGCGCATTGGTTTGATAGTGGCATAGTTGGGATGGACAGTAGCTAGTGCATTGGTTTGATAGTAGCATAGTTGGGATGGACAGTAGCTAGCGCATTGGTTTGATAGTAGCCTAGTTGGGATGGACAGTAGCTAGCGCATTGGTTTGATAGTAGCATAGTTGGGATGGACAGTAGCTAGCGCATTGGTTCGATAGTAGCATAGTTGGGATGGACTGTAGCTAGCGCATTGGTTTGATAGTAGCATAGTTGCAATGGACAGTAGCTAGCGCATTGGTTTGACAGTAGCATAGTTGGGATGGACAGTAGCTAGCGCATTGGTTTGACAGTAGCATAGTTGGGATGGACAGTAGCTAGCGCATTGGTTTGACAGTAGCATAGTTGGGATGGACAGTAGCTAGCGCATTGGTTTGATAGTGGCATAGTTGGGATAGACAGTAGCTAGCACATTGGTTTGATAGAAGCATAGTTGGGATGGACAGTAGCTAGCGCATTGGTTTGATAGTAGCATAGTTGGGATGGACAGTAGCTGGCGCATTGGTTTGATAGTAGCATAGTTGGGATGGACAGTAGCTAGCGCATTGGTTTGATAGTAGCATAGTTGGGATGGACTGTAGCTAGCGCATTGGTTTGATAGTAGCATAGTTGGTATGGACAGTATCTAGCGCATTGGTTTGACAGTGGCATAGTTGGGAAAGACAGTAGCCAGCGCATTGGTTTGATAGTGGCATAGTTGGGATGGACAGTAGCTAGCACATTGGTTTGATAGCAGCATAGTTGGGATGGACAGTAGCTAGCACATTGGTTTGATAGTAGCATAGTTGGGATGGACAGTAGCTAGCACATTGGTTTTATGGATGGACAGTAGCTAGCACATTGGTTTGATGGATGGACAGTAGCTAGCACATTGGTTTGATAGTAGCATAGTTGGGATGGACAGTAGCTAGCACATTGGTTTGATAGCAGCATAGTTGGGATGGACAGTAGCTAGCACATTGGTTTGATAGTAGCATAGTTGGGATGGACAGTAGCTAGCGCATGGGTTTGATAGTAGCATAGTTGGGATGGACAGTAGCTAGCACATTGGTTTGATAGTAGCATAGTTGGGATGGACAGTAGCTAGCGCATTGGTTTGATAGTAGCATAGTTGGGATGGACAGTAGCTAGCGCATTGGTTTGATAGTAGCATAGTTGGGATGGACAGTAGCTAGCGCATTGGTTTGATAGTAGCATAGTTGGGATGGACAGTAGCTAGCGCATTGGTTTGATGGATGGACAGTAGCTAGCGCATTGGGTAGATAGTAGCCTAGTTGGGATGGACAGTAGCTAGCGCATTGGTTTGATAGTAGCATAGTTGGGATGGACAGTAGCTAGCGCATTGGTTTGATAGTAGCATAGTTGGGATGGACAGTAGCTAGCGCATTGGTTTGATAGTAGCATAGTTGGGATGGACAGTAGCTAGCGCATTGGTTTGATAGTAGCATAGTTGGGATGGACAGTAGCTAGCGCATTGGTTTGATAGTAGCATAGTTGGGATGGACAGTAGCTAGTGCATTGGTTTGATAGTAGCATAGTTGGGATGGACAGTAGCTAGCGCATTGGTTTGATAGTAGCATAGTTGGGATGGACAGTAGCTAGCGCATTGGTTTGATAGTAGCATAGTTGGGATGGACAGTAGCTAGCGCATTGGTTTGATAGTAGCATAGTTGGGATGGACAGTAGCTAGCGCATTGGTTTGATAGTAGCATAGTTGGGATGGACAGTAGCTAGCGCTTTGGTTTGACAGTAGCATAGTTGGGATGGACAGTAGCTAGCGCATTGGTTTGATAGTAGCATAGTTGGGATGGACAGTAGCTAGCACATTGGTTTGATGGATGGACAGTAGCTAGCACATTGGTTTGATGGATGGACAGTAGCTAGCACATTGGTTTGATAGTAGCATAGTTGGGATGGACAGTAGCTAGCGCATTGGTTTGATAGTAGCATAGTTGGGATGGACAGTAGCTAGCGCATTGGTTTGATAGTAGCCTAGTTGGGATGGACAGTAGCTAGCGCATTGGTTTGATAGTAGCATAGTTGGGATGGACAGTAGCTAGCGCATTGGTTCGATAGTAGCATAGTTGGGATGGACTGTAGCTAGCGCATTGGTTTGATAGTAGCATAGTTGCAATGGACAGTAGCTAGCGCATTGGTTTGACAGTAGCATAGTTGGGATGGACAGTAGCTAGCGCATTGGTTTGACAGTAGCATAGTTGGGATGGACAGTAGCTAGCGCATTGGTTTGACAGTAGCATAGTTGGGATGGACAGTAGCTAGCGCATTGGTTTGATAGTGGCATAGTTGGGATAGACAGTAGCTAGCACATTGGTTTGATAGAAGCATAGTTGGGATGGACAGTAGCTAGCGCATTGGTTTGATAGTAGCATAGTTGGGATGGACAGTAGCTGGCGCATTGGTTTGATAGTAGCATAGTTGGGATGGACAGTAGCTAGCGCATTGGTTTGATAGTAGCATAGTTGGGATGGACTGTAGCTAGCGCATTGGTTTGATAGTAGCATAGTTGGTATGGACAGTATCTAGCGCATTGGTTTGACAGTGGCATAGTTGGGAAAGACAGTAGCTAGCGCATTGGTTTGATAGTGGCATAGTTGGGATGGACAGTAGCTAGCACATTGGTTTGATAGCAGCATAGTTGGGATGGACAGTAGCTAGCACATTGGTTTGATAGTAGCATAGTTGGGATGGACAGTAGCTAGCGCATTGGTTTGATAGTAGCATAGTTGGGATGGACAGTAGCTAGCACATTGGTTTGATAGTAGCATAGTTGGGATTGACAGTAGCTAGCACATTGGTTTGATAGTAGCATAGTTGGGATGGACAGTAGCTAGCACATTGGTTTGATAGCAGCATAGTTGGGATGGACAGTAGCTAGCACATTGGTTTGATAGTAGCATAGTTGGGATTGACAGTAGCTAGCACATTGGTTTGATAGTAGCATAGTTGGGATGGACAGTAGCTATTACATTGGTTTGATAGCATAGTTGGAATGGACAGTAGCTAGCACATTGGTTTGATAGTAGCCTAGTTGGGATGGACAGTAGCTAGCACATTGGTTTGATAGTAGCATAGTTGGGATGGACAGTAGCTAGAGCATTGGTTTGACAGCAGCATAGTTGGGATGGACAGTAGCTAGCGCATTGGTTTGACAGTGGCATAGTTGGGATAGACAGTAGCTAGCGCAGTGGTTTGATAGTGGCATAGTTGGGATAGACAGTAGCTAGCGCATTGGTTTGATAGTGGCATAGTTGGGATGGACAGTAGCTAGCACATTGGTTTGATAGCGGCATAGTTGGGATGGACAGTAGCTAGCACATTGGTTTGATGGATGGACAGTAGCTAGCGCATTGGTTTGATAGTAGCATAGTTGGGATGGACAGTAGCTAGCGCATTGGTTTGATAGTAGCATAGTTGGGATGGACAGTAGCTAGCGCATTGGTTTGATAGTAGCATAGTTGGGATGGACAGTAGCTAGCGCATTGGTTTGATAGTGGCACAGTTGGGATGGACAGTAGCTGGCGCATTGGTTTGATAGTAGCATAGTTGGGATGGACAGTAGCTAGCGCATTGGTTTGATAGTAGCATAGTTGGGATGGACAGTAGCTAGCGCATTGGTTTGATAGTAGCATAGTTGGGATGGACAGTAGCTAGCGCATTGGTTTGATAGTAGCATAGTTGGGATGGACAGTAGCTAGCGCATTGGTTTGACAGTAGCATAGTTGGGATGGACAGTAGCTAGCGCATTGGTTTGATAGTAGCATAGTTGGGATGGACAGTAGCTAGCGCATTGGTTTGATAGTGGCATAGTTGGGATGGACAGTAGCTAGCGCATTGGTTTGATGGATGGACAGTAGCTAGCGCATTGGTTTGATAGTAGCCTAGTTGGGATGGACAGTAGCTAGCACATTGGTTTGATAGTAGCATAGTTGGGATGGACAGTAGCTAGCACATTGGTTTGATAGTAGCATAGTTGGGATGGACAGTAGCTAGCACATTGGTTTGATAGTAGCATAGTTGGGATGGACAGTAGCTAGCACATTGGTTTGATAGTAGCATAGTTGGGATGGACAGTAGCTAGCGCATTGGTTTGATAGTAGCATAGTTGGGATGGACAGTAGCTAGCACATTGGTTTGATAGTAGCATAGTTGGGATGGACAGTAGCTAGCACATTGGTTTGATAGTAGCATAGTTGGGATGGACAGTAGCTAGCACATTGGTTTGATAGTAGCATAGTTGGGATGGACAGTAGCTAGCGCATTGGTTTGATAGTGGCATAGTTGGGATGGACAGTAGCTAGCGCATTGGTTTGATGGATGGACAGTAGCTAGCGCATTGGTTTGATAGTAGCCTAGTTGGGATGGACAGTAGCTAGCACATTGGTTTGATAGTAGCATAGTTGGGATGGACAGTAGCTAGCACATTGGTTTGATAGTAGCATAGTTGGGATGGACAGTAGCTAGCGCATTGGTTTGATAGTAGCATAGTTGGGATGGACAGTAGCTAGCGCATTGGTTTGATAGTAGCATAGTTGGGATGGACAGTAGCTAGCGCATTGGTTTGATAGTAGCATAGTTGGGATGGACAGTAGCTAGCGCATTGGTTTGATAGTAGCATAGTTGGGATGGACAGTAGCTAGCGCATTGGTTTGATAGTAGCATAGTTGGGATGGACAGTAGCTAGTGCATTGGTTTGATAGTAGCATAGTTGGGATGGACAGTAGCTAGCGCATTGGTTTGATAGTAGCATAGTTGGGATGGACAGTAGCTAGCGCATTGGTTTGATAGTTGCATAGTTGGGATGGACAGTAGCTAGTGCATTGGTTTGATAGTAGCATAGTTGGGATGGACAGTAGCTAGCGCATTGGTTTGACAGTAGCATAGTTGGGATGGACAGTAGCTAGCGCATTGGTTTGATAGTAGCATAGTTGGGATGGACTGTAGCTAGCGCATTGGCTTGATAGTAGCATAGTTGGAATGGACAGTAGCTAGCGCATTGGTTTGATAGTAGCATAGTTGGGATGGACTGTAGCTAGCGCATTGGTTTGATAGTAGCATAGTTGCAATGGACAGTAGCTAGCGCATTGGTTTGACAGTAGCATAGTTGGGATGGACAGTAGCTAGCGCATTGGTTTGACAGTAGCATAGTTGGGATGGACAGTAGCTAGCGCATTTCATTTGATAGTGGCATAGTTGGGATAGACAGTAGCTAGCACATTGGTTTGATAGAAGCATAGTTGGGATGGACAGTAGCTAGCGCATTGGTTTGATAGTAGCATAGTTGGGATGGACAGTAGCTAGCGCATTGGTTTGATAGTAGCATAGTTGGGATGGACAGTAGCTAGCGCATTGGTTTGATAGTAGCATAGTTGGGATGGACAGTAGCTAGCGCATTGGTTTGATAGTAGCATAGTTGGGATGGACAGTAGCTAGCGCATTGGTTTGACAGTAGCATAGTTGGGATGGACAGTAGCTAGCGCATTGGTTTGATAGTAGCATAGTTGGGATGGACAGTAGCTAGCGCATTGGTTTGATGGATGGACAGTAGCTAGCGCATTGGTTAGATAGTAGCCTAGTTGGGATGGACAGTAGCTAGCACATTGGTTTGATAGTAGCATAGTTGGGATGGACAGTAGCTAGCGCATTGGTTTGATAGTAGCATAGTTGGGATGGACAGTAGCTAGCGCATTGGTTTGATAGTAGCATAGTTGGGATGGACAGTAGCTAGCGCATTGGTTTGATAGTAGCATAGTTGGGATGGACAGTAGCTAGCGCATTGGTTTGATAGTAGCATAGTTGGGATGGACAGTAGCTAGCGCATTGGTTTGATAGTAGCATAGTTGGGATGGACAGTAGCTAGCGCATTGGTTTGATAGTAGCATAGTTGGGATGAACAGTAGCTAGCGCATTGGTTTGATAGTAGCATAGTTGGGATGGACAGTAGCTAGCGCATTGGTTTGATAGTAGCATAGTTGGGATGGACAGTAGCTAGCGCATTGGTTTGATAGTAGCATAGTTGGGATGGACAGTAGCTAGCGCATTGGTTTGATAGTAGCATAGTTGGGATGGACAGTAGCTAGCGCTTTGGTTTGACAGTAGCATAGTTGGGATGGACAGTAGCTAGCGCATTGGTTTGATAGTAGCATAGTTGGAATGGACAGTAGCTAGCACATTGGTTTGATGGATGGACAGTAGCTAGCACATTGGTTTGATGGATGGACAGTAGCTAGCACATTGGTTTGATAGTAGCATAGTTGGGATGGACAGTAGCTAGCGCATTGGTTTGATAGTAGCATAGTTGGGATGGACAGTAGCTAGCGCATTGGTTTGATAGTGGCATAGTTGGGATGGACAGTAGCTAGCGCATTGGTTTGATAGTGGCATAGTTGGGATGGACAGTAGCTAGTGCATTGGTTTGATAGTAGCATAGTTGGGAGGACAGTAGCTAGTGCATTGGTTTGACAGTAGCATAGTTGGGATGGACATTAGCTAGCGCATTGGTTTGACAGTAGCATAGTTGGGATGGACAGTAGCTAGCGCATTGGTTTGATAGTGGCATAGTTGGGATGGACAGTAGCTAGTGCATTGGTTTGATAGTAGCATAGTTGGGATGGACAGTAGCTAGCGCATTGGTTTGATAGTAGCCTAGTTGGGATGGACAGTAGCTAGCGCATTGGTTTGATAGTAGCATAGTTGGGATGGACAGTAGCTAGCGCATTGGTTCGATAGTAGCATAGTTGGGATGGACTGTAGCTAGCGCATTGGTTTGATAGTAGCATAGTTGCAATGGACAGTAGCTAGCGCATTAGTTTGACAGTAGCATAGTTGGGATGGACAGTAGCTAGCGCATTGGTTTGACAGTAGCATAGTTGGGATGGACAGTAGCTAGCGCATTGGTTTGACAGTAGCATAGTTGGGATGGACAGTAGCTAGCGCATTGGTTTGATAGTGGCATAGTTGGGATAGACAGTAGCTAGCACATTGGTTTGATAGAAGCATAGTTGGGATGGACAGTAGCTAGCGCATTGGTTTGATAGTAGCATAGTTGGGATGGACAGTAGCTGGCGCATTGGTTTGATAGTAGCATAGTTGGGATGGACAGTAGCTAGCGCATTGGTTTGATAGTAGCATAGTTGGGATGGACTGTAGCTAGCGCATTGGTTTGATAGTAGCATAGTTGGTATGGACAGTATCTAGCGCATTGGTTTGACAGTGGCATAGTTGGGAAAGACAGTAGCTAGCGCATTGGTTTGATAGTGGCATAGTTGGGATGGACAGTAGCTAGCACATTGGTTTGATAGCAGCATAGTTGGGATGGACAGTAGCTAGCACATTGGTTTGATAGTAGCATAGTTGGGATGGACAGTAGCTAGCGCATTGGTTTGATAGTAGCATAGTTGGGATGGACAGTAGCTAGCACATTGGTTTGATAGTAGCATAGTTGGGATTGACAGTAGCTAGCACATTGGTTTGATAGTAGCATAGTTGGGATGGACAGTAGCTAGCACATTGGTTTGATAGCAGCATAGTTGGGATGGACAGTAGCTAGCACATTGGTTTGATAGTAGCATAGTTGGGATTGACAGTAGCTAGCACATTGGTTTGATAGTAGCATAGTTGGGATGGACAGTAGCTATTACATTGGTTTGATAGCATAGTTGGAATGGACAGTAGCTAGCACATTGGTTTGATAGCATCATAGTTGGGATGGACAGTAGCTAGCACATTGGTTTGATAGTAGCATAGTTGGGATGGACAGTAGCTAGCGCATTGGTTTGATAGTAGCATAGTTGGGATGGACAGTAGCTAGCGCATTGGTTTGACAGTAGCATAGTTGGGATGGACAGTAGCTAGCGCATTGGTTTGATAGTGGCATCGTTGGGATAGACAGTAGCTAGCGCATTGGTTTGATAGTGGCATAGTTGGGATGGACAGTAGCTAGCGCATTGGTTTGATGGATGGACAGTAGCTAGCGCATTGGTTTGATAGTAGCCTAGTTGGGATGGACAGTAGCTAGCACATTGGTTTGATAGTAGCATAGTTGGGATGGACAGTAGCTAGCACATTGGTTTGATAGTAGCATAGTTGGGATGGACAGTAGCTAGCGCATTGGTTTGATGGATGGACAGTAGCTAGCGCATTGGTTTGATAGTAGCCTAGTTGGGATGGACAGTAGCTAGCACATTGGTTTGATAGTAGCATAGTTGGGATGGACAGTAGCTAGCACATTGGTTTGATAGTAGCATAGTTGGGATGGACAGTAGCTAGCGCATTGGTTTGATAGTAGCATAGTTGGGATGGACAGTAGCTAGCGCATTGGTTTGATAGTAGCATAGTTGGGATGGACAGTAGCTAGCGCATTGGTTTGATAGTAGCATAGTTGGGATGGACAGTAGCTAGCGCATTGGTTTGATAGTAGCATAGTTGGGATGGACAGTAGCTAGCGCATTGGTTTGATAGTAGCATAGTTGGGATGGACAGTAGCTAGTGCATTGGTTTGATAGTAGCATAGTTGGGATGGACAGTAGCTAGCGCATTGGTTTGATAGTAGCATAGTTGGGATGGACAGTAGCTAGCGCATTGGTTTGATAGTTGCATAGTTGGGATGGACAGTAGCTAGTGCATTGGTTTGATAGTAGCATAGTTGGGATGGACAGTAGCTAGCGCATTGGTTTGACAGTAGCATAGTTGGGATGGACAGTAGCTAGCGCATTGGTTTGATAGTAGCATAGTTGGGATGGACTGTAGCTAGCGCATTGGCTTGATAGTAGCATAGTTGGAATGGACAGTAGCTAGCGCATTGGTTTGATAGTAGCATAGTTGGGATGGACTGTAGCTAGCGCATTGGTTTGATAGTAGCATAGTTGCAATGGACAGTAGCTAGCGCATTGGTTTGACAGTAGCATAGTTGGGATGGACAGTAGCTAGCGCATTGGTTTGACAGTAGCATAGTTGGGATGGACAGTAGCTAGCGCATTTCATTTGATAGTGGCATAGTTGGGATAGACAGTAGCTAGCACATTGGTTTGATAGAAGCATAGTTGGGATGGACAGTAGCTAGCGCATTGGTTTGATAGTAGCATAGTTGGGATGGACAGTAGCTAGCGCATTGGTTTGATAGTAGCATAGTTGGGATGGACAGTAGCTAGCGCATTGGTTTGATAGTAGCATAGTTGGGATGGACAGTAGCTAGCGCATTGGTTTGATAGTAGCATAGTTGGGATGGACAGTAGCTAGCGCATTGGTTTGACAGTAGCATAGTTGGGATGGACAGTAGCTAGCGCATTGGTTTGATAGTAGCATAGTTGGGATGGACAGTAGCTAGCGCATTGGTTTGATGGATGGACAGTAGCTAGCGCATTGGTTAGATAGTAGCCTAGTTGGGATGGACAGTAGCTAGCACATTGGTTTGATAGTAGCATAGTTGGGATGGACAGTAGCTAGCGCATTGGTTTGATAGTAGCATAGTTGGGATGGACAGTAGCTAGCGCATTGGTTTGATAGTAGCATAGTTGGGATGGACAGTAGCTAGCGCATTGGTTTGATAGTAGCATAGTTGGGATGGACAGTAGCTAGCGCATTGGTTTGATAGTAGCATAGTTGGGATGGACAGTAGCTAGCGCATTGGTTTGATAGTAGCATAGTTGGGATGGACAGTAGCTAGCGCATTGGTTTGATAGTAGCATAGTTGGGATGAACAGTAGCTAGCGCATTGGTTTGATAGTAGCATAGTTGGGATGGACAGTAGCTAGCGCATTGGTTTGATAGTAGCATAGTTGGGATGGACAGTAGCTAGCGCATTGGTTTGATAGTAGCATAGTTGGGATGGACAGTAGCTAGCGCATTGGTTTGATAGTAGCATAGTTGGGATGGACAGTAGCTAGCGCTTTGGTTTGACAGTAGCATAGTTGGGATGGACAGTAGCTAGCGCATTGGTTTGATAGTAGCATAGTTGGAATGGACAGTAGCTAGCACATTGGTTTGATGGATGGACAGTAGCTAGCACATTGGTTTGATGGATGGACAGTAGCTAGCACATTGGTTTGATAGTAGCATAGTTGGGATGGACAGTAGCTAGCGCATTGGTTTGATAGTAGCATAGTTGGGATGGACAGTAGCTAGCGCATTGGTTTGATAGTGGCATAGTTGGGATGGACAGTAGCTAGCGCATTGGTTTGATAGTGGCATAGTTGGGATGGACAGTAGCTAGTGCATTGGTTTGATAGTAGCATAGTTGGGAGGACAGTAGCTAGTGCATTGGTTTGACAGTAGCATAGTTGGGATGGACATTAGCTAGCGCATTGGTTTGACAGTAGCATAGTTGGGATGGACAGTAGCTAGCGCATTGGTTTGATAGTGGCATAGTTGGGATGGACAGTAGCTAGTGCATTGGTTTGATAGTAGCATAGTTGGGATGGACAGTAGCTAGCGCATTGGTTTGATAGTAGCCTAGTTGGGATGGACAGTAGCTAGCGCATTGGTTTGATAGTAGCATAGTTGGGATGGACAGTAGCTAGCGCATTGGTTCGATAGTAGCATAGTTGGGATGGACTGTAGCTAGCGCATTGGTTTGATAGTAGCATAGTTGCAATGGACAGTAGCTAGCACATTAGTTTGACAGTAGCATAGTTGGGATGGACAGTAGCTAGCGCATTGGTTTGACAGTAGCATAGTTGGGATGGACAGTAGCTAGCGCATTGGTTTGACAGTAGCATAGTTGGGATGGACAGTAGCTAGCGCATTGGTTTGATAGTGGCATAGTTGGGATAGACAGTAGCTAGCACATTGGTTTGATAGAAGCATAGTTGGGATGGACAGTAGCTAGCGCATTGGTTTGATAGTAGCATAGTTGGGATGGACAGTAGCTGGCGCATTGGTTTGATAGTAGCATAGTTGGGATGGACAGTAGCTAGCGCATTGGTTTGATAGTAGCATAGTTGGGATGGACTGTAGCTAGCGCATTGGTTTGATAGTAGCATAGTTGGTATGGACAGTATCTAGCGCATTGGTTTGACAGTGGCATAGTTGGGAAAGACAGTAGCTAGCGCATTGGTTTGATAGTGGCATAGTTGGGATGGACAGTAGCTAGCACATTGGTTTGATAGCAGCATAGTTGGGATGGACAGTAGCTAGCACATTGGTTTGATAGTAGCATAGTTGGGATGGACAGTAGCTAGCGCATTGGTTTGATAGTAGCATAGTTGGGATGGACAGTAGCTAGCACATTGGTTTGATAGAAGCATAGTTGGGATTGACAGTAGCTAGCACATTGGTTTGATAGTAGCATAGTTGGGATGGACAGTAGCTAGCACATTGGTTTGATAGCAGCATAGTTGGGATGGACAGTAGCTAGCACATTGGTTTGATAGTAGCATAGTTGGGATTGACAGTAGCTAGCACATTGGTTTGATAGTAGCATAGTTGGGATGGACAGTAGCTATTACATTGGTTTGATAGCATAGTTGGAATGGACAGTAGCTAGCACATTGGTTTGATAGCATCATAGTTGGGATGGACAGTAGCTAGCACATTGGTTTGATAGTAGCATAGTTGGGATGGACAGTAGCTAGCGCATTGGTTTGATAGTAGCATAGTTGGGATGGACAGTAGCTAGCGCATTGGTTTGACAGTAGCATAGTTGGGATGGACAGTAGCTAGCGCATTGGTTTGATAGTGGCATCGTTGGGATAGACAGTAGCTAGCGCATTGGTTTGATAGTGGCATAGTTGGGATGGACAGTAGCTAGCGCATTGGTTTGATGGATGGACAGTAGCTAGCGCATTGGTTTGATAGTAGCCTAGTTGGGATGGACAGTAGCTAGCACATTGGTTTGATAGTAGCATAGTTGGGATGGACAGTAGCTAGAGCATTGGTTTGACAGTAGCATAGTTGGGATGGACAGTAGCTAGCGCATTGGTTTGACAGTGGCATAGTTGGGATAGACAGTAGCTAGCGCATTGGTTTGATAGTGGCATAGTTGGGATGGACAGTAGCTAGCGCATTGGTTTGATAGTGGCATAGTTGGGATGGACAGTAGCTAGCGCATTGGTTTGATAGTGGCATAGTTGGGATAGACAGTAGCTAGCGCATTGGTTTGATAGTGGCATAGTTGGGATGGACAGTAGCTAGCACATTGGTTTGATAGCAGCATAGTTGGGATGGACAGTAGCTAGCACATTGGTTTGATGGATGGACAGTAGCTAGCGCATTGGTTTGATAGTAGCATAGTTGGGATGGACAGTAGCTAGCGCATTGGTTTGATAGTAGCATAGTTGGGATGGACAGTAGCTAGCGCATTGGTTTGATAGTAGCATAGTTGGGATGGACAGTAGCTAGCGCATTGGTTTGATAGTAGCATAGTTGGGATGGACAGTAGCTAGCGCATTGGTTTGATAGTAGCATAGTTGGGATGGACAGTAGCTAGCGCATTGGTTTGATAGTAGCATGGTTGGGATGGACAGTAGCTAGCGCATTGGTTTGATAGTAGCATAGTTGGGATGGACAGTAGCTAGCGCATTGGTTTGATAGTAGCATAGTTGGGATGGACAGTAGCTAGCGCATTGGTTTGATAGTAGCATAGTTGGGATGGACAGTAGCTAGCGCATTGGTTTGACAGTAGCATAGTTGGGATGGACAGTAGCTAGCGCATTGGTTTGATAGTAGCATAGTTGGGATGGACAGTAGCTAGCGCATTGGTTTGATAGTGGCATAGTTGGGATGGACAGTAGCTAGCGCATTGGTTTGATGGATGGACAGTAGCTAGCGCATTGGTTTGATAGTAGCCTAGTTGGGATGGACAGTAGCTAGCACATTGGTTTGATAGTAGCATAGTTGGGATGGACAGTAGCTAGCACATTGGTTTGATAGTAGCCTAGTTGGGATGGACAGTAGCTAGCACATTGGTTTGATAGTAGCATAGTTGGGATGGACAGTAGCTAGCACATTGGTTTGATAGTAGCATAGTTGGGATGGACAGTAGCTAGCGCATTGGTTTGATAGTAGCATAGTTGGGATGGACAGTAGCTAGCGCATTGGTTTGATAGTAGCATAGTTGGGATGGACAGTAGCTAGCACATTGGTTTGATAGTAGCATAGTTGGGATGGACAGTAGCTAGCGCATTGGTTTGATAGTAGCATAGTTGGGATGGACAGTAGCTAGCGCATTGGTTTGATAGTAGCATAGTTGGGATGGACAGTAGCTAGTGCATTGGTTTGATAGTAGCATAGTTGGGATGGACAGTAGCTAGCGCATTGGTTTGATAGTAGCATAGTTGGGATGGACAGTAGCTAGCGCATTGGTTTGATAGTAGCATAGTTGGGATGGACAGTAGCTAGTGCATTGGTTTGATAGTAGCATAGTTGGGATGGACAGTAGCTAGCGCATTGGTTTGACAGTAGCATAGTTGGGATGGACAGTAGCTAGCGCATTGGTTTGATAGTAGCATAGTTGGGATGGACTGTAGCTAGCGCATTGGTTTGATAGTAGCATAGTTGGAATGGACAGTAGCTAGCGCATTGGTTTGATAGTAGCATAGTTGGGATGGACTGTAGCTAGCGCATTGGTTTGATAGTAGCATAGTTGCAATGGACAGTAGCTAGCGCATTGGTTTGACAGTAGCATAGTTGGGATGGACAGTAGCTAGCGCATTGGTTTGACAGTAGCATAGTTGGGATGGACAGTAGCTAGCGCATTTCATTTGATAGTGGCATAGTTGGGATAGACAGTAGCTAGCACATTGGTTTGATAGAAGCATAGTTGGGATGGACAGTAGCTAGCGCATTGCTTTGATAGTAGCATAGTTGGGATGGACAGTAGCTAGCGCATTGGTTTGATAGTAGCATAGTTGGGATGGACAGTAGCTAGCGCATTGGTTTGATAGTAGCATAGTTGGGATGGACAGTAGCTAGCGCATTGGTTTGATAGTAGCATAGTTGGGATGGACAGTAGCTAGCGCATTGGTTTGACAGTAGCATAGTTGGGATGGACAGTAGCTAGCGCATTGGTTTGATAGTAGCATAGTTGGGATGGACAGTAGCTAGCGCATTGGTTTGATGGATGGACAGTAGCTAGCGCATTGGTTAGATAGTAGCCTAGTTGGGATGGACAGTAGCTAGCACATTGGTTTGATAGTAGCATAGTTGGGATGGACAGTAGCTAGCGCATTGGTTTGATAGTAGCATAGTTGGGATGGACAGTAGCTAGCGCATTGGTTTGATAGTAGCATAGTTGGGATGGACAGTAGCTAGCGCATTGGTTTGATAGTAGCATAGTTGGGATGGACAGTAGCTAGCGCATTGGTTTGATAGTAGCATAGTTGGGATGGACAGTAGCTAGCGCATTGGTTTGATAGTAGCATAGTTGGGATAAACAGTAGCTAGCGCATTGGTTTGATAGTAGCATAGTTGGGATGGACAGTAGCTAGCGCATTGGTTTGATAGTAGCATAGTTGGGATGGACAGTAGCTAGCGCATTGGTTTGATAGTAGCATAGTTGGGATGGACAGTAGCTAGCGCATTGGTTTGATAGTAGCATAGTTGGGATGGACAGTAGCTAGCGCTTTGGTTTGACAGTAGCATAGTTGGGATGGACAGTAGCTGGCGCATTGGTTTGATAGTAGCATAGTTGGGATGGACAGTAGCTAGCACATTGGTTTGATGGATGGACAGTAGCTAGCACATTGGTTTGATGGATGGACAGTAGCTAGCACATTGGTTTGATAGTAGCATAGTTGGGATTGACAGTAGCTAGCGCATTGGTTTGATAGTAGCATAGTTGGGATGGACAGTAGCTAGCGCATTGGTTTGATAGTGGCATAGTTGGGATGGACAGTAGCTAGCGCATTGGTTTGATAGTGGCATAGTTGGGATGGACAGTAGCTAGTGCATTGGTTTGATAGTAGCATAGTTGGGAGGACAGTAGCTAGTGCATTGGTTTGACAGTAGCATAGTTGGGATGGACATTAGCTAGCGCATTGGTTTGACAGTAGCATAGTTGGGATGGACAGTAGCTAGCGCATTGGTTTGATAGTGGCATAGTTGGGATGGACAGTAGCTAGTGCATTGGTTTGATAGTAGCATAGTTGGGATGGACAGTAGCTAGCGCATTGGTTTGATAGTAGCCTAGTTGGGATGGACAGTAGCTAGCGCATTGGTTTGATAGTAGCATAGTTGGGATGGACAGTAGCTAGCGCATTGGTTCGATAGTAGCATAGTTGGGATGGACTGTAGCTAGCGCATTGGTTTGATAGTAGCATAGTTGCAATGGACAGTAGCTAGCGCATTGGTTTGACAGTAGCATAGTTGGGATGGACAGTAGCTAGCGCATTGGTTTGACAGTAGCATAGTTGGGATGGACAGTAGCTAGCGCATTGGTTTGACAGTAGCATAGTTGGGATGGACAGTAGCTAGCGCATTGGTTTGATAGTGGCATAGTTGGGATAGACAGTAGCTAGCACATTGGTTTGATAGAAGCATAGTTGGGATGGACAGTAGCTAGCGCATTGGTTTGATAGTAGCATAGTTGGGATGGACAGTAGCTGGCGCATTGGTTTGATAGTAGCATAGTTGGGATGGACAGTAGCTAGCGCATTGGTTTGATAGTAGCATAGTTGGGATGGACTGTAGCTAGCGCATTGGTTTGATAGTAGCATAGTTGGTATGGACAGTATCTAGCGCATTGGTTTGACAGTGGCATAGTTGGGAAAGACAGTAGCTAGCGCATTGGTTTGATAGTGGCATAGTTGGGATGGACAGTAGCTAGCACATTGGTTTGATAGCAGCATAGTTGGGATGGACAGTAGCTAGCACATTGGTTTGATAGTAGCATAGTTGGGATGGACAGTAGCTAGCGCATTGGTTTGATAGTAGCATAGTTGGGATGGACAGTAGCTAGCACATTGGTTTGATAGTAGCATAGTTGGGATTGACAGTAGCTAGCACATTGGTTTGATAGTAGCATAGTTGGGATGGACAGTAGCTAGCACATTGGTTTGATAGCAGCATAGTTGGGATGGACAGTAGCTAGCACATTGGTTTGATAGTAGCATAGTTGGGATTGACAGTAGCTAGCACATTGGTTTGATAGTAGCATAGTTGGGATGGACAGTAGCTATTACATTGGTTTGATAGCATAGTTGGAATGGACAGTAGCTAGCACATTGGTTTGATAGCATCATAGTTGGGATTGACAGTAGCTAGCACATTGGTTTGATAGTAGCATAGTTGGGATGGACAGTAGCTAGCGCATTGGTTTGATAGTAGCATAGTTGGGATGGACAGTAGCTAGCGCATTGGTTTGACAGTAGCATAGTTGGGATGGACAGTAGCTAGCGCATTGGTTTGATAGTGGCATCGTTGGGATAGACAGTAGCTAGCGCATTGGTTTGATAGTGGCATAGTTGGGATGGACAGTAGCTAGCGCATTGGTTTGATGGATGGACAGTAGCTAGCGCATTGGTTTGATAGTAGCCTAGTTGGGATGGACAGTAGCTAGCGCATTGGTTTGATAGTAGCATAGTTGGGATGGACAGTAGCTAGAGCATTGGTTTGACAGTAGCATAGTTGGGATGGACAGTAGCTAGCGCATTGGTTTGACAGTGGCATAGTTGGGATAGACAGTAGCTAGCGCATTGGTTTGATAGTGGCATAGTTGGGATAGACAGTAGCTAGCGCATTGGTTTGATAGTGGCATAGTTGGGATGGACAGTAGCTTGCACATTGGTTTGATAGCAGCATAGTTGGGATGGACAGTAGCTAGCACATTGGTTTGATGGATGGACAGTAGCTAGCGCATTGGTTTGATAGTAGCATAGTTGGGATGGACAGTAGCTAGCGCATTGGTTTGATAGTAGCATAGTTGGGATGGACAGTAGCTAGCGCATTGGTTTGATAGTAGCATAGTTGGGATGGACAGTAGCTAGCGCATTGGTTTGATAGTAGCATAGTTGGGATGGACAGTAGCTAGCGCATTGGTTTGATGGTAGCATAGTTGGAATGGACAGTAGCTAGCGCATTGGTTTGATAGTAGCATAGTTGGGATGGACAGTAGCTAGCGCATTGGTTTGATAGTAGCATAGTTGGGATGGACAGTAGCTAGCGCATTGGTTTGATAGTAGCATAGTTGGGATGGACAGTAGCTAGCGCATTGGTTTGACAGTAGCATAGTTGGGATGGACAGTAGCTAGCGCATTGGTTTGATAGTAGCATAGTTGGGATGGACAGTAGCTAGCGCATTGGTTTGATAGTGGCATAGTTGGGATGGACAGTAGCTAGCGCATTGGTTTGATGGATGGACAGTAGCTAGCGCATTGGTTTGATAGTAGCCTAGTTGGGATGGACAGTAGCTAGCACATTGGTTTGATAGTAGCATAGTTGGGATGGACAGTAACTAGCACATTGGTTTGATAGTAGCATAGTTGGGATGGACAGTAGCTAGCGCATTGGTTTGATGGATGGACAGTAGCTAGCGCATTGGTTTGATAGTAGCCTAGTTGGGATGGACAGTAGCTAGCACATTGGTTTGATAGTAGCATAGTTGGGATGGACAGTAGCTAGCACATTGGTTTGATAGTAGCATAGTTGGGATGGACAGTAGCTAGCGCATTGGTTTGATAGTAGCATAGTTGGGATGGACAGTAGCTAGCGCATTGGTTTGATAGTAGCATAGTTGGGATGGACAGTAGCTAGCGCATTGGTTTGATAGTAGCATAGTTGGGATGGACAGTAGCTAGCGCATTGGTTTGATAGTAGCATAGTTGGGATGGACAGTAGCTAGCGCATTGGTTTGATAGTAGCATAGTTGGGATGGACAGTAGCTAGTGCATTGGTTTGATAGTAGCATAGTTGGGATGGACAGTAGCTAGCGCATTGGTTTGATAGTAGCATAGTTGGGATGGACAGTAGCTAGCGCATTGGTTTGATAGTAGCATAGTTGGGATGGACAGTAGCTAGTGCATTGGTTTGATAGTAGCATAGTTGGGATGGACAGTAGCTAGCGCATTGGTTTGACAGTAGCATAGTTGGGATGGACAGTAGCTAGTGCATTGGTTTGATAGTAGCATAGTTGGGATGGACTGTAGCTAGCGCATTGGTTTGATAGTAGCATAGTTGGAATGGACAGTAGCTAGCGCATTGGTTTGATAGTAGCATAGTTGGGATGGACTGTAGCTAGCGCATTGGTTTGACAGTAGCATAGTTGGGATGGACAGTAGCTAGCGCATTTCATTTGATAGTGGCATAGTTGGGATAGACAGTAGCTAGCACATTGGTTTGATAGAAGCATAGTTGGGATGGACAGTAGCTAGCGCATTGGTTTGATAGTAGCATAGTTGGGATGGACAGTAGCTAGCGCATTGGTTTGATAGTAGCATAGTTGGGATGGACAGTAGCTAGCGCATTGGTTTGATAGTAGCATAGTTGGGATGGACAGTAGCTAGCGCATTGGTTTGATAGTAGCATAGTTGGGATGGACAGTAGCTAGCGCATTGGTTTGACAGTAGCATAGTTGGGATGGACAGTAGCTAGCGCATTGGTTTGATAGTAGCATAGTTGGGATGGACAGTAGCTAGCGCATTGGTTTGATAGTGGCATAGTTGGGATGGACAGTAGCTAGCGCATTGGTTTGATGGATGGACAGTAGCTAGCGCATTGGTTAGATAGTAGCCTAGTTGGGATGGACAGTAGCTAGCACATTGGTTTGATAGTAGCATAGTTGGAATGGACAGTAGCTAGCGCATTGGTTTGATAGTAGCATAGTTGGGATGGACAGTAGCTAGCGCATTGGTTTGATAGTAGCATAGTTGGGATGGACAGTAGCTAGCGCATTGGTTTGATAGTAGCATAGTTGGGATGGACAGTAGCTAGCGCATTGGTTTGATAGTAGCATAGTTGGGATGGACAGTAGCTAGCGCATTGGTTTGATAGTAGCATAGTTGGGATGGACAGTAGCTAGCACATTGGTTTGATAGTAGCATAGTTGGGATGGACAGTAGCTAGCGCATTGGTTTGATAGTAGCATAGTTGGGATGGACAGTAGCTAGCGCATTGGTTTGATAGTAGCATAGTTGGGATGGACAGTAGCTAGCGCTTTGGTTTGACAGTAGCATAGTTGGGATGGACAGTAGCTAGCGTATTGGTTTGATAGTAGCATAGTTGGGATGGACAGTAGCTAGCACATTGGTTTGATGGATGGACAGTAGCTAGCACATTGGTTTGATGGATGGACAGTAGCTAGCACATTGGTTTGATAGTAGCATAGTTGGGATGGACAGTAGCTAGCACATTGGTTTGATAGCAGCATAGTTGGGATGGACAGTAGCTAGCACATTGGTTTGATAGTAGCATAGTTGGGATGGACAGTAGCTAGCGCATGGGTTTGATAGTAGCATAGTTGGGATGGACAGTAGCTAGCGCATGGGTTTGATAGTAGCATAGTTGGGATGGACAGTAGCTAGCACATTGGTTTGATAGTAGCATAGTTGGGATGGACAGTAGCTAGCGCATTGGTTTGATAGTAGCATAGTTGGGATGGACAGTAGCTAGCGCATTGGTTTGATAGTAGCATAGTTGGAATGGACAGTAGCTAGCGCATTGGTTTGATAGTAGCATAGTTGGGATGGACAGTAGCTAGCGCATTGGTTTGATGGATGGACAGTAGCTAGCGCATTGGTTAGATAGTAGCCTAGTTGTGATGGACAGTAGCTAGCACATTGGTTTGATAGTAGCCTAGTTGGGATGGACAGTAGCTAGCGCATTGGTTTGATAGTAGCATAGTTGGGATGGACAGTAGCTAGCGCATTGGTTTGATAGTAGCATAGTTGGGATGGACAGTAGCTAGCGCATTGGTTTGATAGTAGCATAGTTGGGATGGACAGTAGCTAGCACATTGGTTTGATAGTAGCATAGTTGGGATGGACAGTAGCTATCGCATTGGTTTGATAGTAGCATAGTTGGGATGGACAGTAGCTAGCGCTTTGGTTTGACAGTAGCATAGTTGGGATGGACAGTAGCTAGCGCATTGGTTTGATAGTAGCATAGTTGGGATGGACAGTAGCTAGCACATTGGTTTGATGGATGGACAGTAGCTAGCACATTGGTTTGATGGATGGACAGTAGCTAGCACATTGGTTTGATAGTAGCATAGTTGGGATGGACAGTAGCTAGCACATTGGTTTGATAGCAGCATAGTTGGGATGGACAGTAGCTAGCACATTGGTTTGATAGTAGCATAGTTGGGATGGACAGTAGCTAGCGCATGGGTTTGATAGTAGCATAGTTGGGATGGACAGTAGCTAGCACATTGGTTTGATAGTAGCATAGTTGGGATGGACAGTAGCTAGCGCATTGGTTTGATAGTAGCATAGTTGGGATGGACAGTAGCTAGCGCATTGGTTTGATAGTAGCATAGTTGGAATGGACAGTAGCTAGCGCATTGGTTTGATAGTAGCATAGTTGGGATGGACAGTAGCTAGCGCATTGGTTTGATGGATGGACAGTAGCTAGCGCATTGGTTAGATAGCAGCCTAGTTGTGATGGACAGTAGCTAGCACATTGGTTTGATAGTAGCCTAGTTGGGATGGACAGTAGCTAGCGCATTGGTTTGATAGTAGCATAGTTGGGATGGACAGTAGCTAGCGCATTGGTTTGATAGTAGCACAGTTGGGATGGACAGTAGCTAGCGCATTGGTTTGATAGTAGCATAGTTGGGATGGACAGTAGCTAGCACATTGGTTTGATAGTAGCATAGTTGGGATGGACAGTAGCTAGCGCATTGGTTTGATAGTAGCATAGTTGGGATGGACAGTAGCTAGCGCATTGGTTTGATAGTAGCATAGTTGGAATGGACAGTAGCTAGCGCATTGGTTTGATAGTAGCATAGTTGGGATGGACAGTAGCTAGCGCATTGGTTTGATGGATGGACAGTAGCTAGCGCATTGGTTAGATAGTAGCCTAGTTGTGATGGACAGTAGCTAGCACATTGGTTTGATAGTAGCCTAGTTGGGATGGACAGTAGCTAGCGCATTGGTTTGATAGTAGCATAGTTGGGATGGACAGTAGCTAGCGCATTGGTTTGATAGTAGCATAGTTGGGATGGACAGTAGCTAGCGCATTGGTTTGATAGTAGCATAGTTGGGATGGACAGTAGCTAGCGCATTGGTTTGATAGTAGCATAGTTGGGATGGACAGTAGCTAGCGCATTGGTTTGATAGTAGCATAGTTGGGATGGACAGTAGCTAGCGCTTTGGTTTGACAGTAGCATAGTTGGGATGGACAGTAGCTAGCGCATTGGTTTGATAGTAGCATAGTTGGGATGGACAGTAGCTAGCACATTGGTTTGATGGATGGACAGTAGCTAGCACATTGGTTTGATGGATGGACAGTAGCTAGCACATTGGTTTGATAGTAGCATAGTTGGGATGGACAGTAGCTAGCACATTGGTTTGATAGCAGCATAGTTGGGATGGACAGTAGCTAGCACATTGGTTTGATAGTAGCATAGTTGGAATGGACAGTAGCTAGCGCATTGGTTTGATAGTAGCATAGTTGGGATGGACAGTAGCTAGCGCATTGGTTTGATGGATGGACAGTAGCTAGCGCATTGGTTAGATAGTAGCCTAGTTGTGATGGACAGTAGCTAGCACATTGGTTTGATAGTAGCCTAGTTGGGATGGACAGTAGCTAGCGCATTGGTTTGATAGTAGCATAGTTGGGATGGACAGTAGCTAGCGCATTGGTTTGATAGTAGCATAGTTGGGATGGACAGTAGCTAGCGCATTGGTTTGACAGTAGCATAGTTGGGATGGACAGTAGCTAGCGCATTGGTTTGATAGTAGCATAGTTGGGATGGACAGTAGCTAGCGCATTGGTTTGATAGTGGCATAGTTGGGATGGACAGTAGCTAGCGCATTGGTTTGATGGATGGACAGTAGCTAGCGCATTGGTTAGATAGTAGCCTAGTTGGGATGGACAGTGGCTAGCACATTGGTTTGATAGTAGCATAGTTGGGATGGACAGTAGCTAGCGCATTGGTTTGATAGTAGCATAGTTGGGATGGACAGTAGCTAGCGCATTGGTTTGATAGTAGCATAGTTGGGATGGACAGTAGCTAGCGCATTGGTTTGATAGTAGCATAGTTGGGATGGACAGTAGCTAGCGCATTGGTTTGATAGTAGCATAGTTGGGATGGACAGTAGCTAGCGCATTGGTTTGATAGTAGCATAGTTGGGATGGACAGTAGCTAGCGCATTGGTTTGATAGTAGCATAGTTGGGATGGACAGTAGCTAGCACATTGGTTTGATAGTAGCATAGTTGGGATGGACAGTAGCTAGCGCATTGGTTTGATAGTAGCATAGTTGGGATGGACAGTAGCTAGCGCATTGGTTTGATAGTAGCATAGTTGGGATGGACAGTAGCTAGCGCTTTGGTTTGATAGTAGCATAGTTGGGATGGACAGTAGCTAGCGCATTGGTTTGATAGTAGCATAGTTGGGATGGACAGTAGCTAGCGCATTGGTTTGATAGTAGCATAGTTGGAATGGACAGTAGCTAGCGCATTGGTTTGATAGTAGCATAGTTGGGATGGACAGTAGCTAGCGCATTGGTTTGATGGATGGACAGTAGCTAGCGCATTGGTTAGATAGCAGCCTAGTTGTGATGGACAGTAGCTAGCACATTGGTTTGATAGTAGCCTAGTTGGGATGGACAGTAGCTAGCGCATTGGTTTGATAGTAGCATAGTTGGGATGGACAGTAGCTAGCGCATTGGTTTGATAGTAGCACAGTTGGGATGGACAGTAGCTAGCGCATTGGTTTGATAGTAGCATAGTTGGGATGGACAGTAGCTAGCACATTGGTTTGATAGTAGCATAGTTGGGATGGACAGTAGCTAGCGCATTGGTTTGATAGTAGCATAGTTGGGATGGACAGTAGCTAGCGCATTGGTTTGATAGTAGCATAGTTGGAATGGACAGTAGCTAGCGCATTGGTTTGATAGTAGCATAGTTGGGATGGACAGTAGCTAGCGCATTGGTTTGATGGATGGACAGTAGCTAGCGCATTGGTTAGA
This sequence comes from Borostomias antarcticus, assembly GCF_949987555.1. Taxonomy (NCBI): domain Eukaryota; kingdom Metazoa; phylum Chordata; class Actinopteri; order Stomiiformes; family Stomiidae; genus Borostomias; species Borostomias antarcticus. Next base: position 12,698,576 of record NC_140234.1, read on the forward strand.
TAGTAGCCTAGTTGTGATGGACAGTAGCTAGCACATTGGTTTGATAGTAGCCTAGTTGGGATGGACAGTAGCTAGCGCATTGGTTTGATAGTAGCATAGTTGGGATGGACAGTAGCTAGCGCATTGGTTTGATAGTAGCATAGTTGGGATGGACAGTAGCTAGCGCATTGGTTTGATAGTAGCATAGTTGGGATGGACAGTAGCTAGCGCATGGGTTTGATAGTAGCATAGTTGGGATGGACAGTAGCTAGCGCATGGGTTTGATAGTAGCATAGTTGGGATGGACAGTAGCTAGCACATTGGTTTGATAGTAGCATAGTTGGGATGGACAGTAGCTAGCGCATTGGTTTGATAGTAGCATAGTTGGGATGGACAGTAGCTAGCGCATTGGTTTGATAGTAGCATAGTTGGAATGGACAGTAGCTAGCGCATTGGTTTGATAGTAGCATAGTTGGGATGGACAGTAGCTAGCGCATTGGTTTGATGGATGGACAGTAGCTAGCGCATTGGTTAGATAGTAGCCTAGTTGTGATGGACAGTAGCTAGCACATTGGTTTGATAGTAGCCTAGTTGGGATGGACAGTAGCTAGCGCATTGGTTTGATAGTAGCATAGTTGGGATGGACAGTAGCTAGCGCATTGGTTTGATAGTAGCATAGTTGGGATGGACAGTAGCTAGCGCATTGGTTTGATAGTAGCATAGTTGGGATGGACAGTAGCTAGCACATTGGTTTGATAGTAGCATAGTTGGGATGGACAGTAGCTATCGCATTGGTTTGATAGTAGCATAGTTGGGATGGACAGTAGCTAGCGCTTTGGTTTGACAGTAGCATAGTTGGGATGGACAGTAGCTAGCGCATTGGTTTGATAGTAGCATAGTTGGGATGGACAGTAGCTAGCACATTGGTTTGATGGATGGACAGTAGCTAGCACATTGGTTTGATGGATGGACAGTAGCTAGCACATTGGTTTGATAGTAGCATAGTTGGGATGGACAGTAGCTAGCACATTGGTTTGATAGCAGCATAGTTGGGATGGACAGTAGCTAGCACATTGGTTTGATAGTAGCATAGTTGGGATGGACAGTAGCTAGCGCATGGGTTTGATAGTAGCATAGTTGGGATGGACAGTAGCTAGCACATTGGTTTGATAGTAGCATAGTTGGGATGGACAGTAGCTAGCGCATTGGTTTGATAGTAGCATAGTTGGGATGGACAGTAGCTAGCGCATTGGTTTGATAGTAGCATAGTTGGAATGGACAGTAGCTAGCGCATTGGTTTGATAGTAGCATAGTTGGGATGGACAGTAGCTAGCGCATTGGTTTGATGGATGGACAGTAGCTAGCGCATTGGTTAGATAGCAGCCTAGTTGTGATGGACAGTAGCTAGCACATTGGTTTGATAGTAGCCTAGTTGGGATGGACAGTAGCTAGCGCATTGGTTTGATAGTAGCATAGTTGGGATGGACAGTAGCTAGCGCATTGGTTTGATAGTAGCACAGTTGGGATGGACAGTAGCTAGCGCATTGGTTTGATAGTAGCATAGTTGGGATGGACAGTAGCTAGCACATTGGTTTGATAGTAGCATAGTTGGGATGGACAGTAGCTAGCGCATTGGTTTGATAGTAGCATAGTTGGGATGGACAGTAGCTAGCGCATTGGTTTGATAGTAGCATAGTTGGAATGGACAGTAGCTAGCGCATTGGTTTGATAGTAGCATAGTTGGGATGGACAGTAGCTAGCGCATTGGTTTGATGGATGGACAGTAGCTAGCGCATTGGTTAGATAGTAGCCTAGTTGTGATGGACAGTAGCTAGCACATTGGTTTGATAGTAGCCTAGTTGGGATGGACAGTAGCTAGCGCATTGGTTTGATAGTAGCATAGTTGGGATGGACAGTAGCTAGCGCATTGGTTTGATAGTAGCATAGTTGGGATGGACAGTAGCTAGCGCATTGGTTTGATAGTAGCATAGTTGGGATGGACAGTAGCTAGCGCATTGGTTTGATAGTAGCATAGTTGGGATGGACAGTAGCTAGCGCATTGGTTTGATAGTAGCATAGTTGGGATGGACAGTAGCTAGCGCTTTGGTTTGACAGTAGCATAGTTGGGATGGACAGTAGCTAGCGCATTGGTTTGATAGTAGCATAGTTGGGATGGACAGTAGCTAGCACATTGGTTTGATGGATGGACAGTAGCTAGCACATTGGTTTGATGGATGGACAGTAGCTAGCACATTGGTTTGATAGTAGCATAGTTGGGATGGACAGTAGCTAGCACATTGGTTTGATAGCAGCATAGTTGGGATGGACAGTAGCTAGCACATTGGTTTGATAGTAGCATAGTTGGAATGGACAGTAGCTAGCGCATTGGTTTGATAGTAGCATAGTTGGGATGGACAGTAGCTAGCGCATTGGTTTGATGGATGGACAGTAGCTAGCGCATTGGTTAGATAGTAGCCTAGTTGTGATGGACAGTAGCTAGCACATTGGTTTGATAGTAGCCTAGTTGGGATGGACAGTAGCTAGCGCATTGGTTTGATAGTAGCATAGTTGGGATGGACAGTAGCTAGCGCATTGGTTTGATAGTAGCATAGTTGGAATGGACAGTAGCTAGCGCATTGGTTTGATAGTAGCATAGTTGGGATGGACAGTAGCTAGCGCATTGGTTTGATGGATGGACAGTAGCTAGCGCATTGGTTAGATAGCAGCCTAGTTGTGATGGACAGTAGCTAGCACATTGGTTTGATAGTAGCCTAGTTGGGATGGACAGTAGCTAGCGCATTGGTTTGATAGTAGCATAGTTGGGATGGACAGTAGCTAGCGCATTGGTTTGATAGTAGCACAGTTGGGATGGACAGTAGCTAGCGCATTGGTTTGATAGTAGCATAGTTGGGATGGACAGTAGCTAGCACATTGGTTTGATAGTAGCATAGTTGGGATGGACAGTAGCTAGCGCATTGGTTTGATAGTAGCATAGTTGGGATGGACAGTAGCTAGCGCATTGGTTTGATAGTAGCATAGTTGGAATGGACAGTAGCTAGCGCATTGGTTTGATAGTAGCATAGTTGGGATGGACAGTAGCTAGCGCATTGGTTTGATGGATGGACAGTAGCTAGCGCATTGGTTAGATAGTAGCCTAGTTGTGATGGACAGTAGCTAGCACATTGGTTTGATAGTAGCCTAGTTGGGATGGACAGTAGCTAGCGCATTGGTTTGATAGTAGCATAGTTGGGATGGACAGTAGCTAGCGCATTGGTTTGATAGTAGCATAGTTGGGATGGACAGTAGCTAGCGCATTGGTTTGATAGTAGCATAGTTGGGATGGACAGTAGCTAGCGCATTGGTTTGATAGTAGCATAGTTGGGATGGACAGTAGCTAGCGCATTGGTTTGATAGTAGCATAGTTGGGATGGACAGTAGCTAGCGCTTTGGTTTGACAGTAGCATAGTTGGGATGGACAGTAGCTAGCGCATTGGTTTGATAGTAGCATAGTTGGGATGGACAGTAGCTAGCACATTGGTTTGATGGATGGACAGTAGCTAGCACATTGGTTTGATGGATGGACAGTAGCTAGCACATTGGTTTGATAGTAGCATAGTTGGGATGGACAGTAGCTAGCACATTGGTTTGATAGCAGCATAGTTGGGATGGACAGTAGCTAGCACATTGGTTTGATAGTAGCATAGTTGGAATGGACAGTAGCTAGCGCATTGGTTTGATAGTAGCATAGTTGGGATGGACAGTAGCTAGCGCATTGGTTTGATGGATGGACAGTAGCTAGCGCATTGGTTAGATAGTAGCCTAGTTGTGATGGACAGTAGCTAGCACATTGGTTTGATAGTAGCCTAGTTGGGATGGACAGTAGCTAGCGCATTGGTTTGATAGTAGCATAGTTGGGATGGACAGTAGCTAGCGCATTGGTTTGATAGTAGCATAGTTGGGATGGACAGTAGCTAGCGCATTGGTTTGACAGTAGCATAGTTGGGATGGACAGTAGCTAGCGCATTGGTTTGATAGTAGCATAGTTGGGATGGACAGTAGCTAGCGCATTGGTTTGATAGTGGCATAGTTGGGATGGACAGTAGCTAGCGCATTGGTTTGATGGATGGACAGTAGCTAGCGCATTGGTTAGATAGTAGCCTAGTTGGGATGGACAGTAGCTAGCACATTGGTTTGATAGTAGCATAGTTGGGATGGACAGTAGCTAGCGCATTGGTTTGATAGTAGCATAGTTGGGATGGACAGTAGCTAGCGCATTGGTTTGATAGTAGCATAGTTGGGATGGACAGTAGCTAGCGCATTGGTTTGATAGTAGCATAGTTGGGATGGACAGTAGCTAGCGCATTGGTTTGATAGTAGCATAGTTGGGATGGACAGTAGCTAGCACATTGGTTTGATAGTAGCATAGTTGGGATGGACAGTAGCTAGCACATTGGTTTGATAGTAGCATAGTTGGGATGGACAGTAGCTATCGCATTGGTTTGATAGTAGCATAGTTGGGATGGACAGTAGCTAGCGCTTTGGTTTGACAGTAGCATAGTTGGGATGGACAGTAGCTAGCGCATTGGTTTGATAGTAGCATAGTTGGGATGGACAGTAGCTAGCACATTGGTTTGATGGATGGACAGTAGCTAGCACATTGGTTTGATGGATGGACAGTAGCTAGCACATTGGTTTGATAGTAGCATAGTTGGGATGGACAGTAGCTAGCACATTGGTTTGATAGCAGCATAGTTGGGATGGACAGTAGCTAGCACATTGGTTTGATAGTAGCATAGTTGGGATGGACAGTAGCTAGCGCATGGGTTTGATAGTAGCATAGTTGGGATGGACAGTAGCTAGCACATTGGTTTGATAGTAGCATAGTTGGGATGGACAGTAGCTAGCGCATTGGTTTGATAGTAGCATAGTTGGGATGGACAGTAGCTAGCGCATTGGTTTGATAGTAGCATAGTTGGAATGGACAGTAGCTAGCGCATTGGTTTGATAGTAGCATAGTTGGGATGGACAGTAGCTAGCGCATTGGTTTGATGGATGGACAGTAGCTAGCGCATTGGTTAGATAGCAGCCTAGTTGTGATGGACAGTAGCTAGCACATTGGTTTGATAGTAGCCTAGTTGGGATGGACAGTAGCTAGCGCATTGGTTTGATAGTAGCATAGTTGGGATGGACAGTAGCTAGCGCATTGGTTTGATAGTAGCACAGTTGGGATGGACAGTAGCTAGCGCATTGGTTTGATAGTAGCATAGTTGGGATGGACAGTAGCTAGCACATTGGTTTGATAGTAGCATAGTTGGGATGGACAGTAGCTAGCGCATTGGTTTGATAGTAGCATAGTTGGGATGGACAGTAGCTAGCGCATTGGTTTGATAGTAGCATAGTTGGAATGGACAGTAGCTAGCGCATTGGTTTGATAGTAGCATAGTTGGGATGGACAGTAGCTAGCGCATTGGTTTGATAGTAGCATAGTTGGGATGGACAGTAGCTAGCGCATTGGTTTGATAGTAGCATAGTTGGGATGGACAGTAGCTAGCGCATTGGTTTGATAGTAGCATAGTTGGGATGGACAGTAGCTAGCGCTTTGGTTTGACAGTAGCATAGTTGGGATGGACAGTAGCTAGCGCATTGGTTTGATAGTAGCATAGTTGGGATGGACAGTAGCTAGCACATTGGTTTGATGGATGGACAGTAGCTAGCACATTGGTTTGATGGATGGACAGTAGCTAGCACATTGGTTTGATAGTAGCATAGTTGGGATGGACAGTAGCTAGCACATTGGTTTGATAGCAGCATAGTTGGGATGGACAGTAGCTAGCACATTGGTTTGATAGTAGCATAGTTGGGATGGACAGTAGCTAGCGCATGGGTTTGATAGTAGCATAGTTGGGATGGACAGTAGCTAGCGCATTGGTTTGATAGTAGCATAGTTGGGATGGACAGTAGCTAGCGCATTGGTTTGATAGTAGCATAGTTGGGATGGACTGTAGCTAGCGCATTGGTTTGATAGTAGCATAGTTGGGATGGACTGTAGCTAGCGCATTGGTTTGATAGTAGCATAGTTGGAATGGACAGTAGCTAGCGCATTGGTTTGACAGTAGCATAGTTGGGATGGACAGTAGCTAGCGCATTGGTTTGACAGCAGCATAGTTGGGATGGACAGTAGCTAGCGCATTGGTTTGACAGTGGCATAGTTGGGATAGACAGTAGCTAGCGCATTGGTTTGATAGTGGCATAGTTGGGATGGACAGTAGCTAGCGCATTGGTTTGACAGTAGCATAGTTGGGATGGACAGTAGCTAGCGCATTGGTTTGATAGTAGCATAGTTGGGATGGACAGTAGCTTGCGCATTGGTTTGATAGTAGCATAGTTGGGATGGACAGTAGCTAGCGCATTGGTTTGATAGTAGCATAGTTGGGATGGACAGTAGCTAGCGCATTGGTTTGATAGTAGCATAGTTGGGATGGACAGTAGCTAGCGCATTGGTTTGATAGTAGCATAGTTGGGATGGACAGTAGCTAGCGCTTTGGTTTGACAGTAGCATAGTTGGGATGGACAGTAGCTAGCGCATTGGTTTGATAGTAGCATAGTTGGGATGGACAGTAGCTAGCACATTGGTTTGATGGATGGACAGTAGCTAGCACATTGGTTTGATGGATGGACAGTAGCTAGCACATTGGTTTGATAGTAGCATAGTTGGGATGGACAGTAGCTAGCACATTGGTTTGATAGCAGCATAGTTGGGATGGACAGTAGCTAGCACATTGGTTTGATAGTAGCATAGTTGGGATTGACAGTAGCTAGCGCATTGGTTTGATAGTAGCATAGTTGGGATGGACAGTAGCTAGCACATTGGTTTGATGGATGGACAGTAGCTAGCACATTGGTTTGATGGATGGACAGTAGCTAGCACATTGGTTTGATAGTAGCATAGTTGGGATGGACAGTAGCTAGCACATTGGTTTGATAGCAGCATAGTTGGGATGGACAGTAGCTAGCACATTGGTTTGATAGTAGCATAGTTGGGATGGACAGTAGCTAGCGCATGGGTTTGATAGTAGCATAGTTGGGATGGACAGTAGCTAGCGCATTGGTTTGATAGTAGCATAGTTGGGATGGACAGTAGCTAGCGCATTGGTTTGATAGTAGCATAGTTGGGATGGACTGTAGCTAGCGCATTGGTTTGATAGTAGCATAGTTGGAATGGACAGTAGCTAGCGCATTGGTTTGACAGTAGCATAGTTGGGATGGACAGTAGCTAGCGCATTGGTTTGACAGTAGCATAGTTGGGATGGACAGTAGCTAGCGCATTGGTTTGACAGTGGCATAGTTGGGATAGACAGTAGCTAGCGCATTGGTTTGATAGTGGCATAGTTGGGATGGACAGTAGCTAGCGCATTGGTTTGACAGTAGCATAGTTGGGATGGACAGTAGCTAGCGCATTGGTTTGATAGTAGCATAGTTGGGATGGACAGTAGCTAGCGCATTGGTTTGATAGTAGCATAGTTGGGATGGACAGTAGCTAGCGCATTGGTTTGATAGTAGCATAGTTGGGATGGACAGTAGCTAGCGCATTGGTTTGATAGTAGCATAGTTGGGATGGACAGTAGCTAGTGCATTGGTTTGATGGATGGACAGTAGCTAGCACATTGGTTTGATGGATGGACAGTAGCTAGCACATTGGTTTGATAGTAGCATAGTTGGGATGGACAGTAGCTAGCACATTGGTTTGATAGCAGCATAGTTGGGATGGACAGTAGCTAGCACATTGGTTTGATAGTAGCATAGTTGGGATGGACAGTAGCTAGCGCATGGGTTTGATAGTAGCATAGTTGGGATGGACAGTAGCTAGCACATTGGTTTGATAGTAGCATAGTTGGGATGGACAGTAGCTAGCGCATTGGTTTGATAGTAGCATAGTTGGGATGGACAGTAGCTAGCGCATTGGTTTGATAGTAGCATAGTTGGGATGGACAGTAGCTAGCGCATTGGTTTGATAGTAGCATAGTTGGGATGGACTGTAGCTAGCGCTTTGGTTTGACAGTAGCATAGTTGGGATGGACAGTAGCTAGCGCATTGGTTTGATAGTAGCATAGTTGGGATGGAAAGTAGCTAGCACATTGGTTTGATGGATGGACAGTAGCTAGCACATTGGTTTGATGGATGGACAGTAGCTAGCACATTGGTTTGATAGTAGCATAGTTGGGATGGACAGTAGCTAGCACATTGGTTTGATAGCAGCATAGTTGGGATGGACAGTAGCTAGCACATTGGTTTGATAGTAGCATAGTTGGGATGGACAGTAGCTAGCGCATGGGTTTGATAGTAGCATAGTTGGGATGGACAGTAGCTAGCGCATTGGTTTGATAGTAGCATAGTTGGGATGGACAGTAGCTAGCGCATTGGTTTGATAGTAGCATAGTTGGGATGGACTGTAGCTAGCGCATTGGTTTGATAGTAGCATAGTTGGAATGGACAGTAGCTAGCGCATTGGTTTGACAGTAGCATAGTTGGGATGGACAGTAGCTAGCGCATTGGTTTGACAGCAGCATAGTTGGGATGGACAGTAGCTAGCGCATTGGTTTGACAGTGGCATAGTTGGGATAGACAGTAGCTAGCGCATTGGTTTGATAGTGGCATAGTTGGGATGGACAGTAGCTAGCGCATTGGTTTGACAGTAGCATAGTTGGGATGGACAGTAGCTAGCGCATTGGTTTGATAGTAGCATAGTTGGGATGGACAGTAGCTTGCGCATTGGTTTGATAGTAGCATAGTTGGGATGGACAGTAGCTAGCGCATTGGTTTGATAGTAGCATAGTTGGGATGGACAGTAGCTAGCGCATTGGTTTGATAGTAGCATAGTTGGGATGGACAGTAGCTAGCGCATTGGTTTGATAGTAGCATAGTTGGGATGGACAGTAGCTAGCGCTTTGGTTTGACAGTAGCATAGTTGGGATGGACAGTAGCTAGCGCATTGGTTTGATAGTAGCATAGTTGGGATGGACAGTAGCTAGCACATTGGTTTGATGGATGGACAGTAGCTAGCACATTGGTTTGATGGATGGACAGTAGCTAGCACATTGGTTTGATAGTAGCATAGTTGGGATGGACAGTAGCTAGCACATTGGTTTGATAGCAGCATAGTTGGGATGGACAGTAGCTAGCACATTGGTTTGATAGTAGCATAGTTGGGATTGACAGTAGCTAGCGCATTGGTTTGATAGTAGCATAGTTGGGATGGACAGTAGCTAGCACATTGGTTTGATGGATGGACAGTAGCTAGCACATTGGTTTGATGGATGGACAGTAGCTAGCACATTGGTTTGATAGTAGCATAGTTGGGATGGACAGTAGCTAGCACATTGGTTTGATAGCAGCATAGTTGGGATGGACAGTAGCTAGCACATTGGTTTGATAGTAGCATAGTTGGGATGGACAGTAGCTAGCGCATGGGTTTGATAGTAGCATAGTTGGGATGGACAGTAGCTAGCGCATTGGTTTGATAGTAGCATAGTTGGGATGGACAGTAGCTAGCGCATTGGTTTGATAGTAGCATAGTTGGGATGGACTGTAGCTAGCGCATTGGTTTGATAGTAGCATAGTTGGAATGGACAGTAGCTAGCGCATTGGTTTGACAGTAGCATAGTTGGGATGGACAGTAGCTAGCGCATTGGTTTGACAGTAGCATAGTTGGGATGGACAGTAGCTAGCGCATTGGTTTGACAGTGGCATAGTTGGGATAGACAGTAGCTAGCGCATTGGTTTGATAGTGGCATAGTTGGGATGGACAGTAGCTAGCGCATTGGTTTGACAGTAGCATAGTTGGGATGGACAGTAGCTAGCGCATTGGTTTGATAGTAGCATAGTTGGGATGGACAGTAGCTAGCGCATTGGTTTGATAGTAGCATAGTTGGGATGGACAGTAGCTAGCGCATTGGTTTGATAGTAGCATAGTTGGGATGGACAGTAGCTAGCGCATTGGTTTGATAGTAGCATAGTTGGGATGGACAGTAGCTAGTGCATTGGTTTGATGGATGGACAGTAGCTAGCACATTGGTTTGATGGATGGACAGTAGCTAGCACATTGGTTTGATAGTAGCATAGTTGGGATGGACAGTAGCTAGCACATTGGTTTGATAGCAGCATAGTTGGGATGGACAGTAGCTAGCACATTGGTTTGATAGTAGCATAGTTGGGATGGACAGTAGCTAGCGCATGGGTTTGATAGTAGCATAGTTGGGATGGACAGTAGCTAGCACATTGGTTTGATAGTAGCATAGTTGGGATGGACAGTAGCTAGCGCATTGGTTTGATAGTAGCATAGTTGGGATGGACAGTAGCTAGCGCATTGGTTTGATAGTAGCATAGTTGGGATGGACAGTAGCTAGCGCATTGGTTTGATAGTAGCATAGTTGGGATGGACAGTAGCTAGCGCATTGGTTTGATAGTAGCATAGTTGGGATGGACAGTAGCTAGCGCATTGGTTTGATAGTAGCATAGTTGGGATGGACAGTAGCTAGCGCATTGGTTTGATAGTAGCATAGTTGGGATGGACAGTAGCTAGCGCATTGGTTTGATAGTAGCATAGTTGGGATGGACAGTAGCTAGCGCTTTGGTTTGACAGTAGCATAGTTGGGATGGACAGTAGCTAGCGCATTGGTTTGATAGTAGCATAGTTGGGATGGACAGTAGCTAGCACATTGGTTTGATGGATGGACAGTAGCTAGCACATTGGTTTGATAGTATCATAGTTGGGATGGACAGTAGCTAGCGCATTGGTTTGATAGTAGCATAGTTGGGATGGACAGTAGCTAGCGCATTGGTTTGATAGTGGCATAGTTGGGATGGACAGTAGCTAGCGCATTGGTTTGATAGTGGCATAGTTGGGATGGACAGTAGCTAGTGCATTGGTTTGATAGTAGCATAGTTGGGAGGACAGTAGCTAGTGCATTGGTTTGACAGTAGCATAGTTGGGATGGACATTAGCTAGCGCATTGGTTTGACAGTAGCATAGTTGGGATGGACAGTAGCTAGCGCATTGGTTTGATAGTGGCATAGTTGGGATGGACAGTAGCTAGTGCATTGGTTTGATAGTAGCATAGTTGGGATGGACAGTAGCTAGCGCATTGGTTTGATAGTAGCCTAGTTGGGATGGACAGTAGCTAGCGCATTGGTTTGATAGTAGCATAGTTGGGATGGACAGTAGCTAGCGCATTGGTTCGATAGTAGCATAGTTGGGATGGACAGTAGCTAGCGCATTGGTTTGATAGTAGCATAGTTGGGATGGACAGTAGCTAGCGCATTGGTTTGATAGTAGCATAGTTGGGATGGACAGTAGCTAGCGCATTGGTTTGACAGTAGCATAGTTGGGATGGACAGTAGCTAGCGCATTGGTTTGACAGTTGCATAGTTGGGATGGACAGTAGCTAGCGCATTGGTTTGATAGTGGCATAGTTGGGATAGACAGTAGCTAGCGCATTGGTTTGATAGAAGCATAGTTGGGATGGACAGTAGCTAGCGCATTGGTTTGATAGTAGCATAGTTGGGATGGACAGTAGCTGGCGCATTGGTTTGATAGTAGCATAGTTGGGATGGACAGTAGCTAGCGCATTGGTTTGATAGTAGCATAGTTGGGATGGACTGTAGCTAGCGCATTGGTTTGACAGTAGCATAGTTGGGATGGACAGTAGCTAGCGCATTGGTTTGATAGTAGCATAGTTGGGATGGACTGTAGCTAGCGCATTGGTTTGATAGTAGCATAGTTGGAATGGACAGTAGCTAGCGCATTGGTTTGATAGTAGCATAGTTGGGATGGACTGTAGCTAGCGCATTGGTTTGATAGTAGCATAGTTGGGAGGACAGTAGCTAGTGCATTGGTTTGACAGTAGCATAGTTGGGATGGACATTAGCTAGCGCATTGGTTTGACAGTAGCATAGTTAGGATGGACAGTAGCTAGCGCATTGGTTTGATAGTGGCATAGTTGGGATGGACAGTAGCTAGTGCATTGGTTTGATAGTGGCATAGTTGGGATGGACAGTAGCTGGCGCATTGGTTTGATAGTAGCATCGTTGGGATGGACAGTAGCTAGCGCATTGGTTTGATAGTAGCATAGTTGGGATGGACTGTAGCTAGCGCATTGGTTTGACAGTAGCATAGTTGGGATGGACAGTAGCTAGCGCATTGGTTTGATAGTAGCATAGTTGGGATGGACAGTAGCTAGCGCATTGGTTTGACGGTAGCATAGTTGGGATGGACAGTAGCTAGCGCATTGGTTTGACAGTGGCATAGTTGGGATAGACAGTAGCTAGCGCATTGGTTTGATAGTGGCATAGTTGGGATGGACAGTAGCTAGCGCATTGGTTTGACAGTAGCATAGTTGGGATGGACAGTAGCTAGCGCATTGGTTTGATAGTGGCATAGTTGGGATAGACAGTAGCTAGCGCATTGGTTTGATAGTGGCATAGTTGGGATGGACAGTAGTTAGCGCATTGGTTTGATAGTGCATAGTTGGGATGGACAGTAGCTAGCGCATTGGTTTGATAGTAGCATAGTTGGGATGGACAGTAGCTAGCGCATTGGTTTGATGGATGGACAGTAGCTAGCGCATTGGTTAGATAGTAGCCTAGTTGGGATGGACAGTAGCTAGCGCATTGGTTTGATAGTAGCATAGTTGGGATGGACAGTAGCTAGCGCATTGGTTTGATAGTAGCATAGTTGGGATGGACAGTAGCTAGCGCATTGGTTTGATAGTAGCATAGTTGGGATGGACAGTAGCTAGCGCATTGGTTTGATAGTAGCATAGTTGGGATGGACAGTAGCTAGCGCATTGGTTTGATAGTAGCATAGTTGGGATGGACAGTAGCTAGCGCATTGGTTTGATAGTAGCATAGTTGGGATGGACAGTAGCTAGCGCATTGGTTTGATAGTAGCATAGTTGGGATGGACAGTAGCTAGCGCATTGGTTTGATAGTAGCATAGTTGGGATGGACAGTAGCTAGCGCTTTGGTTTGACAGTAGCATAGTTGGGATGGACAGTAGCTAGCGCATTGGTTTGATAGTAGCATAGTTGGGATGGACAGTAGCTAGCACATTGGTTTGATGGATGGACAGTAGCTAGCACATTGGTTTGATGGATGGACAGTAGCTAGCACATTGGTTTGATAGTAGCATAGTTGGGATGGACAGTAGCTAGCGCATTGGTTAGATAATAGCCTAGTTGTGATGGACAGTAGCTAGCACATTGGTTTGATAGTAGCCTAGTTGGGATGGACAGTAGCTAGCGCATTGGTTTGATAGTAGCATAGTTGGGATGGACAGTAGCTAGCGCATTGGTTTGACAGTAGCATAGTTGGGATGGACAGTAGCTAGCGCATTGGTTTGATAGTAGCATAGTTGGGATGGACAGTAGCTAGCGCATTGGTTTGATAGTAGCATAGTTGGGATGGACAGTAGCTAGCGCATTGGTTTGATAGTAGCATAGTTGGGATGGACAGTAGCTAGCGCATTGGTTTGATAGTAGCATAGTTGGGATGGACAGTAGCTAGCGCATTGGTTTGATAGTAGCATAGTTGGGATGGACAGTAGCTAGCGCATTGGTTTGATAGTAGCATAGTTGGGATGGACAGTAGCTAGCGCATTGGTTTGATAGTAGCATAGTTGGGATGGACAGTAGCTAGCGCTTTGGTTTGACAGTAGCATAGTTGGGATGGACAGTAGCTAGCGCATTGGTTTGATAGTAGCATAGTTGGGATGGACAGTAGCTAGCACATTGGTTTGATGGATGGACAGTAGCTAGCACATTGGTTTGATGGATGGACAGTAGCTAGCACATTGGTTTGATAGTAGCATAGTTGGGATGGACAGTAGCTAGCACATTGGTTTGATAGCAGCATAGTTGGGATGGACAGTAGCTAGCACATTGGTTTGATAGTAGCATAGTTGGGATGGACAGTAGCTAGCGCATGGGTTTGATAGTAGCATAGTTGGGATGGACAGTAGCTAGCGCATTGGTTTGATAGTAGCCTAGTTGGGATGGACAGTAGCTAGCGCATTGGTTTGATAGTAGCATAGTTGGGATGGACAGTAGCTAGCGCATTGGTTTGATAGTAGCATAGTTGGGATGGACAGTAGCTAGCGCATTGGTTTGATAGTAGCATAGTTGGGATGGACAGTAGCTAGCGCATTGGTTTGATAGTAGCATAGTTGGGATGGACAGTAGCTAGCGCATTGGTTTGATAGTAGCATAGTTGGGATGGACAGTAGCTAGCGCATTGGTTTGATAGTAGCATAGTTGGGATGGACAGTAGCTAGCGCATTGGTTTGATAGTAGCATAGTTGGGATGGACAGTAGCTAGCGCTTTGGTTTGACAGTAGCATAGTTGGGATGGACAGTAGCTAGCGCATTGGTTTGATAGTAGCATAGTTGGGATGGACAGTAGCTAGCACATTGGTTTGATGGATGGACAGTAGCTAGCACATTGGTTTGATGGATGGACAGTAGCTAGCACATTGGTTTGATAGTAGCATAGTTGGGATGGACAGTAGCTAGCACATTGGTTTGATAGCAGCATAGTTGGGATAAACAGTAGCTAGCACATTGGTTTGATAGTAGCATAGTTGGGATGGACAGTAGCTAGCGCATGGGTTTGATAGTAGCATAGTTGGGATGGACAGTAGCTAGCGCATTGGTTTGATAGTAGCATAGTTGGGATGGACAGTAGCTAGCGCATTGGTTTGATAGTAGCATAGTTGGGATGGACTGTAGCTAGCGCATTGGTTTGATAGTAGCATAGTTGGAATGGACAGTAGCTAGCGCATTGGTTTGACAGTAGCATAGTTGGGATGGACAGTAGCTAGCGCATTGGTTTGATAGTGGCATAGTTGGGATGGACAGTAGCTAGCGCATTGGTTTGACAGTAGCATAGTTGGGATGGACAGTAGCTAGCGCATTGGTTTTATAGTAGCATAGTTGGGATGGACAGTAGCTAGCGCATTAGTTTGATAGTAGCATAGTTGGGATGGACAGTAGCTAGCGCATTGGTTTGATAGTAGCATAGTTGGGATGGACAGTAGCTAGCGCATTGGTTTGATAGTAGCATAGTTGGGATGGACAGTAGCTAGCGCATTGGTTTGATAGTAGCATAGTTGGGATGGACAGTAGCTAGCGCTTTGGTTTGACAGTAGCATAGTTGGGATGGACAGTAGCTAGCACATTGGTTTGATGGATGGACAGTAGCTAGCACATTGGTTTGATGGATGGACAGTAGCTAGCACATTGGTTTGATAGTAGCATAGTTGGGATGGACAGTAGCTAGCACATTGGTTTGATAGCAGCATAGTTGGGATGGACAGTAGCTAGCACATTGGTTTGATAGTAGCATAGTTGGGATGGACAGTAGCTAGCGCATGGATTTGATAGTAGCATAGTTGGGATGGACAGTAGCTAGCACATTGGTTTGATAGTAGCATAGTTGGGATGGACAGTAGCTAGCGCATTGGTTTGATAGTAGCATAGTTGGGATGGACAGTAGCTAGCGCATTGGTTTGATAGTAGCATAGTTGGGATGGACTGTAGCTAGCGCATTGGTTTGATAGTAGCATAGTTGGGATGGACAGTAGCTAGCGCATTGGTTTGATGGATGGACAGTAGCTAGCGCATTGGTTAGATAGTAGCCTAGTTGGGATGGACAGTAGCTAGCGCATTGGTTTGATAGTAGCATAGTTGGGATGGACAGTAGCTAGCGCATTGGTTTGATAGTAGCATAGTTGGGATGGACAGTAGCTAGCGCATTGGTTTGATAGTAGCATAGTTGGGATGGACAGTAGCTAGCGCATTGGTTTGATAGTAGCATAGTTGGGATGGACAGTAGCTAGCGCATTGGTTTGATAGTAGCATAATTGGGATGGACAGTAGCTAGCGCATTGGTTTGATAGTAGCATAGTTGGGATGGACAGTAGCTAGCGCATTGGTTTGATAGTAGCATAGTTGGGATGGACAGTAGCTAGCGCATTGGTTTGATAGTAGCATAGTTGGGATGGACAGTAGCTAGCACATTGGTTTGATAGTAGCATAGTTGGGATGGACAGTAGCTAGCGCATTGGTTTGATAGTAGCATAGTTGGGATGGACAGTAGCTAGCACATTGGTTTGATGGATGGACAGTAGCTAGCACATTGGTTTGATGGATGGACAGTAGCTAGCACATTGGTTTGATAGTAGCATAGTTGGGATGGACAGTAGCTAGCACATTGGTTTGATAGCAGCATAGTTGGGATGGACAGTAGCTAGCACATTGGTTTGATAGTAGCATAGTTGGGATGGACAGTAGCTAGCGCATGGATTTGATAGTAGCATAGTTGGGATGGACAGTAGCTAGCACATTGGTTTGATAGTAGCATAGTTGGGATGGACAGTAGCTAGCGCATTGGTTTGATAGTAGCATAGTTGGGATGGACAGTAGCTAGCGCATTGGTTTGATAGTAGCATAGTTGGGATGGACTGTAGCTAGCGCATTGGTTTGATAGTAGCATAGTTGGGATGGACAGTAGCTAGCGCATTGGTTTGATGGATGGACAGTAGCTAGCGCATTGGTTAGATAGTAGCCTAGTTGGGATGGACAGTAGCTAGCGCATTGGTTTGATAGTAGCATAGTTGGGATGGACAGTAGCTAGCGCATTGGTTTGATAGTAGCATAGTTGGGATGGACAGTAGCTAGCGCATTGGTTTGATAGTAGCATAGTTGGGATGGACAGTAGCTAGCGCATTGGTTTGATAGTAGCATAGTTGGGATGGACAGTAGCTAGCGCATTGGTTTGATAGTAGCATAATTGGGATGGACAGTAGCTAGCGCATTGGTTTGATAGTAGCATAGTTGGGATGGACAGTAGCTAGCGCATTGGTTTGATAGTAGCATAGTTGGGATGGACAGTAGCTAGCGCATTGGTTTGATAGTAGCATAGTTGGGATGGACAGTAGCTAGCGCATTGGTTTGATAGTAGCATAGTTGGGATGGACAGTAGCTAGCGCTTTGGTTTGACAGTAGCATAGTTGGGATGGACAGTAGCTAGCGCATTGGTTTGATAGTAGCATAGTTGGGATGGACAGTAGCTAGCACATTGGTTTGATGGATGGACAGTAGCTAGCACATTGGTTTGATGGATGGACAGTAGCTAGCACATTGGTTTGATAGTAGCATAGTTGGGATGGACAGTAGCTAGCGCATTGGTTTGATAGTAGCATAGTTGGGATGGACAGTAGCTAGCGCATTGGTTTGATAGTGGCATAGTTG
Organism: Borostomias antarcticus; assembly: GCF_949987555.1. Taxonomy (NCBI): domain Eukaryota; kingdom Metazoa; phylum Chordata; class Actinopteri; order Stomiiformes; family Stomiidae; genus Borostomias; species Borostomias antarcticus. The sequence goes on from NC_140234.1 coordinate 12,715,858, forward strand.
GGATGGACAGTAGCTAGCGCATTGGTTTGATAGTGGCATAGTTGGGATGGACAGTAGCTAGTGCATTGGTTTGATAGTAGCATAGTTGGGATGGACAGTAGCTAGCGCATTGGTTTGATAGTAGCCTAGTTGGGATGGACAGTAGCTAGCGCATTGGTTTGATAGTAGCATAGTTGGGATGGACAGTAGCTAGCGCATTGGTTTGATAGTAGCATAGTTGGGAGGACAGTAGCTAGTGCATTGGTTTGACAGTAGCATAGTTGGGATGGACATTAGCTAGCGCATTGGTTTGACAGTAGCATAGTTGGGATGGACAGTAGCTAGCGCATTGGTTTGATAGTGGCATAGTTGGGATGGACAGTAGCTAGTGCATTGGTTTGATAGTAGCATAGTTGGGATGGACAGTAGCTAGCGCATTGGTTTGATAGTAGCCTAGTTGGGATGGACAGTAGCTAGCGCATTGGTTTGATAGTAGCATAGTTGGGATGGACAGTAGCTAGCGCATTGGTTCGATAGTAGCATAGTTGGGATGGACAGTAGCTAGCGCATTGGTTTGATAGTAGCCTAGTTGGGATGGACAGTAGCTAGCGCATTGGTTTGATAGTAGCATAGTTGGGATGGACAGTAGCTAGCGCATTGGTTCGATAGTAGCATAGTTGGGATGGACAGTAGCTAGCGCATTGGTTTGATAGTAGCCTAGTTGGGATGGACAGTAGCTAGCGCATTGGTTTGATAGTAGCATAGTTGGGATGGACAGTAGCTAGCGCATTGGTTCGATAGTAGCATAGTTGGGATGGACAGTAGCTAGCGCATTGGTTTGATAGTAGCATAGTTGGGATGGACAGTAGCTAGCGCATTGGTTTGATAGTAGCATAGTTGGGATGGACAGTAGCTAGCGCATTGGTTTGACAGTAGCATAGTTGGGATGGACAGTAGCTAGCGCATTGGTTTGATAGTGGCATAGTTGGGATAGACAGTAGCTAGCGCATTGGTTTGATAGAAGCATAGTTGGGATGGACAGTAGCTAGCGCATTGGTTTGATAGTAGCATAGTTGGGATGGACAGTAGCTGGCGCATTGGTTTGATAGTAGCATAGTTGGGATGGACAGTAGCTAGCGCATTGGTTTGATAGTAGCATAGTTGGGATGGACTGTAGCTAGCGCATTGGTTTGACAGTAGCATAGTTGGGATGGACAGTAGCTAGCGCATTGGTTTGATAGTAGCATAGTTGGGATGGACTGTAGCTAGCGCATTGGTTTGATAGTAGCATAGTTGGAATGGACAGTAGCTAGCGCATTGGTTTGATAGTAGCATAGTTGGGATGGACTGTAGCTAGCGCATTGGTTTGATAGTAGCATAGTTGGGAGGACAGTAGCTAGTGCATTGGTTTGACAGTAGCATAGTTGGGATGGACATTAGCTAGCGCATTGGTTTGACAGTAGCATAGTTGGGATGGACAGTAGCTAGCGCATTGGTTTGATAGTGGCATAGTTGGGATGGACAGTAGCTAGTGCATTGGTTTGATAGTAGCATAGTTGGGATGGACAGTAGCTGGCGCATTGGTTTGATAGTAGCATAGTTGGGATGGACAGTAGCTAGCGCATTGGTTTGATAGTAGCATAGTTGGGATGGACTGTAGCTAGCGCATTGGTTTGACAGTAGCATAGTTGGGATGGACAGTAGCTAGCGCATTGGTTTGATAGTAGCATAGTTGGGATGGACAGTAGCTAGCGCATTGGTTTGACAGTAGCATAGTTGGGATGGACAGTAGCTAGCGCATTGGTTTGACAGTAGCATAGTTGGGATGGACAGTAGCTAGCGCATTGGTTTGACAGTGGCATAGTTGGGATAGACAGTAGCTAGCGCATTGGTTTGATAGTGGCATAGTTGGGATGGACAGTAGCTAGCGCATTGGTTTGACAGTAGCATAGTTGGGATGGACAGTAGCTAGCGCATTGGTTTGATAGTGGCATAGTTGGGATAGACAGTAGCTAGCGCATTGGTTTGATAGTGGCATAGTTGGGATGGACAGTAGCTAGCGCATTGGTTTGATAGTGCATAGTTGGGATGGACAGTAGCTAGCGCATTGGTTTGATAGTAGCATAGTTGGGATGGACAGTAGCTAGCGCATTGGTTTGATGGATGGACAGTAGCTAGCGCATTGGTTAGATAGTAGCCTAGTTGGGATGGACAGTAGCTAGCGCATTGGTTTGATAGTAGCATAGTTGGGATGGACAGTAGCTAGCGCATTGGTTTGATAGTAGCATAGTTGGGATGGACAGTAGCTAGCGCATTGGTTTGATAGTAGCATAGTTGGGATGGACAGTAGCTAGCGCATTGATTTGATAGTAGCATAGTTGGGATGGACAGTAGCTAGCGCATTGGTTTGATAGTAGCATAGTTGGGATGGACATTAGCTAGCGCATTGGTTTGACAGTAGCATAGTTGGGATGGACAGTAGCTAGCGCATTGGTTTGATAGTGGCATAGTTGGGATGGACAGTAGCTAGTGCATTGGTTTGATAGTAGCATAGTTGGGATGGACAGTAGCTGGCGCATTGGTTTGATAGTAGCATAGTTGGGATGGACAGTAGCTAGCGCATTGGTTTGATAGTAGCATAGTTGGGATGGACTGTAGCTAGCGCATTGGTTTGACAGTAGCATAGTTGGGATGGACAGTAGCTAGCGCATTGGTTTGATAGTAGCATAGTTGGGATGGACAGTAGCTAGCGCATTGGTTTGACAGTAGCATAGTTGGGATGGACAGTAGCTAGCGCATTGGTTTGACAGTAGCATAGTTGGGATGGACAGTAGCTAGCGCATTGGTTTGACAGTGGCATAGTTGGGATAGACAGTAGCTAGCGCATTGGTTTGATAGTGGCATAGTTGGGATGGACAGTAGCTAGCGCATTGGTTTGACAGTAGCATAGTTGGGATGGACAGTAGCTAGCGCATTGGTTTGATAGTGGCATAGTTGGGATAGACAGTAGCTAGCGCATTGGTTTGATAGTGGCATAGTTGGGATGGACAGTAGCTAGCGCATTGGTTTGATAGTGCATAGTTGGGATGGACAGTAGCTAGCGCATTGGTTTGATAGTAGCATAGTTGGGATGGACAGTAGCTAGCGCATTGGTTTGATGGATGGACAGTAGCTAGCGCATTGGTTAGATAGTAGCCTAGTTGGGATGGACAGTAGCTAGCGCATTGGTTTGATAGTAGCATAGTTGGGATGGACAGTAGCTAGCGCATTGGTTTGATAGTAGCATAGTTGGGATGGACAGTAGCTAGCGCATTGGTTTGATAGTAGCATAGTTGGGATGGACAGTAGCTAGCGCATTGGTTTGATAGTAGCATAGTTGGGATGGACAGTAGCTAGCGCATTGGTTTGATAGTAGCATAGTTGGGATGGACAGTAGCTAGCGCATTGGTTTGATAGTAGCATAGTTGGGATGGACAGTAGCTAGCGCATTGGTTTGATAGTAGCATAGTTGGGATGGACAGTAGCTAGCGCATTGGTTTGATAGTAGCATAGTTGGGATGGACAGTAGCTAGCGCATTGGTTTGATAGTAGCATAGTTGGGATGGACAGTAGCTAGCGCTTTGGTTTGACAGTAGCATAGTTGGGATGGACAGTAGCTAGCGCATTGGTTTGATAGTAGCATAGTTGGGATGGACAGTAGCTAGCACATTGGTTTGATGGATGGACAGTAGCTAGCACATTGGTTTGATGGATGGACAGTAGCTAGCACATTGGTTTGATAGTAGCATAGTTGGGATGGACAGTAGCTAGCGCATTGGTTTGATAGTAGCATAGTTGGGATGGACAGTAGCTGGCGCATTGGTTTGATAGTGGCATAGTTGGGATGGACAGTAGCTAGCGCATTGGTTTGATAGTGGCATAGTTGGGATGGACAGTAGCTAGTGCATTGGTTTGATAGTAGCATAGTTGGGAGGACAGTAGCTAGTGCATTGGTTTGACAGTAGCATAGTTGGGATGGACATTAGCTAGCGCATTGGTTTGACAGAAGCATAGTTGGGATGGACAGTAGCTAGCGCATTGGTTTGATAGTGGCATAGTTGGGATGGACAGTAGCTAGTGCATTGGTTTGATAGTAGCATAGTTGGGATGGACAGTAGCTAGCGCATTGGTTTGATAGTAGCCTAGTTGGGATGGACAGTAGCTAGCGCATTGGTTTGATAGTAGCATAGTTGGGATGGACAGTAGCTAGCGCATTGGTTCGATAGTAGCATAGTTGGGATGGACAGTAGCTAGCGCATTGGTTTGATAGTAGCATAGTTGGGATGGACAGTAGCTAGCGCATTGGTTTGATAGTAGCATAGTTGGGATGGACAGTAGCTAGCGCATTGGTTTGACAGTAGCATAGTTGGGATGGACAGTAGCTAGCGCATTGGTTTGACAGTAGCATAGTTGGGATGGACAGTAGCTAGCGCATTGGTTTGATAGTGGCATAGTTGGGATAGACAGTAGCTAGCGCATTGGTTTGATAGAAGCATAGTTGGGATGGACAGTAGCTAGCGCATTGGTTTGATAGTAGCATAGTTGGGATGGACAGTAGCTGGCGCATTGGTTTGATAGTAGCATAGTTGGGATGGACAGTAGCTAGCGCATTGGTTTGATAGTAGCATAGTTGGGATGGACTGTAGCTAGCGCATTGGTTTGACAGTAGCATAGTTGGGATGGACAGTAGCTAGCGCATTGGTTTGATAGTAGCATAGTTGGGATGGACTGTAGCTAGCGCATTGGTTTGATAGTAGCATAGTTGGAATGGACAGTAGCTAGCGCATTGGTTTGATAGTAGCATAGTTGGGATGGACAGTAGCTGGCGCATTGGTTTGATAGTAGCATAGTTGGGATGGACAGTAGCTAGCGCATTGGTTTGATAGTAGCATAGTTGGGATGGACTGTAGCTAGCGCATTGGTTTGACAGTAGCATAGTTGGGATGGACAGTAGCTAGCGCATTGGTTTGATAGTAGCATAGTTGGGATGGACAGTAGCTAGCGCATTGGTTTGACAGTAGCATAGTTGGGATGGACAGTAGCTAGCGCATTGGTTTGACAGTAGCATAGTTGGGATGGACAGTAGCTAGCGCATTGGTTTGACAGTGGCATAGTTGGGATAGACAGTAGCTAGCGCATTGGTTTGATAGTGGCATAGTTGGGATGGACAGTAGCTAGCGCATTGGTTTGACAGTAGCATAGTTGGGATGGACAGTAGCTAGCGCATTGGTTTGATAGTGGCATAGTTGGGATAGACAGTAGCTAGCGCATTGGTTTGATAGTGGCATAGTTGGGATGGACAGTAGCTAGCGCATTGGTTTGATAGTGCATAGTTGGGATGGACAGTAGCTAGCGCATTGGTTTGATAGTAGCATAGTTGGGATGCACAGTAGCTAGCGCATTGGTTTGATGGATGGACAGTAGCTAGCGCATTGGTTAGATAGTAGCCTAGTTGGGATGGACAGTAGCTAGCGCATTGGTTTGATAGTAGCATAGTTGGGATGGACAGTAGCTAGCGCATTGGTTTGATAGTAGCATAGTTGGGATGGACAGTAGCTAGCGCATTGGTTTGATAGTAGCATAGTTGGGATGGACAGTAGCTAGCGCATTGGTTTGATAGTAGCATAGTTGGGATGGACAGTAGCTAGCGCATTGGTTTGATAGTAGCATAGTTGGGATGGACAGTAGCTAGCGCATTGGTTTGATAGTAGCATAGTTGGGATGGACAGTAGCTAGCGCATTGGTTTGATAGTAGCATAGTTGGGATGGACAGTAGCTAGCGCATTGGTTTGATAGTAGCATAGTTGGGATGGACAGTAGCTAGCGCATTGGTTTGACAGTAGCATAGTTGGGATGGACAGTAGCTAGCGCTTTGGTTTGACAGTAGCATAGTTGGGATGGACAGTAGCTAGCGCATTGGTTTGATAGTAGCATAGTTGGGATGGACAGTAGCTAGCACATTGGTTTGATGGATGGACAGTAGCTAGCACATTGGTTTGATGGATGGACAGTAGCTAGCACATTGGTTTGATAGTAGCATAGTTGGGATGGACAGTAGCTAGCGCATTGGTTTGATAGTAGCATAGTTGGGATGGACAGTAGCTAGCGCATTGGTTTGACAGTAGCATAGTTGGGATGGACAGTAGCTAGCGCATTGGTTTGACAGTAGCATAGTTGGGATGGACAGTAGCTAGCGCATTGGTTTGACAGTGGCATAGTTGGGATAGACAGTAGCTAGCGCATTGGTTTGATAGTGGCATAGTTGGGATGGACAGTAGCTAGCGCATTGGTTTGATAGTGGCATAGTTGGGATAGACAGTAGCTAGCGCATTGGTTTGATAGTGGCATAGTTGGGATGGACAGTAGCTAGCGCATTGGTTTGATAGTGCATAGTTGGGATGGACAGTAGCTAGCGCATTGGTTTGATAGTAGCATAGTTGGGATGCACAGTAGCTAGCGCATTGGTTTGATGGATGGACAGTAGCTAGCGCATTGGTTAGATAGTAGCCTAGTTGGGATGGACAGTAGCTAGCGCATTGGTTTGATAGTAGCATAGTTGGGATGGACAGTAGCTAGCGCATTGGTTTGATAGTAGCATAGTTGGGATGGACAGTAGCTAGCGCATTGGTTTGATAGTAGCATAGTTGGGATGGACAGTAGCTAGCGCATTGGTTTGATAGTAGCATAGTTGGGATGGACAGTAGCTAGCGCATTGGTTTGATAGTAGCATAGTTGGGATGGACAGTAGCTAGCGCATTGGTTTGATAGTAGCATAGTTGGGATGGACAGTAGCTAGCGCATTGGTTTGATAGTAGCATAGTTGGGATGGACAGTAGCTAGCGCATTGGTTTGACAGTAGCATAGTTGGGATGGACAGTAGCTAGCGCTTTGGTTTGACAGTAGCATAGTTGGGATGGACAGTAGCTAGCGCATTGGTTTGATAGTAGCATAGTTGGGATGGACAGTAGCTAGCACATTGGTTTGATGGATGGACAGTAGCTAGCACATTGGTTTGATGGATGGACAGTAGCTAGCACATTGGTTTGATAGTAGCATAGTTGGGATGGACAGTAGCTAGCGCATTGGTTTGATAGTAGCATAGTTGGGATGGACAGTAGCTGGCGCATTGGTTTGATAGTGGCATAGTTGGGATGGACAGTAGCTAGCGCATTGGTTTGATAGTGGCATAGTTGGGATGGACAGTAGCTAGTGCATTGGTTTGATAGTAGCATAGTTGGGAGGACAGTAGCTAGTGCATTGGTTTGACAGTAGCATAGTTGGGATGGACATTAGCTAGCGCATTGGTTTGACAGTAGCATAGTTGGGATGGACAGTAGCTAGCGCATTGGTTTGATAGTGGCATAGTTGGGATGGACTGTAGCTAGCGCATTGGTTTGATAGTAGCATAGTTGGGAGGACAGTAGCTAGTGCATTGGTTTGACAGTAGCATAGTTGGGATGGACATTAGCTAGCGCATTGGTTTGACAGTAGCATAGTTGGGATGGACAGTAGCTAGCGCATTGGTTTGTTAGTGGCATAGTTGGGATGGACAGTAGCTAGTGCATTGGTTTGATAGTAGCATAGTTGGGATGGACAGTAGCTAGTGCATTGGTTTGATAGTAGCATAGTTGGGATGGACAGTAGCTGGCGCAATGGTTTGATAGTAGCATAGTTGGGATTGACAGTAGCTAGCGCATTGGTTTGATAGTAGCATAGTTGGGATGGACTGTAGCTAGCGCATTGGTTTGACAGTAGCATAGTTGGGATGGACAGTAGCTAGCGCATTGGTTTGATAGTAGCATAGTTGGGATGGACAGTAGCTAGCGCATTGGTTTGACAGTAGCATAGTTGGGATGGACAGTAGCTAGCGCATTGGTTTGACAGTAGCATAGTTTGGATGGACAGTAGCTAGCGCATTGGTTTGACAGTGGCATAGTTGGGATGGACAGTAGCTAGCGCATTGGTTTGATAGTGGCATAGTTGGGATAGACAGTAGCTAGCGCATTGGTTTGATAGAAGCATAGTTGGGATGGACAGTAGCTAGCGCATTGGTTTGATAGTAGCATAGTTGGGATGGACAGTAGCTGGCGCATTGGTTTGATAGTAGCATAGTTGGGATGGACAGTAGCTAGCGCATTGGTTTGATAGTAGCATAGTTGGGATGGACTGTAGCTAGCGCATTGGTTTGACAGTAGCATAGTTGGGATGGACAGTAGCTAGCGCATTGGTTTGATAGTAGCATAGTTGGGATGGACTGTAGCTAGCGCATTGGTTTGATAGTGGCATAGTTGGAATGGACAGTAGCTAGCGCATTGGTTTGATAGTAGCATAGTTGGGATGGACTGTAGCTAGCGCATTGGTTTGATAGTAGCATAGTTGGGATGGACAGTAGCTAGCGCATTGGTTTGACAGTAGCATAGTTGGGATGGACAGTAGCTAGCGCATTGGTTTGACAGTAGCATAGTTGGGATGGACAGTAGCTAGCGCATTGGTTTGACAGTGGCATAGTTGGGATGGACAGTAGCTAGCGCATTGGTTTGATAGTGGCATAGTTGGGATAGACAGTAGCTAGCGCATTGGTTTGATAGAAGCATAGTTGGGATGGACAGTAGCTAGCGCATTGGTTTGATAGTAGCATAGTTGGGATGGACAGTAGCTGGCGCATTGGTTTGATAGTAGCATAGTTGGGATGGACAGTAGCTAGCGCATTGGTTTGATAGTAGCATAGTTGGGATGGACTGTAGCTAGCGCATTGGTTTGACAGTAGCATAGTTGGGATGGACAGTAGCTAGCGCATTGGTTTGATAGTAGCATAGTTGGGATGGACTGTAGCTAGCGCATTGGTTTGATAGTAGCATAGTTGGAATGGACAGTAGCTAGCGCATTGGTTTGATAGTAGCATAGTTGGGATGGACTGTAGCTAGTGCATTGGTTTGATAGTAGCATAGTTGGGAGGACAGTAGCTAGTGCATTGGTTTGACAGTAGCATAGTTGGGATGGACATTAGCTAGCGCATTGGTTTGACAGTAGCATAGTTGGGATGGACAGTAGCTAGCGCATTGGTTTGATAGTGGCATAGTTGGGATGGACAGTAGCTAGTGCATTGGTTTGATAGTAGCATAGTTGGGATGGACAGTAGCTGGCGCATTGGTTTGATAGTAGCATAGTTGGGATGGACAGTAGCTAGCGCATTGGTTTGATAGTAGCATAGTTGGGATGGACTGTAGCTAGCGCATTGGTTTGACAGTAGCATAGTTGGGATGGACAGTAGCTAGCGCATTGGTTTGATAGTAGCATAGTTGGGATGGACAGTAGCTAGCGCATTGGTTTGACAGTAGCATAGTTGGGATGGACAGTAGCTAGCGCATTGGTTTGACAGTAGCATAGTTGGGATGGACAGTAGCTAGCGCATTGGTTTGACAGTGGCATAGTTGGGATAGACAGTAGCTAGCGCATTGGTTTGATAGTAGCATAGTTGGGATGGACAGTAGCTAGCGCATTGGTTTGATAGTGGCATAGTTGGGATAGACAGTAGCTAGCGCATTGGTTTGATAGTGGCATAGTTGGGATGGACAGTAGCTAGCGCATTGGTTTGATAGTGCATAGTTGGGATGGACAGTAGCTAGCGCATTGGTTTGATAGTAGCATAGTTGGGATGGACAGTAGCTAGCGCATTGGTTTGATAGTGGCATAGTTGGGATGGACAGTAGCTAGTGCATTGGTTTGATAGTAGCATAGTTGGGATGGACAGTAGCTAGCGCATTGGTTTGATAGTAGCCTAGTTGGGATGGACAGTAGCTAGCGCATTGGTTTGATAGTAGCATAGTTGGGATGGACAGTAGCTAGCGCATTGGTTCGATAGTAGCATAGTTGGGATGGACAGTAGCTAGCGCATTGGTTTGATAGTAGCATAGTTGGGATGGACAGTAGCTAGCGCATTGGTTTGATAGTAGCATAGTTGGGATGGACAGTAGCTAGCGCATTGGTTTGACAGTAGCATAGTTGGGATGGACAGTAGCTAGCGCATTGGTTTGACAGTAGCATAGTTGGGATGGACAGTAGCTAGCGCATTGGTTTGATAGTGGCATAGTTGGGATAGACAGTAGCTAGCACATTGGTTTGATAGAAGCATAGTTGGGATGGACAGTAGCTAGCGCATTGGTTTGATAGTAGCATAGTTGGGATGGACAGTAGCTGTTGCATTGGTTTGATAGTAGCATAGTTGGGATGGACAGTAGCTAGCGCATTGGTTTGATAGTAGCATAGTTGGGATGGACATTAGCTAGCGCATTGGTTTGACAGTAGCATAGTTGGGATGGACAGTAGCTAGCGCATTGGTTTGATAGTGGCATAGTTGGGATGGACAGTAGCTAGTGCATTGGTTTGATAGTAGCATAGTTGGGATGGACAGTAGCTAGTGCATTGGTTTGATAGTAGCATAGTTGGGATGGACAGTAGCTGGCGCATTGGTTTGATAGTAGCATAGTTGGGATGGACAGTAGCTAGCGCATTGGTTTGATAGTAGCATAGTTGGGATGGACTGTAGCTAGCGCATTGGTTTGACAGTAGCATAGTTGGGATGGACAGTAGCTAGCGCATTGGTTTGATAGTAGCATAGTTGGGATGGACAGTAGCTAGCGCATTGGTTTGACAGTAGCATAGTTGGGATGGACAGTAGCTAGCGCATTGGTTTGACAGTAGCATAGTTGGGATGGACAGTAGCTAGCGCATTGGTTTGACAGTGGCATAGTTGGGATGGACAGTAGCTAGCGCATTGGTTTGATAGTGGCATAGTTGGGATAGACAGTAGCTAGCGCATTGGTTTGATAGAAGCATAGTTGGGATGGACAGTAGCTAGCGCATTGGTTTGATAGTAGCATAGTTGGGATGGACAGTAGCTGGCGCATTGGTTTGATAGTAGCATAGTTGGGATGGACAGTAGCTAGCGCATTGGTTTGATAGTAGCATAGTTGGGATGGACTGTAGCTAGCGCATTGGTTTGACAGTAGCATAGTTGGGATGGACAGTAGCTAGCGCATTGGTTTGATAGTAGCATAGTTGGGATGGACTGTAGCTAGCGCATTGGTTTGATAGTAGCATAGTTGGAATGGACAGTAGCTAGCGCATTGGTTTGATAGTAGCATAGTTGGGATGGACTGTAGCTAGCGCATTGGTTTGATAGTAGCATAGTTGGGAGGACAGTAGCTAGTGCATTGGTTTGACAGTAGCATAGTTGGGATGGACATTAGCTAGCGCATTGGTTTGACAGTAGCATAGTTGGGATGGACAGTAGCTAGCGCATTGGTTTGATAGTGGCATAGTTGGGATGGACAGTAGCTAGTGCATTGGTTTGATAGTAGCATAGTTGGGATGGACAGTAGCTGGCGCATTGGTTTGATAGTAGCATAGTTGGGATGGACAGTAGCTAGCGCATTGGTTTGATAGTAGCATAGTTGGGATGGACTGTAGCTAGCGCATTGGTTCGACAGTAGCATAGTTGGGATGGACAGTAGCTAGCGCATTGGTTTGATAGTAGCATAGTTGGGATGGACAGTAGCTAGCGCATTGGTTTGACAGTAGCATAGTTGGGATGGACAGTAGCTAGCGCATTGGTTTGACAGTAGCATAGTTGGGATGGACAGTAGCTAGCGCATTGGTTTGACAGTGGCATAGTTGGGATAGACAGTAGCTAGCGCATTGGTTTGATAGTGGCATAGTTGGGATGGACAGTAGCTAGCGCATTGGTTTGACAGTAGCATAGTTGGGATGGACAGTAGCTAGCGCATTGGTTTGATAGTGGCATAGTTGGGATAGACAGTAGCTAGCGCATTGGTTTGATAGTGGCATAGTTGGGATGGACAGTAGCTAGCGCATTGGTTTGATAGTGCATAGTTGGGATGGACAGTAGCTAGCGCATTGGTTTGATAGTAGCATAGTTGGGATGGACAGTAGCTAGCGCATTGGTTTGATGGATGGACAGTAGCTAGCGCATTGGTTAGATAGTAGCCTAGTTGGGATGGACAGTAGCTAGCGCATTGGTTTGATAGTAGCATAGTTGGGATGGACAGTAGCTAGCGCATTGGTTTGATAGTAGCATAGTTGGGATGGACAGTAGCTAGCGCATTGCTTTGATAGTAGCATAGTTGGGATGGACAGTAGCTAGCGCATTGGTTTGATAGTAGCATAGTTGGGATGGACAGTAGCTAGCGCATTGGTTTGATAGTAGCATAGTTGGGATGGACAGTAGCTAGCGCATTGGTTTGATAGTAGCATAGTTGGGATGGACAGTAGCTAGCGCATTGGTTTGATAGTAGCATAGTTGGGATGGACAGTAGCTAGCACATTGGTTTGATAGTAGCATAGTTGGGATGGACAGTAGCTAGCGCTTTGGTTTGACAGTAGCATAGTTGGGATGGACAGTAGCTAGCGCATTGGTTTGATAGTAGCATAGTTGGGATGGACACTAGCTAGCACATTGGTTTGATGGATGGACAGTAGCTAGCACATTGGTTTGATGGATGGACAGTAGCTAGCACATTGGTTTGATAGTAGCATAGTTGGGATGGACAGTAGCTAGCGCATTGGTTTGATAGTAGCATAGTTGGGATGGACAGTAGCTAGCGCATTGGTTTGATAGTGGCATAGTTGGGATGGACAGTAGGTAGCGCATTGGTTTGATAGTGGCATAGTTGGGATGGACAGTAGCTAGCGCATTGGTTTGACAGTAGCATAGTTGGGATGGACAGTAGCTAGCGCATTGGTTTGATAGTAGCATAGTTGGGATGGACTGTAGCTAGCGCATTGGTTTGATAGTAGCATAGTTGGAATGGACAGTAGCTAGCGCATTGTTTTGATAGTAGCATAGTTGGGATGGACTGTAGCTAGCGCATTGGTTTGATAGTAGCATAGTTGGGAGGACAGTAGCTAGTGCATTGGTTTGACAGTAGCATAGTTGGGATGGACATTAGCTAGCGCATTGGTTTGACAGTAGCATAGTTGGGATGGACAGTAGCTAGCGCATTGGTTTGATAGTGGCATAGTTGGGATGGACAGTAGCTAGTGCATTGGTTTGATAGTAGCATAGTTGGGATGGACAGTAGCTGGCGCATTGGTTTGATAGTAGCATAGTTGGGATGGACAGTAGCTAGCGCATTGGTTTGATAGTAGCATAGTTGGGATGGACTGTAGCTAGCGCATTGGTTTGACAGTAGCATAGTTGGGATGGACAGTAGCTAGCGCATTGGTTTGATAGTAGCATAGTTGGGATGGACAGTAGCTAGCGCATTGGTTTGACAGTAGCATAGTTGGGATGGACAGTAGCTAGCGCATTGGTTTGACAGTAGCATAGTTGGGATGGACAGTAGCTAGCGCATTGGTTTGACAGTGGCATAGTTGGGATAGACAGTAGCTAGCGCATTGGTTTGATAGTGGCATAGTTGGGATGGACAGTAGCTAGCGCATTGGTTTGACAGTAGCATAGTTGGGATGGACAGTAGCTAGCGCATTGGTTTGATAGTGGCATAGTTGGGATGGACAGTAGCTAGCGCATTGGTTTGATAGTAGCATAGTTGGGATGGACAGTAGCTAGCGCATTGGTTTGATAGTAGCATAGTTGGGATGGACAGTAGCTAGCGCATTGGTTTGATAGTAGCATAGTTGGGATGGACAGTAGCTAGCAAATTGGTTTGATAGTAGCATAGTTGGGATGGACAGTAGCTAGCGCTTTGGTTTGACAGTAGCATAGTTGGGATGGACAGTAGCTAGCGCATTGGTTTGATAGTAGCATAGTTGGGATGGACAGTAGCTAGCACATTGGTTTGATGGATGGACAGTAGCTAGCACATTGGTTTGATGGATTGACAGTAGCTAGCACATTGGTTTGATAGTAGCATAGTTGGGATGGACAGTAGCTAGCGCATTGGTTTGATAGTAGCATAGTTGGGATGGACAGTAGCTAGCGCATTGGTTTGATAGTGGCATAGTTGGGATGGACAGTAGCTAGCGCATTGGTTTGATAGTGCATAGTTGGGATGGACAGTAGCTAGCGCATTGGTTTGATAGTAGCATAGTTGGGATGGACAGTAGCTAGCGCATTGGTTTGATAGTAGCATAGTTGGGATGGACAGTAGCTAGCGCATTGGTTTGATAGTAGCATAGTTGGGATGGACAGTAGCTAGCGCATTGGTTTGATAGTAGCATAGTTGGGATGGACAGTAGCTAGCGCATTGGTTTGATAGTAGCATAGTTGGGATGGACAGTAGCTAGTGCATTGGTTTGACAGTAGCATAGTTGGGTAGGACAGTAGCTAGCGCATTGGTTTGATAGTAGCATAGTTGGGATGGACTGTAGCTAGCGCATTGGTTTGACAGTAGCATAGTTGGGATGGACAGTAGCTAGCGCATTGGTTTGATAGTAGCATAGTTGGGATGGACAGTAGCTAGCGCATTGGTTTGACAGTAGCATAGTTGGGATGGACAGTAGCTAGCGCATTGGTTTGACAGTAGCATAGTTGGGATGGACAGTAGCTAGCGCATTGGTTTGACAGTGGCAAAGTTGGGATAGACAGTAGCTAGCGCATTGGTTTGATAGTGGCATAGTTGGGATGGACAGTAGCTAGCGCATTGGTTTGACAGTAGCATAGTTGGGATGGACAGTAGCTAGCGCATTGGTTTGATAGTGGCATAGTTGGGATAGACAGTAGCTAGCGCATTGGTTTGATAGTGGCATAGTTGGGATGGACAGTAGCTAGCGCATTGGTTTGATAGTGCATAGTTGGGATGGACAGTAGCTAGCGCATTGGTTTGATAGTAGCATAGTTGGGATGGACAGTAGCTAGCGCATTGGTTTGATGGATGGACAGTAGCTAGTGCATTGGTTAGATAGTAGCCTAGTTGGGATGGACAGTAGCTAGCGCATTGGTTTGATAGTAGCATAGTTGGGATGGACAGTAGCTAGCGCATTGGTTTGATAGTAGCATAGTTGGGATGGACAGTAGCTAGCGCATTGGTTTGATAGTAGCATAGTTGGGATGGACAGTAGCTAGCGCATTGGTTTGATAGTAGCATAGTTGGGATGGACAGTAGCTAGCGCATTGGTTTGATAGTAGCATAGTTGGGATGGACAGTAGCTAGCGCATTGGTTTGATAGTAGCATAGTTGGGATGGACAGTAGCTAGCGCATTGGTTTGATAGTAGCATAGTTGGGATGGACAGTAGCTAGCGCTTTGGTTTGACAGTAGCATAGTTGGGATGGACAGTAGCTAGCGCATTGGTTTGATAGTAGCATAGTTGGGATGGACACTAGCTAGCACATTGGTTTGATGGATTGACAGTAGCTAGCACATTGGTTTGATGGATGGACAGTAGCTAGCACATTGGTTTGATAGTAGCATAGTTGGGATGGACAGTAGCTAGCGCATTGGTTTGATAGTAGCATAGTTGGGATGGACAGTAGCTAGCGCATTGGTTTGATAGTGGCATAGTTGGGATGGACAGTAGGTAGCGCATTGGTTTGATAGTGGCATAGTTGGGATGGACAGTAGCTAGCGCATTGGTTTGACAGTAGCATAGTTGGGATGGACAGTAGCTAGCGCATTGGTTTGATAGTAGCATAGTTGGGATGGACTGTAGCTAGCGCATTGGTTTGATAGTAGCATAGTTGGAATGGACAGTAGCTAGCGCATTGTTTTGATAGTAGCATAGTTGGGATGGACTGTAGCTAGCGCATTGGTTTGATAGTAGCATAGTTGGGAGGACAGTAGCTAGTGCATTGGTTTGACAGTAGCATAGTTGGGATGGACATTAGCTAGCGCATTGGTTTGACAGTAGCATAGTTGGGATGGACAGTAGCTAGCGCATTGGTTTGATAGTGGCATAGTTGGGATGGACAGTAGCTAGTGCATTGGTTTGATAGTAGCATAGTTGGGATGGACAGTAGCTAGCGCATTGGTTTGATAGTGGCATAGTTGGGATGGACAGTAGCTAGTGCATTGGTTTGATAGTAGCATAGTTGGGATGGACAGTAGCTAGCGCATTGGTTTGACAGTAGCATAGTTGGGATGGACAGTAGCTAGCGCATTGGTTTGACAGTGGCATAGTTGGGATAGACAGTAGCTAGCGCATTGGTTTGATAGTGGCATAGTTGGGATGGACAGTAGCTAGCGCATTGGTTTGACAGTAGCATAGTTGGGATGGACAGTAGCTAGCGCATTGGTTTGATAGTGGCATAGTTGGGATAGACAGTAGCTAGCGCATTGGTTTGATAGTGGCATAGTTGGGATGGACAGTAGCTAGCGCATTGGTTTGATAGTGCATAGTTGGGATGGACAGTAGCTAGCGCATTGGTTTGATAGTAGCATAGTTGGGATGGACAGTAGCTAGCGCATTGGTTTGATGGATGGACAGTAGCTAGCGCATTGGTTAGATAGTAGCCTAGTTGGGATGGACAGTAGCTAGCGCATTGGTTTGATAGTAGCATAGTTGGGATGGACAGTAGCTAGCGCATTGGTTTGATAGTAGCATAGTTGGGATGGACAGTAGCTAGCGCATTGCTTTGATAGTAGCATAGTTGGGATGGACAGTAGCTAGCGCATTGGTTTGATAGTAGCATAGTTGGGATGGACAGTAGCTAGCGCATTGGTTTGATAGTAGCATAGTTGGGATGGACAGTAGCTAGCGCATTGGTTTGATAGTAGCATAGTTGGGATGGACAGTAGCTAGCGCATTGGTTTGATAGTAGCATAGTTGGGATGGACAGTAGCTAGCACATTGGTTTGATAGTAGCATAGTTGGGATGGACAGTAGCTAGCGCTTTGGTTTGACAGTAGCATAGTTGGGATGGACAGTAGCTAGCGCATTGGTTTGATAGTAGCATAGTTGGGATGGACACTAGCTAGCACATTGGTTTGATGGATGGACAGTAGCTAGCACATTGGTTTGATGGATGGACAGTAGCTAGCACATTGGTTTGATAGTAGCATAGTTGGGATGGACAGTAGCTAGCGCATTGGTTTGATAGTAGCATAGTTGGGATGGACAGTAGCTAGCGCATTGGTTTGATAGTAGCATAGTTGGGATGGACAGTAGCTAGCGCATTGGTTTGATAGTGGCATAGTTGGGATGGACAGTAGCTAGCGCATTGGTTTGACAGTAGCATAGTTGGGATGGACAGTAGCTAGCGCATTGGTTTGATAGTAGCATAGTTGGGATGGACTGTAGCTAGCGCATTGGTTTGATAGTAGCATAGTTGGAATGGACAGTAGCTAGCGCATTGTTTTGATAGTAGCATAGTTGGGATGGACTGTAGCTAGCGCATTGGTTTGATAGTAGCATAGTTGGGAGGACAGTAGCTAGTGCATTGGTTTGACAGTAGCATAGTTGGGATGGACATTAGCTAGCGCATTGGTTTGACAGTAGCATAGTTGGGATGGACAGTAGCTAGCGCATTGGTTTGATAGTGGCATAGTTGGGATGGACAGTAGCTAGTGCATTGGTTTGATAGTAGCATAGTTGGGATGGACAGTAGCTGGCGCATTGGTTTGATAGTAGCATAGTTGGGATGGACAGTAGCTAGCGCATTGGTTTGATAGTAGCATAGTTGGGATGGACTGTAGCTAGCGCATTGGTTTGACAGTAGCATAGTTGGGATGGACAGTAGCTAGCGCATTGGTTTGATAGTAGCATAGTTGGGATGGACAGTAGCTAGCGCATTGGTTTGACAGTAGCATAGTTGGGATGGACAGTAGCTAGCGCATTGGTTTGACAGTAGCATAGTTGGGATGGACAGTAGCTAGCGCATTGGTTTGACAGTGGCATAGTTGGGATAGACAGTAGCTAGCGCATTGGTTTGATAGTGGCATAGTTGGGATGGACAGTAGCTAGCGCATTGGTTTGACAGTAGCATAGTTGGGATGGACAGTAGCTAGCGCATTGGTTTGATAGTGGCATAGTTGGGATGGACAGTAGCTAGCGCATTGGTTTGATAGTAGCATAGTTGGGATGGACAGTAGCTAGCGCATTGGTTTGATAGTAGCATAGTTGGGATGGACAGTAGCTAGCGCATTGGTTTGATAGTAGCATAGTTGGGATGGACAGTAGCTAGCAAATTGGTTTGATAGTAGCATAGTTGGGATGGACAGTAGCTAGCGCTTTGGTTTGACAGTAGCATAGTTGGGATGGACAGTAGCTAGCGCATTGGTTTGATAGTAGCATAGTTGGGATGGACAGTAGCTAGCACATTGGTTTGATGGATGGACAGTAGCTAGCACATTGGTTTGATGGATTGACAGTAGCTAGCACATTGGTTTGATAGTAGCATAGTTGGGATGGACAGTAGCTAGCGCATTGGTTTGATAGTAGCATAGTTGGGATGGACAGTAGCTAGCGCATTGGTTTGATAGTGGCATAGTTGGGATGGACAGTAGCTAGCGCATTGGTTTGATAGTGCATAGTTGGGATGGACAGTAGCTAGCGCATTGGTTTGATAGTAGCATAGTTGGGATGGACAGTAGCTAGCGCATTGGTTTGATAGTAGCATAGTTGGGATGGACAGTAGCTAGCGCATTGGTTTGATAGTAGCATAGTTGGGATGGACAGTAGCTAGCGCATTGGTTTGATAGTAGCATAGTTGGGATGGACAGTAGCTAGCGCATTGGTTTGATAGTAGCATAGTTGGGATGGACAGTAGCTAGTGCATTGGTTTGACAGTAGCATAGTTGGGTAGGACAGTAGCTAGCGCATTGGTTTGATAGTAGCATAGTTGGGATGGACTGTAGCTAGCGCATTGGTTTGACAGTAGCATAGTTGGGATGGACAGTAGCTAGCGCATTGGTTTGATAGTAGCATAGTTGGGATGGACAGTAGCTAGCGCATTGGTTTGACAGTAGCATAGTTGGGATGGACAGTAGCTAGCGCATTGGTTTGACAGTAGCATAGTTGGGATGGACAGTAGCTAGCGCATTGGTTTGACAGTGGCATAGTTGGGATAGACAGTAGCTAGCGCATTGGTTTGATAGTGGCATAGTTGGGATGGACAGTAGCTAGCGCATTGGTTTGACAGTAGCATAGTTGGGATGGACAGTAGCTAGCGCATTGGTTTGATAGTGGCATAGTTGGGATAGACAGTAGCTAGCGCATTGGTTTGATAGTGGCATAGTTGGGATGGACAGTAGCTAGCGCATTGGTTTGATAGTGCATAGTTGGGATGGACAGTAGCTAGCGCATTGGTTTGATAGTAGCATAGTTGGGATGGACAGTAGCTAGCGCATTGGTTTGATGGATGGACAGTAGCTAGTGCATTGGTTAGATAGTAGCCTAGTTGGGATGGACAGTAGCTAGCGCATTGGTTTGATAGTAGCATAGTTGGGATGGACAGTAGCTAGCGCATTGGTTTGATAGTAGCATAGTTGGGATGGACAGTAGCTAGCGCATTGGTTTGATAGTAGCATAGTTGGGATGGACAGTAGCTAGCGCATTGGTTTGATAGTAGCATAGTTGGGATGGACAGTAGCTAGCGCATTGGTTTGATAGTAGCATAGTTGGGATGGACAGTAGCTAGCGCATTGGTTTGATAGTAGCATAGTTGGGATGGACAGTAGCTAGCGCATTGGTTTGATAGTAGCATAGTTGGGATGGACAGTAGCTAGCGCTTTGGTTTGACAGTAGCATAGTTGGGATGGACAGTAGCTAGCGCATTGGTTTGATAGTAGCATAGTTGGGATGGACACTAGCTAGCACATTGGTTTGATGGATTGACAGTAGCTAGCACATTGGTTTGATGGATGGACAGTAGCTAGCACATTGGTTTGATAGTAGCATAGTTGGGATGGACAGTAGCTAGCGCATTGGTTTGATAGTAGCATAGTTGGGATGGACAGTAGCTAGCGCATTGGTTTGATAGTGGCATAGTTGGGATGGACAGTAGGTAGCGCATTGGTTTGATAGTGGCATAGTTGGGATGGACAGTAGCTAGCGCATTGGTTTGACAGTAGCATAGTTGGGATGGACAGTAGCTAGCGCATTGGTTTGATAGTAGCATAGTTGGGATGGACTGTAGCTAGCGCATTGGTTTGATAGTAGCATAGTTGGAATGGACAGTAGCTAGCGCATTGTTTTGATAGTAGCATAGTTGGGATGGACTGTAGCTAGCGCATTGGTTTGATAGTAGCATAGTTGGGAGGACAGTAGCTAGTGCATTGGTTTGACAGTAGCATAGTTGGGATGGACATTAGCTAGCGCATTGGTTTGACAGTAGCATAGTTGGGATGGACAGTAGCTAGCGCATTGGTTTGATAGTGGCATAGTTGGGATGGACAGTAGCTAGTGCATTGGTTTGATAGTAGCATAGTTGGGATGGACAGTAGCTGGCGCATTGGTTTGATAGTAGCATAGTTGGGATGGACAGTAGCTAGCGCATTGGTTTGATAGTAGCATAGTTGGGATGGACTGTAGCTAGCGCATTGGTTTGACAGTAGCATAGTTGGGATGGACAGTAGCTAGCGCATTGGTTTGATAGTAGCATAGTTGGGATGGACAGTAGCTAGCGCATTGGTTTGACAGTAGCATAGTTGGGATGGACAGTAGCTAGCGCATTGGTTTGACAGTAGCATAGTTGGGATGGACAGTAGCTAGCGCATTGGTTTGACAGTGGCATAGTTGGGATAGACAGTAGCTAGCGCATTGGTTTGATAGTGGCATAGTTGGGATGGACAGTAGCTAGCGCATTGGTTTGACAGTAGCATAGTTGGGATGGACAGTAGCTAGCGCATTGGTTTGATAGTGGCATAGTTGGGATGGACAGTAGCTAGCGCATTGGTTTGATAGTAGCATAGTTGGGATGGACAGTAGCTAGCGCATTGGTTTGATGGATGGACAGTAGCTAGCACATTGGTTTGATGGATTGACAGTAGCTAGCACATTGGTTTGATAGTAGCATAGTTGGGATGGACAGTAGCTAGCGCATTGGTTTGATAGTAGCATAGTTGGGATGGACAGTAGCTAGCGCATTGGTTTGATAGTGGCATAGTTGGGATGGACAGTAGCTAGCGCATTGGTTTGATAGTGCATAGTTGGGATGGACAGTAGCTAGCGCATTGGTTTGATAGTAGCATAGTTGGGATGGACAGTAGCTAGCGCATTGGTTTGATAGTAGCATAGTTGGGATGGACAGTAGCTAGCGCATTGGTTTGATAGTAGCATAGTTGGGATGGACAGTAGCTAGCGCATTGGTTTGATAGTAGCATAGTTGGGATGGACAGTAGCTAGCGCATTGGTTTGATAGTAGCATAGTTGGGATGGACAGTAGCTAGTGCATTGGTTTGACAGTAGCATAGTTGGGATGGACAGTAGCTAGCGCATTGGTTTGATAGTAGCATAGTGGGGATGGACTGTAGCTAGCGCATTGGTTTGATAGTAGCATAGTTGGAATGGACAGTAGCTAGCGCATTGGTTTGATAGTAGCATAGTTGGGATGGACTGTAGCTAGCGCATTGGTTTGATAGTAGCATAGTTGCAATGGACAGTAGCTAGAGCATTGGTTTGACAGTAGCATAGTTGGGATGGACAGTAGCTAGCGCATTGGTAAGATAGTAGCATAGTTGGGATGGACAGTAGCTATTACATTGGTTTGATAGCATAGTTGGGATGGACCGTAGCTAGCGCATTGGTTTGATAGTAGCATAGTTGGGATGGACAGTAGCTAGCGCATTGGTTTGATAGTAGCATTGTTGGGTTCGACAGTAGCTAGCGCATTGGTTTGATAGTAGCATAGTTGGGATGGACAGTAGCTAGCGCATTGGTTTGACAGTAGCATAGTTGGGATGGACAGTAGCTAGCGCATTGGTTTGATAGTAGCATAGTTGGGATGGACAGTAGCTAGCGCATTGGTTCGATAGTAGCATAGTTGGGATGGACAGTAGCTAGCGCATTGGTTTGATAGTAGCATAGTTGGGATGGACAGTAGCTAGCGCATTGGTTCGATAGTAGCATAGTTGGGATGGACAGTAGCTAGCGCATTGGTTTGATAGTAGCATAGTTGGGATGGACAGTAGCTAGCGCATTGGTAAGATAGTTGCATAGTTGGGATGGACAGTAGCTATTACATTGGTTTGATAGCATAGTTGGGATGGACAGTAGCTAGCGCATTGGTTTGATAGTAGCATAGTTGGGATGGACAGTAGCTAGCGCATTGGTTTGATAGCAGCATAGTTGGGATGGACTGTAGCTAGCACATTGGTTTGATAGTAGCATAATTGGAATGGACAGTAGCTAGCGCATTGGTTTGACAGTAGCATAATTGGGATATAAAGTAGCTAGCGCATTGGTTTGATAGTGGCATAGTTGGGATGGACAGTAGCTGGCGCATTGGTTTGATAGTGGCATAGTTGGGATGGACAGTAGCTAGCGCATTGGTTTGATGGATGGACAGTAGCTAGCGCATTGGTTTGATAGTAGCCTAGTTGGGATGGACAGTAGCTAGCACATTGGTTTGATAGTAGCATAGTTGGGATGGACAGTAGCTAGCACATTGGTTTGATAGTAGCATAGTTGGGATGGACAGTAGCTAGCGCATTGGTTTGATAGTAGCATAGTTGGGATGGACAGTAGCTAGCGCATTGGTTTGATAGTTGCATAGTTGGGATGGACAGTAGCTAGCGCATTGGTTTGATAGTAGCATAGTTGGGATGGACAGTAGCTAGCGCATTGGTTTGATAGTGGCATAGTTGGGATGGACAGTAGCTAGCGCATTGGTTTGATAGTGGCATAGTTGGGATGGACAGTAGCTAGTGCATTGGTTTGATAGTAGCATAGTTGGGATGGACAGTAGCTAGCGCATTGGTTTGATAGTAGCCTAGTTGGGATGGACAGTAGCTAGCGCATTGGTTTGATAGTAGCATAGTTGGGATGGACAGTAGCTAGCGCATTGGTTCGATAGTAGCATAGTTGGGATGGACAGTAGCTAGCGCATTGGTTTGATAGTAGCATAGTTGGGATGGACAGTAGCTAGCGCATTGGTTTGATAGTGGCATAGTTGGGATGGACAGTAGCTAGCGCATTGGTTTGATAGTGGCATAGTTGGGATGGACAGTAGCTAGTGCATTGGTTTGATAGTAGCATAGTTGGGAGGACAGTAGCTAGTGCATTGGTTTGACAGTAGCATAGTTGGGATGGACATTAGCTAGCGCATTGGTTTGACAGTAGCATAGTTGGGATGGACAGTAGCTAGCGCATTGGTTTGATAGTGGCATAGTTGGGATGGACAGTAGCTAGTGCATTGGTTTGATAGTAGCATAGTTGGGATGGACAGTAGCTAGCGCATTGGTTTGATAGTAGCCTAGTTGGGATGGACAGTAGCTAGCGCATTGGTTTGATAGTAGCATAGTTGGGATGGACAGTAGCTAGCGCATTGGTTCGATAGTAGCATAGTTGGGATGGACAGTAGCTAGCGCATTGGTTTGATAGTAGCATAGTTGGGATGGACAGTAGCTAGCGCATTGGTTTGATAGTAGCATAGTTGGGATGGACAGTAGCTAGCGCATTGGTTTGACAGTAGCATAGTTGGGATGGACAGTAGCTAGCGCATTGGTTTGACAGTAGCATAGTTGGGATGGACAGTAGCTAGCGCATTGGTTTGATAGTGGCATAGTTGGGATAGACAGTAGCTAGCGCATTGGTTTGATAGAAGCATAGTTGGGATGGACAGTAGCTAGCGCATTGGTTTGATAGTAGCATAGTTGGGATGGACAGTAGCTGGCGCATTGGTTTGATAGTAGCATAGTTGGGATGGACAGTAGCTAGCGCATTGGTTTGATAGTAGCATAGTTGGGATGGACTGTAGCTAGCGCATTGGTTTGACAGTAGCATAGTTTGGATGGACAGTAGCTAGCGCATTGGTTTGATAGTAGCATAGTTGGGATGGACTGTAGCTAGCGCATTGGTTTGATAGTAGCATAGTTGGAATGGACAGTAGCTAGCGCATTGGTTTGATAGTAGCATAGTTGGGATGGACTGTAGCTAGCGCATTGGTTTGATGGATGGACAGTAGCTAGCACATTGGTTTGATGGATTGACAGTAGCTAGCACATTGGTTTGATAGTAGCATAGTTGGGATGGACAGTAGCTAGCGCATTGGTTTGATAGTAGCATAGTTGGGATGGACAGTAGCTAGCGCATTGGTTTGATAGTGGCATAGTTGGGATGGACAGTAGCTAGCGCATTGGTTTGATAGTGCATAGTTGGGATGGACAGTAGCTAGCGCATTGGTTTGATAGTAGCATAGTTGGGATGGACAGTAGCTAGCGCATTGGTTTGATAGTAGCATAGTTGGGATGGACAGTAGCTAGCGCATTGGTTTGATAGTAGCATAGTTGGGATGGACAGTAGCTAGCGCATTGGTTTGATAGTAGCATAGTTGGGATGGACAGTAGCTAGCGCATTGGTTTGATAGTAGCATAGTTGGGATGGACAGTAGCTAGTGCATTGGTTTGACAGTAGCATAGTTGGGATGGACAGTAGCTAGCGCATTGGTTTGATAGTAGCATAGTGGGGATGGACTGTAGCTAGCGCATTGGTTTGATAGTAGCATAGTTGGAATGGACAGTAGCTAGCGCATTGGTTTGATAGTAGCATAGTTGGGATGGACTGTAGCTAGCGCATTGGTTTGATAGTAGCATAGTTGCAATGGACAGTAGCTAGAGCATTGGTTTGACAGTAGCATAGTTGGGATGGACAGTAGCTAGCGCATTGGTAAGATAGTAGCATAGTTGGGATGGACAGTAGCTATTACATTGGTTTGATAGCATAGTTGGGATGGACCGTAGCTAGCGCATTGGTTTGATAGTAGCATAGTTGGGATGGACAGTAGCTAGCGCATTGGTTTGATAGTAGCATTGTTGGGTTCGACAGTAGCTAGCGCATTGGTTTGATAGTAGCATAGTTGGGATGGACAGTAGCTAGCGCATTGGTTTGACAGTAGCATAGTTGGGATGGACAGTAGCTAGCGCATTGGTTTGATAGTAGCATAGTTGGGATGGACAGTAGCTAGCGCATTGGTTCGATAGTAGCATAGTTGGGATGGACAGTAGCTAGCGCATTGGTTTGATAGTAGCATAGTTGGGATGGACAGTAGCTAGCGCATTGGTTCGATAGTAGCATAGTTGGGATGGACAGTAGCTAGCGCATTGGTTTGATAGTAGCATAGTTGGGATGGACAGTAGCTAGCGCATTGGTAAGATAGTAGCATAGTTGGGATGGACAGTAGCTATTACATTGGTTTGATAGCATAGTTGGGATGGACAGTAGCTAGCGCATTGGTTTGATAGTAGCATAGTTGGGATGGACAGTAGCTAGCGCATTGGTTTGATAGCAGCATAGTTGGGATGGACTGTAGCTAGCACATTGGTTTGATAGTAGCATAATTGGAATGGACAGTAGCTAGCGCATTGGTTTGACAGTAGCATAATTGGGATATAAAGTAGCTAGCGCATTGGTTTGATAGTGGCATAGTTGGGATGGACAGTAGCTGGCGCATTGGTTTGATAGTGGCATAGTTGGGATGGACAGTAGCTAGCGCATTGGTTTGATGGATGGACAGTAGCTAGCGCATTGGTTTGATAGTAGCCTAGTTGGGATGGACAGTAGCTAGCACATTGGTTTGATAGTAGCATAGTTGGGATGGACAGTAGCTAGCACATTGGTTTGATAGTAGCATAGTTGGGATGGACAGTAGCTAGCGCATTGGTTTGATAGTAGCATAGTTGGGATGGACAGTAGCTAGCGCATTGGTTTGATAGTTGCATAGTTGGGATGGACAGTAGCTAGCGCATTGGTTTGATGGATGGACAGTAGCTAGCGCATTGGTTAGATAGTAGCCTAGTTGGGATGGACAGTAGCTAGCGCATTGGTTTGATAGTAGCATAGTTGGGATGGACAGTAGCTAGCGCATTGGTTTGATAGTAGCATAGTTGGGATGGACAGTAGCTAGCGCATTGCTTTGATAGTAGCATAGTTGGGATGGACAGTAGCTAGCGCATTGGTTTGATAGTAGCATAGTTGGGATGGACAGTAGCTAGCGCATTGGTTTGATAGTAGCATAGTTGGGATGGACAGTAGCTAGCGCATTGGTTTGATAGTAGCATAGTTGGGATGGACAGTAGCTAGCGCATTGGTTTGATAGTAGCATAGTTGGGATGGACAGTAGCTAGCACATTGGTTTGATAGTAGCATAGTTGGGATGGACAGTAGCTAGCGCTTTGGTTTGACAGTAGCATAGTTGGGATGGACAGTAGCTAGCGCATTGGTTTGATAGTAGCATAGTTGGGATGGACACTAGCTAGCACATTGGTTTGATGGATGGACAGTAGCTAGCACATTGGTTTGATGGATGGACAGTAGCTAGCACATTGGTTTGATAGTAGCATAGTTGGGATGGACAGTAGCTAGCGCATTGGTTTGATAGTAGCATAGTTGGGATGGACAGTAGCTAGCGCATTGGTTTGATAGTGGCATAGTTGGGATGGACAGTAGGTAGCGCATTGGTTTGATAGTGGCATAGTTGGGATGGACAGTAGCTAGCGCATTGGTTTGACAGTAGCATAGTTGGGATGGACAGTAGCTAGCGCATTGGTTTGATAGTAGCATAGTTGGGATGGACTGTAGCTAGCGCATTGGTTTGATAGTAGCATAGTTGGAATGGACAGTAGCTAGCGCATTGTTTTGATAGTAGCATAGTTGGGATGGACTGTAGCTAGCGCATTGGTTTGATAGTAGCATAGTTGGGAGGACAGTAGCTAGTGCATTGGTTTGACAGTAGCATAGTTGGGATGGACATTAGCTAGCGCATTGGTTTGACAGTAGCATAGTTGGGATGGACAGTAGCTAGCGCATTGGTTTGATAGTGGCATAGTTGGGATGGACAGTAGCTAGTGCATTGGTTTGATAGTAGCATAGTTGGGATGGACAGTAGCTGGCGCATTGGTTTGATAGTAGCATAGTTGGGATGGACAGTAGCTAGCGCATTGGTTTGATAGTAGCATAGTTGGGATGGACTGTAGCTAGCGCATTGGTTTGACAGTAGCATAGTTGGGATGGACAGTAGCTAGCGCATTGGTTTGATAGTAGCATAGTTGGGATGGACAGTAGCTAGCGCATTGGTTTGACAGTAGCATAGTTGGGATGGACAGTAGCTAGCGCATTGGTTTGACAGTAGCATAGTTGGGATGGACAGTAGCTAGCGCATTGGTTTGACAGTGGCATAGTTGGGATAGACAGTAGCTAGCGCATTGGTTTGATAGTGGCATAGTTGGGATGGACAGTAGCTAGCGCATTGGTTTGACAGTAGCATAGTTGGGATGGACAGTAGCTAGCGCATTGGTTTGATAGTGGCATAGTTGGGATGGACAGTAGCTAGCGCATTGGTTTGATAGTAGCATAGTTGGGATGGACAGTAGCTAGCGCATTGGTTTGATAGTAGCATAGTTGGGATGGACAGTAGCTAGCGCATTGGTTTGATAGTAGCATAGTTGGGATGGACAGTAGCTAGCAAATTGGTTTGATAGTAGCATAGTTGGGATGGACAGTAGCTAGCGCTTTGGTTTGACAGTAGCATAGTTGGGATGGACAGTAGCTAGCGCATTGGTTTGATAGTAGCATAGTTGGGATGGACAGTAGCTAGCACATTGGTTTGATGGATGGACAGTAGCTAGCACATTGGTTTGATGGATTGACAGTAGCTAGCACATTGGTTTGATAGTAGCATAGTTGGGATGGACAGTAGCTAGCGCATTGGTTTGATAGTAGCATAGTTGGGATGGACAGTAGCTAGCGCATTGGTTTGATAGTGGCATAGTTGGGATGGACAGTAGCTAGCGCATTGGTTTGATAGTGCATAGTTGGGATGGACAGTAGCTAGCGCATTGGTTTGATAGTAGCATAGTTGGGATGGACAGTAGCTAGCGCATTGGTTTGATAGTAGCATAGTTGGGATGGACAGTAGCTAGCGCATTGGTTTGATAGTAGCATAGTTGGGATGGACAGTAGCTAGCGCATTGGTTTGATAGTAGCATAGTTGGGATGGACAGTAGCTAGCGCATTGGTTTGATAGTAGCATAGTTGGGATGGACAGTAGCTAGTGCATTGGTTTGACAGTAGCATAGTTGGGTAGGACAGTAGCTAGCGCATTGGTTTGATAGTAGCATAGTTGGGATGGACTGTAGCTAGCGCATTGGTTTGACAGTAGCATAGTTGGGATGGACAGTAGCTAGCGCATTGGTTTGATAGTAGCATAGTTGGGATGGACAGTAGCTAGCGCATTGGTTTGACAGTAGCATAGTTGGGATGGACAGTAGCTAGCGCATTGGTTTGACAGTAGCATAGTTGGGATGGACAGTAGCTAGCGCATTGGTTTGACAGTGGCATAGTTGGGATAGACAGTAGCTAGCGCATTGGTTTGATAGTGGCATAGTTGGGATGGACAGTAGCTAGCGCATTGGTTTGACAGTAGCATAGTTGGGATGGACAGTAGCTAGCGCATTGGTTTGATAGTGGCATAGTTGGGATAGACAGTAGCTAGCGCATTGGTTTGATAGTGGCATAGTTGGGATGGACAGTAGCTAGCGCATTGGTTTGATAGTGCATAGTTGGGATGGACAGTAGCTAGCGCATTGGTTTGATAGTAGCATAGTTGGGATGGACAGTAGCTAGCGCATTGGTTTGATGGATGGACAGTAGCTAGTGCATTGGTTAGATAGTAGCCTAGTTGGGATGGACAGTAGCTAGCGCATTGGTTTGATAGTAGCATAGTTGGGATGGACAGTAGCTAGCGCATTGGTTTGATAGTAGCATAGTTGGGATGGACAGTAGCTAGCGCATTGGTTTGATAGTAGCATAGTTGGGATGGACAGTAGCTAGCGCATTGGTTTGATAGTAGCATAGTTGGGATGGACAGTAGCTAGCGCATTGGTTTGATAGTAGCATAGTTGGGATGGACAGTAGCTAGCGCATTGGTTTGATAGTAGCATAGTTGGGATGGACAGTAGCTAGCGCATTGGTTTGATAGTAGCATAGTTGGGATGGACAGTAGCTAGCGCTTTGGTTTGACAGTAGCATAGTTGGGATGGACAGTAGCTAGCGCATTGGTTTGATAGTAGCATAGTTGGGATGGACACTAGCTAGCACATTGGTTTGATGGATTGACAGTAGCTAGCACATTGGTTTGATGGATGGACAGTAGCTAGCACATTGGTTTGATAGTAGCATAGTTGGGATGGACAGTAGCTAGCGCATTGGTTTGATAGTAGCATAGTTGGGATGGACAGTAGCTAGCGCATTGGTTTGATAGTGGCATAGTTGGGATGGACAGTAGGTAGCGCATTGGTTTGATAGTGGCATAGTTGGGATGGACAGTAGCTAGCGCATTGGTTTGACAGTAGCATAGTTGGGATGGACAGTAGCTAGCGCATTGGTTTGATAGTAGCATAGTTGGGATGGACTGTAGCTAGCGCATTGGTTTGATAGTAGCATAGTTGGAATGGACAGTAGCTAGCGCATTGTTTTGATAGTAGCATAGTTGGGATGGACTGTAGCTAGCGCATTGGTTTGATAGTAGCATAGTTGGGAGGACAGTAGCTAGTGCATTGGTTTGACAGTAGCATAGTTGGGATGGACATTAGCTAGCGCATTGGTTTGACAGTAGCATAGTTGGGATGGACAGTAGCTAGCGCATTGGTTTGATAGTGGCATAGTTGGGATGGACAGTAGCTAGTGCATTGGTTTGATAGTAGCATAGTTGGGATGGACAGTAGCTGGCGCATTGGTTTGATAGTAGCATAGTTGGGATGGACAGTAGCTAGCGCATTGGTTTGATAGTAGCATAGTTGGGATGGACTGTAGCTAGCGCATTGGTTTGACAGTAGCATAGTTGGGATGGACAGTAGCTAGCGCATTGGTTTGATAGTAGCATAGTTGGGATGGACAGTAGCTAGCGCATTGGTTTGACAGTAGCATAGTTGGGATGGACAGTAGCTAGCGCATTGGTTTGACAGTAGCATAGTTGGGATGGACAGTAGCTAGCGCATTGGTTTGACAGTGGCATAGTTGGGATAGACAGTAGCTAGCGCATTGGTTTGATAGTGGCATAGTTGGGATGGACAGTAGCTAGCGCATTGGTTTGACAGTAGCATAGTTGGGATGGACAGTAGCTAGCGCATTGGTTTGATAGTGGCATAGTTGGGATGGACAGTAGCTAGCGCATTGGTTTGATAGTAGCATAGTTGGGATGGACAGTAGCTAGCGCATTGGTTTGATGGATGGACAGTAGCTAGCACATTGGTTTGATGGATTGACAGTAGCTAGCACATTGGTTTGATAGTAGCATAGTTGGGATGGACAGTAGCTAGCGCATTGGTTTGATAGTAGCATAGTTGGGATGGACAGTAGCTAGCGCATTGGTTTGATAGTGGCATAGTTGGGATGGACAGTAGCTAGCGCATTGGTTTGATAGTGCATAGTTGGGATGGACAGTAGCTAGCGCATTGGTTTGATAGTAGCATAGTTGGGATGGACAGTAGCTAGCGCATTGGTTTGATAGTAGCATAGTTGGGATGGACAGTAGCTAGCGCATTGGTTTGATAGTAGCATAGTTGGGATGGACAGTAGCTAGCGCATTGGTTTGATAGTAGCATAGTTGGGATGGACAGTAGCTAGCGCATTGGTTTGATAGTAGCATAGTTGGGATGGACAGTAGCTAGTGCATTGGTTTGACAGTAGCATAGTTGGGATGGACAGTAGCTAGCGCATTGGTTTGATAGTAGCATAGTGGGGATGGACTGTAGCTAGCGCATTGGTTTGATAGTAGCATAGTTGGAATGGACAGTAGCTAGCGCATTGGTTTGATAGTAGCATAGTTGGGATGGACTGTAGCTAGCGCATTGGTTTGATAGTAGCATAGTTGCAATGGACAGTAGCTAGAGCATTGGTTTGACAGTAGCATAGTTGGGATGGACAGTAGCTAGCGCATTGGTAAGATAGTAGCATAGTTGGGATGGACAGTAGCTATTACATTGGTTTGATAGCATAGTTGGGATGGACCGTAGCTAGCGCATTGGTTTGATAGTAGCATAGTTGGGATGGACAGTAGCTAGCGCATTGGTTTGATAGTAGCATTGTTGGGTTCGACAGTAGCTAGCGCATTGGTTTGATAGTAGCATAGTTGGGATGGACAGTAGCTAGCGCATTGGTTTGACAGTAGCATAGTTGGGATGGACAGTAGCTAGCGCATTGGTTTGATAGTAGCATAGTTGGGATGGACAGTAGCTAGCGCATTGGTTCGATAGTAGCATAGTTGGGATGGACAGTAGCTAGCGCATTGGTTTGATAGTAGCATAGTTGGGATGGACAGTAGCTAGCGCATTGGTTCGATAGTAGCATAGTTGGGATGGACAGTAGCTAGCGCATTGGTTTGATAGTAGCATAGTTGGGATGGACAGTAGCTAGCGCATTGGTAAGATAGTAGCATAGTTGGGATGGACAGTAGCTATTACATTGGTTTGATAGCATAGTTGGGATGGACAGTAGCTAGCGCATTGGTTTGATAGTAGCATAGTTGGGATGGACAGTAGCTAGCGCATTGGTTTGATAGCAGCATAGTTGGGATGGACTGTAGCTAGCACATTGGTTTGATAGTAGCATAATTGGAATGGACAGTAGCTAGCGCATTGGTTTGACAGTAGCATAATTGGGATATAAAGTAGCTAGCGCATTGGTTTGATAGTGGCATAGTTGGGATGGACAGTAGCTGGCGCATTGGTTTGATAGTGGCATAGTTGGGATGGACAGTAGCTAGCGCATTGGTTTGATGGATGGACAGTAGCTAGCGCATTGGTTTGATAGTAGCCTAGTTGGGATGGACAGTAGCTAGCACATTGGTTTGATAGTAGCATAGTTGGGATGGACAGTAGCTAGCACATTGGTTTGATAGTAGCATAGTTGGGATGGACAGTAGCTAGCGCATTGGTTTGATAGTAGCATAGTTGGGATGGACAGTAGCTAGCGCATTGGTTTGATAGTTGCATAGTTGGGATGGACAGTAGCTAGCGCATTGGTTTGATAGTAGCATAGTTGGGATGGACAGTAGCTAGCGCATTGGTTTGATAGTGGCATAGTTGGGATGGACAGTAGCTAGCGCATTGGTTTGATAGTGGCATAGTTGGGATGGACAGTAGCTAGTGCATTGGTTTGATAGTAGCATAGTTGGGATGGACAGTAGCTAGCGCATTGGTTTGATAGTAGCCTAGTTGGGATGGACAGTAGCTAGCGCATTGGTTTGATAGTAGCATAGTTGGGATGGACAGTAGCTAGCGCATTGGTTCGATAGTAGCATAGTTGGGATGGACAGTAGCTAGCGCATTGGTTTGATAGTAGCATAGTTGGGATGGACAGTAGCTAGCGCATTGGTTTGATAGTGGCATAGTTGGGATGGACAGTAGCTAGCGCATTGGTTTGATAGTGGCATAGTTGGGATGGACAGTAGCTAGTGCATTGGTTTGATAGTAGCATAGTTGGGAGGACAGTAGCTAGTGCATTGGTTTGACAGTAGCATAGTTGGGATGGACATTAGCTAGCGCATTGGTTTGACAGTAGCATAGTTGGGATGGACAGTAGCTAGCGCATTGGTTTGATAGTGGCATAGTTGGGATGGACAGTAGCTAGTGCATTGGTTTGATAGTAGCATAGTTGGGATGGACAGTAGCTAGCGCATTGGTTTGATAGTAGCCTAGTTGGGATGGACAGTAGCTAGCGCATTGGTTTGATAGTAGCATAGTTGGGATGGACAGTAGCTAGCGCATTGGTTCGATAGTAGCATAGTTGGGATGGACAGTAGCTAGCGCATTGGTTTGATAGTAGCATAGTTGGGATGGACAGTAGCTAGCGCATTGGTTTGATAGTAGCATAGTTGGGATGGACAGTAGCTAGCGCATTGGTTTGACAGTAGCATAGTTGGGATGGACAGTAGCTAGCGCATTGGTTTGACAGTAGCATAGTTGGGATGGACAGTAGCTAGCGCATTGGTTTGATAGTGGCATAGTTGGGATAGACAGTAGCTAGCGCATTGGTTTGATAGAAGCATAGTTGGGATGGACAGTAGCTAGCGCATTGGTTTGATAGTAGCATAGTTGGGATGGACAGTAGCTGGCGCATTGGTTTGATAGTAGCATAGTTGGGATGGACAGTAGCTAGCGCATTGGTTTGATAGTAGCATAGTTGGGATGGACTGTAGCTAGCGCATTGGTTTGACAGTAGCATAGTTTGGATGGACAGTAGCTAGCGCATTGGTTTGATAGTAGCATAGTTGGGATGGACTGTAGCTAGCGCATTGGTTTGATAGTAGCATAGTTGGAATGGACAGTAGCTAGCGCATTGGTTTGATAGTAGCATAGTTGGGATGGACTGTAGCTAGCGCATTGGTTTGATGGATGGACAGTAGCTAGCACATTGGTTTGATGGATTGACAGTAGCTAGCACATTGGTTTGATAGTAGCATAGTTGGGATGGACAGTAGCTAGCGCATTGGTTTGATAGTAGCATAGTTGGGATGGACAGTAGCTAGCGCATTGGTTTGATAGTGGCATAGTTGGGATGGACAGGAGCTAGCGCATTGGTTTGATAGTGCATAGTTGGGATGGACAGTAGCTAGCGCATTGGTTTGATAGTAGCATAGTTGGGATGGACAGTAGCTAGCGCATTGGTTTGATAGTAGCATAGTTGGGATGGACAGTAGCTAGCGCATTGGTTTGATAGTAGCATAGTTGGGATGGACAGTAGCTAGCGCATTGGTTTGATAGTAGCATAGTTGGGATGGACAGTAGCTAGCGCATTGGTTTGATAGTAGCATAGTTGGGATGGACAGTAGCTAGTGCATTGGTTTGACAGTAGCATAGTTGGGATGGACAGTAGCTAGCGCATTGGTTTGATAGTAGCATAGTGGGGATGGACTGTAGCTAGCGCATTGGTTTGATAGTAGCATAGTTGGAATGGACAGTAGCTAGCGCATTGGTTTGATAGTAGCATAGTTGGGATGGACTGTAGCTAGCGCATTGGTTTGATAGTAGCATAGTTGCAATGGACAGTAGCTAGAGCATTGGTTTGACAGTAGCATAGTTGGGATGGACAGTAGCTAGCGCATTGGTAAGATAGTAGCATAGTTGGGATGGACAGTAGCTATTACATTGGTTTGATAGCATAGTTGGGATGGACCGTAGCTAGCGCATTGGTTTGATAGTAGCATAGTTGGGATGGACAGTAGCTAGCGCATTGGTTTGATAGTAGCATTGTTGGGTTCGACAGTAGCTAGCGCATTGGTTTGATAGTAGCATAGTTGGGATGGACAGTAGCTAGCGCATTGGTTTGACAGTAGCATAGTTGGGATGGACAGTAGCTAGCGCATTGGTTTGATAGTAGCATAGTTGGGATGGACAGTAGCTAGCGCATTGGTTCGATAGTAGCATAGTTGGGATGGACAGTAGCTAGCGCATTGGTTTGATAGTAGCATAGTTGGGATGGACAGTAGCTAGCGCATTGGTTCGATAGTAGCATAGTTGGGATGGACAGTAGCTAGCGCATTGGTTTGATAGTAGCATAGTTGGGATGGACAGTAGCTAGCGCATTGGTAAGATAGTAGCATAGTTGGGATGGACAGTAGCTATTACATTGGTTTGATAGCATAGTTGGGATGGACAGTAGCTAGCGCATTGGTTTGATAGTAGCATAGTTGGGATGGACAGTAGCTAGCGCATTGGTTTGATAGCAGCATAGTTGGGATGGACTGTAGCTAGCACATTGGTTTGATAGTAGCATAATTGGAATGGACAGTAGCTAGCGCATTGGTTTGACAGTAGCATAATTGGGATATAAAGTAGCTAGCGCATTGGTTTGATAGTGGCATAGTTGGGATGGACAGT
The DNA here is from genome assembly GCF_949987555.1 of Borostomias antarcticus. Classification (NCBI taxonomy): domain Eukaryota; kingdom Metazoa; phylum Chordata; class Actinopteri; order Stomiiformes; family Stomiidae; genus Borostomias; species Borostomias antarcticus. The sequence continues at coordinate 12,750,824 of NC_140234.1, forward strand.
AGCTGGCGCATTGGTTTGATAGTGGCATAGTTGGGATGGACAGTAGCTAGCGCATTGGTTTGATGGATGGACAGTAGCTAGCGCATTGGTTTGATAGTAGCCTAGTTGGGATGGACAGTAGCTAGCACATTGGTTTGATAGTAGCATAGTTGGGATGGACAGTAGCTAGCACATTGGTTTGATAGTAGCATAGTTGGGATGGACAGTAGCTAGCGCATTGGTTTGATAGTAGCATAGTTGGGATGGACAGTAGCTAGCGCATTGGTTTGATAGTTGCATAGTTGGGATGGACAGTAGCTAGCGCATTGGTTTGATAGTAGCATAGTTGGGATGGACAGTAGCTAGCGCATTGGTTTGATAGTGGCATAGTTGGGATGGACAGTAGCTAGCGCATTGGTTTGATAGTTGCATAGTTGGGATGGACAGTAGCTAGCGCATTGGTTTGATAGTAGCATAGTTGGGATGGACAGTAGCTAGCGCATTGGTTTGATAGTGGCATAGTTGGGATGGACAGTAGCTAGCGCATTGGTTTGATAGTGGCATAGTTGGGATGGACAGTAGCTAGTGCATTGGTTTGATAGTAGCATAGTTGGGATGGACAGTAGCTAGTGCATTGGTTTGATAGTAGCATAGTTGGGATGGACAGTAGCTAGCGCATTGGTTTGATAGTAGCATAGTTGGGATGGACAGTAGCTAGCGCATTGGTTCGATAGTAGCATAGTTGGGATGGACAGTAGCTAGCGCATTGGTTTGATAGTAGCATAGTTGGGATGGACAGTAGCTAGCGCATTGGTTTGATAGTGGCTTAGTTGGGATGGACAGTAGCTAGCGCATTGGTTTGATAGTGGCATAGTTGGGATGGACAGTAGCTAGTGCATTGGTTTGATAGTAGCATAGTTGGGAGGACAGTAGCTAGTGCATTGGTTTGACAGTAGCATAGTTGGGATGGACATTAGCTAGCGCATTGGTTTGACAGTAGCATAGTTGGGATGGACAGTAGCTAGCGCATTGGTTTGATAGTGGCATAGTTGGGATGGACAGTAGCTAGTGCATTGGTTTGATAGTAGCATAGTTGGGATGGACAGTAGCTAGCGCATTGGTTTGATAGTAGCCTAGTTGGGATGGACAGTAGCTAGCGCATTGGTTTGATAGTAGCATAGTTGGGATGGACAGTAGCTAGCGCATTGGTTCGATAGTAGCATAGTTGGGATGGACAGTAGCTAGCGCATTGGTTTGATAGTAGCATAGTTGGGATGGACAGTAGCTAGCGCATTGGTTTGATAGTAGCATAGTTGGGATGGACAGTAGCTAGCGCATTGGTTTGACAGTAGCATAGTTGGGATGGACAGTAGCTAGCGCATTGGTTTGACAGTAGCATAGTTGGGATGGACAGTAGCTAGCGCATTGGTTTGATAGTGGCATAGTTGGGATAGACAGTAGCTAGCGCATTGGTTTGATAGAAGCATAGTTGGGATGGACAGTAGCTAGCGCATTGGTTTGATAGTAGCATAGTTGGGATGGACAGTAGCTGGCGCATTGGTTTGATAGTAGCATAGTTGGGATGGACAGTAGCTAGCGCATTGGTTTGATAGTAGCATAGTTGGGATGGACTGTAGCTAGCGCATTGGTTTGACAGTAGCATAGTTTGGATGGACAGTAGCTAGCGCATTGGTTTGATAGTAGCATAGTTGGGATGGACTGTAGCTAGCGCATTGGTTTGATAGTAGCATAGTTGGAATGGACAGTAGCTAGCGCATTGGTTTGATAGTAGCATAGTTGGGATGGACTGTAGCTAGCGCATTGGTTTGATAGTAGCATAGTTGCAATGGACAGTAGCTAGCGCATTGGTTTGACAGTAGCATAGTTGGGATGGACAGTAGCTAGCGCATTGGTTTGACAGTAGCATAGTTGGGATGGACAGTAGCTAGCGCATTGGTTTGACAGTGGCATAGTTGGGATAGACAGTAGCTAGCACATTGGTTTGATAGTGGCATAGTTGGGATGGACAGTAGCTAGCGCATTGGTTTGATAGTAGCATAGTTGGGATGGACAGTAGCTAGCGCATTGGTTTGATAGTGGCATAGTTGGGATAGACAGTAGCTAGCGCATTGGTTTGATAGTGGCATAGTTGGGATGGACAGTAGCTAGCGCATTGGTTTGATAGTGCATAGTTGGGATGGACAGTAGCTAGCGCATTGGTTTGATAGTAGCATAGTTGGGATGGACAGTAGCTAGCGCATTGGTTTGATAGTGGCATAGTTGGGATGGACAGTAGCTAGTGCATTGGTTTGATAGTAGCATAGTTGGGATGGACAGTAGCTAGCGCATTGGTTTGATAGTAGCATAGTTGGGATGGACAGTAGCTAGCGCATTGGTTTGATAGTAGCATAGTTGGGATGGACAGTAGCTAGCGCATTGGTTCGATAGTAGCATAGTTGGGATGGACAGTAGCTAGCGCATTGGTTTGATAGTAGCATAGTTGGGATGGACAGTAGCTAGCGCATTGGTTTGATAGTAGCATAGTTGGGATGGACAGTAGCTAGCGCATTGGTTTGACAGTAGCATAGTTGGGATGGACAGTAGCTAGCGCATTGGTTTGACAGTAGCATAGTTGGGATGGACAGTAGCTAGCGCATTGGTTTGATAGTGGCATAGTTGGGATAGACAGTAGCTAGCACATTGGTTTGATAGAAGCATAGTTGGGATGGACAGTAGCTAGCGCATTGGTTTGATAGTAGCATAGTTGGGATGGACAGTAGCTGTTGCATTGGTTTGATAGTAGCATAGTTGGGATGGACAGTAGCTAGCGCATTGGTTTGATAGTAGCATAGTTGGGATGGACTGTAGCTAGCGCATTGGTTTGACAGTAGCATAGTTGGGATGGACAGTAGCTAGCGCATTGGTTTGATAGTAGCATAGTTGGGATGGACTGTAGCTAGCGCATTGGTTTGATAGTAGCATAGTTGGAATGGACAGTAGCTAGCGCATTGGTTTGATAGTAGCATAGTTGGGATGGACTGTAGCTAGCGCATTGGTTTGATAGTAGCATAGTTGGGAGGACAGTAGCTAGTGCATTGGTTTGACAGTAGCATAGTTGGGATGGACATTAGCTAGCGCATTGGTTTGACAGTAGCATAGTTGGGATGGACAGTAGCTAGCGCATTGGTTTGATAGTGGCATAGTTGGGATGGACAGTAGCTAGTGCATTGGTTTGATAGTAGCATAGTTGGGATGGACAGTAGCTAGTGCATTGGTTTGATAGTAGCATAGTTGGGATGGACAGTAGCTGGCGCATTGGTTTGATAGTAGCATAGTTGGGATGGACAGTAGCTAGCGCATTGGTTTGATAGTAGCATAGTTGGGATGGACTGTAGCTAGCGCATTGGTTTGACAGTAGCATAGTTGGGATGGACAGTAGCTAGCGCATTGGTTTGATAGTAGCATAGTTGGGATGGACAGTAGCTAGCGCATTGGTTTGACAGTAGCATAGTTGGGATGGACAGTAGCTAGCGCATTGGTTTGACAGTAGCATAGTTGGGATGGACAGTAGCTAGCGCATTGGTTTGACAGTGGCATAGTTGGGATGGACAGTAGCTAGCGCATTGGTTTGATAGTGGCATAGTTGGGATAGACAGTAGCTAGCGCATTGGTTTGATAGAAGCATAGTTGGGATGGACAGTAGCTAGCGCATTGGTTTGATAGTAGCATAGTTGGGATGGACAGTAGCTGGCGCATTGGTTTGATAGTAGCATAGTTGGGATGGACAGTAGCTAGCGCATTGGTTTGATAGTAGCATAGTTGGGATGGACTGTAGCTAGCGCATTGGTTTGACAGTAGCATAGTTGGGATGGACAGTAGCTAGCGCATTGGTTTGATAGTAGCATAGTTGGGATGGACTGTAGCTAGCGCATTGGTTTGATAGTAGCATAGTTGGAATGGACAGTAGCTAGCGCATTGGTTTGATAGTAGCATAGTTGGGATGGACTGTAGCTAGCGCATTGGTTTGATAGTAGCATAGTTGGGAGGACAGTAGCTAGTGCATTGGTTTGACAGTAGCATAGTTGGGATGGACATTAGCTAGCGCATTGGTTTGACAGTAGCATAGTTGGGATGGACAGTAGCTAGCGCATTGGTTTGATAGTGGCATAGTTGGGATGGACAGTAGCTAGTGCATTGGTTTGATAGTAGCATAGTTGGGATGGACAGTAGCTGGCGCATTGGTTTGATAGTAGCATAGTTGGGATGGACAGTAGCTAGCGCATTGGTTTGATAGTAGCATAGTTGGGATGGACTGTAGCTAGCGCATTGGTTTGACAGTAGCATAGTTGGGATGGACAGTAGCTAGCGCATTGGTTTGATAGTAGCATAGTTGGGATGGACAGTAGCTAGCGCATTGGTTTGACAGTAGCATAGTTGGGATGGACAGTAGCTAGCGCATTGGTTTGACAGTGGCATAGTTGGGATAGACAGTAGCTAGCGCATTGGTTTGATAGTGGCATAGTTGGGATGGACAGTAGCTAGCGCATTGGTTTGACAGTAGCATAGTTGGGATGGACAGTAGCTAGCGCATTGGTTTGATAGTGGCATAGTTGGGATGGACAGTAGCTAGCGCATTGGTTTGATAGTGGCATAGTTGGGATGGACAGTAGCTAGCGCATTGGTTTGATAGTGCATAGTTGGGATGGACAGTAGCTAGCGCATTGGTTTGATAGTAGCATAGTTGGGATGGACAGTAGCTAGCGCATTGGTTTGATAGTGGCATAGTTGGGATGGACAGTAGCTAGTGCATTGGTTTGATAGTAGCATAGTTGGGATGGACAGTAGCTAGCGCATTGGTTTGATAGTAGCCTAGTTGGGATGGACAGTAGCTAGCGCATTGGTTTGATAGTAGCATAGTTGGGATGGACAGTAGCTAGCGCATTGGTTCGATAGTAGCATAGTTGGGATGGACAGTAGCTAGCGCATTGGTTTGATAGTAGCATAGTTGGGATGGACAGTAGCTAGCGCATTGGTTTGATAGTAGCATAGTTGGGATGGACAGTAGCTAGCGCATTGGTTTGACAGTAGCATAGTTGGGATGGACAGTAGCTAGCGCATTGGTTTGACAGTAGCATAGTTGGGATGGACAGTAGCTAGCGCATTGGTTTGATAGTGGCATAGTTGTGATAGACAGTAGCTAGCACATTGGTTTGATAGAAGCATAGTTGGGATGGACAGTAGCTAGCGCATTGGTTTGATAGTAGCATAGTTGGGATGGACAGTAGCTGTTGCATTGGTTTGATAGTAGCATAGTTGGGATGGACAGTAGCTAGCGCATTGGTTTGATAGTAGCATAGTTGGGATGGACTGTAGCTAGCGCATTGGTTTGACAGTAGCATAGTTGGGATGGACAGTAGCTAGCGCATTGGTTTGATAGTAGCATAGTTGGGATGGACTGTAGCTAGCGCATTGGTTTGATAGTAGCATAGTTGGAATGGACAGTAGCTAGCGCATTGGTTTGATAGTAGCATAGTTGGGATGGACTGTAGCTAGCGCATTGGTTTGATAGTAGCATAGTTGGGAGGACAGTAGCTAGTGCATTGGTTTGACAGTAGCATAGTTGGGATGGACATTAGCTAGCGCATTGGTTTGACAGTAGCATAGTTGGGATGGACAGTAGCTAGCGCATTGGTTTGATAGTGGCATAGTTGGGATGGACAGTAGCTAGTGCATTGGTTTGATAGTAGCATAGTTGGGATGGACAGTAGCTAGTGCATTGGTTTGATAGTAGCATAGTTGGGATGGACAGTAGCTGGCGCATTGGTTTGATAGTAGCATAGTTGGGATGGACAGTAGCTAGCGCATTGGTTTGATAGTAGCATAGTTGGGATGGACTGTAGCTAGCGCATTGGTTTGACAGTAGCATAGTTGGGATGGACAGTAGCTAGCGCATTGGTTTGATAGTAGCATAGTTGGGATGGACAGTAGCTAGCGCATTGGTTTGACAGTAGCATAGTTGGGATGGACAGTAGCTAGCGCATTGGTTTGACAGTAGCATAGTTGGGATGGACAGTAGCTAGCGCATTGGTTTGACAGTGGCATAGTTGGGATGGACAGTAGCTAGCGCATTGGTTTGATAGTGGCATAGTTGGGATAGACAGTAGCTAGCGCATTGGTTTGATAGAAGCATAGTTGGGATGGACAGTAGCTAGCGCATTGGTTTGATAGTAGCATAGTTGGGATGGACAGTAGCTGGCGCATTGGTTTGATAGTAGCATAGTTGGGATGGACAGTAGCTAGCGCATTGGTTTGATAGTAGCATAGTTGGGATGGACTGTAGCTAGCGCATTGGTTTGACAGTAGCATAGTTGGGATGGACAGTAGCTAGCGCATTGGTTTGATAGTAGCATAGTTGGGATGGACTGTAGCTAGCGCATTGGTTTGATAGTAGCATAGTTGGAATGGACAGTAGCTAGCGCATTGGTTTGATAGTAGCATAGTTGGGATGGACTGTAGCTAGCGCATTGGTTTGATAGTAGCATAGTTGGGAGGACAGTAGCTAGTGCATTGGTTTGACAGTAGCATAGTTGGGATGGACATTAGCTAGCGCATTGGTTTGACAGTAGCATAGTTGGGATGGACAGTAGCTAGCGCATTGGTTTGATAGTGGCATAGTTGGGATGGACAGTAGCTAGTGCATTGGTTTGATAGTAGCATAGTTGGGATGGACAGTAGCTGGCGCATTGGTTTGATAGTAGCATAGTTGGGATGGACAGTAGCTAGCGCATTGGTTTGATAGTAGCATAGTTGGGATGGACTGTAGCTAGCGCATTGGTTTGACAGTAGCATAGTTGGGATGGACAGTAGCTAGCGCATTGGTTTGATAGTAGCATAGTTGGGATGGACAGTAGCTAGCGCATTGGTTTGACAGTAGCATAGTTGGGATGGACAGTAGCTAGCGCATTGGTTTGACAGTGGCATAGTTGGGATAGACAGTAGCTAGCGCATTGGTTTGATAGTGGCATAGTTGGGATGGACAGTAGCTAGCGCATTGGTTTGACAGTAGCATAGTTGGGATGGACAGTAGCTAGCGCATTGGTTTGATAGTGGCATAGTTGGGATAGACAGTAGCTAGCGCATTGGTTTGATAGTGGCATAGTTGGGATGGACAGTAGCTAGCGCATTGGTTTGATAGTGCATAGTTGGGATGGACAGTAGCTAGCGCATTGGTTTGATAGTAGCATAGTTGGGATGGACAGTAGCTAGCGCATTGGTTTGATGGATGGAAAGTAGCTAGCGCATTGGTTAAATAGTAGCCTAGTTGGGATGGACAGTAGCTAGCGCATTGGTTTGATAGTAGCATAGTTGGGATGGACAGTAGCTAGCGCATTGGTTTGATAGTAGCATAGTTGGGATGGACAGTAGCTAGCGCATTGGTTTGATAGTAGCATAGTTGGGATGGACAGTAGCTAGCGCATTGGTTTGATAGTAGCATAGTTGGGATGGACAGTAGCTAGCGCATTGGTTTGATAGTAGCATAGTTGGGATGGACAGTAGCTAGCGCATTGGTTTGATAGTAGCATAGTTGGGATGGACAGTAGCTAGCGCATTGGTTTGATAGTAGCATAGTTGGGATGGACAGTAGCTAGCACATTGGTTTGATAGTAGCATTGTTGGGATGGACAGTAGCTAGCGCTTTGGTTTGACAGTAGCATAGTTGGGATGGACAGTAGCTAGCGCATTGGTTTGATAGTAGCATAGTTGGGATGGACACTAGCTAGCACATTGGTTTGATGGATGGACAGTAGCTAGCACATTGGTTTGATGGATGGACAGTAGCTAGCACATTGGTTTGATAGTAGCATAGTTGGGATGGACAGTAGCTAGCGCATTGGTTTGATAGTAGCATAGTTGGGATGGACAGTAGCTAGCGCATTGGTTTGATAGTGGCATAGTTGGGATGGACAGTAGGTAGCGCATTGGTTTGATAGTGGCATAGTTGGGATGGACAGTAGCTAGCGCATTGGTTTGACAGTAGCATAGTTGGGATGGACAGTAGCTAGCGCATTGGTTTGATAGTAGCATAGTTGGGATGGACTGTAGCTAGCGCATTGGTTTGATAGTAGCATAGTTGGAATGGACAGTAGCTAGCGCATTGTTTTGATAGTAGCATAGTTGGGATGGACTGTAGCTAGCGCATTGGTTTGATAGTAGCATAGTTGGGAGGACAGTAGCTAGTGCATTGGTTTGACAGTAGCATAGTTGGGATGGACATTAGCTAGCGCATTGGTTTGACAGTAGCATAGTTGGGATGGACAGTAGCTAGCGCATTGGTTTGATAGTGGCATAGTTGGGATGGACAGTAGCTAGTGCATTGGTTTGATAGTAGCATAGTTGGGATGGACAGTAGCTGGCGCATTGGTTTGATAGTAGCATAGTTGGGATGGACAGTAGCTAGCGCATTGGTTTGATAGTAGCATAGTTGGGATGGACTGTAGCTAGCGCATTGGTTTGACAGTAGCATAGTTGGGATGGACAGTAGCTAGCGCATTGGTTTGATAGTAGCATAGTTGGGATGGACAGTAGCTAGCGCATTGGTTTGACAGTAGCATAGTTGGGATGGACAGTAGCTAGCGCATTGGTTTGACAGTAGCATAGTTGGGATGGACAGTAGCTAGCGCATTGGTTTGACAGTGGCATAGTTGGGATAGACAGTAGCTAGCGCATTGGTTTGATAGTGGCATAGTTGGGATGGACAGTAGCTAGCGCATTGGTTTGACAGTAGCATAGTGGGGATGGACAGTAGCTAGCGCATTGGTTTGATAGTGGCATAGTTGGGATAGACAGTAGCTAGCGCATTGGTTTGATAGTGGCATAGTTGGGATGGACAGTAGCTAGCGCATTGGTTTGATAGTGCATAGTTGGGATGGACAGTAGCTAGCGCATTGGTTTGATAGTAGCATAGTTGGGATGGACAGTAGCTAGCGCATTGGTTTGATGGATGGACAGTAGCTAGCGCATTGGTTAGATAGTAGCCTAGTTGGGATGGACAGTAGCTAGCGCATTGGTTTGATAGTAGCATAGTTGGGATGGACAGTAGCTAGCGCATTGGTTTGATAGTAGCATAGTTGGGATGGACAGTAGCTAGCGCATTGGTTTGATAGTAGCATAGTTGGGATGGACAGTAGCTAGCGCATTGGTTTGATAGTAGCATAGTTGGGATGGACAGTAGCTAGCGCATTGGTTTGATAGTAGCATAGTTGGGATGGACAGTAGCTAGCGCATTGGTTTGATAGTAGCATAGTTGGGATGGACAGTAGCTAGCGCATTGGTTTGATAGTAGCATAGTTGGGATGGACAGTAGCTAGCACATTGGTTTGATAGTAGCATAGTTGGGATGGACAGTAGCTAGCGCTTTGGTTTGACAGTAGCATAGTTGGGATGGACAGTAGCTAGCGCATTGGTTTGATAGTAGCATAGTTGGGATGGACACTAGCTAGCACATTGGTTTGATGGATGGACAGTAGCTAGCACATTGGTTTGATGGATGGACAGTAGCTAGCACATTGGTTTGATAGTAGCATAGTTGGGATGGACAGTAGCTAGCGCATTGGTTTGATAGTAGCATAGTTGGGATGGACAGTAGCTAGCGCATTGGTTTGCTAGTGGCATAGTTGGGATGGACAGTAGGTAGCGCATTGGTTTGATAGTGGCATAGTTGGGATGGACAGTAGCTAGCGCATTGGTTTGACAGTAGCATAGTTGGGATGGACAGTAGCTAGCGCATTGGTTTGATAGTAGCATAGTTGGGATGGACTGTAGCTAGCGCATTGGTTTGATAGTAGCATAGTTGGAATGGACAGTAGCTAGCGCATTGTTTCGATAGTAGCATAGTTGGGATGGACTGTAGCTAGCGCATTGGTTTGATAGTAGCATAGTTGGGAGGACAGTAGCTAGTGCATTGGTTTGACAGTAGCATAGTTGGGATGGACATTAGCTAGCGCATTGGTTTGACAGTAGCATAGTTGGGATGGACAGTAGCTAGCGCATTGGTTTGATAGTGGCATAGTTGGGATGGACAGTAGCTAGTGCATTGGTTTGATAGTAGCATAGTTGGGATGGACAGTAGCTGGCGCATTGGTTTGATAGTAGCATAGTTGGGATGGACAGTAGCTAGCGCATTGGTTTGATAGTAGCATAGTTGGGATGGACTGTAGCTAGCGCATTGGTTTGACAGTAGCATAGTTGGGATGGACAGTAGCTAGCGCATTGGTTTGATAGTAGCATAGTTGGGATGGACAGTAGCTAGCGCATTGGTTTGACAGTAGCATAGTTGGGATGGACAGTAGCTAGCGCATTGGTTTGACAGTAGCATAGTTGGGATGGACAGTAGCTAGCGCATTGGTTTGACAGTGGCATAGTTGGGATAGACAGTAGCTAGCGCATTGGTTTGATAGTGGCATAGTTGGGATGGACAGTAGCTAGCGCATTGGTTTGACAGTAGCATAGTTGGGATGGACAGTAGCTAGCGCATTGGTTTGATAGTGGCATAGTTGGGATGGACAGTAGCTAGCGCATTGGTTTGATAGTAGCATAGTTGGGATGGACAGTAGCTAGCGCATTGGTTTGATAGTAGCATAGTTGGGATGGACAGTAGCTAGCGCATTGGTTTGATAGTAGCATAGTTGGGATGGACAGTAGCTAGCACATTGGTTTGATAGTAGCATAGTTGGGATGGACAGTAGCTAGCGCTTTGGTTTGACAGTAGCATAGTTGGGATGGACAGTAGCTAGCGCATTGGTTTGATAGTAGCATAGTTGGGATGGACAGTAGCTAGCACATTGGTTTGATGGATGGACAGTAGCTAGCACATTGGTTTGATGGATGGACAGTAGCTAGCACATTGGTTTGATAGTAGCATAGTTGGGATGGACAGTAGCTAGCGCATTGGTTTGATAGTAGCATAGTTGGGATGGACAGTAGCTAGCGCATTGGTTTGATAGTGGCATAGTTGGGATGGACAGTAGCTAGCGCATTGGTTTGATAGTGCATAGTTGGGATGGACAGTAGCTAGCGCATTGGTTTGATAGTAGCATAGTTGGGATGGACAGTAGCTAGCGCATTGGTTTGATAGTAGCATAGTTGGGATGGACAGTAGCTAGCGCATTGGTTTGATAGTAGCATAGTTGGGATGGACAGTAGCTAGCGCATTGGTTTGATAGTAGCATAGTTGGGATGGACAGTAGCTAGCGCATTGGTTTGATAGTAGCATAGTTGGGATGGACAGTAGCTAGCGCATTGGTTTGACAGTAGCATAGTTGGGATGGACAGTAGCTAGCGCATTGGTTTGATAGTAGCATAGTGGGGATGGACTGTAGCTAGCGCATTGGTTTGATAGTAGCATAGTTGGAATGGACAGTAGCTAGCGCATTGGTTTGATAGTAGCATAGTTGGGATGGACTGTAGCTAGCGCATTGGTTTGATAGTAGCATAGTTGCAATGGACAGTAGCTAGAGCATTGGTTTGACAGTAGCATAGTTGGGATGGACAGTAGCTAGCGCATTGGTAAGATAGTAGCATAGTTGGGATGGAAAGTAGCTATTACATTGGTTTGATAGCATAGTTGGGATGGACCGTAGCTAGCGCATTGGTTTGATAGTAGCATAGTTGGGATGGACAGTAGCTAGCGCATTGGTTTGATAGTAGCATTGTTGGGTTCGACAGTAGCTAGCGCATTGGTTTGATAGTAGCATAGTTGGGATGGACAGTAGCTAGCGCATTGGTTTGACAGTAGCATAGTTGGGATGGACAGTAGCTAGCGCATTGGTTTGATAGTAGCATAGTTGGGATGGACAGTAGCTAGCGCATTGGTTCGATAGTAGCATAGTTGGGATGGACAGTAGCTAGCGCATTGGTTTGATAGTAGCATAGTTGGGATGGACAGTAGCTAGCGCATTGGTTCGATAGTAGCATAGTTGGGATGGACAGTAGCTAGCGCATTGGTTTGATAGTAGCATAGTTGGGATGGACAGTAGCTAGCGCATTGGTAAGATAGTAGCATAGTTGGGATGGACAGTAGCTAGCGCATTGGTTTGATAGTAGCATAATTGGAATGGACAGTAGCTAGCGCATTGGTTTGACAGTAGCATAATTGGGATATAAAGTAGCTAGCGCATTGGTTTGATAGTGGCATAGTTGGGATGGACAGTAGCTGGCGCATTGGTTTGATAGTGGCATAGTTGGGATGGACAGTAGCTAGCGCATTGGTTTGATGGATGGACAGTAGCTAGCGCATTGGTTTGATAGTAGCCTAGTTGGGATGGACAGTAGCTAGCACATTGGTTTGATAGTAGCATAGTTGGGATGGACAGTAGCTAGCACATTGGTTTGATAGTAGCATAGTTGGGATGGACAGTAGCTAGCGCATTGGTTTGATAGTTGCATAGTTGGGATGGACAGTAGCTAGCGCATTGGTTTGATAGTAGCATAGTTGGGATGGACAGTAGCTAGCGCATTGGTTTGATAGTGGCATAGTTGGGATGGACAGTAGCTAGCGCATTGGTTTGATAGTGGCATAGTTGGGATGGACAGTAGCTAGTGCATTGGTTTGATAGTAGCATAGTTGGGATGGACAGTAGCTAGCGCATTGGTTTGATAGTAGCCTAGTTGGGATGGACAGTAGCTAGCGCATTGGTTTGATAGTAGCATAGTTGGGATGGACAGTAGCTAGCGCATTGGTTCGATAGTAGCATAGTTGGGATGGACAGTAGCTAGCGCATTGGTTTGATAGTAGCATAGTTGGGATGGACAGTAGCTAGCGCATTGGTTTGATAGTGGCATAGTTGGGATGGACAGTAGCTAGCGCATTGGTTTGATAGTGGCATAGTTGGGATGGACAGTAGCTAGTGCATTGGTTTGATAGTAGCATAGTTGGGAGGACAGTAGCTAGTGCATTGGTTTGACAGTAGCATAGTTGGGATGGACATTAGCTAGCGCATTGGTTTGACAGTAGCATAGTTGGGATGGACAGTAGCTAGCGCATTGGTTTGATAGTGGCATAGTTGGGATGGACAGTAGCTAGTGCATTGGTTTGATAGTAGCATAGTTGGGATGGACAGTAGCTAGCGCATTGGTTTGATAGTAGCCTAGTTGGGATGGACAGTAGCTAGCGCATTGGTTTGATAGTAGCATAGTTGGGATGGACAGTAGCTAGCGCATTGGTTCGATAGTAGCATAGTTGGGATGGACAGTAGCTAGCGCATTGGTTTGATAGTAGCATAGTTGGGATGGACAGTAGCTAGCGCATTGGTTTGATAGTAGCATAGTTGGGATGGACAGTAGCTAGCGCATTGGTTTGACAGTAGCATAGTTGGGATGGACAGTAGCTAGCGCATTGGTTTGACAGTAGCATACTTGGGATGGACAGTAGCTAGCGCATTGGTTTGATAGTGGCATAGTTGGGATAGACAGTAGCTAGCGCATTGGTTTGATAGAAGCATAGTTGGGATGGACAGTAGCTAGCGCATTGGTTTGATAGTAGCATAGTTGGGATGGACAGTAGCTGGCGCATTGGTTTGATAGTAGCATAGTTGGGATGGACAGTAGCTAGCGCATTGGTTTGATAGTAGCATAGTTGGGATGGACTGTAGCTAGCGCATTGGTTTGACAGTAGCATAGTTTGGATGGACAGTAGCTAGCGCATTGGTTTGATAGTAGCATAGTTGGGATGGACTGTAGCTAGCGCATTGGTTTGATAGTAGCATAGTTGGAATGGACAGTAGCTAGCGCATTGGTTTGATAGTAGCATAGTTGGGATGGACTGTAGCTAGCGCATTGGTTTGATAGTAGCATAGTTGCAATGGACAGTAGCTAGCGCATTGGTTTGACAGTAGCATAGTTGGGATGGACAGTAGCTAGCGCATTGGTTTGACAGTAGCATAGTCGGGATGGACAGTAGCTAGCGCATTGGTTTGATAGTGGCATAGTTGGGATAGACAGTAGCTAGCACATTGGTTTGATAGAAGCATAGTTGGGATGGACAGTAGCTAGCGCATTGGTTTGATAGTAGCATAGTTGGGATGGACAGTAGCTGGCGCATTGGTTTGATAGTAGCATAGTTGGGATGGACTGTAGCTAGCGCATTGGTTTGATAGTAGCATAGTTGGAATGGACAGTAGCTAGCGCATTGGTTTGATAGTAGCATAGTTGGGATGGACTGTAGCTAGCGCATTGGTTTGATAGTAGCATAGTTGGGAGGACAGTAGCTAGTGCATTGGTTTGACAGTAGCATAGTTGGGATGGACATTAGCTAGCGCATTGGTTTGACAGTAGCATAGTTGGGATGGACAGTAGCTAGCGCATTGGTTTGATAGTGGCATAGTTGGGATGGACAGTAGCTAGTGCATTGGTTTGATAGTAGCATAGTTGGGATGGACAGTAGCTGGCGCATTGGTTTGATAGTAGCATAGTTGGAATGGACAGTAGCTAGCGCATTGGTTTGATAGTAGCATAGTTGGGATGGACTGTAGCTAGCGCATTGGTTTGATAGTAGCATAGTTGCAATGGACAGTAGCTAGAGCATTGGTTTGACAGTAGCATAGTTGGGATGGACAGTAGCTAGCGCATTGGTAAGATAGTAGCATAGTTGGGATGGACAGTAGCTATTACATTGGTTTGATAGCATAGTTGGGATGGACCGTAGCAAGCGCATTGGTTTGATAGTAGCATAGTTGGGATGGACAGTAGCTAGCGCATTGGTTTGATAGTAGCATTGTTGGGTTCGACAGTAGCTAGCGCATTGGTTTGATAATAGCATAGTTGGGATGGACAGTAGCTAGCGCATTGGTTTGACAGTAGCATAGTTGGGATGGACAGTAGCTAGCGCATTGGTTTGATAGTAACATAGTTGGGATGGACAGTAGCTAGCGCATTGGTTCGATAGTAGCATAGTTGGGATGGACAGTAGCTAGCGCATTGGTTTGATAGTAGCATAGTTGGGATGGACAGTAGCTAGCGCATTGGTTCGATAGTAGCATAGTTGGGATGGACAGTAGCTAGCGCATTGGTTTGATAGAAGCATAGTTGGGATGGACAGTAGCTAGCGCATTGGTAAGATAGTAGCATAGTTGGGATGGACAGTAGCTATTACATTGGTTTGATAGCATAGTTGGGATGGACAGTAGCTAGTGCATTGGTTTGATAGAAGCATAGTTGGGATGGACAGTAGCTAGCGCATTGGTTTGATAGTAGCCTAGTTGGGATGGACAGTAGCTAGCGCATTGGTTTGATAGTAGCATAGTTGGGATGGACAGTAGCTAGCGCATTGGTTCGATAGTAGCATAGTTGGGATGGACAGTAGCTAGCGCATTGGTTTGATAGTAGCATAGTTGGGATGGACAGTAGCTAGCGCATTGGTTTGATAGTAGCATAGTTGGGATGGACAGTAGCTAGCGCATTGGTTTGACAGTAGCATAGTTGGGATGGACAGTAGCTAGCGCATTGGTTTGACAGTAGCATAGTTGGGATGGACAGTAGCTAGCGCATTGGTTTGATAGTGGCATAGTTGGGATAGACAGTAGCTAGCGCATTGGTTTGATAGAAGCATAGTTGGGATGGACAGTAGCTAGCGCATTGGTTTGATAGTAGCATAGTTGGGATGGACAGTAGCTGGCGCATTGGTTTGATAGTAGCATAGTTGGGATGGACAGTAGCTAGCGCATTGGTTTGATAGTAGCATAGTTGGGATGGACTGTAGCTAGCGCATTGGTTTGACAGTAGCATAGATGGGATGGACAGTAGCTAGCGCATTGGTTTGATAGTAGCATAGTTGGGATGGACTGTAGCTAGCGCATTGGTTTGATAGTAGCATAGTTGGAATGGACAGTAGCTAGCGCATTGGTTTGATAGTAGCATAGTTGGGATGGACTGTAGCTAGCGCATTGGTTTGATAGTAGCATAGTTGCAATGGACAGTAGCTAGTGCATTGGTTTGACAGTAGCATAGTTGGGATGGACAGTAGCTAGCGCATTGGTTTGACAGTAGCATAGTCGGGATGGACAGTAGCTAGCGCATTGGTTTGATAGTGGCATAGTTGGGATAGACAGTAGCTAGCACATTGGTTTGATAGAAGCATAGTTGGGATGGACAGTAGCTAGCGCATTGGTTTGATAGTAGCATAGTTGGGATGGACAGTAGCTGGCGCATTGGTTTGATAGTAGCATAGTTGGGATGGACTGTAGCTAGCGCATTGGTTTGATAGTAGCATAGTTGGAATGGACAGTAGCTAGCGCATTGGTTTGATAGTAGCATAGTTGGGATGGACTGTAGCTAGCGCATTGGTTTGATAGTAGCATAGTTGGGAGGACAGTAGCTAGTGCATTGGTTTGACAGTAGCATAGTTGGGATGGACATTAGCTAGCGCATTGGTTTGACAGTAGCATAGTTGGGATGGACAGTAGCTAGCGCATTGGTTTGATAGTGGCATAGTTGGGATGGACAGTAGCTAGTGCATTGGTTTGATAGTAGCATAGTTGGGATGGACAGTAGCTGGCGCATTGGTTTGATAGTAGCATAGTTGGAATGGACAGTAGCTAGCGCATTGGTTTGATAGTAGCATAGTTGGGATGGACTGTAGCTAGCGCATTGGTTTGATAGTAGCATAGTTGCAATGGACAGTAGCTAGAGCATTGGTTTGACAGTAGCATAGTTGGGATGGACAGTAGCTAGCGCATTGGTAAGATAGTAGCATAGTTGGGATGGACAGTAGCTATTACATTGGTTTGATAGCATAGTTGGGATGGACCGTAGCAAGCGCATTGGTTTGATAGTAGCATAGTTGGGATGGACAGTAGCTAGCGCATTGGTTTGATAGTAGCATTGTTGGGTTCGACAGTAGCTAGCGCATTGGTTTGATAATAGCATAGTTGGGATGGACAGTAGCTAGCGCATTGGTTTGACAGTAGCATAGTTGGGATGGACAGTAGCTAGCGCATTGGTTTGATAGTAACATAGTTGGGATGGACAGTAGCTAGCGCATTGGTTCGATAGTAGCATAGTTGGGATGGACAGTAGCTAGCGCATTGGTTTGATAGTAGCATAGTTGGGATGGACAGTAGCTAGCGCATTGGTTCGATAGTAGCATAGTTGGGATGGACAGTAGCTAGCGCATTGGTTTGATAGAAGCATAGTTGGGATGGACAGTAGCTAGCGCATTGGTAAGATAGTAGCATAGTTGGGATGGACAGTAGCTATTACATTGGTTTGATAGCATAGTTGGGATGGACAGTAGCTAGCGCATTGGTTTGATAGTAGCATAGTTGGGATGGACAGTAGCTAGCGCATTGGTTTGATAGCAGCATAGTTGGGATGGACTGTAGCTAGCACATTGGTTTGATAGTAGCATAATTGGAATGGACAGTAGCTAGCGCATTGGTTTGACAGTAGCATAATTGGGATATACAGTAGCTAGCGCATTGGTTTGATAGTGGCATAGTTGGGATGGACAGTAGCTGGCGCATTGGTTTGATAGTGGCATAGTTGGGATGGACAGTAGCTAGCGCATTGGTTTGATGGATGGACAGTAGCTAGCACATTGGTTTGATAGTAGCATAGTTGGGATGGACAGTAGCTAGCACATTGGTTTGATAGTAGCATAGTTGGGATGGACAGTAGCTAGCGCATTGGTTTGATAGTAGCATAGTTGGGATGGACAGTAGCTAGCGCATTGGTTTGATAGTAGCATAGTTGGGATGGACAGTAGCTAGCGCATTGGTTTGATAGTAGCATAGTTGGGATGGACAGTAGCTAGCGCATTGGTTTGATAGTGGCATAGTTGGGATGGACAGTAGCTAGCGCATTGGTTTGATAGTGGCATAGTTGGGATGGACAGTAGCTAGTGCATTGGTTTGATAGTAGCATAGTTGGGATGGACAGTAGCTAGCGCATTGGTTTGATAGTAGCCTAGTTGGGATGGACAGTAGCTAGCGCATTGGTTTGATAGTAGCATAGTTGGGATGGACAGTAGCTAGCGCATTGGTTCAATAGTAGCATAGTTGGGATGGACAGTAGCTAGCGCATTGGTTTGATAGTAGCATAGTTGGGATGGACAGTAGCTAGCGCATTGGTTCGATAGTAGCATAGTTGGGATGGACAGTAGCTAGCGCATTGGTTTGATAGAAGCATAGTTGGGATGGACAGTAGCTAGCGCATTGGTAAGATAGTAGCATAGTTGGGATGGACAGTAGCTATTACATTGGTTTGATAGCATAGTTGGGATGGACAGTAGCTAGTGCATTGGTTTGATAGAAGCATAGTTGGGATGGACAGTAGCTAGCGCATTGGTTTTATAGTAGCATAGTTGGGATGGACAGTAGCTGGCGCATTGGTTTGATAGTAGCATAGTTGGGATGGACTGTAGCTAGCGCATTGGTTTGATAGTAGCATAGTTGGAATGGACAGTAGCTAGCGCATTGGTTTGATAGTAGCATAGTTGGGATGGACTGTAGCTAGCGCATTGGTTTGATAGTAGCATAGTTGGGAGGACAGTAGCTAGTGCATTGGTTTGACAGTAGCATAGTTGGGATGGACATTAGCTAGCGCATTGGTTTGACAGTAGCATAGTTGGGATGGACAGTAGCTAGCGCATTGGTTTGATAGTGGCATAGTTGGGATGGACAGTAGCTAGTGCATTGGTTTGATAGTAGCATAGTTGGGATGGACAGTAGCTGGCGCATTGGTTTGATAGTAGCATAGTTGGAATGGACAGTAGCTAGCGCATTGGTTTGATAGTAGCATAGTTGGGATGGACTGTAGCTAGCGCATTGGTTTGATAGTAGCATAGTTGCAATGGACAGTAGCTAGAGCATTGGTTTGACAGTAGCATAGTTGGGATGGACAGTAGCTAGCGCATTGGTAAGATAGTAGCATAGTTGGGATGGACAGTAGCTATTACATTGGTTTGATAGCATAGTTGGGATGGACCGTAGCAAGCGCATTGGTTTGATAGTAGCATAGTTGGGATGGACAGTAGCTAGCGCATTGGTTTGATAGTAGCATTGTTGGGTTCGACAGTAGCTAGCGCATTGGTTTGATAATAGCATAGTTGGGATGGACAGTAGCTAGCGCATTGGTTTGACAGTAGCATAGTTGGGATGGACAGTAGCTAGCGCATTGGTTTGATAGTAACATAGTTGGGATGGACAGTAGCTAGCGCATTGGTTCGATAGTAGCATAGTTGGGATGGACAGTAGCTAGCGCATTGGTTTGATAGTAGCATAGTTGGGATGGACAGTAGCTAGCGCATTGGTTCGATAGTAGCATAGTTGGGATGGACAGTAGCTAGCGCATTGGTTTGATAGAAGCATAGTTGGGATGGACAGTAGCTAGCGCATTGGTAAGATAGTAGCATAGTTGGGATGGACAGTAGCTATTACATTGGTTTGATAGCATAGTTGGGATGGACAGTAGCTAGCGCATTGGTTTGATAGTAGCATAGTTGGGATGGACAGTAGCTAGCGCATTGGTTTGATAGCAGCATAGTTGGGATGGACTGTAGCTAGCACATTGGTTTGATAGTAGCATAATTGGAATGGACAGTAGCTAGCGCATTGGTTTGACAGTAGCATAATTGGGATATACAGTAGCTAGCGCATTGGTTTGATAGTGGCATAGTTGGGATGGACAGTAGCTGGCGCATTGGTTTGATAGTGGCATAGTTGGGATGGACAGTAGCTAGCGCATTGGTTTGATGGATGGACAGTAGCTAGCACATTGGTTTGATAGTAGCATAGTTGGGATGGACAGTAGCTAGCACATTGGTTTGATAGTAGCATAGTTGGGATGGACAGTAGCTAGCGCATTGGTTTGATAGTAGCATAGTTGGGATGGACAGTAGCTAGCGCATTGGTTTGATAGTAGCATAGTTGGGATGGACAGTAGCTAGCGCATTGGTTTGATAGTAGCATAGTTGGGATGGACAGTAGCTAGCGCATTGGTTTGATAGTGGCATAGTTGGGATGGACAGTAGCTAGCGCATTGGTTTGATAGTGGCATAGTTGGGATGGACAGTAGCTAGTGCATTGGTTTGATAGTAGCATAGTTGGGATGGACAGTAGCTAGCGCATTGGTTTGATAGTAGCCTAGTTGGGATGGACAGTAGCTAGCGCATTGGTTTGATAGTAGCATAGTTGGGATGGACAGTAGCTAGCGCATTGGTTCAATAGTAGCATAGTTGGGATGGACAGTAGCTAGCGCATTGGTTTGATAGTAGCATAGTTGGGATGGACAGTAGCTAGCGCATTGGTTCGATAGTAGCATAGTTGGGATGGACAGTAGCTAGCGCATTGGTTTGATAGAAGCATAGTTGGGATGGACAGTAGCTAGCGCATTGGTAAGATAGTAGCATAGTTGGGATGGACAGTAGCTATTACATTGGTTTGATAGCATAGTTGGGATGGACAGTAGCTAGTGCATTGGTTTGATAGAAGCATAGTTGGGATGGACAGTAGCTAGCGCATTGGTTTGATAGTAGCCTAGTTGGGATGGACAGTAGCTAGCGCATTGGTTTGATAGTAGCATAGTTGGGATGGACAGTAGCTAGCGCATTGGTTCGATAGTAGCATAGTTGGGATGGACAGTAGCTAGCGCATTGGTTTGATAGTAGCATAGTTGGGATGGACAGTAGCTAGCGCATTGGTTTGATAGTAGCATAGTTGGGATGGACAGTAGCTAGCGCATTGGTTTGATAGTAGCATAGTTGGGATGGACTGTAGCTAGCGCATTGGTTTGATAGTAGCATAGTTGCAATGGACAGTAGCTAGCGCATTGGTTTGACAGTAGCATAGTTGGGATGGACAGTAGCTAGCGCATTGGTTTGACAGTAGCATAGTCGGGATGGACAGTAGCTAGCGCATTGGTTTGATAGTGGCATAGTTGGGATAGACAGTAGCTAGCACATTGGTTTGATAGAAGCATAGTTGGGATGGACAGTAGCTAGCGCATTGGTTTGATAGTAGCATAGTTGGGATGGACAGTAGCTGGCGCATTGGTTTGATAGTAGCATAGTTGGGATGGACTGTAGCTAGCGCATTGGTTTGATAGTAGCATAGTTGGAATGGACAGTAGCTAGCGCATTGGTTTGATAGTAGCATAGTTGGGATGGACTGTAGCTAGCGCATTGGTTTGATAGTAGCATAGTTGGGAGGACAGTAGCTAGTGCATTGGTTTGACAGTAGCATAGTTGGGATGGACATTAGCTAGCGCATTGGTTTGACAGTAGCATAGTTGGGATGGACAGTAGCTAGCGCATTGGTTTGATAGTGGCATAGTTGGGATGGACAGTAGCTAGTGCATTGGTTTGATAGTAGCATAGTTGGGATGGACAGTAGCTGGCGCATTGGTTTGATAGTAGCATAGTTGGAATGGACAGTAGCTAGCGCATTGGTTTGATAGTAGCATAGTTGGGATGGACTGTAGCTAGCGCATTGGTTTGATAGTAGCATAGTTGCAATGGACAGTAGCTAGAGCATTGGTTTGACAGTAGCATAGTTGGGATGGACAGTAGCTAGCGCATTGGTAAGATAGTAGCATAGTTGGGATGGACAGTAGCTATTACATTGGTTTGATAGCATAGTTGGGATGGACCGTAGCAAGCGCATTGGTTTGATAGTAGCATAGTTGGGATGGACAGTAGCTAGCGCATTGGTTTGATAGTAGCATTGTTGGGTTCGACAGTAGCTAGCGCATTGGTTTGATAATAGCATAGTTGGGATGGACAGTAGCTAGCGCATTGGTTTGACAGTAGCATAGTTGGGATGGACAGTAGCTAGCGCATTGGTTTGATAGTAACATAGTTGGGATGGACAGTAGCTAGCGCATTGGTTCGATAGTAGCATAGTTGGGATGGACAGTAGCTAGCGCATTGGTTTGATAGTAGCATAGTTGGGATGGACAGTAGCTAGCGCATTGGTTCGATAGTAGCATAGTTGGGATGGACAGTAGCTAGCGCATTGGTTTGATAGAAGCATAGTTGGGATGGACAGTAGCTAGCGCATTGGTAAGATAGTAGCATAGTTGGGATGGACAGTAGCTATTACATTGGTTTGATAGCATAGTTGGGATGGACAGTAGCTAGTGCATTGGTTTGATAGAAGCATAGTTGGGATGGACAGTAGCTAGCGCATTGGTTTGATAGTAGCCTAGTTGGGATGGACAGTAGCTAGCGCATTGGTTTGATAGTAGCATAGTTGGGATGGACAGTAGCTAGCGCATTGGTTCGATAGTAGCATTGTTGGGATGGACAGTAGCTAGCGCATTGGTTTGATAGTAGCATAGTTGGGATGGACAGTAGCTAGCGCATTGGTTTGATAGTAGCATAGTTGGGATGGACAGTAGCTAGCGCATTGGTTTGACAGTAGCATAGTTGGGATGGACAGTAGCTAGCGCATTGGTTTGACAGTAGCATAGTTGGGATGGACAATAGCTAGCGCATTGGTTTGATAGTGGCATAGTTGGGATAGACAGTAGCTAGCGCATTGGTTTGATAGAAGCATAGTTGGGATGGACAGTAGCTAGCGCATTGGTTTGATAGTAGCATAGTTGGGATGGACAGTAGCTGGCGCATTGGTTTGATAGTAGCATAGTTGGGATGGACAGTAGCTAGCGCATTGGTTTGATAGTAGCATAGTTGGGATGGACTGTAGCTAGCGCATTGGTTTGACAGTAGCATAGATGGGATGGACAGTAGCTAGCGCATTGGTTTGATAGTAGCATAGTTGGGATGGACTGTAGCTAGCGCATTGGTTTGATAGTAGCATAGTTGGAATGGACAGTAGCTAGCGCATTGGTTTGATAGTAGCATAGTTGGGATGGACTGTAGCTAGCGCATTGGTTTGATAGTAGCATAGTTGCAATGGACAGTAGCTAGTGCATTGGTTTGACAGTAGCATAGTTGGGATGGACAGTAGCTAGCGCATTGGTTTGACAGTAGCATAGTCGGGATGGACAGTAGCTAGCGCATTGGTTTGATAGTGGCATAGTTGGGATAGACAGTAGCTAGCACATTGGTTTGATAGAAGCATAGTTGGGATGGACAGTAGCTAGCGCATTGGTTTGATAGTAGCATAGTTGGGATGGACAGTAGCTGGCGCATTGGTTTGATAGTAGCATAGTTGGGATGGACTGTAGCTAGCGCATTGGTTTGATAGTAGCATAGTTGGAATGGACAGTAGCTAGCGCATTGGTTTGATAGTAGCATAGTTGGGATGGACTGTAGCTAGCGCATTGGTTTGATAGTAGCATAGTTGGGAGGACAGTAGCTAGTGCATTGGTTTGACAGTAGCATAGTTGGGATGGACATTAGCTAGCGCATTGGTTTGACAGTAGCATAGTTGGGATGGACAGTAGCTAGCGCATTGGTTTGATAGTGGCATAGTTGGGATGGACAGTAGCTAGTGCATTGGTTTGATAGTAGCATAGTTGGGATGGACAGTAGCTGGCGCATTGGTTTGATAGTAGCATAGTTGGAATGGACAGTAGCTAGCGCATTGGTTTGATAGTAGCATAGTTGGGATGGACTGTAGCTAGCGCATTGGTTTGATAGTAGCATAGTTGCAATGGACAGTAGCTAGAGCATTGGTTTGACAGTAGCATAGTTGGGATGGACAGTAGCTAGCGCATTGGTAAGATAGTAGCATAGTTGGGATGGACAGTAGCTATTACATTGGTTTGATAGCATAGTTGGGATGGACCGTAGCAAGCGCATTGGTTTGATAGTAGCATAGTTGGGATGGACAGTAGCTAGCGCATTGGTTTGATAGTAGCATTGTTGGGTTCGACAGTAGCTAGCGCATTGGTTTGATAATAGCATAGTTGGGATGGACAGTAGCTAGCGCATTGGTTTGACAGTAGCATAGTTGGGATGGACAGTAGCTAGCGCATTGGTTTGATAGTAACATAGTTGGGATGGACAGTAGCTAGCGCATTGGTTCGATAGTAGCATAGTTGGGATGGACAGTAGCTAGCGCATTGGTTTGATAGTAGCATAGTTGGGATGGACAGTAGCTAGCGCATTGGTTCGATAGTAGCATAGTTGGGATGGACAGTAGCTAGCGCATTGGTTTGATAGAAGCATAGTTGGGATGGACAGTAGCTAGCGCATTGGTAAGATAGTAGCATAGTTGGGATGGACAGTAGCTATTACATTGGTTTGATAGCATAGTTGGGATGGACAGTAGCTAGCGCATTGGTTTGATAGTAGCATAGTTGGGATGGACAGTAGCTAGCGCATTGGTTTGATAGCAGCATAGTTGGGATGGACTGTAGCTAGCACATTGGTTTGATAGTAGCATAATTGGAATGGACAGTAGCTAGCGCATTGGTTTGACAGTAGCATAATTGGGATATACAGTAGCTAGCGCATTGGTTTGATAGTGGCATAGTTGGGATGGACAGTAGCTGGCGCATTGGTTTGATAGTGGCATAGTTGGGATGGACAGTAGCTAGCGCATTGGTTTGATGGATGGACAGTAGCTAGCACATTGGTTTGATAGTAGCATAGTTGGGATGGACAGTAGCTAGCACATTGGTTTGATAGTAGCATAGTTGGGATGGACAGTAGCTAGCGCATTGGTTTGATAGTAGCATAGTTGGGATGGACAGTAGCTAGCGCATTGGTTTGATAGTAGCATAGTTGGGATGGACAGTAGCTAGCGCATTGGTTTGATAGTAGCATAGTTGGGATGGACAGTAGCTAGCGCATTGGTTTGATAGTGGCATAGTTGGGATGGACAGTAGCTAGCGCATTGGTTTGATAGTGGCATAGTTGGGATGGACAGTAGCTAGTGCATTGGTTTGATAGTAGCATAGTTGGGATGGACAGTAGCTAGCGCATTGGTTTGATAGTAGCCTAGTTGGGATGGACAGTAGCTAGCGCATTGGTTTGATAGTAGCATAGTTGGGATGGACAGTAGCTAGCGCATTGGTTCAATAGTAGCATAGTTGGGATGGACAGTAGCTAGCGCATTGGTTTGATAGTAGCATAGTTGGGATGGACAGTAGCTAGCGCATTGGTTCGATAGTAGCATAGTTGGGATGGACAGTAGCTAGCGCATTGGTTTGATAGAAGCATAGTTGGGATGGACAGTAGCTAGCGCATTGGTAAGATAGTAGCATAGTTGGGATGGACAGTAGCTATTACATTGGTTTGATAGCATAGTTGGGATGGACAGTAGCTAGTGCATTGGTTTGATAGAAGCATAGTTGGGATGGACAGTAGCTAGCGCATTGGTTTGATAGTAGCATAGTTGGGATGGACAGTAGCTGGCGCATTGGTTTGATAGTAGCATAGTTGGGATGGACTGTAGCTAGCGCATTGGTTTGATAGTAGCATAGTTGGAATGGACAGTAGCTAGCGCATTGGTTTGATAGTAGCATAGTTGGGATGGACTGTAGCTAGCGCATTGGTTTGATAGTAGCATAGTTGGGAGGACAGTAGCTAGTGCATTGGTTTGACAGTAGCATAGTTGGGATGGACATTAGCTAGCGCATTGGTTTGACAGTAGCATAGTTGGGATGGACAGTAGCTAGCGCATTGGTTTGATAGTGGCATAGTTGGGATGGACAGTAGCTAGTGCATTGGTTTGATAGTAGCATAGTTGGGATGGACAGTAGCTGGCGCATTGGTTTGATAGTAGCATAGTTGGAATGGACAGTAGCTAGCGCATTGGTTTGATAGTAGCATAGTTGGGATGGACTGTAGCTAGCGCATTGGTTTGATAGTAGCATAGTTGCAATGGACAGTAGCTAGAGCATTGGTTTGACAGTAGCATAGTTGGGATGGACAGTAGCTAGCGCATTGGTAAGATAGTAGCATAGTTGGGATGGACAGTAGCTATTACATTGGTTTGATAGCATAGTTGGGATGGACCGTAGCAAGCGCATTGGTTTGATAGTAGCATAGTTGGGATGGACAGTAGCTAGCGCATTGGTTTGATAGTAGCATTGTTGGGTTCGACAGTAGCTAGCGCATTGGTTTGATAATAGCATAGTTGGGATGGACAGTAGCTAGCGCATTGGTTTGACAGTAGCATAGTTGGGATGGACAGTAGCTAGCGCATTGGTTTGATAGTAACATAGTTGGGATGGACAGTAGCTAGCGCATTGGTTCGATAGTAGCATAGTTGGGATGGACAGTAGCTAGCGCATTGGTTTGATAGTAGCATAGTTGGGATGGACAGTAGCTAGCGCATTGGTTCGATAGTAGCATAGTTGGGATGGACAGTAGCTAGCGCATTGGTTTGATAGAAGCATAGTTGGGATGGACAGTAGCTAGCGCATTGGTAAGATAGTAGCATAGTTGGGATGGA
Source organism: Borostomias antarcticus (assembly GCF_949987555.1). NCBI lineage: Eukaryota > Metazoa > Chordata > Actinopteri > Stomiiformes > Stomiidae > Borostomias > Borostomias antarcticus. The sequence goes on from NC_140234.1 coordinate 12,777,163, forward strand.
CAGTAGCTATTACATTGGTTTGATAGCATAGTTGGGATGGACAGTAGCTAGCGCATTGGTTTGATAGTAGCATAGTTGGGATGGACAGTAGCTAGCGCATTGGTTTGATAGCAGCATAGTTGGGATGGACTGTAGCTAGCACATTGGTTTGATAGTAGCATAATTGGAATGGACAGTAGCTAGCGCATTGGTTTGACAGTAGCATAATTGGGATATACAGTAGCTAGCGCATTGGTTTGATAGTGGCATAGTTGGGATGGACAGTAGCTGGCGCATTGGTTTGATAGTGGCATAGTTGGGATGGACAGTAGCTAGCGCATTGGTTTGATGGATGGACAGTAGCTAGCACATTGGTTTGATAGTAGCATAGTTGGGATGGACAGTAGCTAGCACATTGGTTTGATAGTAGCATAGTTGGGATGGACAGTAGCTAGCGCATTGGTTTGATAGTAGCATAGTTGGGATGGACAGTAGCTAGCGCATTGGTTTGATAGTAGCATAGTTGGGATGGACAGTAGCTAGCGCATTGGTTTGATAGTAGCATAGTTGGGATGGACAGTAGCTAGCGCATTGGTTTGATAGTGGCATAGTTGGGATGGACAGTAGCTAGCGCATTGGTTTGATAGTGGCATAGTTGGGATGGACAGTAGCTAGTGCATTGGTTTGATAGTAGCATAGTTGGGATGGACAGTAGCTAGCGCATTGGTTTGATAGTAGCCTAGTTGGGATGGACAGTAGCTAGCGCATTGGTTTGATAGTAGCATAGTTGGGATGGACAGTAGCTAGCGCATTGGTTCAATAGTAGCATAGTTGGGATGGACAGTAGCTAGCGCATTGGTTTGATAGTAGCATAGTTGGGATGGACAGTAGCTAGCGCATTGGTTCGATAGTAGCATAGTTGGGATGGACAGTAGCTAGCGCATTGGTTTGATAGAAGCATAGTTGGGATGGACAGTAGCTAGCGCATTGGTAAGATAGTAGCATAGTTGGGATGGACAGTAGCTATTACATTGGTTTGATAGCATAGTTGGGATGGACAGTAGCTAGTGCATTGGTTTGATAGAAGCATAGTTGGGATGGACAGTAGCTAGCGCATTGGTTTGATAGTAGCCTAGTTGGGATGGACAGTAGCTAGCGCATTGGTTTGATAGTAGCATAGTTGGGATGGACAGTAGCTAGCGCATTGGTTCGATAGTAGCATAGTTGGGATGGACAGTAGCTAGCGCATTGGTTTGATAGTAGCATAGTTGGGATGGACAGTAGCTAGCGCATTGGTTTGATAGTAGCATAGTTGGGATGGACAGTAGCTAGCGCATTGGTTTGACAGTAGCATAGTTGGGATGGACAGTAGCTAGCGCATTGGTTTGACAGTAGCATAGTTGGGATGGACAGTAGCTAGCGCATTGGTTTGATAGTGGCATAGTTGGGATAGACAGTAGCTAGCGCATTGGTTTGATAGAAGCATAGTTGGGATGGACAGTAGCTAGCGCATTGGTTTGATAGTAGCATAGTTGGGATGGACAGTAGCTGGCGCATTGGTTTGATAGTAGCATAGTTGGGATGGACAGTAGCTAGCGCATTGGTTTGATAGTAGCATAGTTGGGATGGACTGTAGCTAGCGCATTGGTTTGACAGTAGCATAGTTGGGATGGACAGTAGCTAGCGCATTGGTTTGATAGTAGCATAGTTGGGATGGACTGTAGCTAGCGCATTGGTTTGATAGTAGCATAGTTGGAATGGACAGTAGCTAGCGCATTGGTTTGATAGTAGCATAGTTGGGATGGACTGTAGCTAGCGCATTGGTTTGATAGTAGCATAGTTGCAATGGACAGTAGCTAGCGCATTGGTTTGACAGTAGCATAGTTGGGATGGACAGTAGCTAGCGCATTGGTTTGACAGTAGCATAGTCGGGATGGACAGTAGCTAGCGCATTGGTTTGATAGTGGCATAGTTGGGATAGACAGTAGCTAGCACATTGGTTTGATAGAAGCATAGTTGGGATGGACAGTAGCTAGCGCATTGGTTTGATAGTAGCATAGTTGGGATGGACAGTAGTTGGCGCATTGGTTTGATAGTAGCATAGTTGGGATGGACTGTAGCTAGCGCATTGGTTTGATAGTAGCATAGTTGGAATGGACAGTAGCTAGCGCATTGGTTTGATAGTAGCATAGTTGGGATGGACTGTAGCTAGCGCATTGGTTTGATAGTAGCATAGTTGGGAGGACAGTAGCTAGTGCATTGGTTTGACAGTAGCATAGTTGGGATGGACATTAGCTAGCGCATTGGTTTGACAGTAGCATAGTTGGGATGGACAGTAGCTAGCGCATTGGTTTGATAGTGGCATAGTTGGGATGGACAGTAGCTAGTGCATTGGTTTGATAGTAGCATAGTTGGGATGGACAGTAGCTGGCGCATTGGTTTGATAGTAGCATAGTTGGAATGGACAGTAGCTAGCGCATTGGTTTGATAGTAGCATAGTTGGGATGGACTGTAGCTAGCGCATTGGTTTGATAGTAGCATAGTTGCAATGGACAGTAGCTAGAGCATTGGTTTGACAGTAGCATAGTTGGGATGGACAGTAGCTAGCGCATTGGTAAGATAGTAGCATAGTTGGGATGGACAGTAGCTATTACATTGGTTTGATAGCATAGTTGGGATGGACCGTAGCAAGCGCATTGGTTTGATAGTAGCATAGTTGGGATGGACAGTAGCTAGCGCATTGGTTTGATAGTAGCATTGTTGGTTTCGACAGTAGCTAGCGCATTGGTTTGATAATAGCATAGTTGGGATGGACAGTAGCTAGCGCATTGGTTTGACAGTAGCATAGTTGGGATGGACAGTAGCTAGCGCATTGGTTTGATAGTTACATAGTTGGGATGGACAGTAGCTAGCGCATTGGTTCGATAGTAGCATAGTTGGGATGGACAGTAGCTAGCGCATTGGTTTGATAGTAGCATAGTTGGGATGGACAGTAGCTAGCGCATTGGTTCGATAATAGCATAGTTGGGATGGACAGTAGCTAGCGCATTGGTTTGATAGAAGCATAGTTGGGATGGACAGTAGCTAGCGCATTGGTAAGATAGTAGCATAGTTGGGATGGACAGTAGCTATTACATTGGTTTGATAGCATAGTTGGGATGGACAGTAGCTAGCGCATTGGTTTGATAGTAGCATAGTTGGGATGGACAGTAGCTAGCGCATTGGTTTGATAGCAGCATAGTTGGGATGGACTGTAGCTAGCACATTGGTTTGATAGTAGCATAATTGGAATGGACAGTAGCTAGCGCATTGGTTTGACAGTAGCATAATTGGGATATACAGTAGCTAGCGCATTGGTTTGATAGTGGCATAGTTGGGATGGACAGTAGCTGGCGCATTGGTTTGATAGTGGCATAGTTGGGATGGACAGTAGCTAGCGCATTGGTTTGATGGATGGACAGTAGCTAGCACATTGGTTTGATAGTAGCATAGTTGGGATGGACAGTAGCTAGCACATTGGTTTGATAGTAGCATAGTTGGGATGGACAGTAGCTAGCGCATTGGTTTGATAGTAGCATAGTTGGGATGGACAGTAGCTAGCGCATTGGTTTGATAGTAGCATAGTTGGGATGGACAGTAGCTAGCGCATTGGTTTGATAGTAGCATAGTTGGGATGGACAGTAGCTAGCGCATTGGTTTGATAGTGGCATAGTTGGGATGGACAGTAGCTAGCGCATTGGTTTGATAGTGGCATAGTTGGGATGGACAGTAGCTAGTGCATTGGTTTGATAGTAGCATAGTTGGGATGGACAGTAGCTAGCGCATTGGTTTGATAGTAGCCTAGTTGGGATGGACAGTAGCTAGCGCATTGGTTTGATAGTAGCATAGTTGGGATGGACAGTAGCTAGCGCATTGGTTCAATAGTAGCATAGTTGGGATGGACAGTAGCTAGCGCATTGGTTTGATAGTAGCATAGTTGGGATGGACAGTAGCTAGCGCATTGGTTTGATAGTAGCATAGTTGGGATTGACAGTAGCTAGCACATTGGTTTGATAGTAGCATAGTTGGGATGGACAGTAGCAAACACATTGGTTTGATAGTAGCATAGTTGGGATGGACAGTAGCTAGCACATTGGTTTGATAGTAGCATAGTTGGGATTGACAGTAACTAGCACATTGGTTTGATAGTAGCATAGTTGGGATGGACAGTAGCTAGCACATTGGTTTGATAGCATCATAGTTGGGATGGACAGTAGCTAGCGCATTGGTTTGATAGTAGCATAGTTGGGATGGACAGTAGCTAGCGCATTGGTTTGATAGTAGCATAGTTGGGATGGACAGTAGCTAGCGCATTGGTTTGACAGTAGCATAGTTGGGATGGACAGTAGCTAGCGCATTGGTTTGATAGTGGCATCGTTGGGATAGACAGTAGCTAGCGCATTGGTTTGATAGTGGCATAGTTGGGATGGACAGTAGCTAGCGCATTGGTTTGATGGATGGACAGTAGCTAGCGCATTGGTTTGATAGTGGCCTAGTTGGGATGGACAGTAGCTAGCACATTGGTTTGATAGTAGCATAGTTGGGATGGACAGTAGCTAGAGCATTGGTTTGACAGTAGCATAGTTGGGATGGACAGTAGCTAGCGCATTGGTTTGACAGTGGCATAGTTGGGATAGACAGTAGCTAGCGCATTGGTTTGATAGTGGCATAGTTGGGATAGACAGTAGCTAGCGCATTGGTTTGATAGTGGCATAGTTGGGATGGACAGTAGCTAGCACATTGGTTTGATAGCAGCATAGTTTGGATGGACAGTAGCTAGCACATTGGTTTGATGGATGGACAGTAGCTAGCGCATTGGTTTGATAGTAGCATAGTTGGGATGGACAGTAGCTAGCGCATTGGTTTGATAGTAGCATAGTTGGGATGGACAGTAGCTAGCGCATTGGTTTGATAGTGGCATAGTTGGGATAGACAGTAGCTAGCACATTGGTTTGATAGAAGCATAGTTGGGATGGACAGTAGCTAGCGCATTGGTTTGATAGTAGCATAGTTGGGATGGACAGTAGCTGGCGCATTGGTTTGATAGTAGCATAGTTGGGATGGACAGTAGCTAGCGCATTGGTTTGATAGTAGCATAGTTGGGATGGACTGTAGCTAGCGCATTGGTTTGACAGTAGCATAGTTGGGATGGACAGTAGCTAGCGCATTGGTTTGATAGTGGCATAGTTGGGATGGACAGTAGCTAGCACATTGGTTTGATAGCAGCATAGTTTGGATGGACAGTAGCTAGCACATTGGTTTGATGGATGGACAGTAGCTAGCGCATTGGTTTGATAGTAGCATAGTTGGGATGGACAGTAGCTAGCGCATTGGTTTGATAGTAGCATAGTTGGGATGGACAGTAGCTAGCGCATTGGTTTGATAGTGGCATAGTTGGGATAGACAGTAGCTAGCACATTGGTTTGATAGAAGCATAGTTGGGATGGACAGTAGCTAGCGCATTGGTTTGATAGTAGCATAGTTGGGATGGACAGTAGCTGGCGCATTGGTTTGATAGTAGCATAGTTGGGATGGACAGTAGCTAGCGCATTGGTTTGATAGTAGCATAGTTGGGATGGACTGTAGCTAGCGCATTGGTTTGACAGTAGCATAGTTGGGATGGACAGTAGCTAGCGCATTGGTTTGATAGTAGCATAGTTGGGATGGACTGTAGCTAGCGCATTGGTTTGATAGTAGCATAGTTGGAATGGACAGTAGCTAGCGCATTGGTTTGATAGTAGCATAGTTGGGATGGACTGTAGCTAGCGCATTGGTTTGATAGTAGCATAGTTGCAATGGACAGTAGCTAGCGCATTGGTTTGACAGTAGCATAGTTGGGATGGACAGTAGCTAGCGCATTGGTTTGACAGTAGCATAGTTGGGATGGACAGTAGCTAGCGCATTGGTTTGATAGTGGCATAGTTGGGATAGACAGTAGCTAGCACATTGGTTTGATAGAAGCATAGTTGGGATGGACAGTAGCTAGCGCATTGGTTTGATAGTAGCATAGTTGGGATGGACAGTAGCTGGCGCATTGGTTTGATAGTAGCATAGTTGGGATGGACAGTAGCTAGCGCATTGGTTTGATAGTAGCATAGTTGGGATGGACTGTAGCTAGCGCATTGGTTTGATAGTAGCATAGTTGGTATGGACAGTATCTAGCGCATTGGTTTGACAGTGGCATAGTTGGGAAAGACAGTAGCTAGCGCATTGGTTTGATAGTGGCATAGTTGGGATGGACAGTAGCTACCACATTGGTTTGATAGCAGCATAGTTGGGATGGACAGTAGCTAGCACATTGGTTTGATAGTAGCATAGTTGGGATGGACAGTAGCTAGCGCATTGGTTTGATAGTAGCATAGTTGGGATGGACAGTAGCTAGCACATTGGTTTGATAGTAGCATAGTTGGGATTGACAGTAGCTAGCACATTGGTTTGATAGTAGCATAGTTGGGATGGACAGTAGCTAGCACATTGGTTTGATAGCAGCATAGTTGGGATGGACAGTAGCTAGCACATTGGTTTGATAGTAGCATAGTTGGGATTGACAGTAGCTAGCACATTGGTTTGATAGTAGCATAGTTGGGATGGACAGTAGCTATTACATTGGTTTGATAGCATAGTTGGAATGGACAGTAGCTAGCACATTGGTTTGATAGCATCATAGTTGGGATGGACAGTAGCTAGCACATTGGTTTGATAGTAGCATAGTTGGGATGGACAGTAGCTAGCGCATTGGTTTGATAGTAGCATAGTTGGGATGGACAGTAGCTAGCGCATTGGTTTGACAGTAGCATAGTTGGGATGGACAGTATCTAGCGCATTGGTTTGACAGTGGCATAGTTGGGAAAGACAGTAGCTAGCGCATTGGTTTGATAGTGGCATAGTTGGGATGGACAGTAGCTACCACATTGGTTTGATAGCAGCATAGTTGGGATGGACAGTAGCTAGCACATTGGTTTGATAGTAGCATAGTTGGGATGGACAGTAGCTAGCGCATTGGTTTGATAGTAGCATAGTTGGGATGGACAGTAGCTAGCGCATTGGTTTGATAGTTGCATAGTTGGGATGGACAGTAGCTAGCGCATTGGTTTGATAGTAGCATAGTTGGGATGGACAGTAGCTAGCGCATTGGTTTGATAGTGGCATAGTTGGGATGGACAGTAGCTAGCGCATTGGTTTGATAGTGGCATAGTTGGGATGGACAGTAGCTAGTGCATTGGTTTGATAGTAGCATAGTTGGGATGGACAGTAGCTAGCGCATTGGTTTGATAGTAGCCTAGTTGGGATGGACAGTAGCTAGCGCATTGGTTTGATAGTAGCATAGTTGGGATGGACAGTAGCTAGCGCATTGGTTCGATAGTAGCATAGTTGGGATGGACAGTAGCTAGCGCATTGGTTTGATAGTAGCATAGTTGGGATGGACAGTAGCTAGCGCATTGGTTTGATAGTGGCATAGTTGGGATGGACAGTAGCTAGCGCATTGGTTTGATAGTGGCATAGTTGGGATGGACAGTAGCTAGTGCATTGGTTTGATAGTAGCATAGTTGGGAGGACAGTAGCTAGTGCATTGGTTTGACAGTAGCATAGTTGGGATGGACATTAGCTAGCGCATTGGTTTGACAGTAGCATAGTTGGGATGGACAGTAGCTAGCGCATTGGTTTGATAGTGGCATAGTTGGGATGGACAGTAGCTAGTGCATTGGTTTGATAGTAGCATAGTTGGGATGGACAGTAGCTAGCGCATTGGTTTGATAGTAGCCTAGTTGGGATGGACAGTAGCTAGCGCATTGGTTTGATAGTAGCATAGTTGGGATGGACAGTAGCTAGCGCATTGGTTCGATAGTAGCATAGTTGGGATGGACAGTAGCTAGCGCATTGGTTTGATAGTAGCATAGTTGGGATGGACAGTAGCTAGCGCATTGGTTTGATAGTAGCATAGTTGGGATGGACAGTAGCTAGCGCATTGGTTTGACAGTAGCATAGTTGGGATGGACAGTAGCTAGCGCATTGGTTTGACAGTAGCATAGTTGGGATGGACAGTAGCTAGCGCATTGGTTTGATAGTGGCATAGTTGGGATAGACAGTAGCTAGCGCATTGGTTTGATAGAAGCATAGTTGGGATGGACAGTAGCTAGCGCATTGGTTTGATAGTAGCATAGTTGGGATGGACAGTAGCTGGCGCATTGGTTTGATAGTAGCATAGTTGGGATGGACAGTAGCTAGCGCATTGGTTTGATAGTAGCATAGTTGGGATGGACTGTAGCTAGCGCATTGGTTTGACAGTAGCATAGTTTGGATGGACAGTAGCTAGCGCATTGGTTTGATAGTAGCATAGTTGGGATGGACTGTAGCTAGCGCATTGGTTTGATAGTAGCATAGTTGGAATGGACAGTAGCTAGCGCATTGGTTTGATAGTAGCATAGTTGGGATGGACTGTAGCTAGCGCATTGGTTTGATAGTAGCATAGTTGCAATGGACAGTAGCTAGCGCATTGGTTTGACAGTAGCATAGTTGGGATGGACAGTAGCTAGCGCATTGGTTTGACAGTAGCATAGTCGGGATGGACAGTAGCTAGCGCATTGGTTTGATAGTGGCATAGTTGGGATAGACAGTAGCTAGCACATTGGTTTGATAGAAGCATAGTTGGGATGGACAGTAGCTAGCGCATTGGTTTGATAGTAGCATAGTTGGGATGGACAGTAGCTGGCGCATTGGTTTGATAGTAGCATAGTTGGGATGGACTGTAGCTAGCGCATTGGTTTGATAGTAGCATAGTTGGAATGGACAGTAGCTAGCGCATTGGTTTGATAGTAGCATAGTTGGGATGGACTGTAGCTAGCGCATTGGTTTGATAGTAGCATAGTTGGGAGGACAGTAGCTAGTGCATTGGTTTGACAGTAGCATAGTTGGGATGGACATTAGCTAGCGCATTGGTTTGACAGTAGCATAGTTGGGATGGACAGTAGCTAGCGCATTGGTTTGATAGTGGCATAGTTGGGATGGACAGTAGCTAGTGCATTGGTTTGATAGTAGCATAGTTGGGATGGACAGTAGCTGGCGCATTGGTTTGATAGTAGCATAGTTGGAATGGACAGTAGCTAGCGCATTGGTTTGATAGTAGCATAGTTGGGATGGACTGTAGCTAGCGCATTGGTTTGATAGTAGCATAGTTGCAATGGACAGTAGCTAGAGCATTGGTTTGACAGTAGCATAGTTGGGATGGACAGTAGCTAGCGCATTGGTAAGATAGTAGCATAGTTGGGATGGACAGTAGCTATTACATTGGTTTGATAGCATAGTTGGGATGGACCGTAGCAAGCGCATTGGTTTGATAGTAGCATAGTTGGGATGGACAGTAGCTAGCGCATTGGTTTGATAGTAGCATTGTTGGGTTCGACAGTAGCTAGCGCATTGGTTTGATAATAGCATAGTTGGGATGGACAGTAGCTAGCGCATTGGTTTGACAGTAGCATAGTTGGGATGGACAGTAGCTAGCGCATTGGTTTGATAGTAACATAGTTGGGATGGACAGTAGCTAGCGCATTGGTTCGATAGTAGCATAGTTGGGATGGACAGTAGCTAGCGCATTGGTTTGATAGTAGCATAGTTGGGATGGACAGTAGCTAGCGCATTGGTTCGATAGTAGCATAGTTGGGATGGACAGTAGCTAGCGCATTGGTTTGATAGAAGCATAGTTGGGATGGACAGTAGCTAGCGCATTGGTAAGATAGTAGCATAGTTGGGATGGACAGTAGCTATTACATTGGTTTGATAGCATAGTTGGGATGGACAGTAGCTAGTGCATTGGTTTGATAGAAGCATAGTTGGGATGGACAGTAGCTAGCGCATTGGTTTGATAGTAGCCTAGTTGGGATGGACAGTAGCTAGCGCATTGGTTTGATAGTAGCATAGTTGGGATGGACAGTAGCTAGCGCATTGGTTCGATAGTAGCATAGTTGGGATGGACAGTAGCTAGCGCATTGGTTTGATAGTAGCATAGTTGGGATGGACAGTAGCTAGCGCATTGGTTTGATAGTAGCATAGTTGGGATGGACAGTAGCTAGCGCATTGGTTTGACAGTAGCATAGTTGGGATGGACAGTAGCTAGCGCATTGGTTTGACAGTAGCATAGTTGGGATGGACAGTAGCTAGCGCATTGGTTTGATAGTGGCATAGTTGGGATAGACAGTAGCTAGCGCATTGGTTTGATAGAAGCATAGTTGGGATGGACAGTAGCTAGCGCATTGGTTTGATAGTAGCATAGTTGGGATGGACAGTAGCTGGCGCATTGGTTTGATAGTAGCATAGTTGGGATGGACAGTAGCTAGCGCATTGGTTTGATAGTAGCATAGTTGGGATGGACTGTAGCTAGCGCATTGGTTTGACAGTAGCATAGTTGGGATGGACAGTAGCTAGCGCATTGGTTTGATAGTAGCATAGTTGGGATGGACTGTAGCTAGCGCATTGGTTTGATAGTAGCATAGTTGGAATGGACAGTAGCTAGCGCATTGGTTTGATAGTAGCATAGTTGGGATGGACTGTAGCTAGCGCATTGGTTTGATAGTAGCATAGTTGCAATGGACAGTAGCTAGCGCATTGGTTTGACAGTAGCATAGTTGGGATGGACAGTAGCTAGCGCATTGGTTTGACAGTAGCATAGTCGGGATGGACAGTAGCTAGCGCATTGGTTTGATAGTGGCATAGTTGGGATAGACAGTAGCTAGCACATTGGTTTGATAGAAGCATAGTTGGGATGGACAGTAGCTAGCGCATTGGTTTGATAGTAGCATAGTTGGGATGGACAGTAGCTGGCGCATTGGTTTGATAGTAGCATAGTTGGGATGGACTGTAGCTAGCGCATTGGTTTTATAGTAGCATAGTTGGAATGGACAGTAGCTAGCGCATTGGTTTGATAGTAGCATAGTTGGGATGGACTGTAGCTAGCGCATTGGTTTGATAGTAGCATAGTTGGGAGGACAGTAGCTAGTGCATTGGTTTGACAGTAGCATAGTTGGGATGGACATTAGCTAGCGCATTGGTTTGACAGTAGCATAGTTGGGATGGACAGTAGCTAGCGCATTGGTTTGATAGTGGCATAGTTGGGATGGACAGTAGCTAGTGCATTGGTTTGATAGTAGCATAGTTGGGATGGACAGTAGCTGGCACATTGGTTTGATAGTAGCATAGTTGGAATGGACAGTAGCTAGCGCATTGGTTTGATAGTAGCATAGTTGGGATGGACTGTAGCTAGCGCATTGGTTTGATAGTAGCATAGTTGCAATGGACAGTAGCTAGAGCATTGGTTTGACAGTAGCATAGTTGGGATGGACAGTAGCTAGCGCATTGGTAAGATAGTAGCATAGTTGGGATGGACAGTAGCTATTACATTGGTTTGATAGCATAGTTGGGATGGACCGTAGCAAGCGCATTGGTTTGATAGTAGCATAGTTGGGATGGACAGTAGCTAGCGCATTGGTTTGATAGTAGCATTGTTGGGTTCGACAGTAGCTAGCGCATTGGTTTGATAGTAGCATAGTTGGGATGGACAGTAGCTAGCGCATTGGTTTGATAGTAGCATAGTTGGGATGGACAGTAGCTAGCGCATTGGTTTGATAATAGCATAGTTGGGATGGACAGTAGCTAGCGCATTGGTTTGACAGTAGCATAGTTGGGATGGACAGTAGCTAGCGCATTGGTTTGATAGTAACATAGTTGGGATGGACAGTAGCTAGCGCATTGGTTCGATAGTAGCATAGTTGGGATGGACAGTAGCTAGCGCATTGGTTTGATAGTAGCATAGTTGGGATGGACAGTAGCTAGCGCATTGGTTCGATAGTAGCATAGTTGGGATGGACAGTAGCTAGCGCATTGGTTTGATAGAAGCATAGTTGGGATGGACAGTAGCTAGCGCATTGGTAAGATAGTAGCATAGTTGGGATGGACAGTAGCTATTACATTGGTTTGATAGCATAGTTGGGATGGACAGTAGCTAGCGCATTGGTTTGATAGTAGCATAGTTGGGATGGACAGTAGCTAGCGCATTGGTTTGATAGCAGCATAGTTGGGATGGACTGTAGCTAGCACATTGGTTTGATAGTAGCATAATTGGAATGGACAGTAGCTAGCGCATTGGTTTGACAGTAGCATAATTGGGATATACAGTAGCTAGCGCATTGGTTTGATAGTGGCATAGTTGGGATGGACAGTAGCTGGCGCATTGGTTTGATAGTGGCATAGTTGGGATGGACAGTAGCTAGCGCATTGGTTTGATGGATGGACAGTAGCTAGCACATTGGTTTGATAGTAGCATAGTTGGGATGGACAGTAGCTAGCACATTGGTTTGATAGTAGCATAGTTGGGATGGACAGTAGCTAGCGCATTGGTTTGATAGTAGCATAGTTGGGATGGACAGTAGCTAGCGCATTGGTTTGATAGTAGCATAGTTGGGATGGACAGTAGCTAGCGCATTGGTTTGATAGTAGCATAGTTGGGATGGACAGTAGCTAGCGCATTGGTTTGATAGTGGCATAGTTGGGATGGACAGTAGCTAGCGCATTGGTTTGATAGTGGCATAGTTGGGATGGACAGTAGCTAGTGCATTGGTTTGATAGTAGCATAGTTGGGATGGACAGTAGCTAGCGCATTGGTTTGATAGTAGCCTAGTTGGGATGGACAGTAGCTAGCGCATTGGTTTGATAGTAGCATAGTTGGGATGGACAGTAGCTAGCGCATTGGTTCAATAGTAGCATAGTTGGGATGGACAGTAGCTAGCGCATTGGTTTGATAGTAGCATAGTTGGGATGGACAGTAGCTAGCGCATTGGTTTGATAGTAGCATAGTTGGGATTGACAGTAGCTAGCACATTGGTTTGATAGTAGCATAGTTGGGATGGACAGTAGCAAACACATTGGTTTGATAGTAGCATAGTTGGGATGGACAGTAGCTAGCGCATTGGTTTGATAGTAGCATAGTTGGGATTGACAGTAACTAGCACATTGGTTTGATAGTAGCATAGTTGGGATGGACAGTAGCTAGCACATTGGTTTGATAGCATCATAGTTGGGATGGACAGTAGCTAGCGCATTGGTTTGATAGTAGCATAGTTGGGATGGACAGTAGCTAGCGCATTGGTTTGATAGTAGCATAGTTGGGATGGACAGTAGCTAGCGCATTGGTTTGACAGTAGCATAGTTGGGATGGACAGTAGCTAGCGCATTGGTTTGATAGTGGCATCGTTGGGATAGACAGTAGCTAGCGCATTGGTTTGATAGTGGCATAGTTGGGATGGACAGTAGCTAGCGCATTGGTTTGATGGATGGACAGTAGCTAGCGCATTGGTTTGATAGTGGCCTAGTTGGGATGGACAGTAGCTAGCACATTGGTTTGATAGTAGCATAGTTGGGATGGACAGTAGCTAGAGCATTGGTTTGACAGTAGCATAGTTGGGATGGACAGTAGCTAGCGCATTGGTTTGACAGTGGCATAGTTGGGATAGACAGTAGCTAGCGCATTGGTTTGATAGTGGCATAGTTGGGATAGACAGTAGCTAGCGCATTGGTTTGATAGTGGCATAGTTGGGATGGACAGTAGCTAGCACATTGGTTTGATAGCAGCATAGTTTGGATGGACAGTAGCTAGCACATTGGTTTGATGGATGGACAGTAGGTAGCGCATTGGTTTGATAGTAGCATAGTTGGGATGGACAGTAGCTAGCGCATTGGTTTGATAGTAGCATAGTTGGGATGGACAGTAGCTAGCGCATTGGTTTGATAGTGGCATAGTTGGGATAGACAGTAGCTAGCACATTGGTTTGATAGAAGCATAGTTGGGATGGACAGTAGCTAGCGCATTGGTTTGATAGTAGCATAGTTGGGATGGACAGTAGCTGGCGCATTGGTTTGATAGTAGCATAGTTGGGATGGACAGTAGCTAGCGCATTGGTTTGATAGTAGCATAGTTGGGATGGACTGTAGCTAGCGCATTGGTTTGACAGTAGCATAGTTGGGATGGACAGTAGCTAGCGCATTGGTTTGATAGTAGCATAGTTGGGATGGACTGTAGCTAGCGCATTGGTTTGATAGTAGCATAGTTGGAATGGACAGTAGCTAGCGCATTGGTTTGATAGTAGCATAGTTGGGATGGACTGTAGCTAGCGCATTGGTTTGATAGTAGCATAGTTGCAATGGACAGTAGCTAGCGCATTGGTTTGACAGTAGCATAGTTGGGATGGACAGTAGCTAGCGCATTGGTTTGACAGTAGCATAGTTGGGATGGACAGTAGCTAGCGCATTGGTTTGATAGTGGCATAGTTGGGATAGACAGTAGCTAGCACATTGGTTTGATAGAAGCATAGTTGGGATGGACAGTAGCTAGCGCATTGGTTTGATAGTAGCATAGTTGGGATGGACAGTAGCTGGCGCATTGGTTTGATAGTAGCATAGTTGGGATGGACAGTAGCTAGCGCATTGGTTTGATAGTAGCATAGTTGGGATGGACTGTAGCTAGCGCATTGGTTTGATAGTAGCATAGTTGGTATGGACAGTATCTAGCGCATTGGTTTGACAGTGGCATAGTTGGGAAAGACAGTAGCTAGCGCATTGGTTTGATAGTGGCATAGTTGGGATGGACAGTAGCTACCACATTGGTTTGATAGCAGCATAGTTGGGATGGACAGTAGCTAGCACATTGGTTTGATAGTAGCATAGTTGGGATGGACAGTAGCTAGCGCATTGGTTTGATAGTAGCATAGTTGGGATGGACAGTAGCTAGCACATTGGTTTGATAGTAGCATAGTTGGGATTGACAGTAGCTAGCACATTGGTTTGATAGTAGCATAGTTGGGATGGACAGTAGCTAGCACATTGGTTTGATAGCAGCATAGTTGGGATGGACAGTAGCTAGCACATTGGTTTGATAGTAGCATAGTTGGGATTGACAGTAGCTAGCACATTGGTTTGATAGTAGCATAGTTGGGATGGACAGTAGCTATTACATTGGTTTGATAGCATAGTTGGAATGGACAGTAGCTAGCACATTGGTTTGATAGCATCATAGTTGGGATGGACAGTAGCTAGCACATTGGTTTGATAGTAGCATAGTTGGGATGGACAGTAGCTAGCGCATTGGTTTGATAGTAGCATAGTTGGGATGGACAGTAGCTAGCGCATTGGTTTGACAGTAGCATAGTTGGGATGGACAGTATCTAGCGCATTGGTTTGACAGTGGCATAGTTGGGAAAGACAGTAGCTAGCGCATTGGTTTGATAGTGGCATAGTTGGGATGGACAGTAGCTACCACATTGGTTTGATAGCAGCATAGTTGGGATGGACAGTAGCTAGCACATTGGTTTGATAGTAGCATAGTTGGGATGGACAGTAGCTAGCGCATTGGTTTGATAGTAGCATAGTTGGGATGGACAGTAGCTAGCACATTGGTTTGATAGTAGCATAGTTGGGATTGACAGTAGCTAGCACATTGGTTTGATAGTAGCATAGTTGGGATGGACAGTAGCTAGCACATTGGTTTGATAGCAGCATAGTTGGGATGGACAGTAGCTAGCGCATTGGTTTGATGGATGGACAGTAGCTAGCACATTGGTTTGATAGTAGCATAGTTGGGATGGACAGTAGCTAGCACATTGGTTTGATAGTAGCATAGTTGGGATGGACAGTAGCTAGCGCATTGGTTTGATAGTAGCATAGTTGGGATGGACAGTAGCTAGCGCATTGGTTTGATAGTAGCATAGTTGGGATGGACAGTAGCTAGCGCATTGGTTTGATAGTAGCATAGTTGGGATGGACAGTAGCTAGCGCATTGGTTTGATAGTGGCATAGTTGGGATGGACAGTAGCTAGCGCATTGGTTTGATAGTGGCATAGTTGGGATGGACAGTAGCTAGTGCATTGGTTTGATAGTAGCATAGTTGGGATGGACAGTAGCTAGCGCATTGGTTTGATAGTAGCCTAGTTGGGATGGACAGTAGCTAGCGCATTGGTTTGATAGTAGCATAGTTGGGATGGACAGTAGCTAGCGCATTGGTTCAATAGTAGCATAGTTGGGATGGACAGTAGCTAGCGCATTGGTTTGATAGTAGCATAGTTGGGATGGACAGTAGCTAGCGCATTGGTTTGATAGTAGCATAGTTGGGATTGACAGTAGCTAGCACATTGGTTTGATAGTAGCATAGTTGGGATGGACAGTAGCAAACACATTGGTTTGATAGTAGCATAGTTGGGATGGACAGTAGCTAGCACATTGGTTTGATAGTAGCATAGTTGGGATTGACAGTAACTAGCACATTGGTTTGATAGTAGCATAGTTGGGATGGACAGTAGCTAGCACATTGGTTTGATAGCATCATAGTTGGGATGGACAGTAGCTAGCGCATTGGTTTGATAGTAGCATAGTTGGGATGGACAGTAGCTAGCGCATTGGTTTGATAGTAGCATAGTTGGGATGGACAGTAGCTAGCGCATTGGTTTGACAGTAGCATAGTTGGGATGGACAGTAGCTAGCGCATTGGTTTGACAGTGGCATAGTTGGGATAGACAGTAGCTAGCGCATTGGTTTGATAGTGGCATAGTTGGGATAGACAGTAGCTAGCGCATTGGTTTGATAGTGGCATAGTTGGGATGGACAGTAGCTAGCACATTGGTTTGATAGCAGCATAGTTTGGATGGACAGTAGCTAGCACATTGGTTTGATGGATGGACAGTAGGTAGCGCATTGGTTTGATAGTAGCATAGTTGGGATGGACAGTAGCTAGCGCATTGGTTTGATAGTAGCATAGTTGGGATGGACAGTAGCTAGCGCATTGGTTTGATAGTGGCATAGTTGGGATAGACAGTAGCTAGCACATTGGTTTGATAGAAGCATAGTTGGGATGGACAGTAGCTAGCGCATTGGTTTGATAGTAGCATAGTTGGGATGGACAGTAGCTGGCGCATTGGTTTGATAGTAGCATAGTTGGGATGGACAGTAGCTAGCGCATTGGTTTGATAGTAGCATAGTTGGGATGGACTGTAGCTAGCGCATTGGTTTGACAGTAGCATAGTTGGGATGGACAGTAGCTAGCGCATTGGTTTGATAGTAGCATAGTTGGGATGGACTGTAGCTAGCGCATTGGTTTGATAGTAGCATAGTTGGAATGGACAGTAGCTAGCGCATTGGTTTGATAGTAGCATAGTTGGGATGGACTGTAGCTAGCGCATTGGTTTGATAGTAGCATAGTTGCAATGGACAGTAGCTAGCGCATTGGTTTGACAGTAGCATAGTTGGGATGGACAGTAGCTAGCGCATTGGTTTGACAGTAGCATAGTTGGGAAGGACAGTAGCTAGCGCATTGGTTTGATAGTGGCATAGTTGGGATAGACAGTAGCTAGCACATTGGTTTGATAGAAGCATAGTTGGGATGGACAGTAGCTAGCGCATTGGTTTGATAGTAGCATAGTTGGGATGGACAGTAGCTGGCGCATTGGTTTGATAGTAGCATAGTTGGGATGGACAGTAGCTAGCGCATTGGTTTGATAGTAGCATAGTTGGGATGGACTGTAGCTAGCGCATTGGTTTGATAGTAGCATAGTTGGTATGGACAGTATCTAGCGCATTGGTTTGACAGTGGCATAGTTGGGAAAGACAGTAGCTAGCGCATTGGTTTGATAGTGGCATAGTTGGGATGGACAGTAGCTACCACATTGGTTTGATAGCAGCATAGTTGGGATGGACAGTAGCTAGCACATTGGTTTGATAGTAGCATAGTTGGGATGGACAGTAGCTAGCGCATTGGTTTGATAGTAGCATAGTTGGGATGGACAGTAGCTAGCACATTGGTTTGATAGTAGCATAGTTGGGATTGACAGTAGCTAGCACATTGGTTTGATAGTAGCATAGTTGGGATGGACAGTAGCTAGCACATTGGTTTGATAGCAGCATAGTTGGGATGGACAGTAGCTAGCACATTGGTTTGATAGTAGCATAGTTGGGATTGACAGTAGCTAGCACATTGGTTTGATAGTAGCATAGTTGGGATGGACAGTAGCTATTACATTGGTTTGATAGCATAGTTGGAATGGACAGTAGCTAGCACATTGGTTTGATAGCATCATAGTTGGGATGGACAGTAGCTAGCACATTGGTTTGATAGTAGCATAGTTGGGATGGACAGTAGCTAGCGCATTGGTTTGATAGTAGCATAGTTGGGATGGACAGTAGCTAGCGCATTGGTTTGACAGTAGCATAGTTGGGATGGACAGTATCTAGCGCATTGGTTTGACAGTGGCATAGTTGGGAAAGACAGTAGCTAGCGCATTGGTTTGATAGTGGCATAGTTGGGATGGACAGTAGCTACCACATTGGTTTGATAGCAGCATAGTTGGGATGGACAGTAGCTAGCACATTGGTTTGATAGTAGCATAGTTGGGATGGACAGTAGCTAGCGCATTGGTTTGATAGTAGCATAGTTGGGATGGACAGTAGCTAGCACATTGGTTTGATAGTAGCATAGTTGGGATTGACAGTAGCTAGCACATTGGTTTGATAGTAGCATAGTTGGGATGGACAGTAGCTAGCACATTGGTTTGATAGCAGCATAGTTGGGATGGACAGTAGCTAGCGCATTGGTTTGATGGATGGACAGTAGCTAGCACATTGGTTTGATAGTAGCATAGTTGGGATGGACAGTAGCTAGCACATTGGTTTGATAGTAGCATAGTTGGGATGGACAGTAGCTAGCGCATTGGTTTGATAGTAGCATAGTTGGGATGGACAGTAGCTAGCGCATTGGTTTGATAGTAGCATAGTTGGGATGGACAGTAGCTAGCGCATTGGTTTGATAGTAGCATAGTTGGGATGGACAGTAGCTAGCGCATTGGTTTGATAGTGGCATAGTTGGGATGGACAGTAGCTAGCGCATTGGTTTGATAGTGGCATAGTTGGGATGGACAGTAGCTAGTGCATTGGTTTGATAGTAGCATAGTTGGGATGGACAGTAGCTAGCGCATTGGTTTGATAGTAGCCTAGTTGGGATGGACAGTAGCTAGCGCATTGGTTTGATAGTAGCATAGTTGGGATGGACAGTAGCTAGCGCATTGGTTCAATAGTAGCATAGTTGGGATGGACAGTAGCTAGCGCATTGGTTTGATAGTAGCATAGTTGGGATGGACAGTAGCTAGCGCATTGGTTTGATAGTAGCATAGTTGGGATTGACAGTAGCTAGCACATTGGTTTGATAGTAGCATAGTTGGGATGGACAGTAGCAAACACATTGGTTTGATAGTAGCATAGTTGGGATGGACAGTAGCTAGCACATTGGTTTGATAGTAGCATAGTTGGGATTGACAGTAACTAGCACATTGGTTTGATAGTAGCATAGTTGGGATGGACAGTAGCTAGCACATTGGTTTGATAGCATCATAGTTGGGATGGACAGTAGCTAGCGCATTGGTTTGATAGTAGCATAGTTGGGATGGACAGTAGCTAGCGCATTGGTTTGATAGTAGCATAGTTGGGATGGACAGTAGCTAGCGCATTGGTTTGACAGTAGCATAGTTG
Source organism: Borostomias antarcticus (assembly GCF_949987555.1). NCBI lineage: Eukaryota > Metazoa > Chordata > Actinopteri > Stomiiformes > Stomiidae > Borostomias > Borostomias antarcticus. The sequence goes on from NC_140234.1 coordinate 12,796,732, forward strand.
GGATGGACAGTAGCTAGCGCATTGGTTTGATAGTGGCATCGTTGGGATAGACAGTAGCTAGCGCATTGGTTTGATAGTGGCATAGTTGGGATGGACAGTAGCTAGCGCATTGGTTTGATGGATGGACAGTAGCTAGCGCATTGGTTTGATAGTGGCCTAGTTGGGATGGACAGTAGCTAGCACATTGGTTTGATAGTAGCATAGTTGGGATGGACAGTAGCTAGAGCATTGGTTTGACAGTAGCATAGTTGGGATGGACAGTAGCTAGCGCATTGGTTTGACAGTGGCATAGTTGGGATAGACAGTAGCTAGCGCATTGGTTTGATAGTGGCATAGTTGGGATAGACAGTAGCTAGCGCATTGGTTTGATAGTGGCATAGTTGGGATGGACAGTAGCTAGCACATTGGTTTGATAGCAGCATAGTTTGGATGGACAGTAGCTAGCACATTGGTTTGATGGATGGACAGTAGCTAGCGCATTGGTTTGATAGTAGCATAGTTGGGATGGACAGTAGCTAGCACATTGGTTTGATAGTAGCATAGTTGGGATGGACAGTAGCTAGCGCATTGGTTTGATAGTGGCATAGTTGGGATAGACAGTAGCTAGCACATTGGTTTGATAGAAGCATAGTTGGGATGGACAGTAGCTAGCGCATTGGTTTGATAGTAGCATAGTTGGGATGGACAGTAGCTGGCGCATTGGTTTGATAGTAGCATAGTTGGGATGGACAGTAGCTAGCGCATTGGTTTGATAGTAGCATAGTTGGGATGGACTGTAGCTAGCGCATTGGTTTGACAGTAGCATAGTTGGGATGGACAGTAGCTAGCGCATTGGTTTGATAGTAGCATAGTTGGGATGGACTGTAGCTAGCGCATTGGTTTGATAGTAGCATAGTTGGAATGGACAGTAGCTAGCGCATTGGTTTGATAGTAGCATAGTTGGGATGGACTGTAGCTAGCGCATTGGTTTGATAGTAGCATAGTTGCAATGGACAGTAGCTAGCGCATTGGTTTGACAGTAGCATAGTTGGGATGGACAGTAGCTAGCGCATTGGTTTGACAGTAGCATAGTTGGGATGGACAGTAGCTAGCGCATTGGTTTGATAGTGGCATAGTTGGGATAGACAGTAGCTAGCACATTGGTTTGATAGAAGCATAGTTGGGATGGACAGTAGCTAGCGCATTGGTTTGATAGAAGCATAGTTGGGATGGACAGTAGCTGGCGCATTGGTTTGATAGTAGCATAGTTGGGATGGACAGTAGCTAGCGCATTGGTTTGATAGTAGCATAGTTGGGATGGACTGTAGCTAGCGCATTGGTTTGATAGTAGCATAGTTGGTATGGACAGTATCTAGCGCATTGGTTTGACAGTGGCATAGTTGGGAAAGACAGTAGCTAGCGCATTGGTTTGATAGTGGCATAGTTGGGATGGACAGTAGCTACCACATTGGTTTGATAGCAGCATAGTTGGGATGGACAGTAGCTAGCACATTGGTTTGATAGTAGCATAGTTGGGATTGACAGTAGCTAGCGCATTGGTTTGATAGTAGCATAGTTGGGATGGACAGTAGCTAGCACATTGGTTTGATAGTAGCATAGTTGGGATTGACAGTAGCTAGCACATTGGTTTGATAGTAGCATAGTTGGGATGGACAGTAGCTAGCACATTGGTTTGATAGCAGCATAGTTGGGATGGACAGTAGCTAGCACATTGGTTTGATAGTAGCATAGTTGGGATTGACAGTAGCTAGCACATTGGTTTGATAGTAGCATAGTTGGGATGGACAGTAGCTATTACATTGGTTTGATAGCATAGTTGGAATGGACAGTAGCTAGCACATTGGTTTGATAGCATCATAGTTGGGATGGACAGTAGCTAGCACATTGGTTTGATAGTAGCATAGTTGGGATGGACAGTAGCTAGCGCATTGGTTTGATAGTAGCATAGTTGGGATGGACAGTAGCTAGCGCATTGGTTTGACAGTAGCATAGTTGGGATGGACAGTATCTAGCGCATTGGTTTGACAGTGGCATAGTTGGGAAAGACAGTAGCTAGCGCATTGGTTTGATAGTGGCATAGTTGGGATGGACAGTAGCTACCACATTGGTTTGATAGCAGCATAGTTGGGATGGACAGTAGCTAGCACATTGGTTTGATAGTAGCATAGTTGGGATGGACAGTAGCTAGCGCATTGGTTTGATAGTAGCATAGTTGGGATGGACAGTAGCTAGCACATTGGTTTGATAGTAGCATAGTTGGGATTGACAGTAGCTAGCACATTGGTTTGATAGTAGCATAGTTGGGATGGACAGTAGCTAGCACATTGGTTTGATAGCAGCATAGTTGGGATGGACAGTAGCTAGCACATTGGTTTGATAGTAGCATAGTTGGGATTGACAGTAGCTAGCACATTGGTTTGATAGTAGCATAGTTGGGATGGACAGTAGCTATTACATTGGTTTGATAGCATAGTTGGAATGGACAGTAGCTAGCACATTGGTTTGATAGCATCATAGTTGGGATGGACAGTAGCTAGCACATTGGTTTGATAGTAGCATAGTTGGGATGGACAGTAGCTAGCGCATTGGTTTGATAGTAGCATAGTTGGGATGGACAGTAGCTAGCGCATTGGTTTGACAGTAGCATAGTTGGGATGGACAGTAGCTAGCGCATTGGTTTGATAGTGGCATCGTTGGGATAGACAGTAGCTAGCGCATTGGTTTGATAGTGGCATAGTTGGGATGGACAGTAGCTAGCGCATTGGTTTGATGGATGGACAGTAGCTAGCGCATTGGTTTGATAGTAGCCTAGTTGGGATGGACAGTAGCTAGCACATTGGTTTGATAGTAGCATAGTTGGGATGGACAGTAGCTAGAGCATTGGTTTGACAGTGGCATAGTTGGGATAGACAGTAGCTAGCGCATTGGTTTGATAGTGGCATAGTTGGGATAGACAGTAGCTAGCGCATTGGTTTGATAGTGGCATAGTTGGGATGGACAGTAGCTAGCACATTGGTTTGATAGCAGCATAGTTGGGATGGACAGTAGCTAGCACATTGGTTTGATGGATGGACAGTAGCTAGCGCATTGGTTTGATAGTAGCATAGTTGGGATGGACAGTAGCTAGCGCATTGGTTTGATAGTAGCATAGTTGGGATGGACAGTAGCTAGCGCATTGGTTTGATAGTAGCATAGTTGGGATGGACAGTAGCTAGCGCATTGGTTTGATAGTAGCATAGTTGGGATGGACAGTAGCTAGCGCATTGGTTTGATAGTAGCATAGTTGGGATGGACAGTAGCTAGCGCATTGGTTTGATAGTAGCATAGTTGGGATGGACAGTAGCTAGCGCATTGGTTTGACAGTAGCATAGTTGGGATGGACAGTAGCTAGCGCATTGGTTTGATAGTAGCATAGTTGGGATGGACTGTAGCTAGCGCATTGGTTTGATAGTAGCATAGTTGGAATGGACAGTAGCTAGCGCATTGGTTTGATAGTAGCATAGTTGGGATGGACTGTAGCTAGCGCATTGGTTTGATAGTAGCATAGTTGCAATGGACAGTAGCTAGCGCATTGGTTTGACAGTAGCATAGTTGGGATGGACAGTAGCTAGCGCATTGGTTTGACAGTAGCATAGTTGGGATGGACAGTAGCTAGCGCATTGGTTTGATAGTGGCATAGTTGGGATAGACAGTAGCTAGCACATTGGTTTGATAGAAGCATAGTTGGGATGGACAGTAGCTAGTGCATTGGTTTGATAGTAGCATAGTTGGGATGGACAGTAGCTGGCGCATTGGTTTGATAGTAGCATAGTTGGGATGGACAGTAGCTAGCGCATTGGTTTGATAGTAGCATAGTTGGGATGGACTGTAGCTAGCGCATTGGTTTGATAGTAGCATAGTTGGTATGGACAGTATCTAGCGCATTGGTTTGACAGTGGCATAGTTGGGAAAGACAGTAGCTAGCGCATTGGTTTGATAGTGGCATAGTTGGGATGGACAGTAGCTACCACATTGGTTTGATAGCAGCATAGTTGGGATGGACAGTAGCTAGCACATTGGTTTGATAGTAGCATAGTTGGGATGGACAGTAGCTAGCGCATTGGTTTGATAGTAGCATAGTTGGGATGGACAGTAGCTAGCACATTGGTTTGATAGTAGCATAGTTGGGATTGACAGTAGCTAGCACATTGGTTTGATAGTAGCATAGTTGGGATGGACAGTAGCTAGCACATTGGTTTGATAGCAGCATAGTTGGGATGGACAGTAGCTAGCACATTGGTTTGATAGTAGCATAGTTGGGATTGACAGTAGCTAGCACATTGGTTTGATAGTAGCATAGTTGGGATGGACAGTAGCTATTACATTGGTTTGATAGCATAGTTGGAATGGACAGTAGCTAGCACATTGGTTTGATAGCATCATAGTTGGGATGGACAGTAGCTAGCACATTGGTTTGATAGTAGCATAGTTGGGATGGACAGTAGCTAGCGCATTGGTTTGATAGTAGCATAGTTGGGATGGACAGTAGCTAGCGCATTGGTTTGACAGTAGCATAGTTGGGATGGACAGTATCTAGCGCATTGGTTTGACAGTGGCATAGTTGGGAAAGACAGTAGCTAGCGCATTGGTTTGATAGTGGCATAGTTGGGATGGACAGTAGCTACCACATTGGTTTGATAGCAGCATAGTTGGGATGGACAGTAGCTAGCACATTGGTTTGATAGTAGCATAGTTGGGATGGACAGTAGCTAGCGCATTGGTTTGATAGTAGCATAGTTGGGATGGACAGTAGCTAGCACATTGGTTTGATAGTAGCATAGTTGGGATTGACAGTAGCTAGCACATTGGTTTGATAGTAGCATAGTTGGGATGGACAGTAGCTAGCACATTGGTTTGATAGCAGCATAGTTGGGATGGACAGTAGCTAGCGCATTGGTTTGATGGATGGACAGTAGCTAGCACATTGGTTTGATAGTAGCATAGTTGGGATGGACAGTAGCTAGCACATTGGTTTGATAGTAGCATAGTTGGGATGGACAGTAGCTAGCGCATTGGTTTGATAGTAGCATAGTTGGGATGGACAGTAGCTAGCGCATTGGTTTGATAGTAGCATAGTTGGGATGGACAGTAGCTAGCGCATTGGTTTGATAGTAGCATAGTTGGGATGGACAGTAGCTAGCGCATTGGTTTGATAGTGGCATAGTTGGGATGGACAGTAGCTAGCGCATTGGTTTGATAGTGGCATAGTTGGGATGGACAGTAGCTAGTGCATTGGTTTGATAGTAGCATAGTTGGGATGGACAGTAGCTAGCGCATTGGTTTGATAGTAGCCTAGTTGGGATGGACAGTAGCTAGCGCATTGGTTTGATAGTAGCATAGTTGGGATGGACAGTAGCTAGCGCATTGGTTCAATAGTAGCATAGTTGGGATGGACAGTAGCTAGCGCATTGGTTTGATAGTAGCATAGTTGGGATGGACAGTAGCTAGCGCATTGGTTTGATAGTAGCATAGTTGCAATGGACAGTAGCTAGCGCATTGGTTTGACAGTAGCATAGTTGGGATGGACAGTAGCTAGCGCATTGGTTTGACAGTAGCATAGTTGGGATGGACAGTAGCTAGCGCATTGGTTTGATAGTGGCATAGTTGGGATAGACAGTAGCTAGCACATTGGTTTGATAGAAGCATAGTTGGGATGGACAGTAGCTAGTGCATTGGTTTGATAGTAGCATAGTTGGGATGGACAGTAGCTGGCGCATTGGTTTGATAGTAGCATAGTTGGGATGGACAGTAGCTAGCGCATTGGTTTGATAGTAGCATAGTTGGGATGGACTGTAGCTAGCGCATTGGTTTGATAGTAGCATAGTTGGTATGGACAGTATCTAGCGCATTGGTTTGACAGTGGCATAGTTGGGAAAGACAGTAGCTAGCGCATTGGTTTGATAGTGGCATAGTTGGGATGGACAGTAGCTACCACATTGGTTTGATAGCAGCATAGTTGGGATGGACAGTAGCTAGCACATTGGTTTGATAGTAGCATAGTTGGGATGGACAGTAGCTAGCGCATTGGTTTGATAGTAGCATAGTTGGGATGGACAGTAGCTAGCACATTGGTTTGATAGTAGCATAGTTGGGATTGACAGTAGCTAGCACATTGGTTTGATAGTAGCATAGTTGGGATGGACAGTAGCTAGCACATTGGTTTGATAGCAGCATAGTTGGGATGGACAGTAGCTAGCACATTGGTTTGATAGTAGCATAGTTGGGATTGACAGTAGCTAGCACATTGGTTTGATAGTAGCATAGTTGGGATGGACAGTAGCTATTACATTGGTTTGATAGCATAGTTGGAATGGACAGTAGCTAGCACATTGGTTTGATAGCATCATAGTTGGGATGGACAGTAGCTAGCACATTGGTTTGATAGTAGCATAGTTGGGATGGACAGTAGCTAGCGCATTGGTTTGATAGTAGCATAGTTGGGATGGACAGTAGCTAGCGCATTGGTTTGACAGTAGCATAGTTGGGATGGACAGTATCTAGCGCATTGGTTTGACAGTGGCATAGTTGGGAAAGACAGTAGCTAGCGCATTGGTTTGATAGTGGCATAGTTGGGATGGACAGTAGCTACCACATTGGTTTGATAGCAGCATAGTTGGGATGGACAGTAGCTAGCACATTGGTTTGATAGTAGCATAGTTGGGATGGACAGTAGCTAGCGCATTGGTTTGATAGTAGCATAGTTGGGATGGACAGTAGCTAGCACATTGGTTTGATAGTAGCATAGTTGGGATTGACAGTAGCTAGCACATTGGTTTGATAGTAGCATAGTTGGGATGGACAGTAGCTAGCACATTGGTTTGATAGCAGCATAGTTGGGATGGACAGTAGCTAGCGCATTGGTTTGATGGATGGACAGTAGCTAGCACATTGGTTTGATAGTAGCATAGTTGGGATGGACAGTAGCTAGCACATTGGTTTGATAGTAGCATAGTTGGGATGGACAGTAGCTAGCGCATTGGTTTGATAGTAGCATAGTTGGGATGGACAGTAGCTAGCGCATTGGTTTGATAGTAGCATAGTTGGGATGGACAGTAGCTAGCGCATTGGTTTGATAGTAGCATAGTTGGGATGGACAGTAGCTAGCGCATTGGTTTGATAGTGGCATAGTTGGGATGGACAGTAGCTAGCGCATTGGTTTGATAGTGGCATAGTTGGGATGGACAGTAGCTAGTGCATTGGTTTGATAGTAGCATAGTTGGGATGGACAGTAGCTAGCGCATTGGTTTGATAGTAGCCTAGTTGGGATGGACAGTAGCTAGCGCATTGGTTTGATAGTAGCATAGTTGGGATGGACAGTAGCTAGCGCATTGGTTCAATAGTAGCATAGTTGGGATGGACAGTAGCTAGCGCATTGGTTTGATAGTAGCATAGTTGGGATGGACAGTAGCTAGCGCATTGGTTTGATAGTAGCATAGTTGGGATTGACAGTAGCTAGCACATTGGTTTGATAGTAGCATAGTTGGGATGGACAGTAGCAAACACATTGGTTTGATAGTAGCATAGTTGGGATGGACAGTAGCTAGCACATTGGTTTGATAGTAGCATAGTTGGGATTGACAGTAACTAGCACATTGGTTTGATAGTAGCATAGTTGGGATGGACAGTAGCTAGCACATTGGTTTGATAGCATCATAGTTGGGATGGACAGTAGCTAGCGCATTGGTTTGATAGTAGCATAGTTGGGATGGACAGTAGCTAGCGCATTGGTTTGATAGTAGCATAGTTGGGATGGACAGTAGCTAGCGCATTGGTTTGACAGTAGCATAGTTGGGATGGACAGTAGCTAGCGCATTGGTTTGATAGTGGCATCGTTGGGATAGACAGTAGCTAGCGCATTGGTTTGATAGTGGCATAGTTGGGATGGACAGTAGCTAGCGCATTGGTTTGATAGTGGCATAGTTGGGATGGACAGTAGCTAGTGCATTGGTTTGATAGTAGCATAGTTGGGATGGACAGTAGCTAGCGCATTGGTTTGATAGTAGCCTAGTTGGGATGGACAGTAGCTAGCGCATTGGTTTGATAGTAGCATAGTTGGGATGGACAGTAGCTAGCGCATTGGTTCAATAGTAGCATAGTTGGGATGGACAGTAGCAAGCGCATTGGTTTGATAGTAGCATAGTTGGGATGGACAGTAGCTAGCGCATTGGTTTGATAGTAGCATAGTTGGGATTGACAGAAGCTAGCACATTGGTTTGATAGTAGCATAGTTGGGATGGACAGTAGCAAACACATTGGTTTGATAGTAGCATAGTTGGGATGGACAGTAGCTAGCGCATTGGTTTGATAGTAGCATAGTTGGGATTGACAGTAACTAGCACATTGGTTTGATAGTAGCATAGTTGGGATGGACAGTAGCTAGCACATTGGTTTGATAGCATCATAGTTGGGATGGACAGTAGCTAGCGCATTGGTTTGATAGTAGCATAGTTGGGATGGACAGTAGCTAGCGCATTGGTTTGATAGTAGCATAGTTGGGATGGACAGTAGCTAGCGCATTGGTTTGACAGTAGCATAGTTGGGATGGACAGTAGCTAGCGCATTGGTTTGATAGTGGCATCGTTGGGATAGACAGTAGCTAGCGCATTGGTTTGATAGTGGCATAGTTGGGATGGACAGTAGCTAGCGCATTGGTTTGATAGTGGCATAGTTGGGATGGACAGTAGCTAGCGCATTGGTTTGATGGATGGACAGTAGCTAGCGCATTGGTTTGATAGTGGCCTAGTTGGGATGGACAGTAGCTAGCACATTGGTTTGATAGTAGCATAGTTGGGATGGACAGTAGCTAGAGCATTGGTTTGACAGTAGCATAGTTGGGATGGACAGTAGCTAGCGCATTGGTTTGACAGTGGCATAGTTGGGATAGACAGTAGCTAGCGCATTGGTTTGATAGTGGCATAGTTGGGATAGACAGTAGCTAGCGCATTGGTTTGATAGTGGCATAGTTGGGATGGACAGTAGCTAGCACATTGGTTTGATAGCAGCATAGTTTGGATGGACAGTAGCTAGCACATTGGTTTGATGGATGGACAGTAGGTAGCGCATTGGTTTGATAGTAGCATAGTTGGGATGGACAGTAGCTAGCGCATTGGTTTGATAGTAGCATAGTTGGGATGGACAGTAGCTAGCGCATTGGTTTGATAGTGGCATAGTTGGGATAGACAGTAGCTAGCACATTGGTTTGATAGAAGCATAGTTGGGATGGACAGTAGCTAGCGCATTGGTTTGATAGTAGCATAGTTGGGATGGACAGTAGCTGGCGCATTGGTTTGATAGTAGCATAGTTGGGATGGACAGTAGCTAGCGCATTGGTTTGATAGTAGCATAGTTGGGATGGACTGTAGCTAGCGCATTGGTTTGACAGTAGCATAGTTGGGATGGACAGTAGCTAGCGCATTGGTTTGATAGTAGCATAGTTGGGATGGACTGTAGCTAGCGCATTGGTTTGATAGTAGCATAGTTGGAATGGACAGTAGCTAGCGCATTGGTTTGATAGTAGCATAGTTGGGATGGACTGTAGCTAGCGCATTGGTTTGATAGTAGCATAGTTGCAATGGACAGTAGCTAGCGCATTGGTTTGACAGTAGCATAGTTGGGATGGACAGTAGCTAGCGCATTGGTTTGACAGTAGCATAGTTGGGATGGACAGTAGCTAGCGCATTGGTTTGATAGTGGCATAGTTGGGATAGACAGTAGCTAGCACATTGGTTTGATAGAAGCATAGTTGGGATGGACAGTAGCTAGCGCATTGGTTTGATAGTAGCATAGTTGGGATGGACAGTAGCTGGCGCATTGGTTTGATAGTAGCATAGTTGGGATGGACAGTAGCTAGCGCATTGGTTTGATAGTAGCATAGTTGGGATGGACTGTAGCTAGCGCATTGGTTTGATAGTAGCATAGTTGGTATGGACAGTATCTAGCGCATTGGTTTGACAGTGGCATAGTTGGGAAAGACAGTAGCTAGCGCATTGGTTTGATAGTGGCATAGTTGGGATGGACAGTAGCTACCACATTGGTTTGATAGCAGCATAGTTGGGATGGACAGTAGCTAGCACATTGGTTTGATAGTAGCATAGTTGGGATGGACAGTAGCTAGCGCATTGGTTTGATAGTAGCATAGTTGGGATGGACAGTAGCTAGCACATTGGTTTGATAGTAGCATAGTTGGGATTGACAGTAGCTAGCACATTGGTTTGATAGTAGCATAGTTGGGATGGACAGTAGCTAGCACATTGGTTTGATAGCAGCATAGTTGGGATGGACAGTAGCTAGCACATTGGTTTGATAGTAGCATAGTTGGGATTGACAGTAGCTAGCACATTGGTTTGATAGTAGCATAGTTGGGAAGGACAGTAGCTATTACATTGGTTTGATAGCATAGTTGGAATGGACAGTAGCTAGCACATTGGTTTGATAGCATCATAGTTGGGATGGACAGTAGCTAGCACATTGGTTTGATAGTAGCATAGTTGGGATGGACAGTAGCTAGCGCATTGGTTTGATAGTAGCATAGTTGGGATGGACAGTAGCTAGCGCATTGGTTTGACAGTAGCATAGTTGGGATGGACAGTATCTAGCGCATTGGTTTGACAGTGGCATAGTTGGGAAAGACAGTAGCTAGCGCATTGGTTTGATAGTGGCATAGTTGGGATGGACAGTAGCTACCACATTGGTTTGATAGCAGCATAGTTGGGATGGACAGTAGCTAGCACATTGGTTTGATAGTAGCATAGTTGGGATGGACAGTAGCTAGCGCATTGGTTTGATAGTAGCATAGTTGGGATGGACAGTAGCTAGCACATTGGTTTGATAGTAGCATAGTTGGGATTGACAGTAGCTAGCACATTGGTTTGATAGTAGCATAGTTGGGATGGACAGTAGCTAGCACATTGGTTTGATAGCAGCATAGTTGGGATGGACAGTAGCTAGCGCATTGGTTTGATGGATGGACAGTAGCTAGCACATTGGTTTGATAGTAGCATAGTTGGGATGGACAGTAGCTAGCACATTGGTTTGATAGTAGCATAGTTGGGATGGACAGTAGCTAGCGCATTGGTTTGATAGTAGCATAGTTGGGATGGACAGTAGCTAGCGCATTGGTTTGATAGTAGCATAGTTGGGATGGACAGTAGCTAGCGCATTGGTTTGATAGTAGCATAGTTGGGATGGACAGTAGCTAGCGCATTGGTTTGATAGTGGCATAGTTGGGATGGACAGTAGCTAGCGCATTGGTTTGATAGTGGCATAGTTGGGATGGACAGTAGCTAGTGCATTGGTTTGATAGTAGCATAGTTGGGATGGACAGTAGCTAGCGCATTGGTTTGATAGTAGCCTAGTTGGGATGGACAGTAGCTAGCGCATTGGTTTGATAGTAGCATAGTTGGGATGGACAGTAGCTAGCGCATTGGTTTGATAGTAGCATAGTTGGGATGGACAGTAGCTAGCGCATTGGTTTGATAGTAGCATAGTTGGGATTGACAGTAGCTAGCACATTGGTTTGATAGTAGCATAGTTGGGATGGACAGTAGCAAACACATTGGTTTGATAGTAGCATAGTTGGGATGGACAGTAGCTAGCACATTGGTTTGATAGTAGCATAGTTGGGATTGACAGTAACTAGCACATTGGTTTGATAGTAGCATAGTTGGGATGGACAGTAGCTAGCACATTGGTTTGATAGCATCATAGTTGGGATGGACAGTAGCTAGCGCATTGGTTTGATAGTAGCATAGTTGGGATGGACAGTAGCTAGCGCATTGGTTTGATAGTGGCATAGTTGGGATGGACAGTAGCTAGCGCATTGGTTTGATAGTGGCATAGTTGGGATGGACAGTAGCTAGTGCATTGGTTTGATAGTAGCATAGTTGGGATGGACAGTAGCTAGCGCATTGGTTTGATAGTAGCCTAGTTGGGATGGACAGTAGCTAGCGCATTGGTTTGATAGTAGCATAGTTGGGATGGACAGTAGCTAGCGCATTGGTTTGATAGTAGCATAGTTGGGATGGACAGTAGCTAGCGCATTGGTTTGATAGTAGCATAGTTGGGATTGACAGTAGCTAGCACATTGGTTTGATAGTAGCATAGTTGGGATGGACAGTAGCAAACACATTGGTTTGATAGTAGCATAGTTGGGATGGACAGTAGCTAGCACATTGGTTTGATAGTAGCATAGTTGGGATTGACAGTAACTAGCACATTGGTTTGATAGTAGCATAGTTGGGATGGACAGTAGCTAGCACATTGGTTTGATAGCATCATAGTTGGGATGGACAGTAGCTAGCGCATTGGTTTGATAGTAGCATAGTTGGGATGGACAGTAGCTAGCGCATTGGTTTGATAGTAGCATAGTTGGGATGGACAGTAGCTAGCGCATTGGTTTGACAGTAGCATAGTTGGGATGGACAGTAGCTAGCGCATTGGTTTGATAGTGGCATCGTTGGGATAGACAGTAGCTAGCGCATTGGTTTGATAGTGGCATAGTTGGGATGGACAGTAGCTAGCGCATTGGTTTGATGGATGGACAGTAGCTAGCGCATTGGTTTGATAGTGGCCTAGTTGGGATGGACAGTAGCTAGCACATTGGTTTGATAGTAGCATAGTTGGGATGGACAGTAGCTAGAGCATTGGTCTGACAGTAGCATAGTTGGGATGGACAGTAGCTAGCGCATTGGTTTGACAGTGGCATAGTTGGGATAGACAGTAGCTAGCGCATTGGTTTGATAGTGGCATAGTTGGGATAGACAGTAGCTAGCGCATTGGTTTGATAGTGGCATAGTTGGGATGGACAGTAGCTAGCACATTGGTTTGATAGCAGCATAGTTTGGATGGACAGTAGCTAGCACATTGGTTTGATGGATGGACAGTAGCTAGCGCATTGGTTTGATAGTAGCATAGTTGGGATGGACAGTAGCTAGCGCATTGGTTTGATAGTAGCATAGTTGGGATGGACAGTAGCTAGCGCATTGGTTTGATAGTGGCATAGTTGGGATAGACAGTAGCTAGCACATTGGTTTGATAGAAGCATAGTTGGGATGGACAGTAGCTAGCGCATTGGTTTGATAGTAGCATAGTTGGGATGGACAGTAGCTGGCGCATTGGTTTGATAGTAGCATAGTTGGGATGGACAGTAGCTAGCGCATTGGTTTGATAGTAGCATAGTTGGGATGGACTGTAGCTAGCGCATTGGTTTGACAGTAGCATAGTTGGGATGGACAGTAGCTAGCGCATTGGTTTGATAGTAGCATAGTTGGGATGGACTGTAGCTAGCGCATTGGTTTGATAGTAGCATAGTTGGAATGGACAGTAGCTAGCGCATTGGTTTGATAGTAGCATAGTTGGGATGGACTGTAGCTAGCGCATTGGTTTGATAGTAGCATAGTTGCAATGGACAGTAGCTAGCGCATTGGTTTGACAGTAGCATAGTTGGGATGGACAGTAGCTAGCGCATTGGTTTGACAGTAGCATAGTTGGGATTGACAGTAGCTAGCGCATTGGTTTGATAGTGGCATAGTTGGGATAGACAGTAGCTAGCACATTGGTTTGATAGAAGCATAGTTGGGATGGACAGTAGCTAGCGCATTGGTTTGATAGAAGCATAGTTGGGATGGACAGTAGCTGGCGCATTGGTTTGATAGTAGCATAGTTGGGATGGACAGTAGCTAGCGCATTGGTTTGATAGTAGCATAGTTGGGATGGACTGTAGCTAGCGCATTGGTTTGATAGTAGCATAGTTGGTATGGACAGTATCTAGCGCATTGGTTTGACAGTGGCATAGTTGGGAAAGACAGTAGCTAGCGCATTGGTTTGATAGTGGCATAGTTGGGATGGACAGTAGCTACCACATTGGTTTGATAGCAGCATAGTTGGGATGGACAGTAGCTAGCACATTGGTTTGATAGTAGCATAGTTGGGATGGACAGTAGCTAGCGCATTGGTTTGATAGTAGCATAGTTGGGATGGACAGTAGCTAGCACATTGGTTTGATAGTAGCATAGTTGGGATTGACAGTAGCTAGCACATTGGTTTGATAGTAGCATAGTTGGGATGGACAGTAGCTAGCACATTGGTTTGATAGCAGCATAGTTGGGATGGACAGTAGCTAGCACATTGGTTTGATAGTAGCATAGTTGGGATTGACAGTAGCTAGCACATTGGTTTGATAGTAGCATAGTTGGGATGGACAGTAGCTATTACATTGGTTTGATAGCATAGTTGGAATGGACAGTAGCTAGCACATTGGTTTGATAGCATCATAGTTGGGATGGACAGTAGCTAGCACATTGGTTTGATAGTAGCATAGTTGGGATGGACAGTAGCTAGCGCATTGGTTTGATAGTAGCATAGTTGGGATGGACAGTAGCTAGCGCATTGGTTTGACAGTAGCATAGTTGGGATGGACAGTATCTAGCGCATTGGTTTGACAGTGGCATAGTTGGGAAAGACAGTAGCTAGCGCATTGGTTTGATAGTGGCATAGTTGGGATGGACAGTAGCTACCACATTGGTTTGATAGCAGCATAGTTGGGATGGACAGTAGCTAGCACATTGGTTTGATAGTAGCATAGTTGGGATGGACAGTAGCTAGCGCATTGGTTTGATAGTAGCATAGTTGGGATGGACAGTAGCTAGCACATTGGTTTGATAGTAGCATAGTTGGGATTGACAGTAGCTAGCACATTGGTTTGATAGTAGCATAGTTGGGATGGACAGTAGCTAGCACATTGGTTTGATAGCAGCATAGTTGGGATGGACAGTAGCTAGCACATTGGTTTGATAGTAGCATAGTTGGGATTGACAGTAGCTAGCACATTGGTTTGATAGTAGCATAGTTGGGATGGACAGTAGCTATTACATTGGTTTGATAGCATAGTTGGAATGGACAGTAGCTAGCACATTGGTTTGATAGCATCATAGTTGGGATGGACAGTAGCTAGCACATTGGTTTGATAGTAGCATAGTTGGGATGGACAGTAGCTAGCGCATTGGTTTGATAGTAGCATAGTTGGGATGGACAGTAGCTAGCGCATTGGTTTGACAGTAGCATAGTTGGGATGGACAGTAGCTAGCGCATTGGTTTGATAGTGGCATCGTTGGGATAGACAGTAGCTAGCGCATTGGTTTGATAGTGGCATAGTTGGGATGGACAGTAGCTAGCGCATTGGTTTGATGGATGGACAGTAGCTAGCGCATTGGTTTGATAGTAGCCTAGTTGGGATGGACAGTAGCTAGCACATTGGTTTGATAGTAGCATAGTTGGGATGGACAGTAGCTAGAGCATTGGTTTGACAGTGGCATAGTTGGGATAGACAGTAGCTAGCGCATTGGTTTGATAGTGGCATAGTTGGGATAGACAGTAGCTAGCGCATTGGTTTGATAGTGGCATAGTTGGGATGGACAGTAGCTAGCACATTGGTTTGATAGCAGCATAGTTGGGATGGACAGTAGCTAGCACATTGGTTTGATGGATGGACAGTAGCTAGCGCATTGGTTTGATAGTAGCATAGTTGGGATGGACAGTAGCTAGCGCATTGGTTTGATAGTAGCATAGTTGGGATGGACAGTAGCTAGCGCATTGGTTTGATAGTAGCATAGTTGGGATGGACAGTAGCTAGCGCATTGGTTTGATAGTAGCATAGTTGGGATGGACAGTAGCTAGCGCATTGGTTTGATAGTAGCATAGTTGGGATGGACAGTAGCTAGCGCATTGGTTTGATAGTAGCATAGTTGGGATGGACAGTAGCTAGCGCATTGGTTTGACAGTAGCATAGTTGGGATGGACAGTAGCTAGCGCATTGGTTTGATAGTAGCATAGTTGGGATGGACTGTAGCTAGCGCATTGGTTTGATAGTAGCATAGTTGGAATGGACAGTAGCTAGCGCATTGGTTTGATAGTAGCATAGTTGGGATGGACTGTAGCTAGCGCATTGGTTTGATAGTAGCATAGTTGCAATGGACAGTAGCTAGCGCATTGGTTTGACAGTAGCATAGTTGGGATGGACAGTAGCTAGCGCATTGGTTTGACAGTAGCATAGTTGGGATGGACAGTAGCTAGCGCATTGGTTTGATAGTGGCATAGTTGGGATAGACAGTAGCTAGCACATTGGTTTGATAGAAGCATAGTTGGGATGGACAGTAGCTAGCGCATTGGTTTGATAGTAGCATAGTTGGGATGGACAGTAGCTGGCGCATTGGTTTGATAGTAGCATAGTTGGGATGGACAGTAGCTAGCGCATTGGTTTGATAGTAGCATAGTTGGGATGGACTGTAGCTAGCGCATTGGTTTGATAGTAGCATAGTTGGTATGGACAGTATCTAGCGCATTGGTTTGACAGTGGCATAGTTGGGAAAGACAGTAGCTAGCGCATTGGTTTGATAGTGGCATAGTTGGGATGGACAGTAGCTACCACATTGGTTTGATAGCAGCATAGTTGGGATGGACAGTAGCTAGCACATTGGTTTAATAGTAGCATAGTTGGGATGGACAGTAGCTAGCGCATTGGTTTGATAGTAGCATAGTTGGGATGGACAGTAGCTAGCACATTGGTTTGATAGTAGCATAGTTGGGATTGACAGTAGCTAGCACATTGGTTTGATAGTAGCATAGTTGGGATGGACAGTAGCTAGCACATTGGTTTGATAGCAGCATAGTTGGGATGGACAGTAGCTAGCACATTGGTTTGATAGTAGCATAGTTGGGATTGACAGTAGCTAGCACATTGGTTTGATAGTAGCATAGTTGGGATGGACAGTAGCTATTACATTGGTTTGATAGCATAGTTGGAATGGACAGTAGCTAGCACATTGGTTTGATAGCATCATAGTTGGGATGGACAGTAGCTAGCACATTGGTTTGATAGTAGCATAGTTGGGATGGACAGTAGCTAGCGCATTGGTTTGATAGTAGCATAGTTGGGATGGACAGTAGCTAGCGCATTGGTTTGACAGTAGCATAGTTGGGATGGACAGTATCTAGCGCATTGGTTTGACAGTGGCATAGTTGGGAAAGACAGTAGCTAGCGCATTGGTTTGATAGTGGCATAGTTGGGATGGACAGTAGCTACCACATTGGTTTGATAGCAGCATAGTTGGGATGGACAGTAGCTAGCACATTGGTTTGATAGTAGCATAGTTGGGATGGACAGTAGCTAGCGCATTGGTTTGATAGTAGCATAGTTGGGATGGACAGTAGCTAGCACATTGGTTTGATAGTAGCATAGTTGGGATTGACAGTAGCTAGCACATTGGTTTGATAGTAGCATAGTTGGGATGGACAGTAGCTAGCACATTGGTTTGATAGCAGCATAGTTGGGATGGACAGTAGCTAGCGCATTGGTTTGATGGATGGACAGTAGCTAGCACATTGGTTTGATAGTAGCATAGTTGGGATGGACAGTAGCTAGCACATTGATTTGATAGTAGCATAGTTGGGATGGACAGTAGCTAGCGCATTGGTTTGATAGTAGCATAGTTGGGATGGACAGTAGCTAGCGCATTGGTTTGATAGTAGCATAGTTGGGATGGACAGTAGCTAGCGCATTGGTTTGATAGTAGCATAGTTGGGATGGACAGTAGCTAGCGCATTGGTTTGATAGTGGCATAGTTGGGATGGACAGTAGCTAGCGCATTGGTTTGATGGTGGCATAGTTGGGATGGACAGTAGCTAGTGCATTGGTTTGATAGTAGCATAGTTGGGATGGACAGTAGCTAGCGCATTGGTTTGATAGTAGCCTAGTTGGGATGGACAGTAGCTAGCGCATTGGTTTGATAGTAGCATAGTTGGGATGGACAGTAGCTAGCGCATTGGTTCAATAGTAGCATAGTTGGGATGGACAGTAGCTAGCGCATTGGTTTGATAGTAGCATAGTTGGGATGGACAGTAGCTAGCGCATTGGTTTGATAGTAGCATAGTTGGGATTGACAGTAGCTAGCACATTGGTTTGATAGTAGCATAGTTGGGATGGACAGTAGCAAACACATTGGTTTGATAGTAGCATAGTTGGGATGGACAGTAGCTAGCACATTGGTTTGATAGTAGCATAGTTGGGATTGACAGTAACTAGCACATTGGTTTGATAGTAGCATAGTTGGGATGGACAGTAGCTAGCACATTGGTTTGATAGCATCATAGTTGGGATGGACAGTAGCTAGCGCATTGGTTTGATAGTAGCATAGTTGGGATGGACAGTAGCTAGCGCATTGGTTTGATAGTAGCATAGTTGGGATGGACAGTAGCTAGCGCATTGGTTTGACAGTAGCATAGTTGGGATGGACAGTAGCTAGCGCATTGGTTTGATAGTGGCATCGTTGGGATAGACAGTAGCTAGCGCATTGGTTTGATAGTGGCATAGTTGGGATGGACAGTAGCTAGCGCATTGGTTTGATGGATGGACAGTAGCTAGCGCATTGGTTTGATAGTGGCCTAGTTGGGATGGACAGTAGCTAGCACATTGGTTTGATAGTAGCATAGTTGGGATGGACAGTAGCTAGAGCATTGGTTTGACAGTAGCATAGTTGGGATGGACAGTAGCTAGCGCATTGGTTTGACAGTGGCATAGTTGGGATAGACAGTAGCTAGCGCATTGGTTTGATAGTGGCATAGTTGGGATAGACAGTAGCTAGCGCATTGGTTTGATAGTGGCATAGTTGGGATGGACAGTAGCTAGCACATTGGTTTGATAGCAGCATAGTTTGGATGGACAGTAGCTAGCACATTGGTTTGATGGATGGACAGTAGCTAGCGCATTGGTTTGATAGTAGCATAGTTGGGATGGACAGTAGCTAGCGCATTGGTTTGATAGTAGCATAGTTGGGATGGACAGTAGCTAGCGCATTGGTTTGATAGTGGCATAGTTGGGATAGACAGTAGCTAGCACATTGGTTTGATAGAAGCATAGTTGGGATGGACAGTAGCTAGCGCATTGGTTTGATAGTAGCATAGTTGGGATGGACTGTAGCTAGCGCATTGGTTTGATAGTAGCATAGTTGGAATGGACAGTAGCTAGCGCATTGGTTTGATAGTAGCATAGTTGGGATGGACTGTAGCTAGCGCATTGGTTTGATAGTAGCATAGTTGCAATGGACAGTAGCTAGCGCATTGGTTTGACAGTAGCATAGTTGGGATGGACAGTAGCTAGCGCATTGGTTTGACAGTAGCATAGTTGGGATGGACAGTAGCTAGCGCATTGGTTTGATAGTGGCATAGTTGGGATAGACAGTAGCTAGCACATTGGTTTGATAGAAGCATAGTTGGGATGGACAGTAGCTAGCGCATTGGTTTGATAGAAGCATAGTTGGGATGGACAGTAGCTGGCGCATTGGTTTGATAGTAGCATAGTTGGGATGGACAGTAGCTAGCGCATTGGTTTGATAGTAGCATAGTTGGGATGGACTGTAGCTAGCGCATTGGTTTGATAGTAGCATAGTTGGTATGGACAGTATCTAGCGCATTGGTTTGACAGTGGCATAGTTGGGAAAGACAGTAGCTAGCGCATTGGTTTGATAGTGGCATAGTTGGGATGGACAGTAGCTACCACATTGGTTTGATAGCAGCATAGTTGGGATGGACAGTAGCTAGCACATTGGTTTGATAGTAGCATAGTTGGGATGGACAGTAGCTAGCGCATTGGTTTGATAGTAGCATAGTTGGGATGGACAGTAGCTAGCACATTGGTTTGATAGTAGCATAGTTGGGATTGACAGTAGCTAGCACATTGGTTTGATAGTAGCATAGTTGGGATGGACAGTAGCTAGCACATTGGTTTGATAGCAGCATAGTTGGGATGGACAGTAGCTAGCACATTGGTTTGATAGTAGCATAGTTGGGATTGACAGTAGCTAGCACATTGGTTTGATAGTAGCATAGTTGGGATGGACAGTAGCTATTACATTGGTTTGATAGCATAGTTGGAATGGACAGTAGCTAGCACATTGGTTTGATAGCATCATAGTTGGGATGGACAGTAGCTAGCACATTGGTTTGATAGTAGCATAGTTGGGATGGACAGTAGCTAGCGCATTGGTTTGATAGTAGCATAGTTGGGATGGACAGTAGCTAGCGCATTGGTTTGACAGTAGCATAGTTGGGATGGACAGTATCTAGCGCATTGGTTTGACAGTGGCATAGTTGGGAAAGACAGTAGCTAGCGCATTGGTTTGATAGTGGCATAGTTGGGATGGACAGTAGCTACCACATTGGTTTGATAGCAGCATAGTTGGGATGGACAGTAGCTAGCACATTGGTTTGATAGTAGCATAGTTGGGATGGACAGTAGCTAGCGCATTGGTTTGATAGTAGCATAGTTGGGATGGACAGTAGCTAGCACATTGGTTTGATAGTAGCATAGTTGGGATTGACAGTAGCTAGCACATTGGTTTGATAGTAGCATAGTTGGGATGGACAGTAGCTAGCACATTGGTTTGATAGCAGCATAGTTGGGATGGACAGTAGCTAGCACATTGGTTTGATAGTAGCATAGTTGGGATTGACAGTAGCTAGCACATTGGTTTGATAGTAGCATAGTTGGGATGGACAGTAGCTATTACATTGGTTTGATAGCATAGTTGGAGTGGACAGTAGCTAGCACATTGGTTTGATAGCATCATAGTTGGGATGGACAGTAGCTAGCACATTGGTTTGATAGTAGCATAGTTGGGATGGACAGTAGCTAGCGCATTGGTTTGATAGTAGCATAGTTGGGATGGACAGTAGCTAGCGCATTGGTTTGACAGTAGCATAGTTGGGATGGACAGTAGCTAGCGCATTGGTTTGATAGTGGCATCGTTGGGATAGACAGTAGCTAGCGCATTGGTTTGATAGTGGCATAGTTGGGATGGACAGTAGCTAGCGCATTGGTTTGATGGATGGACAGTAGCTAGCGCATTGGTTTGATAGTAGCCTAGTTGGGATGGACAGTAGCTAGCACATTGGTTTGATAGTAGCATAGTTGGGATGGACAGTAGCTAGAGCATTGGTTTGACAGTGGCATAGTTGGGATAGACAGTAGCTAGCGCATTGGTTTGATAGTGGCATAGTTGGGATAGACAGTAGCTAGCGCATTGGTTTGATAGTGGCATAGTTGGGATGGACAGTAGCTAGCACATTGGTTTGATAGCAGCATAGTTGGGATGGACAGTAGCTAGCACATTGGTTTGATGGATGGACAGTAGCTAGCGCATTGGTTTGATAGTAGCATAGTTGGGATGGACAGTAGCTAGCGCATTGGTTTGATAGTAGCATAGTTGGGATGGACAGTAGCTAGCGCATTGGTTTGATAGTAGCATAGTTGGGATGGACAGTAGCTAGCGCATTGGTTTGATAGTAGCATAGTTGGGATGGACAGTAGCTAGCGCATTGGTTTGATAGTAGCATAGTTGGGATGGACAGTAGCTAGCGCATTGGTTTGATAGTAGCATAGTTGGGATGGACAGTAGCTAGCGCATTGGTTTGATAGTAGCATAGTTGGGATGGACAGTAGCTAGCGCATTGGTTTGACAGTAGCATAGTTGGGATGGACAGTAGCTAGCGCATTGGTTTGATAGTGGCATCGTTGGGATAGACAGTAGCTAGCGCATTGGTTTGATAGTGGCATAGTTGGGATGGACAGTAGCTAGCGCATTGGTTTGATGGATGGACAGTAGCTAGCGCATTGGTTTGATAGTGGCCTAGTTGGGATGGACAGTAGCTAGCACATTGGTTTGATAGTAGCATAGTTGGGATGGACAGTAGCTAGAGCATTGGTTTGACAGTAGCATAGTTGGGATGGACAGTAGCTAGCGCATTGGTTTGACAGTGGCATAGTTGGGATAGACAGTAGCTAGCGCATTGGTTTGATAGTGGCATAGTTGGGATAGACAGTAGCTAGCGCATTGGTTTGATAGTGGCATAGTTGGGATGGACAGTAGCTAGCACATTGGTTTGATAGCAGCATAGTTGGGATGGACAGTAGCTAGCACATTGGTTTGATGGATGGACAGTAGCTAGCGCATTGGTTTGATAGTAGCATAGTTGGGATGGACAGTAGCTAGCGCATTGGTTTGATAGTAGCATAGTTGGGATGGACAGTAGCTAGCGCATTGGTTTGATAGTGGCATAGTTGGGATAGACAGTAGCTAGCACATTGGTTTGATAGAAGCATAGTTGGGATGGACAGTAGCTAGCGCATTGGTTTGATAGTAGCATAGTTGGGATGGACAGTAGCTGGCGCATTGGTTTGATAGTAGCATAGTTGGGATGGACAGTAGCTAGCGCATTGGTTTGATAGTAGCATAGTTGGGATGGACTGTAGCTAGCGCATTGGTTTGACAGTAGCATAGTTGGGATGGACAGTAGCTAGCGCATTGGTTTGATAGTAGCATAGTTGGGATGGACTGTAGCTAGCGCATTGGTTTGATAGTAGCATAGTTGGAATGGACAGTAGCTAGCGCATTGGTTTGATAGTAGCATAGTTGGGATGGACTGTAGCTAGCGCATTGGTTTGATAGTAGCATAGTTGCAATGGACAGTAGCTAGCGCATTGGTTTGACAGTAGCATAGTTGGGATGGACAGTAGCTAGCGCATTGGTTTGACAGTAGCATAGTTGGGATGGACAGTAGCTAGCGCATTGGTTTGATAGTGGCATAGTTGGGATAGACAGTAGCTAGCACATTGGTTTGATAGAAGCATAGTTGGGATGGACAGTAGCTAGCGCATTGGTTTGATAGTAGCATAGTTGGGATGGACTGTAGCTAGCGCATTGGTTTGATAGTAGCATAGTTGGAATGGACAGTAGCTAGCGCATTGGTTTGATAGTAGCATAGTTGGGATGGACTGTAGCTAGCGCATTGGTTTGATAGTAGCATAGTTGCAATGGACAGTAGCTAGCGCATTGGTTTGACAGTAGCATAGTTGGGATGGACAGTAGCTAGCGCATTGGTTTGACAGTAGCATAGTTGGGATGGACAGTAGCTAGCGCATTGGTTTGATAGTGGCATAGTTGGGATAGACAGTAGCTAGCACATTGGTTTGATAGAAGCATAGTTGGGATGGACAGTAGCTAGCGCATTGGTTTGATAGTAGCATAGTTGGGATGGACAGTAGCTGGCGCATTGGTTTGATAGTAGCATAGTTGGGATGGACAGTAGCTAGCGCATTGGTTTGATAGTAGCATAGTTGGGATGGACTGTAGCTAGCGCATTGGTTTGATAGTAGCATAGTTGGTATGGACAGTATCTAGCGCATTGGTTTGACAGTGGCATAGTTGGGAAAGACAGTAGCTAGCGCATTGGTTTGATAGTGGCATAGTTGGGATGGACAGTAGCTAGCACATTGGTTTGATAGCAGCATAGTTGGGATGGACAGTAGCTAGCACATTGGTTTGATAGTAGCATAGTTGGGATGGACAGTAGCTAGCGCATTGGTTTGATAGTAGCATAGTTGGGATGGACAATAGCTAGCACATTGGTTTGATAGTAGCATAGTTGGGATTGACAGTAGCTAGCACATTGGTTTGATAGTAGCATAGTTGGGATGGACAGTAGCTAGCACATTGGTTTGATAGCAGCATAGTTGGGATGGACAGTAGCTAGCACATTGGTTTGATAGTAGCATAGTTGGGATTGACAGTAGCTAGCACATTGGTTTGATAGTAGCATAGTTGGGATGGACAGTAGCTATTACATTGGTTTGATAGCATAGTTGGAATGGACAGTAGCTAGCACATTGGTTTGATAGCATCATAGTTGGGATGGACAGTAGCTAGCACATTGGTTTGATAGTAGCATAGTTGGGATGGACAGTAGCTAGCGCATTGGTTTGATAGTAGCATAGTTGGGATGGACAGTAGCTAGCGCATTGGTTTGACAGTAGCATAGTTGGGATGGACAGTAGCTAGCGCATTGGTTTGATAGTGGCATCGTTGGGATAGACAGTAGCTAGCGCATTGGTTTGATAGTGGCATAGTTGGGATGGACAGTAGCTAGCGCATTGGTTTGATGGATGGACAGTAGCTAGCGCATTGGTTTGATAGTAGCATAGTTGGGATGGACAGTAGCTGGCGCATTGGTTTGATAGTAGCATAGTTGGGATGGACAGTAGCTAGCGCATTGGTTTGATAGTAGCATAGTTGGGATGGACAGTAGCTAGCGCATTGGTTTGATAGTGGCATAGTTGGGATGGACAGTAGGTAGCGCATTGGTTTGATAGTGGCATAGTTGGGATGGACAGTAGCTAGCGCATTGGTTTGACAGTAGCATAGTTGGGATGGACAGTAGCTAGCGCATTGGTTTGATAGTAGCATAGTTGGGATGGACTGTAGCTAGCGCATTGGTTTGATAGTAGCATAGTTGGAATGGACAGTAGCTAGCGCATTGTTTCGATAGTAGCATAGTTGGGATGGACTGTAGCTAGCGCATTGGTTTGATAGTAGCATAGTTGGGAGGACAGTAGCTAGTGCATTGGTTTGACAGTAGCATAGTTGGGATGGACATTAGCTAGCGCATTGGTTTGACAGTAGCATAGTTGGGATGGACAGTAGCTAGCGCATTGGTTTGATAGTGGCATAGTTGGGATGGACAGTAGCTAGTGCATTGGTTTGATAGTAGCATAGTTGGGATGGACAGTAGCTGGCGCATTGGTTTGATAGTAGCATAGTTGGGATGGACAGTAGCTAGCGCATTGGTTTGATAGTAGCATAGTTGGGATGGACTGTAGCTAGCGCATTGGTTTGACAGTAGCATAGTTGGGATGGACAGTAGCTAGCGCATTGGTTTGATAGTAGCATAGTTGGGATGGACAGTAGCTAGCGCATTGGTTTGACAGTAGCATAGTTGGGATGGACAGTAGCTAGCGCATTGGTTTGACAGTAGCATAGTTGGGATGGACAGTAGCTAGCGCATTGGTTTGACAGTGGCATAGTTGGGATAGACAGTAGCTAGCGCATTGGTTTGATAGTGGCATAGTTGGGATGGACAGTAGCTAGCGCATTGGTTTGACAGTAGCATAGTTGGGATGGACAGTAGCTAGCGCATTGGTTTGATAGTGGCATAGTTGGGATGGACAGTAGCTAGCGCATTGGTTTGATAGTAGCATAGTTGGGATGGACAGTAGCTAGCGCATTGGTTTGATAGTAGCATAGTTGGGATGGACAGTAGCTAGCGCATTGGTTTGATAGTAGCATAGTTGGGATGGACAGTAGCTAGCACATTGGTTTGATAGTAGCATAGTTGGGATGGACAGTAGCTAGCGCTTTGGTTTGACAGTAGCATAGTTGGGATGGACAGTAGCTAGCGCATTGGTTTGATAGTAGCATAGTTGGGATGGACAGTAGCTAGCACATTGGTTTGATGGATGGACAGTAGCTAGCACATTGGTTTGATGGATGGACAGTAGCTAGCACATTGGTTTGATAGTAGCATAGTTGGGATGGACAGTAGCTAGCGCATTGGTTTGATAGTAGCATAGTTGGGATGGACAGTAGCTAGCGCATTGGTTTGATAGTGGCATAGTTGGGATGGACAGTAGCTAGCGCATTGGTTTGATAGTGCATAGTTGGGATGGACAGTAGCTAGCGCATTGGTTTGATAGTAGCATAGTTGGGATGGACAGTAGCTAGCGCATTGGTTTGATAGTAGCATAGTTGGGATGGACAGTAGCTAGCGCATTGGTTTGATAGTAGCATAGTTGGGATGGACAGTAGCTAGCGCATTGGTTTGATAGTAGCATAGTTGGGATGGACAGTAGCTAGCGCATTGGTTTGATAGTAGCATAGTTGGGATGGACAGTAGCTAGCGCATTGGTTTGACAGTAGCATAGTTGGGATGGACAGTAGCTAGCGCATTGGTTTGATAGTAGCATAGTGGGGATGGACTGTAGCTAGCGCATTGGTTTGATAGTAGCATAGTTGGAATGGACAGTAGCTAGCGCATTGGTTTGATAGTAGCATAGTTGGGATGGACTGTAGCTAGCGCATTGGTTTGATAGTAGCATAGTTGCAATGGACAGTAGCTAGAGCATTGGTTTGACAGTAGCATAGTTGGGATGGACAGTAGCTAGCGCATTGGTAAGATAGTAGCATAGTTGGGATGGAAAGTAGCTATTACATTGGTTTGATAGCATAGTTGGGATGGACCGTAGCTAGCGCATTGGTTTGATAGTAGCATAGTTGGGATGGACAGTAGCTAGCGCATTGGTTTGATAGTAGCATTGTTGGGTTCGACAGTAGCTAGCGCATTGGTTTGATAGTAGCATAGTTGGGATGGACAGTAGCTAGCGCATTGGTTTGACAGTAGCATAGTTGGGATGGACAGTAGCTAGCGCATTGGTTTGATAGTAGCATAGTTGGGATGGACAGTAGCTAGCGCATTGGTTCGATAGTAGCATAGTTGGGATGGACAGTAGCTAGCGCATTGGTTTGATAGTAGCATAGTTGGGATGGACAGTAGCTAGCGCATTGGTTCGATAGTAGCATAGTTGGGATGGACAGTAGCTAGCGCATTGGTTTGATAGTAGCATAGTTGGGATGGACAGTAGCTAGCGCATTGGTAAGATAGTAGCATAGTTGGGATGGACAGTAGCTATTACATTGGTTTGATAGCATAGTTGGGATGGACAGTAGCTAGCGCATTGGTTTGATAGTAGCATAGTTGGGATGGACAGTAGCTAGCGCATTGGTTTGATAGCAGCATAGATGGGATGGACTGTAGCTAGCACATTGGTTTGATAGTAGCATAATTGGAATGGACAGTAGCTAGCGCATTGGTTTGACAGTAGCATAATTGGGATATAAAGTAGCTAGCGCATTGGTTTGATAGTGGCATAGTTGGGATGGACAGTAGCTGGCGCATTGGTTTGATAGTGGCATAGTTGGGATGGACAGTAGCTAGCGCATTGGTTTGATGGATGGACAGTAGCTAGCGCATTGGTTTGATAGTAGCCTAGTTGGGATGGACAGTAGCTAGCACATTGGTTTGATAGTAGCATAGTTGGGATGGACAGTAGCTAGCACATTGGTTTGATAGTAGCATAGTTGGGATGGACAGTAGCTAGCGCATTGGTTTGATAGTAGCATAGTTGGGATGGACAGTAGCTAGCGCATTGGTTTGATAGCAGCATAGATGGGATGGACTGTAGCTAGCACATTGGTTTGATAGTAGCATAATTGGAATGGACAGTAGCTAGCGCATTGGTTTGACAGTAGCATAATTGGGATATAAAGTAGCTAGCGCATTGGTTTGATAGTGGCATAGTTGGGATGGACAGTAGCTGGCGCATTGGTTTGATAGTGGCATAGTTGGGATGGACAGTAGCTAGCGCATTGGTTTGATGGATGGACATTAGCTAGCGCATTGGTTTGACAGTAGCATAGTTGGGATGGACAGTAGCTAGCGCATTGGTTTGATAGTGGCATAGTTGGGATGGACAGTAGCTAGTGCATTGGTTTGATAGTAGCATAGTTGGGATGGACAGTAGCTAGCGCATTGGTTTGATAGTAGCCTAGTTGGGATGGACAGTAGCTAGCGCATTGGTTTGATAGTAGCATAGTTGGGATGGACAGTAGCTAGCGCATTGGTTCGATAGTAGCATAGTTGGGATGGACAGTAGCTAGCGCATTGGTTTGATAGTAGCATAGTTGGGATGGACAGTAGCTAGCGCATTGGTTTGATAGTAGCATAGTTGGGATGGACAGTAGCTAGCGCATTGGTTTGACAGTAGCATAGTTGGGATGGACAGTAGCTAGCGCATTGGTTTGACAGTAGCATAGTTGGGATGGACAGTAGCTAGCGCATTGGTTTGATAGTGGCATAGTTGGGATAGACAGTAGCTAGCGCATTGGTTTGATAGAAGCATAGTTGGGATGGACAGTAGCTAGCGCATTGGTTTGATAGTAGCATAGTTGGGATGGACAGTAGCTGGCGCATTGGTTTGATAGTAGCATAGTTGGGATGGACAGTAGCTAGCGCATTGGTTTGATAGTAGCATAGTTGGGATGGACTGTAGCTAGCGCATTGGTTTGACAGTAGCATAGTTTGGATGGACAGTAGCTAGCGCATTGGTTTGATAGTAGCATAGTTGGGATGGACTGTAGCTAGCGCATTGGTTTGATAGTAGCATAGTTGGAATGGACAGTAGCTAGCGCATTGGTTTGATAGTAGCATAGTTGGGATGGACTGTAGCTAGCGCATTGGTTTGATAGTAGCATAGTTGCAATGGACAGTAGCTAGCGCATTGGTTTGACAGTAGCATAGTTGGGATGGACAGTAGCTAGCGCATTGGTTTGACAGTAGCATAGTCGGGATGGACAGTAGCTAGCGCATTGGTTTGATAGTGGCATAGTTGGGATAGACAGTAGCTAGCACATTGGTTTGATAGAAGCATAGTTGGGATGGACAGTAGCTAGCGCATTGGTTTGATAGTAGCATAGTTGGGATGGACAGTAGCTGGCGCATTGGTTTGATAGTAGCATAGTTGGGATGGACTGTAGCTAGCGCATTGGTTTGATAGTAGCATAGTTGGAATGGACAGTAGCTAGCGCATTGGTTTGATAGTAGCATAGTTGGGATGGACTGTAGCTAGCGCATTGGTTTGATAGTAGCATAGTTGGGAGGACAGTAGCTAGTGCATTGGTTTGACAGTAGCATAGTTGGGATGGACATTAGCTAGCGCATTGGTTTGACAGTAGCATAGTTGGGATGGACAGTAGCTAGCGCATTGGTTTGATAGTGGCATAGTTGGGATGGACAGTAGCTAGTGCATTGGTTTGATAGTAGCATAGTTGGGATGGACAGTAGCTGGCGCATTGGTTTGATAGTAGCATAGTTGGAATGGACAGTAGCTAGCGCATTGGTTTGATAGTAGCATAGTTGGGATGGACTGTAGCTAGCGCATTGGTTTGATAGTAGCATAGTTGCAATGGACAGTAGCTAGAGCATTGGTTTGACAGTAGCATAGTTGGGATGGACAGTAGCTAGCGCATTGGTAAGATAGTAGCATAGTTGGGATGGACAGTAGCTATTACATTGGTTTGATAGCATAGTTGGGATGGACCGTAGCAAGCGCATTGGTTTGATAGTAGCATAGTTGGGATGGACAGTAGCTAGCGCATTGGTTTGATAGTAGCATTGTTGGGTTCGACAGTAGCTAGCGCATTGGTTTGATAATAGCATAGTTGGGATGGACAGTAGCTAGCGCATTGGTTTGACAGTAGCATAGTTGGGATGGACAGTAGCTAGCGCATTGGTTTGATAGTAACATAGTTGGGATGGACAGTAGCTAGCGCATTGGTTCGATAGTAGCATAGTTGGGATGGACAGTAGCTAGCGCATTGGTTTGATAGTAGCATAGTTGGGATGGACAGTAGCTAGCGCATTGGTTCGATAGTAGCATAGTTGGGATGGACAGTAGCTAGCGCATTGGTTTGATAGAAGCATAGTTGGGATGGACAGTAGCTAGCGCATTGGTAAGATAGTAGCATAGTTGGGATGGACAGTAGCTATTACATTGGTTTGATAGCATAGTTGGGATGGACAGTAGCTAGTGCATTGGTTTGATAGAAGCATAGTTGGGATGGACAGTAGCTAGCGCATTGGTTTGATAGTAGCCTAGTTGGGATGGACAGTAGCTAGCGCATTGGTTTGATAGTAGCATAGTTGGGATGGACAGTAGCTAGCGCATTGGTTCGATAGTAGCATAGTTGGGATGGACAGTAGCTAGCGCATTGGTTTGATAGTAGCATAGTTGGGATGGACAGTAGCTAGCGCATTGGTTTGATAGTAGCATAGTTGGGATTGACAGTAGCTAGCGCATTGGTTTGACAGTAGCATAGTTGGGATGGACAGTAGCTAGCGCATTGGTTTGACAGTAGCATAGTTGGGATGGACAGTAGCTAGCGCATTGGTTTGATAGTGGCATAGTTGGGATAGACAGTAGCTAGCGCATTGGTTTGATAGAAGCATAGTTGGGATGGACAGTAGCTAGCGCATTGGTTTGATAGTAGCATAGTTGGGATGGACAGTAGCTGGCGCATTGGTTTGATAGTAGCATAGTTGGGATGGACAGTAGCTAGCGCATTGGTTTGATAGTAGCATAGTTGGGATGGACTGTAGCTAGCGCATTGGTTTGACAGTAGCATAGTTGGGATGGACAGTAGCTAGCGCATTGGTTTGATAGTAGCATAGTTGGGATGGACTGTAGCTAGCGCATTGGTTTGATAGTAGCATAGTTGGAATGGACAGTAGCTAGCGCATTGGTTTGATAGTAGCATAGTTGGGATGGACTGTAGCTAGCGCATTGGTTTGATAGTAGCATAGTTGCAATGGACAGTAGCTAGCGCATTGGTTTGACAGTAGCATAGTTGGGATGGACAGTAGCTAGCGCATTGGTTTGACAGTAGCATAGTCGGGATGGACAGTAGCTAGCGCATTGGTTTGATAGTGGCATAGTTGGGATAGACAGTAGCTAGCACATTGGTTTGATAGAAGCATAGTTGGGATGGACAGTAGCTAGCGCATTGGTTTGATAGTAGCATAGTTGGGATGGACAGTAGCTGGCGCATTGGTTTGATAGTAGCATAGTTGGGATGGACTGTAGCTAGCGCATTGGTTTGATAGTAGCATAGTTGGAATGGACAGTAGCTAGCGCATTGGTTTGATAGTAGCATAGTTGGGATGGACTGTAGCTAGCGCATTGGTTTGATAGTAGCATAGTTGGGAGGACAGTAGCTAGTGCATTGGTTTGACAGTAGCATAGTTGGGATGGACATTAGCTAGCGCATTGGTTTGACAGTAGCATAGTTGGGATGGACAGTAGCTAGCGCATTGGTTTGATAGTGGCATAGTTGGGATGGACAGTAGCTAGTGCATTGGTTTGATAGTAGCATAGTTGGGATGGACAGTAGCTGGCGCATTGGTTTGATAGTAGCATAGTTGGAATGGACAGTAGCTAGCGCATTGGTTTGATAGTAGCATAGTTGGGATGGACTGTAGCTAGCGCATTGGTTTGATAGTAGCATAGTTGCAATGGACAGTAGCTAGAGCATTGGTTTGACAGTAGCATAGTTGGGATGGACAGTAGCTAGCGCATTGGTAAGATAGTAGCATAGTTGGGATGGACAGTAGCTATTATATTGGTTTGATAGCATAGTTGGGATGGACCGTAGCAAGCGCATTGGTTTGATAGTAGCATAGTTGGGATGGACAGTAGCTAGCGCATTGGTTTGATAGTAGCATTGTTGGGTTCGACAGTAGCTAGCGCATTGGTTTGATAATAGCATAGTTGGGATGGACAGTAGCTAGCGCATTGGTTTGACAGTAGCATAGTTGGGATGGACAGTAGCTAGCGCATTGGTTTGATAGTAACATAGTTGGGATGGACAGTAGCTAGCGCATTGGTTCGATAGTAGCATAGTTGGGATGGACAGTAGCTAGCGCATTGGTTTGATAGTAGCATAGTTGGGATGGACAGTAGCTAGCGCATTGGTTCGATAGTAGCATAGTTGGGATGGACAGTAGCTAGCGCATTGGTTTGATAGAAGCATAGTTGGGATGGACAGTAGCTAGCGCATTGGTAAGATAGTAGCATAGTTGGGATGGACAGTAGCTATTACATTGGTTTGATAGCATAGTTGGGATGGACAGTAGCTAGCGCATTGGTTTGATAGTAGCATAGTTGGGATGGACAGTAGCTAGCGCATTGGTTTGATAGCAGCATAGTTGGGATGGACTGTAGCTAGCACATTGGTTTGATAGTAGCATAATTGGAATGGACAGTAGCTAGCGCATTGGTTTGACAGTAGCATAATTGGGATATACAGTAGCTAGCGCATTGGTTTGATAGTGGCATAGTTGGGATGGACAGTAGCTGGCGCATTGGTTTGATAGTGGCATAGTTGGGATGGACAGTAGCTAGCGCATTGGTTTGATGGATGGACAGTAGCTAGCACATTGGTTTGATAGTAGCATAGTTGGGATGGACAGTAGCTAGCACATTGGTTTGATAGTAGCATAGTTGGGATGGACAGTAGCTAGCGCATTGGTTTGATAGTAGCATAGTTGGGATGGACAGTAGCAAGCGCATTGGTTTGATAGTAGCATAGTTGGGATGGACAGTAGCTAGCGCATTGGTTTGATAGTAGCATAGTTGGGATGGACAGTAGCTAGCGCATTGGTTTGATAGTGGCATAGTTGGGATGGACAGTAGCTAGCGCATTGGTTTGATAGTGGCATAGTTGGGATGGACAGTAGCTAGTGCATTGGTTTGATAGTAGCATAGTTGGGATGGACAGTAGCTAGCGCATTGGTTTGATAGTAGCCTAGTTGGGATGGACAGTAGCTAGCGCATTGGTTTGATAGTAGCATAGTTGGGATGGACAGTAGCTAGCGCATTGGTTCAATAGTAGCATAGTTGGGATGGACAGTAGCTAGCGCATTGGTTTGATAGTAGCATAGTTGGGATGGACAGTAGCTAGCGCATTGGTTCGATAGTAGCATAGTTGGGATGGACAGTAGCTAGCGCATTGGTTTGATAGAAGCATAGTTGGGATGGACAGTAGCTAGCGCATTGGTAAGATAGTAGCATAGTTGGGATGGACAGTAGCTATTACATTGGTTTGATAGCATAGTTGGGATGGACAGTAGCTATTACATTGGTTTGATAGCATAGTTGGGATGGACAGTAGCTAGCGCATTGGTTTGATAGTAGCATAGTTGGGATGGACAGTAGCTAGCGCATTGGTTTGATAGCAGCATAGTTGGGATGGACTGTAGCTAGCGCATTGGTTTGACAGTAGCATAGTTGGGATGGACAGTAGCTAGCGCATTGGTTTGACAGTAGCATAGTTGGGATGGACAGTAGCTAGCGCATTGGTTTGATAGTGGCATCGTTGGGATAGACAGTAGCTAGCGCATTGGTTTGATAGTGGCATAGTTGGGATGGACAGTAGCTAGCGCATTGGTTTGATGGATGGACAGTAGCTAGCGCATTGGTTTGATAGTGGCCTAGTTGGGATGGACAGTAGCTAGCACATTGGTTTGATAGTAGCATAGTTGGGATGGACAGTAGCTAGAGCATTGGTTTGACAGTAGCATAGTTGGGATGGACAGTAGCTAGCGCATTGGTTTGACAGTGGCATAGTTGGGATAGACAGTAGCTAGCGCATTGGTTTGATAGTGGCATAGTTGGGATAGACAGTAGCTAGCGCATTGGTTTGATAGTGGCATAGTTGGGATGGACAGTAGCTAGCACATTGGTTTGATAGCAGCATAGTTTGGATGGACAGTAGCTAGCACATTGGTTTGATGGATGGACAGTAGCTAGCGCATTGGTTTGATAGTAGCATAGTTGGGATGGACAGTAGCTAGCGCATTGGTTTGATAGTAGCATAGTTGGGATGGACAGTAGCTAGCGCATTGGTTTGATAGTGGCATAGTTGGGATAGACAGTAGCTAGCACATTGGTTTGATAGAAGCATAGTTGGGATGGACAGTAGCTAGCGCATTGGTTTGATAGTAGCATAGTTGGGATGGACTGTAGCTAGCGCATTGGTTTGATAGTAGCATAGTTGGAATGGACAGTAGCTAGCGCATTGGTTTGATAGTAGCATAGTTGGGATGGACTGTAGCTAGCGCATTGGTTTGATAGTAGCATAGTTGCAATGGACAGTAGCTAGCGCATTGGTTTGACAGTAGCATAGTTGGGATGGACAGTAGCTAGCGCATTGGTTTGACAGTAGCATAGTTGGGATGGACAGTAGCTAGCGCATTGGTTTGATAGTGGCATAGTTGGGATAGACAGTAGCTAGCACATTGGTTTGATAGAAGCATAGTTGGGATGGACAGTAGCTAGCGCATTGGTTTGATAGAAGCATAGTTGGGATGGACAGTAGCTGGCGCATTGGTTTGATAGTAGCATAGTTGGGATGGA
This sequence comes from Borostomias antarcticus, assembly GCF_949987555.1. Classification (NCBI taxonomy): domain Eukaryota; kingdom Metazoa; phylum Chordata; class Actinopteri; order Stomiiformes; family Stomiidae; genus Borostomias; species Borostomias antarcticus. The sequence goes on from NC_140234.1 coordinate 12,830,678, forward strand.
CAGTAGCTAGCGCATTGGTTTGATAGTAGCATAGTTGGGATGGACAGTAGCTAGCGCATTGGTTTGATAGTGGCATAGTTGGGATAGACAGTAGCTAGCACATTGGTTTGATAGAAGCATAGTTGGGATGGACAGTAGCTAGCGCATTGGTTTGATAGTAGCATAGTTGGGATGGACTGTAGCTAGCGCATTGGTTTGATAGTAGCATAGTTGGAATGGACAGTAGCTAGCGCATTGGTTTGATAGTAGCATAGTTGGGATGGACTGTAGCTAGCGCATTGGTTTGATAGTAGCATAGTTGCAATGGACAGTAGCTAGCGCATTGGTTTGACAGTAGCATAGTTGGGATGGACAGTAGCTAGCGCATTGGTTTGACAGTAGCATAGTTGGGATGGACAGTAGCTAGCGCATTGGTTTGATAGTGGCATAGTTGGGATAGACAGTAGCTAGCACATTGGTTTGATAGAAGCATAGTTGGGATGGACAGTAGCTAGCGCATTGGTTTGATAGAAGCATAGTTGGGATGGACAGTAGCTGGCGCATTGGTTTGATAGTAGCATAGTTGGGATGGACAGTAGCTAGCGCATTGGTTTGATAGTAGCATAGTTGGGATGGACTGTAGCTAGCGCATTGGTTTGATAGTAGCATAGTTGGTATGGACAGTATCTAGCGCATTGGTTTGACAGTGGCATAGTTGGGAAAGACAGTAGCTAGCGCATTGGTTTGATAGTGGCATAGTTGGGATGGACAGTAGCTACCACATTGGTTTGATAGCAGCATAGTTGGGATGGACAGTAGCTAGCACATTGGTTTGATAGTAGCATAGTTGGGATGGACAGTAGCTAGCGCATTGGTTTGATAGTAGCATAGTTGGGATGGACAGTAGCTAGCACATTGGTTTGATAGTAGCATAGTTGGGATTGACAGTAGCTAGCACATTGGTTTGATAGTAGCATAGTTGGGATGGACAGTAGCTAGCACATTGGTTTGATAGCAGCATAGTTGGGATGGACAGTAGCTAGCACATTGGTTTGATAGTAGCATAGTTGGGATTGACAGTAGCTAGCACATTGGTTTGATAGTAGCATAGTTGGGATGGACAGTAGCTATTACATTGGTTTGATAGCATAGTTGGAATGGACAGTAGCTAGCACATTGGTTTGATAGCATCATAGTTGGGATGGACAGTAGCTAGCACATTGGTTTGATAGTAGCATAGTTGGGATGGACAGTAGCTAGCGCATTGGTTTGATAGTAGCATAGTTGGGATGGACAGTAGCTAGCGCATTGGTTTGACAGTAGCATAGTTGGGATGGACAGTATCTAGCGCATTGGTTTGACAGTGGCATAGTTGGGAAAGACAGTAGCTAGCGCATTGGTTTGATAGTGGCATAGTTGGGATGGACAGTAGCTACCACATTGGTTTGATAGCAGCATAGTTGGGATGGACAGTAGCTAGCACATTGGTTTGATAGTAGCATAGTTGGGATGGACAGTAGCTAGCGCATTGGTTTGATAGTAGCATAGTTGGGATGGACAGTAGCTAGCACATTGGTTTGATAGTAGCATAGTTGGGATTGACAGTAGCTAGCACATTGGTTTGATAGTAGCATAGTTGGGATGGACAGTAGCTAGCACATTGGTTTGATAGCAGCATAGTTGGGATGGACAGTAGCTAGCACATTGGTTTGATAGTAGCATAGTTGGGATTGACAGTAGCTAGCACATTGGTTTGATAGTAGCATAGTTGGGATGGACAGTAGCTATTACATTGGTTTGATAGCATAGTTGGAGTGGACAGTAGCTAGCACATTGGTTTGATAGCATCATAGTTGGGATGGACAGTAGCTAGCACATTGGTTTGATAGTAGCATAGTTGGGATGGACAGTAGCTAGCGCATTGGTTTGATAGTAGCATAGTTGGGATGGACAGTAGCTAGCGCATTGGTTTGACAGTAGCATAGTTGGGATGGACAGTAGCTAGCGCATTGGTTTGATAGTGGCATCGTTGGGATAGACAGTAGCTAGCGCATTGGTTTGATAGTGGCATAGTTGGGATGGACAGTAGCTAGCGCATTGGTTTGATGGATGGACAGTAGCTAGCGCATTGGTTTGATAGTAGCCTAGTTGGGATGGACAGTAGCTAGCACATTGGTTTGATAGTAGCATAGTTGGGATGGACAGTAGCTAGAGCATTGGTTTGACAGTGGCATAGTTGGGATAGACAGTAGCTAGCGCATTGGTTTGATAGTGGCATAGTTGGGATAGACAGTAGCTAGCGCATTGGTTTGATAGTGGCATAGTTGGGATGGACAGTAGCTAGCACATTGGTTTGATAGCAGCATAGTTGGGATGGACAGTAGCTAGCACATTGGTTTGATGGATGGACAGTAGCTAGCGCATTGGTTTGATAGTAGCATAGTTGGGATGGACAGTAGCTAGCGCATTGGTTTGATAGTAGCATAGTTGGGATGGACAGTAGCTAGCGCATTGGTTTGATAGTAGCATAGTTGGGATGGACAGTAGCTAGCGCATTGGTTTGATAGTAGCATAGTTGGGATGGACAGTAGCTAGCGCATTGGTTTGATAGTAGCATAGTTGGGATGGACAGTAGCTAGCGCATTGGTTTGATAGTAGCATAGTTGGGATGGACAGTAGCTAGCGCATTGGTTTGATAGTAGCATAGTTGGGATGGACAGTAGCTAGCGCATTGGTTTGACAGTAGCATAGTTGGGATGGACAGTAGCTAGCGCATTGGTTTGATAGTGGCATCGTTGGGATAGACAGTAGCTAGCGCATTGGTTTGATAGTGGCATAGTTGGGATGGACAGTAGCTAGCGCATTGGTTTGATGGATGGACAGTAGCTAGCGCATTGGTTTGATAGTGGCCTAGTTGGGATGGACAGTAGCTAGCACATTGGTTTGATAGTAGCATAGTTGGGATGGACAGTAGCTAGAGCATTGGTTTGACAGTAGCATAGTTGGGATGGACAGTAGCTAGCGCATTGGTTTGACAGTGGCATAGTTGGGATAGACAGTAGCTAGCGCATTGGTTTGATAGTGGCATAGTTGGGATAGACAGTAGCTAGCGCATTGGTTTGATAGTGGCATAGTTGGGATGGACAGTAGCTAGCACATTGGTTTGATAGCAGCATAGTTGGGATGGACAGTAGCTAGCACATTGGTTTGATGGATGGACAGTAGCTAGCGCATTGGTTTGATAGTAGCATAGTTGGGATGGACAGTAGCTAGCGCATTGGTTTGATAGTAGCATAGTTGGGATGGACAGTAGCTAGCGCATTGGTTTGATAGTGGCATAGTTGGGATAGACAGTAGCTAGCACATTGGTTTGATAGAAGCATAGTTGGGATGGACAGTAGCTAGCGCATTGGTTTGATAGTAGCATAGTTGGGATGGACAGTAGCTGGCGCATTGGTTTGATAGTAGCATAGTTGGGATGGACAGTAGCTAGCGCATTGGTTTGATAGTAGCATAGTTGGGATGGACTGTAGCTAGCGCATTGGTTTGACAGTAGCATAGTTGGGATGGACAGTAGCTAGCGCATTGGTTTGATAGTAGCATAGTTGGGATGGACTGTAGCTAGCGCATTGGTTTGATAGTAGCATAGTTGGAATGGACAGTAGCTAGCGCATTGGTTTGATAGTAGCATAGTTGGGATGGACTGTAGCTAGCGCATTGGTTTGATAGTAGCATAGTTGCAATGGACAGTAGCTAGCGCATTGGTTTGACAGTAGCATAGTTGGGATGGACAGTAGCTAGCGCATTGGTTTGACAGTAGCATAGTTGGGATGGACAGTAGCTAGCGCATTGGTTTGATAGTGGCATAGTTGGGATAGACAGTAGCTAGCACATTGGTTTGATAGAAGCATAGTTGGGATGGACAGTAGCTAGCGCATTGGTTTGATAGTAGCATAGTTGGGATGGACAGTAGCTGGCGCATTGGTTTGATAGTAGCATAGTTGGGATGGACAGTAGCTAGCGCATTGGTTTGATAGTAGCATAGTTGGGATGGACTGTAGCTAGCGCATTGGTTTGATAGTAGCATAGTTGGGATTGACAGTAGCTAGCACATTGGTTTGATAGTAGCATAGTTGGGATGGACAGTAGCTAGCACATTGGTTTGATAGCAGCATAGTTGGGATGGACAGTAGCTAGCACATTGGTTTGATAGTAGCATAGTTGGGATTGACAGTAGCTAGCACATTGGTTTGATAGTAGCATAGTTGGGATGGACAGTAGCTATTACATTGGTTTGATAGCATAGTTGGAATGGACAGTAGCTAGCACATTGGTTTGATAGCATCATAGTTGGGATGGACAGTAGCTAGCACATTGGTTTGATAGTAGCATAGTTGGGATGGACAGTAGCTAGCGCATTGGTTTGATAGTAGCATAGTTGGGATGGACAGTAGCTAGCGCATTGGTTTGACAGTAGCATAGTTGGGATGGACAGTAGCTAGCGCATTGGTTTGATAGTGGCATCGTTGGGATAGACAGTAGCTAGCGCATTGGTTTGATAGTGGCATAGTTGGGATGGACAGTAGCTAGCGCATTGGTTTGATGGATGGACAGTAGCTAGCGCATTGGTTTGATAGTAGCATAGTTGGGATGGACAGTAGCTGGCGCATTGGTTTGATAGTAGCATAGTTGGGATGGACAGTAGCTAGCGCATTGGTTTGATAGTAGCATAGTTGGGATGGACAGTAGCTAGCGCATTGGTTTGATAGTGGCATAGTTGGGATGGACAGTAGGTAGCGCATTGGTTTGATAGTGGCATAGTTGGGATGGACAGTAGCTAGCGCATTGGTTTGACAGTAGCATAGTTGGGATGGACAGTAGCTAGCGCATTGGTTTGATAGTAGCATAGTTGGGATGGACTGTAGCTAGCGCATTGGTTTGATAGTAGCATAGTTGGAATGGACAGTAGCTAGCGCATTGTTTCGATAGTAGCATAGTTGGGATGGACTGTAGCTAGCGCATTGGTTTGATAGTAGCATAGTTGGGAGGACAGTAGCTAGTGCATTGGTTTGACAGTAGCATAGTTGGGATGGACATTAGCTAGCGCATTGGTTTGACAGTAGCATAGTTGGGATGGACAGTAGCTAGCGCATTGGTTTGATAGTGGCATAGTTGGGATGGACAGTAGCTAGTGCATTGGTTTGATAGTAGCATAGTTGGGATGGACAGTAGCTGGCGCATTGGTTTGATAGTAGCATAGTTGGGATGGACAGTAGCTAGCGCATTGGTTTGATAGTAGCATAGTTGGGATGGACTGTAGCTAGCGCATTGGTTTGACAGTAGCATAGTTGGGATGGACAGTAGCTAGCGCATTGGTTTGATAGTAGCATAGTTGGGATGGACAGTAGCTAGCGCATTGGTTTGACAGTAGCATAGTTGGGATGGACAGTAGCTAGCGCATTGGTTTGACAGTAGCATAGTTGGGATGGACAGTAGCTAGCGCATTGGTTTGACAGTGGCATAGTTGGGATAGACAGTAGCTAGCGCATTGGTTTGATAGTGGCATAGTTGGGATGGACAGTAGCTAGCGCATTGGTTTGACAGTAGCATAGTTGGGATGGACAGTAGCTAGCGCATTGGTTTGATAGTGGCATAGTTGGGATGGACAGTAGCTAGCGCATTGGTTTGATAGTAGCATAGTTGGGATGGACAGTAGCTAGCGCATTGGTTTGATAGTAGCATAGTTGGGATGGACAGTAGCTAGCGCATTGGTTTGATAGTAGCATAGTTGGGATGGACAGTAGCTAGCACATTGGTTTGATAGTAGCATAGTTGGGATGGACAGTAGCTAGCGCTTTGGTTTGACAGTAGCATAGTTGGGATGGACAGTAGCTAGCGCATTGGTTTGATAGTAGCATAGTTGGGATGGACAGTAGCTAGCACATTGGTTTGATGGATGGACAGTAGCTAGCACATTGGTTTGATGGATGGACAGTAGCTAGCACATTGGTTTGATAGTAGCATAGTTGGGATGGACAGTAGCTAGCGCATTGGTTTGATAGTAGCATAGTTGGGATGGACAGTAGCTAGCGCATTGGTTTGATAGTGGCATAGTTGGGATGGACAGTAGCTAGCGCATTGGTTTGATAGTGCATAGTTGGGATGGACAGTAGCTAGCGCATTGGTTTGATAGTAGCATAGTTGGGATGGACAGTAGCTAGCGCATTGGTTTGATAGTAGCATAGTTGGGATGGACAGTAGCTAGCGCATTGGTTTGATAGTAGCATAGTTGGGATGGACAGTAGCTAGCGCATTGGTTTGATAGTAGCATAGTTGGGATGGACAGTAGCTAGCGCATTGGTTTGATAGTAGCATAGTTGGGATGGACAGTAGCTAGCGCATTGGTTTGACAGTAGCATAGTTGGGATGGACAGTAGCTAGCGCATTGGTTTGATAGTAGCATAGTGGGGATGGACTGTAGCTAGCGCATTGGTTTGATAGTAGCATAGTTGGAATGGACAGTAGCTAGCGCATTGGTTTGATAGTAGCATAGTTGGGATGGACTGTAGCTAGCGCATTGGTTTGATAGTAGCATAGTTGCAATGGACAGTAGCTAGAGCATTGGTTTGACAGTAGCATAGTTGGGATGGACAGTAGCTAGCGCATTGGTAAGATAGTAGCATAGTTGGGATGGACAGTAGCTATTACATTGGTTTGATAGCATAGTTGGGATGGACAGTAGCTAGCGCATTGGTTTGATAGTAGCATAGTTGGGATGGACAGTAGCTAGCGCATTGGTTTGATAGCAGCATAGATGGGATGGACTGTAGCTAGCACATTGGTTTGATAGTAGCATAATTGGAATGGACAGTAGCTAGCGCATTGGTTTGACAGTAGCATAATTGGGATATAAAGTAGCTAGCGCATTGGTTTGATAGTGGCATAGTTGGGATGGACAGTAGCTGGCGCATTGGTTTGATAGTGGCATAGTTGGGATGGACAGTAGCTAGCGCATTGGTTTGATGGATGGACAGTAGCTAGCGCATTGGTTTGATAGTAGCCTAGTTGGGATGGACAGTAGCTAGCACATTGGTTTGATAGTAGCATAGTTGGGATGGACAGTAGCTAGCACATTGGTTTGATAGTAGCATAGTTGGGATGGACAGTAGCTAGCGCATTGGTTTGATAGTAGCATAGTTGGGATGGACAGTAGCTAGCGCATTGGTTTGATAGCAGCATAGATGGGATGGACTGTAGCTAGCACATTGGTTTGATAGTAGCATAATTGGAATGGACAGTAGCTAGCGCATTGGTTTGACAGTAGCATAATTGGGATATAAAGTAGCTAGCGCATTGGTTTGATAGTGGCATAGTTGGGATGGACAGTAGCTGGCGCATTGGTTTGATAGTGGCATAGTTGGGATGGACAGTAGCTAGCGCATTGGTTTGATGGATGGACATTAGCTAGCGCATTGGTTTGACAGTAGCATAGTTGGGATGGACAGTAGCTAGCGCATTGGTTTGATAGTGGCATAGTTGGGATGGACAGTAGCTAGTGCATTGGTTTGATAGTAGCATAGTTGGGATGGACAGTAGCTAGCGCATTGGTTTGATAGTAGCCTAGTTGGGATGGACAGTAGCTAGCGCATTGGTTTGATAGTAGCATAGTTGGGATGGACAGTAGCTAGCGCATTGGTTCGATAGTAGCATAGTTGGGATGGACAGTAGCTAGCGCATTGGTTTGATAGTAGCATAGTTGGGATGGACAGTAGCTAGCGCATTGGTTTGATAGTAGCATAGTTGGGATGGACAGTAGCTAGCGCATTGGTTTGACAGTAGCATAGTTGGGATGGACAGTAGCTAGCGCATTGGTTTGACAGTAGCATAGTTGGGATGGACAGTAGCTAGCGCATTGGTTTGATAGTGGCATAGTTGGGATAGACAGTAGCTAGCGCATTGGTTTGATAGAAGCATAGTTGGGATGGACAGTAGCTAGCGCATTGGTTTGATAGTAGCATAGTTGGGATGGACAGTAGCTGGCGCATTGGTTTGATAGTAGCATAGTTGGGATGGACAGTAGCTAGCGCATTGGTTTGATAGTAGCATAGTTGGGATGGACTGTAGCTAGCGCATTGGTTTGACAGTAGCATAGTTTGGATGGACAGTAGCTAGCGCATTGGTTTGATAGTAGCATAGTTGGGATGGACTGTAGCTAGCGCATTGGTTTGATAGTAGCATAGTTGGAATGGACAGTAGCTAGCGCATTGGTTTGATAGTAGCATAGTTGGGATGGACTGTAGCTAGCGCATTGGTTTGATAGTAGCATAGTTGCAATGGACAGTAGCTAGCGCATTGGTTTGACAGTAGCATAGTTGGGATGGACAGTAGCTAGCGCATTGGTTTGACAGTAGCATAGTCGGGATGGACAGTAGCTAGCGCATTGGTTTGATAGTGGCATAGTTGGGATAGACAGTAGCTAGCACATTGGTTTGATAGAAGCATAGTTGGGATGGACAGTAGCTAGCGCATTGGTTTGATAGTAGCATAGTTGGGATGGACAGTAGCTGGCGCATTGGTTTGATAGTAGCATAGTTGGGATGGACTGTAGCTAGCGCATTGGTTTGATAGTAGCATAGTTGGAATGGACAGTAGCTAGCGCATTGGTTTGATAGTAGCATAGTTGGGATGGACTGTAGCTAGCGCATTGGTTTGATAGTAGCATAGTTGGGAGGACAGTAGCTAGTGCATTGGTTTGACAGTAGCATAGTTGGGATGGACATTAGCTAGCGCATTGGTTTGACAGTAGCATAGTTGGGATGGACAGTAGCTAGCGCATTGGTTTGATAGTGGCATAGTTGGGATGGACAGTAGCTAGTGCATTGGTTTGATAGTAGCATAGTTGGGATGGACAGTAGCTGGCGCATTGGTTTGATAGTAGCATAGTTGGAATGGACAGTAGCTAGCGCATTGGTTTGATAGTAGCATAGTTGGGATGGACTGTAGCTAGCGCATTGGTTTGATAGTAGCATAGTTGCAATGGACAGTAGCTAGAGCATTGGTTTGACAGTAGCATAGTTGGGATGGACAGTAGCTAGCGCATTGGTAAGATAGTAGCATAGTTGGGATGGACAGTAGCTATTACATTGGTTTGATAGCATAGTTGGGATGGACCGTAGCAAGCGCATTGGTTTGATAGTAGCATAGTTGGGATGGACAGTAGCTAGCGCATTGGTTTGATAGTAGCATTGTTGGGTTCGACAGTAGCTAGCGCATTGGTTTGATAATAGCATAGTTGGGATGGACAGTAGCTAGCGCATTGGTTTGACAGTAGCATAGTTGGGATGGACAGTAGCTAGCGCATTGGTTTGATAGTAACATAGTTGGGATGGACAGTAGCTAGCGCATTGGTTCGATAGTAGCATAGTTGGGATGGACAGTAGCTAGCGCATTGGTTTGATAGTAGCATAGTTGGGATGGACAGTAGCTAGCGCATTGGTTCGATAGTAGCATAGTTGGGATGGACAGTAGCTAGCGCATTGGTTTGATAGAAGCATAGTTGGGATGGACAGTAGCTAGCGCATTGGTAAGATAGTAGCATAGTTGGGATGGACAGTAGCTATTACATTGGTTTGATAGCATAGTTGGGATGGACAGTAGCTAGTGCATTGGTTTGATAGAAGCATAGTTGGGATGGACAGTAGCTAGCGCATTGGTTTGATAGTAGCCTAGTTGGGATGGACAGTAGCTAGCGCATTGGTTTGATAGTAGCATAGTTGGGATGGACAGTAGCTAGCGCATTGGTTCGATAGTAGCATAGTTGGGATGGACAGTAGCTAGCGCATTGGTTTGATAGTAGCATAGTTGGGATGGACAGTAGCTAGCGCATTGGTTTGATAGTAGCATAGTTGGGATGGACAGTAGCTAGCGCATTGGTTTGACAGTAGCATAGTTGGGATGGACAGTAGCTAGCGCATTGGTTTGACAGTAGCATAGTTGGGATGGACAGTAGCTAGCGCATTGGTTTGATAGTGGCATAGTTGGGATAGACAGTAGCTAGCGCATTGGTTTGATAGAAGCATAGTTGGGATGGACAGTAGCTAGCGCATTGGTTTGATAGTAGCATAGTTGGGATGGACAGTAGCTGGCGCATTGGTTTGATAGTAGCATAGTTGGGATGGACAGTAGCTAGCGCATTGGTTTGATAGTAGCATAGTTGGGATGGACTGTAGCTAGCGCATTGGTTTGACAGTAGCATAGTTGGGATGGACAGTAGCTAGCGCATTGGTTTGATAGTAGCATAGTTGGGATGGACTGTAGCTAGCGCATTGGTTTGATAGTAGCATAGTTGGAATGGACAGTAGCTAGCGCATTGGTTTGATAGTAGCATAGTTGGGATGGACTGTAGCTAGCGCATTGGTTTGATAGTAGCATAGTTGCAATGGACAGTAGCTAGCGCATTGGTTTGACAGTAGCATAGTTGGGATGGACAGTAGCTAGCGCATTGGTTTGACAGTAGCATAGTCGGGATGGACAGTAGCTAGCGCATTGGTTTGATAGTGGCATAGTTGGGATAGACAGTAGCTAGCACATTGGTTTGATAGAAGCATAGTTGGGATGGACAGTAGCTAGCGCATTGGTTTGATAGTAGCATAGTTGGGATGGACAGTAGCTGGCGCATTGGTTTGATAGTAGCATAGTTGGGATGGACTGTAGCTAGCGCATTGGTTTGATAGTAGCATAGTTGGAATGGACAGTAGCTAGCGCATTGGTTTGATAGTAGCATAGTTGGGATGGACTGTAGCTAGCGCATTGGTTTGATAGTAGCATAGTTGGGAGGACAGTAGCTAGTGCATTGGTTTGACAGTAGCATAGTTGGGATGGACATTAGCTAGCGCATTGGTTTGACAGTAGCATAGTTGGGATGGACAGTAGCTAGCGCATTGGTTTGATAGTGGCATAGTTGGGATGGACAGTAGCTAGTGCATTGGTTTGATAGTAGCATAGTTGGGATGGACAGTAGCTGGCGCATTGGTTTGATAGTAGCATAGTTGGAATGGACAGTAGCTAGCGCATTGGTTTGATAGTAGCATAGTTGGGATGGACTGTAGCTAGCGCATTGGTTTGATAGTAGCATAGTTGCAATGGACAGTAGCTAGAGCATTGGTTTGACAGTAGCATAGTTGGGATGGACAGTAGCTAGCGCATTGGTAAGATAGTAGCATAGTTGGGATGGACAGTAGCTATTACATTGGTTTGATAGCATAGTTGGGATGGACCGTAGCAAGCGCATTGGTTTGATAGTAGCATAGTTGGGATGGACAGTAGCTAGCGCATTGGTTTGATAGTAGCATTGTTGGGTTCGACAGTAGCTAGCGCATTGGTTTGATAATAGCATAGTTGGGATGGACAGTAGCTAGCGCATTGGTTTGACAGTAGCATAGTTGGGATGGACAGTAGCTAGCGCATTGGTTTGATAGTAACATAGTTGGGATGGACAGTAGCTAGCGCATTGGTTCGATAGTAGCATAGTTGGGATGGACAGTAGCTAGCGCATTGGTTTGATAGTAGCATAGTTGGGATGGACAGTAGCTAGCGCATTGGTTCGATAGTAGCATAGTTGGGATGGACAGTAGCTAGCGCATTGGTTTGATAGAAGCATAGTTGGGATGGACAGTAGCTAGCGCATTGGTAAGATAGTAGCATAGTTGGGATGGACAGTAGCTATTACATTGGTTTGATAGCATAGTTGGGATGGACAGTAGCTAGCGCATTGGTTTGATAGTAGCATAGTTGGGATGGACAGTAGCTAGCGCATTGGTTTGATAGCAGCATAGTTGGGATGGACTGTAGCTAGCACATTGGTTTGATAGTAGCATAATTGGAATGGACAGTAGCTAGCGCATTGGTTTGACAGTAGCATAATTGGGATATACAGTAGCTAGCGCATTGGTTTGATAGTGGCATAGTTGGGATGGACAGTAGCTGGCGCATTGGTTTGATAGTGGCATAGTTGGGATGGACAGTAGCTAGCGCATTGGTTTGATGGATGGACAGTAGCTAGCACATTGGTTTGATAGTAGCATAGTTGGGATGGACAGTAGCTAGCACATTGGTTTGATAGTAGCATAGTTGGGATGGACAGTAGCTAGCGCATTGGTTTGATAGTAGCATAGTTGGGATGGACAGTAGCAAGCGCATTGGTTTGATAGTAGCATAGTTGGGATGGACAGTAGCTAGCGCATTGGTTTGATAGTAGCATAGTTGGGATGGACAGTAGCTAGCGCATTGGTTTGATAGTGGCATAGTTGGGATGGACAGTAGCTAGCGCATTGGTTTGATAGTGGCATAGTTGGGATGGACAGTAGCTAGTGCATTGGTTTGATAGTAGCATAGTTGGGATGGACAGTAGCTAGCGCATTGGTTTGATAGTAGCCTAGTTGGGATGGACAGTAGCTAGCGCATTGGTTTGATAGTAGCATAGTTGGGATGGACAGTAGCTAGCGCATTGGTTCAATAGTAGCATAGTTGGGATGGACAGTAGCTAGCGCATTGGTTTGATAGTAGCATAGTTGGGATGGACAGTAGCTAGCGCATTGGTTCGATAGTAGCATAGTTGGGATGGACAGTAGCTAGCGCATTGGTTTGATAGAAGCATAGTTGGGATGGACAGTAGCTAGCGCATTGGTAAGATAGTAGCATAGTTGGGATGGACAGTAGCTATTACATTGGTTTGATAGCATAGTTGGGATGGACAGTAGCTATTACATTGGTTTGATAGCATAGTTGGGATGGACAGTAGCTAGCGCATTGGTTTGATAGTAGCATAGTTGGGATGGACAGTAGCTAGCGCATTGGTTTGATAGCAGCATAGTTGGGATGGACTGTAGCTAGCACATTGGTTTGATAGTAGCATAATTGGAATGGACAGTAGCTAGCGCATTGGTTTGACAGTAGCATAATTGGGATATACAGTAGCTAGCGCATTGGTTTGATAGTGGCATAGTTGGGATGGACAGTAGCTGGCGCATTGGTTTGATAGTGGCATAGTTGGGATGGACAGTAGCTAGCGCATTGGTTTGATGGATGGACAGTAGCTAGCACATTGGTTTGATAGTAGCATAGTTGGGATGGACAGTAGCTAGCACATTGGTTTGATAGTAGCATAGTTGGGATGGACAGTAGCTAGCGCATTGGTTTGATAGTAGCATAGTTGGGATGGACAGTAGCTAGCGCATTGGTTTGATAGTAGCATAGTTGGGATGGACAGTAGCTAGCGCATTGGTTTGATAGTAGCATAGTTGGGATGGACAGTAGCTAGCGCATTGGTTTGATAGTGGCATAGTTGGGATGGACAGTAGCTAGCGCATTGGTTTGATAGTGGCATAGTTGGGATGGACAGTAGCTAGTGCATTGGTTTGATAGTAGCATAGTTGGGATGGACAGTAGCTAGCGCATTGGTTTGATAGTAGCCTAGTTGGGATGGACAGTAGCTAGCGCATTGGTTTGATAGTAGCATAGTTGGGATGGACAGTAGCTAGCGCATTGGTTCAATAGTAGCATAGTTGGGATGGACAGTAGCTAGCGCATTGGTTTGATAGTAGCATAGTTGGGATGGACAGTAGCTAGCGCATTGGTTTGATAGTAGCATAGTTGGGATTGACAGTAGCTAGCACATTGGTTTGATAGTAGCATAGTTGGGATGGACAGTAGCAAACACATTGGTTTGATAGTAGCATAGTTGGGATGGACAGTAGCTAGCACATTGGTTTGATAGTAGCATAGTTGGGATTGACAGTAACTAGCACATTGGTTTGATAGTAGCATAGTTGGGATGGACAGTAGCTAGCACATTGGTTTGATAGCATCATAGTTGGGATGGACAGTAGCTAGCGCATTGGTTTGATAGTAGCATAGTTGGGATGGACAGTAGCTAGCGCATTGGTTTGATAGTAGCATAGTTGGGATGGACAGTAGCTAGCGCATTGGTTTGACAGTAGCATAGTTGGGATGGACAGTAGCTAGCGCATTGGTTTGATAGTGGCATCGTTGGGATAGACAGTAGCTAGCGCATTGGTTTGATAGTGGCATAGTTGGGATGGACAGTAGCTAGCGCATTGGTTTGATGGATGGACAGTAGCTAGCGCATTGGTTTGATAGTGGCCTAGTTGGGATGGACAGTAGCTAGCACATTGGTTTGATAGTAGCATAGTTGGGATGGACAGTAGCTAGAGCATTGGTTTGACAGTAGCATAGTTGGGATGGACAGTAGCTAGCGCATTGGTTTGATAGCAGCATAGTTGGGATGGACTGTAGCTAGCACATTGGTTTGATAGTAGCATAATTGGAATGGACAGTAGCTAGCGCATTGGTTTGACAGTAGCATAATTGGGATATACAGTAGCTAGCGCATTGGTTTGATAGTGGCATAGTTGGGATGGACAGTAGCTGGCGCATTGGTTTGATAGTGGCATAGTTGGGATGGACAGTAGCTAGCGCATTGGTTTGATGGATGGACAGTAGCTAGCACATTGGTTTGATAGTAGCATAGTTGGGATGGACAGTAGCTAGCACATTGGTTTGATAGTAGCATAGTTGGGATGGACAGTAGCTAGCGCATTGGTTTGATAGTAGCATAGTTGGGATGGACAGTAGCTAGCGCATTGGTTTGATAGTAGCATAGTTGGGATGGACAGTAGCTAGCGCATTGGTTTGATAGTAGCATAGTTGGGATGGACAGTAGCTAGCGCATTGGTTTGATAGTGGCATAGTTGGGATGGACAGTAGCTAGCGCATTGGTTTGATAGTGGCATAGTTGGGATGGACAGTAGCTAGTGCATTGGTTTGATAGTAGCATAGTTGGGATGGACAGTAGCTAGCGCATTGGTTTGATAGTAGCCTAGTTGGGATGGACAGTAGCTAGCGCATTGGTTTGATAGTAGCATAGTTGGGATGGACAGTAGCTAGCGCATTGGTTCAATAGTAGCATAGTTGGGATGGACAGTAGCTAGCGCATTGGTTTGATAGTAGCATAGTTGGGATGGACAGTAGCTAGCGCATTGGTTTGATAGTAGCATAGTTGGGATTGACAGTAGCTAGCACATTGGTTTGATAGTAGCATAGTTGGGATGGACAGTAGCAAACACATTGGTTTGATAGTAGCATAGTTGGGATGGACAGTAGCTAGCACATTGGTTTGATAGTAGCATAGTTGGGATTGACAGTAACTAGCACATTGGTTTGATAGTAGCATAGTTGGGATGGACAGTAGCTAGCACATTGGTTTGATAGCATCATAGTTGGGATGGACAGTAGCTAGCGCATTGGTTTGATAGTAGCATAGTTGGGATGGACAGTAGCTAGCGCATTGGTTTGATAGTAGCATAGTTGGGATGGACAGTAGCTAGCGCATTGGTTTGACAGTAGCATAGTTGGGATGGACAGTAGCTAGCGCATTGGTTTGATAGTGGCATCGTTGGGATAGACAGTAGCTAGCGCATTGGTTTGATAGTGGCATAGTTGGGATGGACAGTAGCTAGCGCATTGGTTTGATGGATGGACAGTAGCTAGCGCATTGGTTTGATAGTGGCCTAGTTGGGATGGACAGTAGCTAGCACATTGGTTTGATAGTAGCATAGTTGGGATGGACAGTAGCTAGAGCATTGGTTTGACAGTAGCATAGTTGGGATGGACAGTAGCTAGCGCATTGGTTTGACAGTGGCATAGTTGGGATAGACAGTAGCTAGCGCATTGGTTTGATAGTGGCATAGTTGGGATAGACAGTAGCTAGCGCATTGGTTTGATAGTGGCATAGTTGGGATGGACAGTAGCTAGCACATTGGTTTGATAGCAGCATAGTTTGGATGGACAGTAGCTAGCACATTGGTTTGATGGATGGACAGTAGCTAGCGCATTGGTTTGATAGTAGCATAGTTGGGATGGACAGTAGCTAGCGCATTGGTTTGATAGTAGCATAGTTGGGATGGACAGTAGCTAGCGCATTGGTTTGATAGTGGCATAGTTGGGATAGACAGTAGCTAGCACATTGGTTTGATAGAAGCATAGTTGGGATGGACAGTAGCTAGCGCATTGGTTTGATAGTAGCATAGTTGGGATGGACAGTAGCTGGCGCATTGGTTTGATAGTAGCATAGTTGGGATGGACAGTAGCTAGCGCATTGGTTTGATAGTAGCATAGTTGGGATGGACTGTAGCTAGCGCATTGGTTTGACAGTAGCATAGTTGGGATGGACAGTAGCTAGCGCATTGGTTTGATAGTAGCATAGTTGGGATGGACTGTAGCTAGCGCATTGGTTTGATAGTAGCATAGTTGGAATGGACAGTAGCTAGCGCATTGGTTTGATAGTAGCATAGTTGGGATGGACTGTAGCTAGCGCATTGGTTTGATAGTAGCATAGTTGCAATGGACAGTAGCTAGCGCATTGGTTTGACAGTAGCATAGTTGGGATGGACAGTAGCTAGCGCATTGGTTTGACAGTAGCATAGTTGGGATGGACAGTAGCTAGCGCATTGGTTTGATAGTGGCATAGTTGGGATAGACAGTAGCTAGCACATTGGTTTGATAGAAGCATAGTTGGGATGGACAGTAGCTAGCGCATTGGTTTGATAGTAGCATAGTTGGGATGGACAGTAGCTGGCGCATTGGTTTGATAGTAGCATAGTTGGGATGGACAGTAGCTAGCGCATTGGTTTGATAGTAGCATAGTTGGGATGGACTGTAGCTAGCGCATTGGTTTGATAGTAGCATAGTTGGTATGGACAGTATCTAGCGCATTGGTTTGACAGTGGCATAGTTGGGAAAGACAGTAGCTAGCGCATTGGTTTGATAGTGGCATAGTTGGGATGGACAGTAGCTACCACATTGGTTTGATAGCAGCATAGTTGGGATGGACAGTAGCTAGCACATTGGTTTGATAGTAGCATAGTTGGGATGGACAGTAGCTAGCGCATTGGTTTGATAGTAGCATAGTTGGGATGGACAGTAGCTAGCACATTGGTTTGATAGTAGCATAGTTGGGATTGACAGTAGCTAGCACATTGGTTTGATAGTAGCATAGTTGGGATGGACAGTAGCTAGCACATTGGTTTGATAGCAGCATAGTTGGGATGGACAGTAGCTAGCACATTGGTTTGATAGTAGCATAGTTGGGATTGACAGTAGCTAGCACATTGGTTTGATAGTAGCATAGTTGGGATGGACAGTAGCTATTACATTGGTTTGATAGCATAGTTGGAATGGACAGTAGCTAGCACATTGGTTTGATAGCATCATAGTTGGGATGGACAGTAGCTAGCACATTGGTTTGATAGTAGCATAGTTGGGATGGACAGTAGCTAGCGCATTGGTTTGATAGTAGCATAGTTGGGATGGACAGTAGCTAGCGCATTGGTTTGACAGTAGCATAGTTGGGATGGACAGTATCTAGCGCATTGGTTTGACAGTGGCATAGTTGGGAAAGACAGTAGCTAGCGCATTGGTTTGATAGTGGCATAGTTGAGATGGACAGTAGCTACCACATTGGTTTGATAGCAGCATAGTTGGGATGGACAGTAGCTAGCACATTGGTTTGATAGTAGCATAGTTGGGATGGACAGTAGCTAGCGCATTGGTTTGATAGTAGCATAGTTGGGATGGACAGTAGCTGGCGCATTGGTTTGATAGTAGCATAGTTGGGATGGACAGTAGCTAGCGCATTGGTTTGATAGTAGCATAGTTGGGATGGACTGTAGCTAGCGCATTGGTTTGATAGTAGCATAGTTGGTATGGACAGTATCTAGCGCATTGGTTTGACAGTGGCATAGTTGGGAAAGACAGTAGCTAGCGCATTGGTTTGATAGTGGCATAGTTGGGATGGACAGTAGCTACCACATTGGTTTGATAGCAGCATAGTTGGGATGGACAGTAGCTAGCACATTGGTTTGATAGTAGCATAGTTGGGATGGACAGTAGCTAGCGCATTGGTTTGATAGTAGCATAGTTGGGATGGACAGTAGCTAGCACATTGGTTTGATAGTAGCATAGTTGGGATTGACAGTAGCTAGCACATTGGTTTGATAGTAGCATAGTTGGGATGGACAGTAGCTAGCACATTGGTTTGATAGCAGCATAGTTGGGATGGACAGTAGCTAGCACATTGGTTTGATAGTAGCATAGTTGGGATTGACAGTAGCTAGCACATTGGTTTGATAGTAGCATAGTTGGGATGGACAGTAGCTATTACATTGGTTTGATAGCATAGTTGGAATGGACAGTAGCTAGCACATTGGTTTGATAGCATCATAGTTGGGATGGACAGTAGCTAGCACATTGGTTTGATAGTAGCATAGTTGGGATGGACAGTAGCTAGCGCATTGGTTTGATAGTAGCATAGTTGGGATGGACAGTAGCTAGCGCATTGGTTTGACAGTAGCATAGTTGGGATGGACAGTATCTAGCGCATTGGTTTGACAGTGGCATAGTTGGGAAAGACAGTAGCTAGCGCATTGGTTTGATAGTGGCATAGTTGAGATGGACAGTAGCTACCACATTGGTTTGATAGCAGCATAGTTGGGATGGACAGTAGCTAGCACATTGGTTTGATAGTAGCATAGTTGGGATGGACAGTAGCTAGCGCATTGGTTTGATAGTAGCATAGTTGGGATGGACAGTAGCTAGCGCATTGGTTTGATAGTTGCATAGTTGGGATGGACAGTAGCTAGCGCATTGGTTTGATAGTAGCATAGTTGGGATGGACAGTAGCTAGCGCATTGGTTTGATAGTGGCATAGTTGGGATGGACAGTAGCTAGCGCATTGGTTTGATAGTGGCATAGTTGGGATGGACAGTAGCTAGTGCATTGGTTTGATAGTAGCATAGTTGGGATGGACAGTAGCTAGCGCATTGGTTTGATAGTAGCCTAGTTGGGATGGACAGTAGCTAGCGCATTGGTTTGATAGTAGCATAGTTGGGATGGACAGTAGCTAGCGCATTGGTTCGATAGTAGCATAGTTGGGATGGACAGTAGCTAGCGCATTGGTTTGATAGTAGCATAGTTGGGATGGACAGTAGCTAGCGCATTGGTTTGATAGTGGCATAGTTGGGATGGACAGTAGCTAGCGCATTGGTTTGATAGTGGCATAGTTGGGATGGACAGTAGCTAGTGCATTGGTTTGATAGTAGCATAGTTGGGAGGACAGTAGCTAGTGCATTGGTTTGACAGTAGCATAGTTGGGATGGACATTAGCTAGCGCATTGGTTTGACAGTAGCATAGTTGGGATGGACAGTAGCTAGCGCATTGGTTTGATAGTGGCATAGTTGGGATGGACAGTAGCTAGTGCATTGGTTTGATAGTAGCATAGTTGGGATGGACAGTAGCTAGCGCATTGGTTTGATAGTAGCCTAGTTGGGATGGACAGTAGCTAGCGCATTGGTTTGATAGTAGCATAGTTGGGATGGACAGTAGCTAGCGCATTGGTTCGATAGTAGCATAGTTGGGATGGACAGTAGCTAGCGCATTGGTTTGATAGTAGCATAGTTGGGATGGACAGTAGCTAGCGCATTGGTTTGATAGTAGCATAGTTGGGATGGACAGTAGCTAGCGCATTGGTTTGACAGTAGCATAGTTGGGATGGACAGTAGCTAGCGCATTGGTTTGACAGTAGCATAGTTGGGATGGACAGTAGCTAGCGCATTGGTTTGATAGTGGCATAGTTGGGATAGACAGTAGCTAGCGCATTGGTTTGATAGAAGCATAGTTGGGATGGACAGTAGCTAGCGCATTGGTTTGATAGTAGCATAGTTGGGATGGACAGTAGCTGGCGCATTGGTTTGATAGTAGCATAGTTGGGATGGACAGTAGCTAGCGCATTGGTTTGATAGTAGCATAGTTGGGATGGACTGTAGCTAGCGCATTGGTTTGACAGTAGCATAGTTTGGATGGACAGTAGCTAGCGCATTGGTTTGATAGTAGCATAGTTGGGATGGACTGTAGCTAGCGCATTGGTTTGATAGTAGCATAGTTGGAATGGACAGTAGCTAGCGCATTGGTTTGATAGTAGCATAGTTGGGATGGACTGTAGCTAGCGCATTGGTTTGATAGTAGCATAGTTGCAATGGACAGTAGCTAGCGCATTGGTTTGACAGTAGCATAGTTGGGATGGACAGTAGCTAGCGCATTGGTTTGACAGTAGCATAGTCGGGATGGACAGTAGCTAGCGCATTGGTTTGATAGTGGCATAGTTGGGATAGACAGTAGCTAGCACATTGGTTTGATAGAAGCATAGTTGGGATGGACAGTAGCTAGCGCATTGGTTTGATAGTAGCATAGTTGGGATGGACAGTAGCTGGCGCATTGGTTTGATAGTAGCATAGTTGGGATGGACTGTAGCTAGCGCATTGGTTTGATAGTAGCATAGTTGGAATGGACAGTAGCTAGCGCATTGGTTTGATAGTAGCATAGTTGGGATGGACTGTAGCTAGCGCATTGGTTTGATAGTAGCATAGTTGGGAGGACAGTAGCTAGTGCATTGGTTTGACAGTAGCATAGTTGGGATGGACATTAGCTAGCGCATTGGTTTGACAGTAGCATAGTTGGGATGGACAGTAGCTAGCGCATTGGTTTGATAGTGGCATAGTTGGGATGGACAGTAGCTAGTGCATTGGTTTGATAGTAGCATAGTTGGGATGGACAGTAGCTGGCGCATTGGTTTGATAGTAGCATAGTTGGAATGGACAGTAGCTAGCGCATTGGTTTGATAGTAGCATAGTTGGGATGGACTGTAGCTAGCGCATTGGTTTGATAGTAGCATAGTTGCAATGGACAGTAGCTAGAGCATTGGTTTGACAGTAGCATAGTTGGGATGGACAGTAGCTAGCGCATTGGTAAGATAGTAGCATAGTTGGGATGGACAGTAGCTATTACATTGGTTTGATAGCATAGTTGGGATGGACCGTAGCAAGCGCATTGGTTTGATAGTAGCATAGTTGGGATGGACAGTAGCTAGCGCATTGGTTTGATAGTAGCATTGTTGGGTTCGACAGTAGCTAGCGCATTGGTTTGATAATAGCATAGTTGGGATGGACAGTAGCTAGCGCATTGGTTTGACAGTAGCATAGTTGGGATGGACAGTAGCTAGCGCATTGGTTTGATAGTAACATAGTTGGGATGGACAGTAGCTAGCGCATTGGTTCGATAGTAGCATAGTTGGGATGGACAGTAGCTAGCGCATTGGTTTGATAGTAGCATAGTTGGGATGGACAGTAGCTAGCGCATTGGTTCGATAGTAGCATAGTTGGGATGGACAGTAGCTAGCGCATTGGTTTGATAGAAGCATAGTTGGGATGGACAGTAGCTAGCGCATTGGTAAGATAGTAGCATAGTTGGGATGGACAGTAGCTATTACATTGGTTTGATAGCATAGTTGGGTTGGACAGTAGCTAGTGCATTGGTTTGATAGAAGCATAGTTGGGATGGACAGTAGCTAGCGCATTGGTTTGATAGTAGCCTAGTTGGGATGGACAGTAGCTAGCGCATTGGTTTGATAGTAGCATAGTTGGGATGGACAGTAGCTAGCGCATTGGTTCGATAGTAGCATAGTTGGGATGGACAGTAGCTAGCGCATTGGTTTGATAGTAGCATAGTTGGGATGGACAGTAGCTAGCGCATTGGTTTGATAGTAGCATAGTTGGGATGGACAGTAGCTAGCGCATTGGTTTGACAGTAGCATAGTTGGGATGGACAGTAGCTAGCGCATTGGTTTGACAGTAGCATAGTTGGGATGGACAGTAGCTAGCGCATTGGTTTGATAGTGGCATAGTTGGGATAGACAGTAGCTAGCGCATTGGTTTGATAGAAGCATAGTTGGGATGGACAGTAGCTAGCGCATTGGTTTGATAGTAGCATAGTTGGGATGGACAGTAGCTGGCGCATTGGTTTGATAGTAGCATAGTTGGGATGGACAGTAGCTAGCGCATTGGTTTGATAGTAGCATAGTTGGGATGGACTGTAGCTAGCGCATTGGTTTGACAGTAGCATAGTTGGGATGGACAGTAGCTAGCGCATTGGTTTGATAGTAGCATAGTTGGGATGGACTGTAGCTAGCGCATTGGTTTGATAGTAGCATAGTTGGAATGGACAGTAGCTAGCGCATTGGTTTGATTGTAGCATAGTTGGGATGGACTGTAGCTAGCGCATTGGTTTGATAGTAGCATAGTTGCAATGGACAGTAGCTAGCGCATTGGTTTGACAGTAGCATAGTTGGGATGGACAGTAGCTAGCGCATTGGTTTGACAGTAGCATAGTCGGGATGGACAGTAGCTAGCGCATTGGTTTGATAGTGGCATAGTTGGGATAGACAGTAGCTAGCACATTGGTTTGATAGAAGCATAGTTGGGATGGACAGTAGCTAGCGCATTGGTTTGATAGTAGCATAGTTGGGATGGACAGTAGCTGGCGCATTGGTTTGATAGTAGCATAGTTGGGATGGACTGTAGCTAGCGCATTGGTTTGATAGTAGCATAGTTGGAATGGACAGTAGCTAGCGCATTGGTTTGATAGTAGCATAGTTGGGATGGACTGTAGCTAGCGCATTGGTTTGATAGTAGCATAGTTGGGAGGACAGTAGCTAGTGCATTGGTTTGACAGTAGCATAGTTGGGATGGACATTAGCTAGCGCATTGGTTTGACAGTAGCATAGTTGGGATGGACAGTAGCTAGCGCATTGGTTTGATAGTGGCATAGTTGGGATGGACAGTAGCTAGTGCATTGGTTTGATAGTAGCATAGTTGGGATGGACAGTAGCTGGCACATTGGTTTGATAGTAGCATAGTTGGAATGGACAGTAGCTAGCGCATTGGTTTGATAGTAGCATAGTTGGGATGGACTGTAGCTAGCGCATTGGTTTGATAGTAGCATAGTTGCAATGGACAGTAGCTAGAGCATTGGTTTGACAGTAGCATAGTTGGGATGGACAGTAGCTAGCGCATTGGTAAGATAGTAGCATAGTTGGGATGGACAGTAGCTATTACATTGGTTTGATAGCATAGTTGGGATGGACCGTAGCAAGCGCATTGGTTTGATAGTAGCATAGTTGGGATGGACAGTAGCTAGCGCATTGGTTTGATAGTAGCATAGTTGGGATGGACTGTAGCTAGCGCATTGGTTTGATAGTAGCATAGTTGCAATGGACAGTAGCTAGCGCATTGGTTTGACAGTAGCATAGTTGGGATGGACAGTAGCTAGCGCATTGGTTTGACAGTAGCATAGTCGGGATGGACAGTAGCTAGCGCATTGGTTTGATAGTGGCATAGTTGGGATAGACAGTAGCTAGCACATTGGTTTGATAGAAGCATAGTTGGGATGGACAGTAGCTAGCGCATTGGTTTGATAGTAGCATAGTTGGGATGGACAGTAGCTGGCGCATTGGTTTGATAGTAGCATAGTTGGGATGGACTGTAGCTAGCGCATTGGTTTGATAGTAGCATAGTTGGAATGGACAGTAGCTAGCGCATTGGTTTGATAGTAGCATAGTTGGGATGGACTGTAGCTAGCGCATTGGTTTGATAGTAGCATAGTTGGGAGGACAGTAGCTAGTGCATTGGTTTGACAGTAGCATAGTTGGGATGGACATTAGCTAGCGCATTGGTTTGACAGTAGCATAGTTGGGATGGACAGTAGCTAGCGCATTGGTTTGATAGTGGCATAGTTGGGATGGACAGTAGCTAGTGCATTGGTTTGATAGTAGCATAGTTGGGATGGACAGTAGCTGGCGCATTGGTTTGATAGTAGCATAGTTGGAATGGACAGTAGCTAGCGCATTGGTTTGATAGTAGCATAGTTGGGATGGACTGTAGCTAGCGCATTGGTTTGATAGTAGCATAGTTGCAATGGACAGTAGCTAGAGCATTGGTTTGACAGTAGCATAGTTGGGATGGACAGTAGCTAGCGCATTGGTAAGATAGTAGCATAGTTGGGATGGACAGTAGCTATTACATTGGTTTGATAGCATAGTTGGGATGGACCGTAGCAAGCGCATTGGTTTGATAGTAGCATAGTTGGGATGGACAGTAGCTAGCGCATTGGTTTGATAGTAGCATTGTTGGGTTCGACAGTAGCTAGCGCATTGGTTTGATAATAGCATAGTTGGGATGGACAGTAGCTAGCGCATTGGTTTGACAGTAGCATAGTTGGGATGGACAGTAGCTAGCGCATTGGTTTGATAGTAACATAGTTGGGATGGACAGTAGCTAGCGCATTGGTTCGATAGTAGCATAGTTGGGATGGACAGTAGCTAGCGCATTGGTTTGATAGTAGCATAGTTGGGATGGACAGTAGCTAGCGCATTGGTTCGATAGTAGCATAGTTGGGATGGACAGTAGCTAGCGCATTGGTTTGATAGAAGCATAGTTGGGATGGACAGTAGCTAGCGCATTGGTAAGATAGTAGCATAGTTGGGATGGACAGTAGCTATTACATTGGTTTGATAGCATAGTTGGGATGGACAGTAGCTAGTGCATTGGTTTGATAGAAGCATAGTTGGGATGGACAGTAGCTAGCGCATTGGTTTGATAGTAGCCTAGTTGGGATGGACAGTAGCTAGCGCATTGGTTTGATAGTAGCATAGTTGGGATGGACAGTAGCTAGCGCATTGGTTCGATAGTAGCATAGTTGGGATGGACAGTAGCTAGCGCATTGGTTTGATAGTAGCATAGTTGGGATGGACAGTAGCTAGCGCATTGGTTTGATAGTAGCATAGTTGGGATGGACAGTAGCTAGCGCATTGGTTTGACAGTAGCATAGTTGGGATGGACAGTAGCTAGCGCATTGGTTTGACAGTAGCATAGTTGGGATGGACAGTAGCTAGCGCATTGGTTTGATAGTGGCATAGTTGGGATAGACAGTAGCTAGCGCATTGGTTTGATAGAAGCATAGTTGGGATGGACAGTAGCTAGCGCATTGGTTTGATAGTAGCATAGTTGGGATGGACAGTAGCTGGCGCATTGGTTTGATAGTAGCATAGTTGGGATGGACAGTAGCTAGCGCATTGGTTTGATAGTAGCATAGTTGGGATGGACTGTAGCTAGCGCATTGGTTTGACAGTAGCATAGTTGGGATGGACAGTAGCTAGCGCATTGGTTTGATAGTAGCATAGTTGGGATGGACTGTAGCTAGCGCATTGGTTTGATAGTAGCATAGTTGGAATGGACAGTAGCTAGCGCATTGGTTTGATAGTAGCATAGTTGGGATGGACTGTAGCTAGCGCATTGGTTTGATAGTAGCATAGTTGCAATGGACAGTAGCTAGCGCATTGGTTTGACAGTAGCATAGTTGGGATGGACAGTAGCTAGCGCATTGGTTTGACAGTAGCATAGTCGGGATGGACAGTAGCTAGCGCATTGGTTTGATAGTGGCATAGTTGGGATAGACAGTAGCTAGCACATTGGTTTGATAGAAGCATAGTTGGGATGGACAGTAGCTAGCGCATTGGTTTGATAGTAGCATAGTTGGGATGGACAGTAGCTGGCGCATTGGTTTGATAGTAGCATAGTTGGGATGGACTGTAGCTAGCGCATTGGTTTGATAGTAGCATAGTTGGAATGGACAGTAGCTAGCGCATTGGTTTGATAGTAGCATAGTTGGGATGGACTGTAGCTAGCGCATTGGTTTGATAGTAGCATAGTTGGGAGGACAGTAGCTAGTGCATTGGTTTGACAGTAGCATAGTTGGGATGGACATTAGCTAGCGCATTGGTTTGACAGTAGCATAGTTGGGATGGACAGTAGCTAGCGCATTGGTTTGATAGTGGCATAGTTGGGATGGACAGTAGCTAGTGCATTGGTTTGATAGTAGCATAGTTGGGATGGACAGTAGCTGGCACATTGGTTTGATAGTAGCATAGTTGGAATGGACAGTAGCTAGCGCATTGGTTTGATAGTAGCATAGTTGGGATGGACTGTAGCTAGCGCATTGGTTTGATAGTAGCATAGTTGCAATGGACAGTAGCTAGAGCATTGGTTTGACAGTAGCATAGTTGGGATGGACAGTAGCTAGCGCATTGGTAAGATAGTAGCATAGTTGGGATGGACAGTAGCTATTACATTGGTTTGATAGCATAGTTGGGATGGACCGTAGCAAGCGCATTGGTTTGATAGTAGCATAGTTGGGATGGACAGTAGCTAGCGCATTGGTTTGATAGTAGCATTGTTGGGTTCGACAGTAGCTAGCGCATTGGTTTGATAATAGCATAGTTGGGATGGACAGTAGCTAGCGCATTGGTTTGACAGTAGCATAGTTGGGATGGACAGTAGCTAGCGCATTGGTTTGATAGTAACATAGTTGGGATGGACAGTAGCTAGCGCATTGGTTCGATAGTAGCATAGTTGGGATGGACAGTAGCTAGCGCATTGGTTTGATAGTAGCATAGTTGGGATGGACAGTAGCTAGCGCATTGGTTCGATAGTAGCATAGTTGGGATGGACAGTAGCTAGCGCATTGGTTTGATAGAAGCATAGTTGGGATGGACAGTAGCTAGCGCATTGGTAAGATAGTAGCATAGTTGGGATGGACAGTAGCTATTACATTGGTTTGATAGCATAGTTGGGATGGACAGTAGCTAGCGCATTGGTTTGATAGTAGCATAGTTGGGATGGACAGTAGCTAGCGCATTGGTTTGATAGCAGCATAGTTGGGATGGACTGTAGCTAGCACATTGGTTTGATAGTAGCATAATTGGAATGGACAGTAGCTAGCGCATTGGTTTGACAGTAGCATAATTGGGATATACAGTAGCTAGCGCATTGGTTTGATAGTGGCATAGTTGGGATGGACAGTAGCTGGCGCATTGGTTTGATAGTGGCATAGTTGGGATGGACAGTAGCTAGCGCATTGGTTTGATGGATGGACAGTAGCTAGCACATTGGTTTGATAGTAGCATAGTTGGGATGGACAGTAGCTAGCACATTGGTTTGATAGTAGCATAGTTGGGATGGACAGTAGCTAGCGCATTGGTTTGATAGTAGCATAGTTGGGATGGACAGTAGCTAGCGCATTGGTTTGATAGTAGCATAGTTGGGATGGACAGTAGCTAGCGCATTGGTTTGATAGTAGCATAGTTGGGATGGACAGTAGCTAGCGCATTGGTTTGATAGTGGCATAGTTGGGATGGACAGTAGCTAGCGCATTGGTTTGATAGTGGCATAGTTGGGATGGACAGTAGCTAGTGCAGTGGTTTGATAGTAGCATAGTTGGGATGGACAGTAGCTAGCGCATTGGTTTGATAGTAGCCTAGTTGGGATGGACAGTAGCTAGCGCATTGGTTTGATAGTAGCATAGTTGGGATGGACAGTAGCTAGCGCATTGGTTCAATAGTAGCATAGTTGGGATGGACAGTAGCTAGCGCATTGGTTTGATAGTAGCATAGTTGGGATGGACAGTAGCTAGCGCATTGGTTTGATAGTAGCATAGTTGGGATTGACAGTAGCTAGCACATTGGTTTGATAGTAGCATAGTTGGGATGGACAGTAGCAAACACATTGGTTTGATAGTAGCATAGTTGGGATGGACAGTAGCTAGCACATTGGTTTGATAGTAGCATAGTTGGGATTGACAGTAACTAGCACATTGGTTTGATAGTAGCATAGTTGGGATGGACAGTAGCTAGCACATTGGTTTGATAGCATCATAGTTGGGATGGACAGTAGCTAGCGCATTGGTTTGATAGTAGCATAGTTGGGATGGACAGTAGCTAGCGCATTGGTTTGATAGTAGCATAGTTGGGATGGACAGTAGCTAGCGCATTGGTTTGACAGTAGCATAGTTGGGATGGACAGTAGCTAGCGCATTGGTTTGATAGTGGCATCGTTGGGATAGACAGTAGCTAGCGCATTGGTTTGATAGTGGCATAGTTGGGATGGACAGTAGCTAGCGCATTGGTTTGATGGATGGACAGTAGCTAGCGCATTGGTTTGATAGTGGCCTAGTTGGGATGGACAGTAGCTAGCACATTGGTTTGATAGTAGCATAGTTGGGATGGACAGTAGCTAGAGCATTGGTTTGACAGTAGCATAGTTGGGATGGACAGTAGCTAGCGCATTGGTTTGACAGTGGCATAGTTGGGATAGACAGTAGCTAGCGCATTGGTTTGATAGTGGCATAGTTGGGATAGACAGTAGCTAGCGCATTGGTTTGATAGTGGCATAGTTGGGATGGACAGTAGCTAGCACATTGGTTTGATAGCAGCATAGTTTGGATGGACAGTAGCTAGCACATTGGTTTGATGGATGGACAGTAGCTAGCGCATTGGTTTGATAGTAGCATAGTTGGGATGGACAGTAGCTAGCGCATTGGTTTGATAGTAGCATAGTTGGGATGGACAGTAGCTAGCGCATTGGTTTGATAGTGGCATAGTTGGGATAGACAGTAGCTAGCACATTGGTTTGATAGAAGCATAGTTGGGATGGACAGTAGCTAGCGCATTGGTTTGATAGTAGCATAGTTGGGATGGACAGTAGCTGGCGCATTGGTTTGATAGTAGCATAGTTGGGATGGACAGTAGCTAGCGCATTGGTTTGATAGTAGCATAGTTGGGATGGACTGTAGCTAGCGCATTGGTTTGACAGTAGCATAGTTGGGATGGACAGTAGCTAGCGCATTGGTTTGATAGTAGCATAGTTGGGATGGACTGTAGCTAGCGCATTGGTTTGATAGTAGCATAGTTGGAATGGACAGTAGCTAGCGCATTGGTTTGATAGTAGCATAGTTGGGATGGACTGTAGCTAGCGCATTGGTTTGATAGTAGCATAGTTGCAATGGACAGTAGCTAGCGCATTGGTTTGACAGTAGCATAGTTGGGATGGACAGTAGCTAGCGCATTAGTTTGACAGTAGCATAGTTGGGATGGACAGTAGCTAGCGCATTGGTTTGATAGTGGCATAGTTGGGATAGACAGTAGCTAGCACATTGGTTTGATAGAAGCATAGTTGGGATGGACAGTAGCTAGCGCATTGGTTTGATAGTAGCATAGTTGGGATGGACAGTAGCTGGCGCATTGGTTTGATAGTAGCATAGTTGGGATGGACAGTAGCTAGCGCATTGGTTTGATAGTAGCATAGTTGGGATGGACTGTAGCTAGCGCATTGGTTTGATAGTAGCATAGTTGGTATGGACAGTATCTAGCGCATTGGTTTGACAGTGGCATAGTTGGGAAAGACAGTAGCTAGCGCATTGGTTTGATAGTGGCATAGTTGGGATGGACAGTAGCTACCACATTGGTTTGATAGCAGCATAGTTGGGATGGACAGTAGCTAGCACATTGGTTTGATAGTAGCATAGTTGGGATGGACAGTAGCTAGCGCATTGGTTTGATAGTAGCATAGTTGGGATGGACAGTAGCTAGCACATTGGTTTGATAGTAGCATAGTTGGGATTGACAGTAGCTAGCACATTGGTTTGATAGTAGCATAGTTGGGATGGACAGTAGCTAGCACATTGGTTTGATAGCAGCATAGTTGGGATGGACAGTAGCTAGCACATTGGTTTGATAGTAGCATAGTTGGGATTGACAGTAGCTAGCACATTGGTTTGATAGTAGCATAGTTGGGATGGACAGTAGCTATTACATTGGTTTGATAGCATAGTTGGAATGGACAGTAGCTAGCACATTGGTTTGATAGCATCATAGTTGGGATGGACAGTAGCTAGCACATTGGTTTGATAGTAGCATAGTTGGGATGGACAGTAGCTAGCGCATTGGTTTGATAGTAGCATAGTTGGGATGGACAGTAGCTAGCGCATTGGTTTGACAGTAGCATAGTTGGGATGGACAGTATCTAGCGCATTGGTTTGACAGTGGCATAGTTGGGAAAGACAGTAGCTAGCGCATTGGTTTGATAGTGGCATAGTTGGGATGGACAGTAGCTACCACATTGGTTTGATAGCAGCATAGTTGGGATGGACAGTAGCTAGCACATTGGTTTGATAGTAGCATAGTTGGGATGGACAGTAGCTAGCGCATTGGTTTGATAGTAGCATAGTTGGGATGGACAGTAGCTAGCACATTGGTTTGATAGTAGCATAGTTGGGATTGACAGTAGCTAGCACATTGGTTTGATAGTAGCATAGTTGGGTATGGACAGTAGCTAGCACATTGGTTTGATAGCAGCATAGTTGGGATGGACAGTAGCTAGCGCATTGGTTTGATGGATGGACAGTAGCTAGCACATTGGTTTGATAGTAGCATAGTTGGGATGGACAGTAGCTAGCACATTGGTTTGATAGTAGCATAGTTGGGATGGACAGTAGCTAGCGCATTGGTTTGATAGTAGCATAGTTGGGATGGACAGTAGCTAGCGCATTGGTTTGATAGTAGCATAGTTGGGATGGACAGTAGCTAGCGCATTGGTTTGATAGTAGCATAGTTGGGATGGACAGTAGCTAGCGCATTGGTTTGATAGTGGCATAGTTGGGATGGACAGTAGCTAGCGCATTGGTTTGATAGTGGCATAGTTGGGATGGACAGTAGCTAGTGCATTGGTTTGATAGTAGCATAGTTGGGATGGACAGTAGCTAGCGCATTGGTTTGATAGTAGCCTAGTTGGGATGGACAGTAGCTAGCGCATTGGTTTGATAGTAGCATAGTTGGGATGGACAGTAGCTAGTGCATTGGTTCAATAGTAGCATAGTTGGGATGGACAGTAGCTAGCGCATTGGTTTGATAGTAGCATAGTTGGGATGGACAGTAGCTAGCGCATTGGTTTGATAGTAGCATAGTTGGGATTGACAGTAGCTAGCACATTGGTTTGATAGTAGCATAGTTGGGATGGACAGTAGCAAACACATTGGTTTGATAGTAGCATAGTTGGGATGGACAGTAGCTAGCACATTGGTTTGATAGTAGCATAGTTGGGATTGACAGTAACTAGCACATTGGTTTGATAGTAGCATAGTTGGGATGGACAGTAGCTAGCACATTGGTTTGATAGCATCATAGTTGGGATGGACAGTAGCTAGCGCATTGGTTTGATAGTAGCATAGTTGGGATGGACAGTAGCTAGCGCATTGGTTTGATAGTAGCATAGTTGGGATGGACAGTAGCTAGCGCATTGGTTTGACAGTAGCATAGTTGGGATGGACAGTAGCTAGCGCATTGGTTTGATAGTGGCATCGTTGGGATAGACAGTAGCTAGCGCATTGGTTTGATAGTGGCATAGTTGGGATGGACAGTAGCTAGCGCATTGGTTTGATGGATGGACAGTAGCTAGCGCATTGGTTTGATAGTGGCCTAGTTGGGATGGACAGTAGCTAGCACATTGGTTTGATAGTAGCATAGTTGGGATGGACAGTAGCTAGAGCATTGGTTTGACAGTAGCATAGTTGGGATGGACAGTAGCTAGCGCATTGGTTTGACAGTGGCATAGTTGGGATAGACAGTAGCTAGCGCATTGGTTTGATAGTGGCATAGTTGGGATAGACAGTAGCTAGCGCATTGGTTTGATAGTGGCATAGTTGGGATGGACAGTAGCTAGCACATTGGTTTGATAGCAGCATAGTTTGGATGGACAGTAGCTAGCACATTGGTTTGATGGATGGACAGTAGCTAGCGCATTGGTTTGATAGTAGCATAGTTGGGATGGACAGTAGCTAGCGCATTGGTTTGATAGTAGCATAGTTGGGATGGACAGTAGCTAGCGCATTGGTTTGATAGTGGCATAGTTGGGATAGACAGTAGCTAGCACATTGGTTTGATAGAAGCATAGTTGGGATGGACAGTAGCTAGCGCATTGGTTTGATAGTAGCATAGTTGGGATGGACAGTAGCTGGCGCATTGGTTTGATAGTAGCATAGTTGGGATGGACAGTAGCTAGCGCATTGGTTTGATAGTAGCATAGTTGGGATGGACTGTAGCTAGCGCATTGGTTTGACAGTAGCATAGTTGGGATGGACAGTAGCTAGCGCATTGGTTTGATAGTAGCATAGTTGGGATGGACTGTAGCTAGCGCATTGGTTTGATAGTAGCATAGTTGGAATGGACAGTAGCTAGCGCATTGGTTTGATAGTAGCATAGTTGGGATGGACTGTAGCTAGCGCATTGGTTTGATAGTAGCATAGTTGCAATGGACAGTAGCTAGTGCATTGGTTTGACAGTAGCATAGTTGGGATGGACAGTAGCTAGCGCATTGGTTTGACAGTAGCATAGTTGGGATGGACAGTAGCTAGCGCATTGGTTTGATAGTGGCATAGTTGGGATAGACAGTAGCTAGCACATTGGTTTGATAGAAGCATAGTTGGGATGGACAGTAGCTAGCGCATTGGTTTGATAGAAGCATAGTTGGGATGGACAGTAGCTGGCGCATTGGTTTGATAGTAGCATAGTTGGGATGGACAGTAGCTAGCGCATTGGTTTGATAGTAGCATAGTTGGGATGGACTGTAGCTAGCGCATTGGTTTGATAGTAGCATAGTTGGTATGGACAGTATCTAGCGCATTGGTTTGACAGTGGCATAGTTGGGAAAGACAGTAGCTAGCGCATTGGTTTGATAGTGGCATAGTTGGGATGGACAGTAGCTACCACATTGGTTTGATAGCAGCATAGTTGGGATGGACAGTAGCTAGCACATTGGTTTGATAGTAGCATAGTTGGGATGGACAGTAGCTAGCGCATTGGTTTGATAGTAGCATAGTTGGGATGGACAGTAGCTAGCACATTGGTTTGATAGTAGCATAGTTGGGATTGACAGTAGCTAGCACATTGGTTTGATAGTAGCATAGTTGGGATGGACAGTAGCTAGCACATTGGTTTGATAGCAGCATAGTTGGGATGGACAGTAGCTAGCACATTGGTTTGATAGTAGCATAGTTGGGATTGACAGTAGCTAGCACATTGGTTTGATAGTAGCATAGTTGGGATGGACAGTAGCTATTACATTGGTTTGATAGCATAGTTGGAATGGACAGTAGCTAGCACATTGGTTTGATAGCATCATAGTTGGGATGGACAGTAGCTAGCACATTGGTTTGATAGTAGCATAGTTGGGATGGACAGTAGCTAGCGCATTGGTTTGATAGTAGCATAGTTGGGATGGACAGTAGCTAGCGCATTGGTTTGACAGTAGCATAGTTGGGATGGACAGTATCTAGCGCATTGGTTTGACAGTGGCATAGTTGGGAAAGACAGTAGCTAGCGCATTGGTTTGATAGTGGCATAGTTGGGATGGACAGTAGCTACCACATTGGTTTGATAGCAGCATAGTTGGGATGGACAGTAGCTAGCACATTGGTTTGATAGTAGCATAGTTGGGATGGACAGTAGCTAGCGCATTGGTTTGATAGTAGCATAGTTGGGATGGACAGTAGCTAGCACATTGGTTTGATAGTAGCATAGTTGGGATTGACAGTAGCTAGCACATTGGTTTGATAGTAGCATAGTTGGGATGGACAGTAGCTAGCACATTGGTTTGATAGCAGCATAGTTGGGATGGACAGTAGCTAGCACATTGGTTTGATAGTAGCATAGTTGGGATTGACAGTAGCTAGCACATTGGTTTGATAGTAGCATAGTTGGGATGGACAGTAGCTATTACATTGGTTTGATAGCATAGTTGGAATGGACAGTAGCTAGCACATTGGTTTGATAGCATCATAGTTGGGATGGACAGTAGCTAGCACATTGGTTTGATAGTAGCATAGTTGGGATGGACAGTAGCTAGCGCATTGGTTTGATAGTAGCATAGTTGGGATGGACAGTAGCTAGCGCATTGGTTTGACAGTAGCATAGTTGGGATGGACAGTAGCTAGCGCATTGGTTTGATAGTGGCATCGTTGGGATAGACAGTAGCTAGCGCATTGGTTTGATAGTGGCATAGTTGGGATGGACAGTAGCTAGCGCATTGGTTTGATGGATGGACAGTAGCTAGCGCATTGGTTTGATAGTAGCCTAGTTGGGATGGACAGTAGCTAGCACATTGGTTTGATAGTAGCATAGTTGGGATGGACAGTAGCTAGAGCATTGGTTTGACAGTGGCATAGTTGGGATAGACAGTAGCTAGCGCATTGGTTTGATAGTGGCATAGTTGGGATAGACAGTAGCTAGCGCATTGGTTTGATAGTGGCATAGTTGGGATGGACAGTAGCTAGCACATTGGTTTGATAGCAGCATAGTTGGGATGGACAGTAGCTAGCACATTGGTTTGATGGATGGACAGTAGCTAGCGCATTGGTTTGATAGTAGCATAGTTGGGATGGACAGTAGCTAGCGCATTGGTTTGATAGTAGCATAGTTGGGATGGACAGTAGCTAGCGCATTGGTTTGATAGTAGCATAGTTGGGATGGACAGTAGCTAGCGCATTGGTTTGATAGTAGCATAGTTGGGATGGACAGTAGCTAGCGCATTGGTTTGATAGTAGCATAGTTGGGATGGACAGTAGCTAGCGCATTGGTTTGATAGTAGCATAGTTGGGATGGACAGTAGCTAGCGCATTGGTTTGACAGTAGCATAGTTGGGATGGACAGTAGCTAGCGCATTGGTTTGATAGTGGCATCGTTGGGATAGACAGTAGCTAGCGCATTAGTTTGATAGTGGCATAGTTGGGATGGACAGTAGCTAGCGCATTGGTTTGATGGATGGACAGTAGCTAGCGCATTGGTTTGATAGTGGCCTAGTTGGGATGGACAGTAGCTAGCACATTGGTTTGATAGTAGCATAGTTGGGATGGACAGTAGCTAGAGCATTGGTTTGACAGTAGCATAGTTGGGATGGACAGTAGCTAGCGCATTGGTTTGACAGTGGCATAGTTGGGATAGACAGTAGCTAGCGCATTGGTTTGATAGTGGCATAGTTGGGATAGACAGTAGCTAGCGCATTGGTTTGATAGTGGCATAGTTGGGATGGACAGTAGCTAGCACATTGGTTTGATAGCAGCATAGTTGGGATGGACAGTAGCTAGCACATTGGTTTGATGGATGGACAGTAGCTAGCGCATTGGTTTGATAGTAGCATAGTTGGGATGGACAGTAGCTAGCGCATTGGTTTGATAGTAGCATAGTTGGGATGGACAGTAGCTAGCGCATTGGTTTGATAGTGGCATAGTTGGGATAGACAGTAGCTAGCACATTGGTTTGATAGAAGCATAGTTGGGATGGACAGTAGCTAGCGCATTGGTTTGATAGTAGCATAGTTGGGATGAACAGTAGCTGGCGCATTGGTTTGATAGTAGCATAGTTGGGATGGACAGTAGCTAGCGCATTGGTTTGATAGTAGCATAGTTGGGATGGACTGTAGCTAGCGCATTGGTTTGACAGTAGCATAGTTGGGATGGACAGTAGCTAGCACATTGGTTTGATAGCAGCATAGTTGGGATGGACAGTAGCTAGCACATTGGTTTGATAGTAGCATAGTTGGGATTGACAGTAGCTAGCACATTGGTTTGATAGTAGCATAGTTGGGATGGACAGTAGCTATTACATTGGTTTGATAGCATAGTTGGAATGGACAGTAGCTAGCACATTGGTTTGATAGCATCATAGTTGGGATGGACAGTAGCTAGCACATTGGTTTGATAGTAGCATAGTTGGGATGGACAGTAGCTAGCGCATTGGTTTGATAGTAGCATAGTTGGGATGGACAGTAGCTAGCGCATTGGTTTGACAGTAGCATAGTTGGGATGGACAGTAGCTAGCGCATTGGTTTGATAGTGGCATCGTTGGGATAGACAGTAGCTAGCGCATTGGTTTGATAGTGGCATAGTTGGGATGGACAGTAGCTAGCGCATTGGTTTGATGGATGGACAGTAGCTAGCGCATTGGTTTGATAGTAGCCTAGTTGGGATGGACAGTAGCTAGCACATTGGTTTGATAGTAGCATAGTTGGGATGGACAGTAGCTAGAGCATTGGTTTGACAGTGGCATAGTTGGGATAGACAGTAGCTAGCGCATTGGTTTGATAGTGGCATAGTTGGGATAGACAGTAGCTAGCGCATTGGTTTGATAGTGGCATAGTTGGGATGGACAGTAGCTAGCACATTGGTTTGATAGCAGCATAGTTGGGATGGACAGTAGCTAGCACATTGGTTTGATGGATGGACAGTAGCTAGCGCATTGGTTTGATAGTAGCATAGTTGGGATGGACAGTAGCTAGCGCATTGGTTTGATAGTAGCATAGTTGGGATGGACAGTAGCTAGCGCATTGGTTTGATAGTAGCATAGTTGGGATGGACAGTAGCTAGCGCATTGGTTTGATAGTAGCATAGTTGGGATGGACAGTAGCTAGCGCATTGGTTTGATAGTAGCATAGTTGGGATGGACAGTAGCTAGCGCATTGGTTTGATGGATGGACAGTAGCTAGCGCATTGGTTTGATAGTAGCCTAGTTGGGATGGACAGTAGCTAGCACATTGGTTTGATAGTAGCATAGTTGGGATGGACAGTAGCTAGAGCATTGGTTTGACAGTGGCATAGTTGGGATAGACAGTAGCTAGCGCATTGGTTTGATAGTGGCATAGTTGGGATAGACAGTAGCTAGCGCATTGGTTTGATAGTGGCATAGTTGGGATGGACAGTAGCTAGCACATTGGTTTGATAGCAGCATAGTTGGGATGGACAGTAGCTAGCACATTGGTTTGATGGATGGACAGTAGCTAGCGCATTGGTTTGATAGTAGCATAGTTGGGATGGACAGTAGCTAGCGCATTGGTTTGATAGTAGCATAGTTGGGATGGACAGTAGCTAGCGCATTGGTTTGATAGTAGCATAGTTGGGATGGACAGTAGCTAGCGCATTGGTTTGATAGTAGCATAGTTGGGATGGACAGTAGCTAGCGCATTGGTTTGATAGTAGCATAGTTGGGATGGACAGTAGCTAGCGCATTGGTTTGATAGTAGCATAGTTGGGATGGACAGTAGCTAGCGCATTGGTTTGACAGTAGCATAGTTGGGATGGACAGTAGCTAGCGCATTGGTTTGATAGTGGCATCGTTGGGATAGACAGTAGCTAGCGCATTGGTTTGATAGTGGCATAGTTGGGATGGACAGTAGCTAGCGCATTGGTTTGATGGATGGACAGTAGCTAGCGCATTGGTTTGATAGTGGCCTAGTTGGGATGGACAGTAGCTAGCACATTGGTTTGATAGTAGCATAGTTGGGATGGACAGTAGCTAGAGCATTGGTTTGACAGTAGCATAGTTGGGATGGACAGTAGCTAGCGCATTGGTTTGACAGTGGCATAGTTGGGATAGACAGTAGCTAGCGCATTGGTTTGATAGTGGCATAGTTGGGATAGACAGTAGCTAGCGCATTGGTTTGATAGTGGCATAGTTGGGATGGACAGTAGCTAGCACATTGGTTTGATAGCAGCATAGTTGGGATGGACAGTAGCTAGCACATTGGTTTGATGGATGGACAGTAGCTAGCGCATTGGTTTGATAGTAGCATAGTTGGGATGGACAGTAGCTAGCGCATTGGTTTGATAGTAGCATAGTTGGGATGGACAGTAGCTAGCGCATTGGTTTGATAGTGGCATAGTTGGGATAGACAGTAGCTAGCACATTGGTTTGATAGAAGCATAGTTGGGATGGACAGTAGCTAGCGCATTGGTTTGATAGTAGCATAGTTGGGATGGACAGTAGCTGGCGCATTGGTTTGATAGTAGCATAGTTGGGATGGACAGTAGCTAGCGCATTGGTTTGATAGTAGCATAGTTGGGATGGACTGTAGCTAGCGCATTGGTTTGACAGTAGCATAGTTGGGATGGACAGTAGCTAGCGCATTGGTTTGATAGTAGCATAGTTGGGATGGACTGTAGCTAGCGCATTGGTTTGATAGTAGCATAGTTGGAATGGACAGTAGCTAGCGCATTGGTTTGATAGTAGCATAGTTGGGATGGACTGTAGCTAGCGCATTGGTTTGATAGTAGCATAGTTGCAATGGACAGTAGCTAGCGCATTGGTTTGACAGTAGCATAGTTGGGATGGACAGTAGCTAGCGCATTGGTTTGACAGTAGCATAGTTGGGATGGACAGTAGCTAGCGCATTGGTTTGATAGTGGCATAGTTGGGATAGACAGTAGCTAGCACATTGGTTTGATAGAAGCATAGTTGGGATGGACAGTAGCTAGCGCATTGGTTTGATAGTAGCATAGTTGGGATGGACAGTAGCTGGCGCATTGGTTTGATAGTAGCATAGTTGGGATGGACAGTAGCTAGCGCATTGGTTTGATAGTAGCATAGTTGGGATGGACTGTAGCTAGCGCATTGGTTTGATAGTAGCATAGTTGGTATGGACAGTATCTAGCGCATTGGTTTGACAGTGGCATAGTTGGGAAAGACAGTAGCTAGCGCATTGGTTTGATAGTGGCATAGTTGGGATGGACAGTAGCTAGCACATTGGTTTGATAGCAGCATAGTTGGGATGGACAGTAGCTAGCACATTGGTTTGATAGTAGCATAGTTGGGATGGACAGTAGCTAGCGCATTGGTTTGATAGTAGCATAGTTGGGATGGACAATAGCTAGCACATTGGTTTGATAGTAGCATAGTTGGGATTGACAGTAGCTAGCACATTGGTTTGATAGTAGCATAGTTGGGATGGACAGTAGCTAGCACATTGGTTTGATAGCAGCATAGTTGGGATGGACAGTAGCTAGCACATTGGTTTGATAGTAGCATAGTTGGGATTGACAGTAGCTAGCACATTGGTTTGATAGTAGCATAGTTGGGATGGACAGTAGCTATTACATTGGTTTGATAGCATAGTTGGAATGGACAGTAGCTAGCACATTGGTTTGATAGCATCATAGTTGGGATGGACAGTAGCTAGCACATTGGTTTGATAGTAGCATAGTTGGGATGGACAGTAGCTAGCGCATTGGTTTGATAGTAGCATAGTTGGGATGGACAGTAGCTAGCGCATTGGTTTGACAGTAGCATAGTTGGGATGGACAGTAGCTAGCGCATTGGTTTGATAGTGGCATCGTTGGGATAGACAGTAGCTAGCGCATTGGTTTGATAGTGGCATAGTTGGGATGGACAGTAGCTAGCGCATTGGTTTGATGGATGGACAGTAGCTAGCGCATTGGTTTGATAGTAGCCTAGTTGGGATGGACAGTAGCTAGCACATTGGTTTGATAGTAGCATAGTTGGGATGGACAGTAGCTAGAGCATTGGTTTGACAGTAGCATAGTTGGGATGGACAGTAGCTAGCGCATTGGTTTGACAGTGGCATAGTTGGGATAGACAGTAGCTAGCGCATTGGTTTGATAGTGGCATAGTTGGGATGGACAGTAGCTAGCGCATTGGTTTGATAGTGGCATAGTTGGGATGGACAGTAGCTAGTGCATTGGTTTGATAGTAGCATAGTTGGGATGGACAGTAGCTAGCGCATTGGTTTGATAGTAGCCTAGTTGGGATGGACAGTAGCTAGCGCATTGGTTTGATAGTAGCATAGTTGGGATGGACAGTAGCTAGCGCATTGGTTCAATAGTAGCATAGTTGGGATGGACAGTAGCTAGCGCATTGGTTTGATAGTAGCATAGTTGGGATGGACAGTAGCTAGCGCATTGGTTTGATAGTAGCATAGTTGGGATTGACAGTAGCTAGCACATTGGTTTGATAGTAGCATAGTTGGGATGGACAGTAGCAAACACATTGGTTTGATAGTAGCATAGTTGGGATGGACAGTAGCTAGCACATTGGTTTGATAGTAGCATAGTTGGGATTGACAGTAACTAGCACATTGGTTTGATAGTAGCATAGTTGGGATGGACAGTAGCTAGCACATTGGTTTGATAGCATCATAGTTGGGATGGACAGTAGCTAGCGCATTGGTTTGATAGTAGCATAGTTGGGATGGACAGTAGCTAGCGCATTGGTTTGATAGTAGCATAGTTGGGATGGACAGTAGCTAGCGCATTGGTTTGACAGTAGCATAGTTGGGATGGACAGTAGCTAGCGCATTGGTTTGATAGTGGCATCGTTGGGATAGACAGTAGCTAGCGCATTGGTTTGATAGTGGCATAGTTGGGATGGACAGTAGCTAGCGCATTGGTTTGATGGATGGACAGTAGCTAGCGCATTGGTTTGATAGTGGCCTAGTTGGGATGGACAGTAGCTAGCACATTGGTTTGATAGTAGCATAGTTGGGATGGACAGTAGCTAGAGCATTGGTTTGACAGTAGCATAGTTGGGATGGACAGTAGCTAGCGCATTGGTTTGACAGTGGCATAGTTGGGATAGACAGTAGCTAGCGCATTGGTTTGATAGTGGCATAGTTGGGATAGACAGTAGCTAGCGCATTGGTTTGATAGTGGCATAGTTGGGATGGACAGTAGCTAGCACATTGGTTTGATAGCAGCATAGTTGGGATGGACAGTAGCTAGCACATTGGTTTGATGGATGGACAGTAGCTAGCGCATTGGTTTGATAGTAGCATAGTTGGGATGGACAGTAGCTAGCGCATTGGTTTGATAGTAGCATAGTTGGGATGGACAGTAGCTAGCGCATTGGTTTGATAGTAGCATAGTTGGGATGGACAGTAGCTAGCACATTGGTTTGATAGTAGCATAGTTGGGATTGACAGTAGCTAGCACATTGGTTTGATAGTAGCATAGTTGGGATGGACAGTAGCTAGCACATTGGTTTGATAGCAGCATAGTTGGGATGGACAGTAGCTAGCACATTGGTTTGATAGTAGCATAGTTGGGATTGACAGTAGCTAGCACATTGGTTTGATAGTAGCATAGTTGGGATGGACAGTAGCTATTACATTGGTTTGATAGCATAGTTGGAATGGACAGTAGCTAGCACATTGGTTTGATAGCATCATAGTTGGGATGGACAGTAGCTAGCACATTGGTTTGATAGTAGCATAGTTGGGATGGACAGTAGCTAGCGCATTGGTTTGATAGTAGCATAGTTGGGATGGACAGTAGCTAGCGCATTGGTTTGACAGTAGCATAGTTGGGATGGACAGTAGCTAGCGCATTGGTTTGATAGTGGCATCGTTGGGATAGACAGTAGCTAGCGCATTGGTTTGATAGTGGCATAGTTGGGATGGACAGTAGCTAGCGCATTGGTTTGATGGATGGACAGTAGCTAGCGCATTGGTTTGATAGTAGCCTAGTTGGGATGGACAGTAGCTAGCACATTGGTTTGATAGTAGCATAGTTGGGATGGACAGTAGCTAGAGCATTGGTTTGACAGTGGCATAGTTGGGATAGACAGTAGCTAGTGCATTGGTTTGATAGTGGCATAGTTGGGATAGACAGTAGCTAGCGCATTGGTTTGATAGTGGCATAGTTGGGATGGACAGTAGCTAGCACATTGGTTTGATAGCAGCATAGTTGGGATGGACAGTAGCTAGCACATTGGTTTGATGGATGGACAGTAGCTAGCGCATTGGTTTGATAGTAGCATAGTTGGGATGGACAGTAGCTAGCGCATTGGTTTGATAGTAGCATAGTTGGGATGGACAGTAGCTAGCGCATTGGTTTGATAGTAGCATAGTTGGGATGGACAGTAGCTAGCGCATTGGTTTGATAGTAGCATAGTTGGGATGGACAGTAGCTAGCGCATTGGTTTTATAGTAGCATAGTTGGGATGGACAGTAGCTAGCGCATTGGTTTGATAGTAGCATAGTTGGGATGGACAGTAGCTAGCGCATTGGTTTGATAGTAGCATAGTTGGGATGGACAGTAGCTAGCGCATTGGTTTGACAGTAGCATAGTTGGGATGGACAGTAGCTAGCGCATTGGTTTGATAGTGGCATCGTTGGGATAGACAGTAGCTAGCGCATTGGTTTGATAGTGGCATAGTTGGGATGGACAGTAGCTAGCGCATTGGTTTGATGGATGGACAGTAGCTAGCGCATTGGTTTGATAGTGGCCTAGTTGGGATGGACAGTAGCTAGCACATTGGTTTGATAGTAGCATAGTTGGGATGGACAGTAGCTAGAGCATTGGTTTGACAGTAGCATAGTTGGGATGGACAGTAGCTAGCGCATTGGTTTGACAGTGGCATAGTTGGGATAGACAGTAGCTAGCGCATTGGTTTGATAGTGGCATAGTTGGGATAGACAGTAGCTAGCGCATTGGTTTGATAGTGGCA
Source organism: Borostomias antarcticus (assembly GCF_949987555.1). Lineage (NCBI taxonomy): Eukaryota > Metazoa > Chordata > Actinopteri > Stomiiformes > Stomiidae > Borostomias > Borostomias antarcticus. Next base: position 12,872,737 of record NC_140234.1, read on the forward strand.
TAGTTGGGATGGACAGTAGCTAGCACATTGGTTTGATAGCAGCATAGTTGGGATGGACAGTAGCTAGCACATTGGTTTGATGGATGGACAGTAGCTAGCGCATTGGTTTGATAGTAGCATAGTTGGGATGGACAGTAGCTAGCGCATTGGTTTGATAGTAGCATAGTTGGGATGGACAGTAGCTAGCGCATTGGTTTGATAGTGGCATAGTTGGGATAGACAGTAGCTAGCACATTGGTTTGATAGAAGCATAGTTGGGATGGACAGTAGCTAGCGCATTGGTTTGATAGTAGCATAGTTGGGATGGACAGTAGCTGGCGCATTGGTTTGATAGTAGCATAGTTGGGATGGACAGTAGCTAGCGCATTGGTTTGATAGTAGCATAGTTGGGATGGACTGTAGCTAGCGCATTGGTTTGACAGTAGCATAGTTGGGATGGACAGTAGCTAGCGCATTGGTTTGATAGTAGCATAGTTGGGATGGACTGTAGCTAGCGCATTGGTTTGATAGTAGCATAGTTGGAATGGACAGTAGCTAGCGCATTGGTTTGATAGTAGCATAGTTGGGATGGACTGTAGCTAGCGCATTGGTTTGATAGTAGCATAGTTGCAATGGACAGTAGCTAGCGCATTGGTTTGACAGTAGCATAGTTGGGATGGACAGTAGCTAGCGCATTGGTTTGACAGTAGCATAGTTGGGATGGACAGTAGCTAGCGCATTGGTTTGATAGTGGCATAGTTGGGATAGACAGTAGCTAGCACATTGGTTTGATAGAAGCATAGTTGGGATGGACAGTAGCTAGCGCATTGGTTTGATAGTAGCATAGTTGGGATGGACAGTAGCTGGCGCATTGGTTTGATAGTAGCATAGTTGGGATGGACAGTAGCTAGCGCATTGGTTTGATAGTAGCATAGTTGGGATGGACTGTAGCTAGCGCATTGGTTTGATAGTAGCATAGTTGGTATGGACAATATCTAGCGCATTGGTTTGACAGTGGCATAGTTGGGAAAGACAGTAGCTAGCGCATTGGTTTGATAGTGGCATAGTTGGGATGGACAGTAGCTAGCACATTGGTTTGATAGCAGCATAGTTGGGATGCAGTAGCTAGCACATTGGTTTGATAGTAGCATAGTTGGGATGGACAGTAGCTAGCGCATTGGTTTGATAGTAGCATAGTTGGGATGGACAATAGCTAGCACATTGGTTTGATAGTAGCATAGTTGGGATTGACAGTAGCTAGCACATTGGTTTGATAGTAGCATAGTTGGGATGGACAGTAGCTAGCACATTGGTTTGATAGCAGCATAGTTGGGATGGACAGTAGCTAGCACATTGGTTTGATAGTAGCATAGTTGGGATTGACAGTAGCTAGCACATTGGTTTGATAGTAGCATAGTTGGGATGGACAGTAGCTATTACATTGGTTTGATAGCATAGTTGGAATGGACAGTAGCTAGCACATTGGTTTGATAGCATCATAGTTGGGATGGACAGTAGCTAGCACATTGGTTTGATAGTAGCATAGTTGGGATGGACAGTAGCTAGCGCATTGGTTTGATAGTAGCATAGTTGGGATGGACAGTAGCTAGCGCATTGGTTTGACAGTAGCATAGTTGGGATGGACAGTAGCTAGCGCATTGGTTTGATAGTGGCATCGTTGGGATAGACAGTAGCTAGCGCATTGGTTTGATAGTGGCATAGTTAGGATGGACAGTAGCTAGCGCATTGGTTTGATGGATGGACAGTAGCTAGCGCATTGGTTTGATAGTAGCCTAGTTGGGATGGACAGTAGCTAGCACATTGGTTTGATAGTAGCATAGTTGGGATGGACAGTAGCTAGAGCATTGGTTTGACAGTAGCATAGTTGGGATGGACAGTAGCTAGCGCATTGGTTTGACAGTGGCATAGTTGGGATAGACAGTAGCTAGCGCATTGGTTTGATAGTGGCATAGTTGGGATGGACAGTAGCTAGCGCATTGGTTTGATAGTGGCATAGTTGGGATGGACAGTAGCTAGTGCATTGGTTTGATAGTAGCATAGTTGGGATGGACAGTAGCTAGCGCATTGGTTTGATAGTAGCCTAGTTGGGATGGACAGTAGCTAGCGCATTGGTTCAATAGTAGCATAGTTGGGATGGACAGTAGCTAGCGCATTGGTTTGATAGTAGCATAGTTGGGATGGACAGTAGCTAGCGCATTGGTTTGATAGTAGCATAGTTGGGATTGACAGTAGCTAGCACATTGGTTTGATAGTAGCATAGTTGGGATGGACAGTAGCAAACACATTGGTTTGATAGTAGCATAGTTGGGATGGACAGTAGCTAGCACATTGGTTTGATAGTAGCATAGTTGGGATTGACAGTAACTAGCACATTGGTTTGATAGTAGCATAGTTGGGATGGACAGTAGCTAGCACATTGGTTTGATAGCATCATAGTTGGGATGGACAGTAGCTAGCGCATTGGTTTGATAGTAGCATAGTTGGGATGGACAGTAGCTAGCGCATTGGTTTGATAGTAGCATAGTTGGGATGGACAGTAGCTAGCGCATTGGTTTGACAGTAGCATAGTTGGGATGGACAGTAGCTAGCGCATTGGTTTGATAGTGGCATCGTTGGGATAGACAGTAGCTAGCGCATTGGTTTGATAGTGGCATAGTTGGGATGGACAGTAGCTAGCGCATTGGTTTGATGGATGGACAGTAGCTAGCGCATTGGTTTGATAGTGGCCTAGTTGGGATGGACAGTAGCTAGCACATTGGTTTGATAGTAGCATAGTTGGGATGGACAGTAGCTAGAGCATTGGTTTGACAGTAGCATAGTTGGGATGGACAGTAGCTAGCGCATTGGTTTGACAGTGGCATAGTTGGGATAGACAGTAGCTAGCGCATTGGTTTGATAGTGGCATAGTTGGGATAGACAGTAGCTAGCGCATTGGTTTGATAGTGGCATAGTTGGGATGGACAGTAGCTAGCACATTGGTTTGATAGCAGCATAGTTGGGATGGACAGTAGCTAGCACATTGGTTTGATGGATGGACAGTAGCTAGCGCATTGGTTTGATAGTAGCATAGTTGGGATGGACAGTAGCTAGCGCATTGGTTTGATAGTAGCATAGTTGGGATGGACAGTAGCTAGCGCATTGGTTTGATAGTGGCATAGTTGGGATAGACAGTAGCTAGCACATTGGTTTGATAGAAGCATAGTTGGGATGGACAGTAGCTAGCGCATTGGTTTGATAGTAGCATAGTTGGGATGGACAGTAGCTGGCGCATTGGTTTGATAGTAGCATAGTTGGGATGGACAGTAGCTAGCGCATTGGTTTGATAGTAGCATAGTTGGGATGGACTGTAGCTAGCGCATTGGTTTGACAGTAGCATAGTTGGGATGGACAGTAGCTAGCGCATTGGTTTGATAGTAGCATAGTTGGGATGGACTGTAGCTAGCGCATTGGTTTGATAGTAGCATAGTTGGAATGGACAGTAGCTAGCGCATTGGTTTGATAGTAGCATAGTTGGGATGGACTGTAGCTAGCGCATTGGTTTGATAGTAGCATAGTTGCAATGGACAGTAGCTAGCGCATTGGTTTGACAGTAGCATAGTTGGGATGGACAGTAGCTAGCGCATTGGTTTGACAGTAGCATAGTTGGGATGGACAGTAGCTAGCGCATTGGTTTGATAGTGGCATAGTTGGGATAGACAGTAGCTAGCACATTGGTTTGATAGAAGCATAGTTGGGATGGACAGTAGCTAGCGCATTGGTTTGATAGTAGCATAGTTGGGATGGACAGTAGCTGGCGCATTGGTTTGATAGTAGCATAGTTGGGATGGACAGTAGCTAGCGCATTGGTTTGATAGTAGCATAGTTGGGATGGACTGTAGCTAGCGCATTGGTTTGATAGTAGCATAGTTGGTATGGACAGTATCTAGCGCATTGGTTTGACAGTGGCATAGTTGGGAAAGACAGTAGCTAGCGCATTGGTTTGATAGTGGCATAGTTGGGATGGACAGTAGCTACCACATTGGTTTGATAGCAGCATAGTTGGGATGGACAGTAGCTAGCACATTGGTTTGATAGTAGCATAGTTGGGATGGACAGTAGCTAGCGCATTGGTTTGATAGTAGCATAGTTGGGATGGACAGTAGCTAGCACATTGGTTTGATAGTAGCATAGTTGGGATTGACAGTAGCTAGCACATTGGTTTGATAGTAGCATAGTTGGGATGGACAGTAGCTAGCACATTGGTTTGATAGCAGCATAGTTGGGATGGACAGTAGCTAGCACATTGGTTTGATAGTAGCATAGTTGGGATTGACAGTAGCTAGCACATTGGTTTGATAGTAGCATAGTTGGGATGGACAGTAGCTATTACATTGGTTTGATAGCATAGTTGGAATGGACAGTAGCTAGCACATTGGTTTGATAGCATCATAGTTGGGATGGACAGTAGCTAGCACATTGGTTTGATAGTAGCATAGTTGGGATGGACAGTAGCTAGCGCATTGGTTTGATAGTAGCATAGTTGGGATGGACAGTAGCTAGCGCATTGGTTTGACAGTAGCATAGTTGGGATGGACAGTAGCTAGCGCATTGGTTTGATAGTGGCATCGTTGGGATAGACAGTAGCTAGCGCATTGGCTTGATAGTGGCATAGTTGGCATGGACAGTAGCTAGCGCATTGGTTTGATGGATGGACAGTAGCTAGCGCATTGGTTTGATAGTAGCCTAGTTGGGATGGACAGTAGCTAGCACATTGGTTTGATAGTAGCATAGTTGGGATGGACAGTAGCTAGAGCATTGGTTTGACAGTGGCATAGTTGGGATAGACAGTAGCTAGCGCATTGGTTTGATAGTGGCATAGTTGGGATAGACAGTAGCTAGCGCATTGGTTTGATAGTGGCATAGTTGGGATGGACAGTAGCTAGCACATTGGTTTGATAGCAGCATAGTTGGGATGGACAGTAGCTAGCACATTGGTTTGATGGATGGACAGTAGCTAGCGCATTGGTTTGATAGTAGCATAGTTGGGATGGACAGTAGCTAGCGCATTGGTTTGATAGTAGCATAGTTGGGATGGACAGTAGCTAGCGCATTGGTTTGATAGTAGCATAGTTGGGATGGACAGTAGCTAGCGCATTGGTTTGATAGTAGCATAGTTGGGATGGACAGTAGCTAGCGCATTGGTTTGATAGTAGCATAGTTGGGATGGACAGTAGCTAGCGCATTGGTTTGATAGTAGCATAGTTGGGATGGACAGTAGCTAGCGCATTGGTTTGATAGTAGCATAGTTGGGATGGACAGTAGCTAGCGCATTGGTTTGACAGTAGCATAGTTGGGATGGACAGTAGCTAGCGCATTGGTTTGATAGTGGCATCGTTGGGATAGACAGTAGCTAGCGCATTGGTTTGATAGTGGCATAGTTGGGATGGACAGTAGCTAGCGCATTGGTTTGATGGATGGACAGTAGCTAGCGCATTGGTTTGATAGTGGCCTAGTTGGGATGGACAGTAGCTAGCACATTGGTTTGATAGTAGCATAGTTGGGATGGACAGTAGCTAGAGCATTGGTTTGACAGTAGCATAGTTGGGATGGACAGTAGCTAGCGCATTGGTTTGACAGTGGCATAGTTGGGATAGACAGTAGCTAGCGCATTGGTTTGATAGTGGCATAGTTGGGATAGACAGTAGCTAGCGCATTGGTTTGATAGTGGCATAGTTGGGATGGACAGTAGCTAGCACATTGGTTTGATAGCAGCATAGTTGGGATGGACAGTAGCTAGCACATTGGTTTGATGGATGGACAGTAGCTAGCGCATTGGTTTGATAGTAGCATAGTTGGGATGGACAGTAGCTAGCGCATTGGTTTGATAGTAGCATAGTTGGGATGGACAGTAGCTAGCGCATTGGTTTGATAGTGGCATAGTTGGGATAGATAGTAGCTAGCACATTGGTTTGATAGAAGCATAGTTGGGATGGACAGTAGCTAGCGCATTGGTTTGATAGTAGCATAGTTGGGATGGACAGTAGCTGGCGCATTGGTTTGATAGTAGCATAGTTGGGATGGACAGTAGCTAGCGCATTGGTTTGATAGTAGCATAGTTGGGATGGACTGTAGCTAGCGCATTGGTTTGACAGTAGCATAGTTGGGATGGACAGTAGCTAGCGCATTGGTTTGATAGTAGCATAGTTGGGATGGACTGTAGCTAGCGCATTGGTTTGATAGTAGCATAGTTGGAATGGACAGTAGCTAGCGCATTGGTTTGATAGTAGCATAGTTGGGATGGACTGTAGCTAGCGCATTGGTTTGATAGTAGCATAGTTGCAATGGACAGTAGCTAGCGCATTGGTTTGACAGTAGCATAGTTGGGATGGACAGTAGCTAGCGCATTGGTTTGACAGTAGCATAGTTGGGATGGACAGTAGCTAGCACATTGGTTTGATAGTAGCATAGTTGGGATGGACAGTAGCTAGCGCATTGGTTTGATGGATGGACAGTAGCTAGCGCATTGGTTTGATAGTAGCCTAGTTGCGATGGACAGTAGCTAGCACATTGGTTTGATAGTAGCATAGTTGGGATGGACAGTAGCTAGCACATTGGTTTGATAGTAGCATAGTTGGGATGGACAGTAGCTAGCGCATTGGTTTGATAGTAGCATAGTTGGGATGGACAGTAGCTAGCGCATTGGTTTGATAGTAGCATAGTTGGGATGGACAGTAGCTAGCGCATTGGTTTGATAGTAGCATAGTTGGGATGGACAGTAGCTAGCGCATTGGTTTGATAGTAGCATAGTTGGGATGGACAGTAGCTAGCGCATTGGTTTGATAGTAGCATAGTTGGGATGGACAGTAGCTAGCGCATTGGTTTGATAGTAGCATAGTTGGGATGGACAGTAGCTAGTGCATTGGTTTGATAGTAGCATAGTTGGGATGGACAGTAGCTAGTGCATTGGTTTGACAGTAGCATAGTTGGGATGGACAGTAGCTAGCGCATTGGTTTGACAGTAGCATAGTTGGGATGGACTGTAGCTAGCGCATTGGTTTGCTAGTAGCATAGTTGGAATGGACAGTAGCTAGCGCATTGGTTTGCTAGTAGCATAGTTGGGATGGACTGTAGCTAGCGCATTGGTTTGATAGTAGCATAGTTGCAATGGACAGTAGCTAGCGCATTGGTTTGATAGTAGCATAGTTGGGATGGACAGTAGCTAGCGCATTGGTTTGATAGTAGCATAGTTGGGATGGACAGTAGCTAGCGCATTGGTTTGACAGTAGCATAGTTGGGATGGACAGTAGCTAGCGCATTGGTTTGATAGTAGCATAGTTGGGATGGACAGTAGCTAGCGCATTGGTTTGATAGTGGCATAGTTGGGATGGACAGTAGCTAGCGCATTGGTTTGATGGATGGACAGTAGCTAGCGCATTGGTTAGATAGTAGCCTAGTTGGGATGGACAGTAGCTAGCACATTGGTTTGATAGTAGCATAGTTGGGATGGACAGTAGCTAGCGCATTGGTTTGATAGTAGCATAGTTGGGATGGACAGTAGCTAGCGCATTGGTTTGATAGTAGCATAGTTGGGATGGACAGTAGCTAGCGCATTGGTTTGATAGTAGCATAGTTGGGATGGACAGTAGGGCTAGCGCATTGGTTTGATAGTAGCATAGTTGGGATGGACAGTAGCTAGCGCATTGGTTTGATAGTAGCATAGTTGGGATGGACAGTAGCTAGCACATTGGTTTGATAGTAGCATAGTTGGGATGGACAGTAGCTAGCGCATTGGTTTGATAGTTGCATAGTTGGGATGGACAGTAGCTAGCGCATTGGTTTGATAGTAGCATAGTTGGGATGGACAGTAGCTAGTGCTTTGGTTTGACAGTAGCATAGTTGGGATGGACAGTAGCTAGCGCATTGGTTTGATAGTAGCATAGTTGGGATGGACAGTAGCTAGCACATTGGTTTGATGGATGGACAGTAGCTAGCACATTGGTTTGATGGATGGACAGTAGCTAGCACATTGGTTTGATAGTAGCATAGTTGGGATGGACAGTAGCTAGCACATTGGTTTGATAGCAGCATAGTTGGGATGGACAGTAGCTAGCACATTGGTTTGATAGTAGCATAGTTGGGATGGACAGTAGCTAGCGCATGGGTTTGATAGTAGCATAGTTGGGATGGACAGTAGCTAGCACATTGGTTTGATAGTAGCATAGTTGGGATGGACAGTAGCTAGCGCATTGGTTTGATAGTAGCATAGTTGGGATGGACAGTAGCTAGCGCATTGGTTTGATAGTAGCATAGTTGGAATGGACAGTAGCTAGCGCATTGGTTTGATAGTAGCATAGTTGGGATGGACAGTAGCTAGCGCATTGGTTTGATGGATGGACAGTAGCTAGCGCATTGGTTAGATTGTAGCCTAGTTGTGATGGACAGTAGCTAGCACATTGGTTTGATGGATGGACAGTAGCTAGCACATTGGTTTGATAGTAGCATAGTTGGGATGGACAGTAGCTAGCACATTGGTTTGATAGCAGCATAGTTGGGATGGACATTAGCTAGCACATTGGTTTGATAGTAGCATAGTTGGGATGGACAGTAGCTAGCGCATGGGTTTGATAGTAGCATAGTTGGGATGGACAGTAGCTAGCACATTGGTTTGATAGTAGCATAGTTGGGATGGACAGTAGCTAGCGCATTGGTTTGATAGTAGCATAGTTGGGATGGACTGTAGCTAGCGCATTGGTTTGATAGTAGCATAGTTGGAATGGACAGTAGCTAGCGCATTGGTTTGACAGTAGCATAGTTGGGATGGACAGTAGCTAGCGCATTGGTTTGACAGTAGCATAGTTGGGATGGACAGTAGCTAGCGCATTGGTTTGATAGTAGCATAGTTGGGATGGACAGTAGCTAGCGCATTGGTTTGATAGTAGCATAGTTGGGATGGACAGTAGCTAGCGCATTGGTTTGATAGTAGCATAGTTGGGATGGACAGTAGCTAGCGCATTGGTTTGATAGTAGCATAGTTGGGATGGACAGTAGCTAGCGCATTGGTTTGATAGTAGCATAGTTGGGATGGACAGTAGCTAGCGCATTGGTTTGATAGTAGCATAGTTGGGATGGACAGTAGCTAGCGCATTGGTTTGATAGTAGCATAGTTGGGATGGACAGTAGCTAGCGCATTGGTTTGATAGTGGCATAGTTGGGATGGACAGTAGCTAGCGCATTGGTTTGATGGATGGACAGTAGCTAGCGCATTGGTTTGATAGTAGCCTAGTTGGGATGGACAGTAGCTAGCACATTGGTTTGATAGTAGCATAGTTGGGATGGACAGTAGCTAGCACATTGGTTTGATAGTAGCATAGTTGGGATGGACAGTAGCTAGCGCATTGGTTTGATGGATGGACAGTAGCTAGCGCATTGGTTTGATAGTAGCATAGTTGGAATGGACAGTAGCTAGCGCATTGGTTTGACAGTAGCATAGTTGGGATGGACAGTAGCTAGCGCATTGGTTTGATAGTAGCATAGTTGGGATGGACAGTAGCTAGCGCATTGGTTTGATAGTAGCATAGTTGGGATGGACAGTAGCTAGCGCATTGGTTTGATAGTAGCATAGTTGGGATGGACAGTAGCTAGCGCATTGGTTTGATAGTAGCATAGTTGGGATGGACAGTAGCTAGCGCATTGGTTTGATAGTAGCATAGTTGGGATGGACAGTAGCTAGCGCATTGGTTTGATAGTAGCATAGTTGGGATGGACAGTAGCTAGCGCATTGGTTTGATAGTGGCATAGTTGGGATGGACAGTAGCTAGCGCATTGGTTTGATGGATGGACAGTAGCTAGCGCATTGGTTTGATAGTAGCCTAGTTGGGATGGACAGTAGCTAGCACATTGGTTTGATAGTAGCATAGTTGGGATGGACAGTAGCTAGCACATTGGTTTGATAGTAGCATAGTTGGGATGGACAGTAGCTAGCGCATTGGTTTGATGGATGGACAGTAGCTAGCGCATTGGTTTGATAGTAGCCTAGTTGCGATGGACAGTAGCTAGCACATTGGTTTGATAGTAGCATAGTTGGGATGGACAGTAGCTAGCACATTGGTTTGATAGTAGCATAGTTGGGATGGACAGTAGCTAGCGCATTGGTTTGATAGTAGCATAGTTGGGATGGACAGTAGCTAGCGCATTGGTTTGATAGTAGCATAGTTGGGATGGACAGTAGCTAGCGCATTGGTTTGATAGTAGCATAGTTGGGATGGACAGTAGCTAGCGCATTGGTTTGATAGTTGCATAGTTGGGATGGACAGTAGCTAGCGCATTGGTTTGATAGTAGCATAGTTGGGATGGACAGTAGCTAGTGCATTGGTTTGATAGTAGCATAGTTGGGATGGACAGTAGCTAGCGCATTGGTTTGATAGTAGCATAGTTGGGATGGACAGTAGCTAGCGCATTGGTTTGATAGTAGCATAGTTGGGATGGACAGTAGCTAGTGCATTGGTTTGATAGTAGCATAGTTGGGATGGACAGTAGCTAGCGCATTGGTTTGACAGTAGCATAGTTGGGATAGACAGTAGCTAGCACATTGGTTTGATAGAAGCATAGTTGGGATGGACAGTAGCTAGCGCATTGGTTTGATAGTAGCATAGTTGGGATGGACAGTAGCTAGCGCATTGGTTTGATAGTAGCATAGTTGGGATGGACAGTAGCTAGCGCATTGGTTTGATAGTAGCATAGTTGGGATGGACAGTAGCTAGCGCATTGGTTTGATAGTAGCATAGTTGGGATGGACAGTAGCTAGCGCATTGGTTTGACAGTAGCATAGTTGGGATGGACAGTAGCTAGCGCATTGGTTTGATAGTAGCATAGTTGGGATGGACAGTAGCTAGCGCATTGGTTTGATAGTGGCATAGTTGGGATGGACAGTAGCTAGCGCATTGGTTTGATGGATGGACAGTAGCTAGCGCATTGGTTAGATAGTAGCCTAGTTGGGATGGACAGTAGCTAGCACATTGGTTTGATAGTAGCATAGTTGGGATGGACAGTAGCTAGCGCATTGGTTTGATAGTAGCATAGTTGGGATGGACAGTAGCTAGCGCATTGGTTTGATAGTAGCATAGTTGGGATGGACAGTAGCTAGCCCATTGGTTTGATAGTAGCATAGTTGGGATGGACAGTAGCTAGCGCCTTGGTTTGATAGTAGCATAGTTGGGATGGACAGTAGCTAGCGCATTGGTTTGATAGTAGCATAGTTGGGATGGACAGTAGCTAGCACATTGGTTTGATAGTAGCATAGTTGGGATGGACAGTAGCTAGCGCATTGGTTTGATAGTAGCATAGTTGGGATGGACAGTAGCTAGCGCATTGGTTTGATAGTAGCATAGTTGGGATGGACAGTAGCTAGCGCTTTGGTTTGACAGTAGCATAGTTGGGATGGACAGTAGCTAGCGCATTGGTTTGATAGTAGCATAGTTGGGATGGACAGTAGCTAGCACATTGGTTTGATGGATGGACAGTAGCTAGCACATTGGTTTGATGGATGGACAGTAGCTAGCACATTGGTTTGATAGTAGCATAGTTGGGATTTACAGTAGCTAGCACATTGGTTTGATAGCAGCATAGTTGGGATGGACAGTAGCTAGCACATTGGTTTGATAGTAGCATAGTTGGGATGGACAGTAGCTAGCGCATGGGTTTGATAGTAGCATAGTTGGGATGGACAGTAGCTAGCACATTGGTTTGATAGTAGCATAGTTGGGATGGACAGTAGCTAGCGCATTGGTTTGATAGTAGCATAGTTGGGATGGACAGTAGCTAGCGCATTGGTTTGATAGTAGCATAGTTGGGATGGACAGTAGCTAGCGCATTGGTTTGACAGTAGCATAGTTGGGATGGACAGTAGCTAGCGCATTGGTTTGATAGTAGCATAGTTGGGATGGACAGTAGCTAGCGCATGGGTTTGATAGTAGCATAGTTGGGATGGACAGTAGCTAGCACATTGGTTTGATAGTAGCATAGTTGGGATGGACAGTAGCTAGCGCATTGGTTTGATAGTAGCATAGTTGGGATGGACAGTAGCTAGCGCATTGGTTTGATAGTAGCATAGTTGGGATGGACAGTAGCTAGCGCATTGGTTTGATAGTGGCATAGTTGGGATGGACAGTAGCTAGCGCATTGGTTTGATGGATGGACAGTAGCTAGCGCATTGGTTAGATAGTAGCCTAGTTGGGATGGACAGTAGCTAGCACATTGGTTTGATAGTAGCATAGTTGGGATGGACAGTAGCTAGCGCATTGGTTTGATAGTAGCATAGTTGGGATGGACAGTAGCTAGCGCATTGGTTTGATAGTAGCATAGTTGGGATGGACAGTAGCTAGCGCATTGGTTTGATAGTAGCATAGTTGGGATGGACAGTAGCTAGCGCATTGGTTTGATAGTAGCATAGTTGGGATGGACAGTAGCTAGCGCATTGGTTTGATAGTAGCATAGTTGGGATGGACAGTAGCTAGCACATTGGTTTGATAGTAGCATAGTTGGGATGGACAGTAGCTAGCGCATTGGTTTGATAGTTGCATAGTTGGGATGGACAGTAGCTAGCGCATTGGTTTGATAGTAGCATAGTTGGGATGGACAGTAGCTAGTGCTTTGGTTTGACAGTAGCATAGTTGGGATGGACAGTAGCTAGCGCATTGGTTTGATAGTAGCATAGTTGGGATGGACAGTAGCTAGCACATTGGTTTGATGGATGGACAGTAGCTAGCACATTGGTTTGATGGATGGACAGTAGCTAGCACATTGGTTTGATAGTAGCATAGTTGGGATGGACAGTAGCTAGCACATTGGTTTGATAGCAGCATAGTTGGGATGGACAGTAGCTAGCACATTGGTTTGATAGTAGCATAGTTGGGATGGACAGTAGCTAGCGCATGGGTTTGATAGTAGCATAGTTGGGATGGACAGTAGCTAGCACATTGGTTTGATAGTAGCATAGTTGGGATGGACAGTAGCTAGCGCATTGGTTTGATAGTAGCATAGTTGGGATGGACAGTAGCTAGCGCATTGGTTTGATAGTAGCATAGTTGGAATGGACAGTAGCTAGCGCATTGGTTTGATAGTAGCATAGTTGGGATGGACAGTAGCTAGCGCATTGGTTTGATGGATGGACAGTAGCTAGCGCATTGGTTAGATTGTAGCCTAGTTGTGATGGACAGTAGCTAGCACATTGGTTTGATGGATGGACAGTAGCTAGCACATTGGTTTGATAGTAGCATAGTTGGGATGGACAGTAGCTAGCACATTGGTTTGATAGCAGCATAGTTGGGATGGACATTAGCTAGCACATTGGTTTGATAGTAGCATAGTTGGGATGGACAGTAGCTAGCGCATGGGTTTGATAGTAGCATAGTTGGGATGGACAGTAGCTAGCACATTGGTTTGATAGTAGCATAGTTGGGATGGACAGTAGCTAGCGCATTGGTTTGATAGTAGCATAGTTGGGATGGACTGTAGCTAGCGCATTGGTTTGATAGTAGCATAGTTGGAATGGACAGTAGCTAGCGCATTGGTTTGACAGTAGCATAGTTGGGATGGACAGTAGCTAGCGCATTGGTTTGACAGTAGCATAGTTGGGATGGACAGTAGCTAGCGCATTGGTTTGATAGTAGCATAGTTGGGATGGACAGTAGCTAGCGCATTGGTTTGATAGTAGCATAGTTGGGATGGACAGTAGCTAGCGCATTGGTTTGATAGTAGCATAGTTGGGATGGACAGTAGCTAGCGCATTGGTTTGATAGTAGCATAGTTGGGATGGACAGTAGCTAGCGCATTGGTTTGATAGTAGCATAGTTGGGATGGACAGTAGCTAGCGCATTGGTTTGATAGTAGCATAGTTGGGATGGACAGTAGCTAGCGCATTGGTTTGATAGTAGCATAGTTGGGATGGACAGTAGCTAGCGCATTGGTTTGATAGTGGCATAGTTGGGATGGACAGTAGCTAGCGCATTGGTTTGATGGATGGACAGTAGCTAGCGCATTGGTTTGATAGTAGCCTAGTTGGGATGGACAGTAGCTAGCACATTGGTTTGATAGTAGCATAGTTGGGATGGACAGTAGCTAGCACATTGGTTTGATAGTAGCATAGTTGGGATGGACAGTAGCTAGCGCATTGGTTTGATGGATGGACAGTAGCTAGCGCATTGGTTTGATAGTAGCATAGTTGGAATGGACAGTAGCTAGCGCATTGGTTTGACAGTAGCATAGTTGGGATTGACAGTAGCTAGCGCATTGGTTTGATAGTAGCATAGTTGGGATGGACAGTAGCTAGCGCATTGGTTTGATAGTAGCATAGTTGGGATGGACAGTAGCTAGCGCATTGGTTTGATAGTAGCATAGTTGGGATGGACAGTAGCTAGCGCATTGGTTTGATAGTAGCATAGTTGGGATGGACAGTAGCTAGCGCATTGGTTTGATAGTAGCATAGTTGGGATGGACAGTAGCTAGCGCATTGGTTTGATAGTAGCATAGTTGGGATGGACAGTAGCTAGCGCATTGGTTTGATAGTGGCATAGTTGGGATGGACAGTAGCTAGCGCATTGGTTTGATGGATGGACAGTAGCTAGCGCATTGGTTTGATAGTAGCCTAGTTGGGATGGACAGTAGCTAGCACATTGGTTTGATAGTAGCATAGTTGGGATGGACAGTAGCTAGCACATTGGTTTGATAGTAGCATAGTTGGGATGGACAGTAGCTAGCGCATTGGTTTGATGGATGGACAGTAGCTAGCGCATTGGTTTGATAGTAGCCTAGTTGCGATGGACAGTAGCTAGCACATTGGTTTGATAGTAGCATAGTTGGGATGGACAGTAGCTAGCACATTGGTTTGATAGTAGCATAGTTGGGATGGACAGTAGCTAGCGCATTGGTTTGATAGTAGCATAGTTGGGATGGACAGTAGCTAGCGCATTGGTTTGATAGTAGCATAGTTGGGATGGACAGTAGCTAGCGCATTGGTTTGATAGTAGCATAGTTGGGATGGACAGTAGCTAGCGCATTGGTTTGATAGTTGCATAGTTGGGATGGACAGTAGCTAGCGCATTGGTTTGATAGTAGCATAGTTGGGATGGACAGTAGCTAGTGCATTGGTTTGATAGTAGCATAGTTGGGATGGACAGTAGCTAGCGCATTGGTTTGATAGTAGCATAGTTGGGATGGACAGTAGCTAGCGCATTGGTTTGATAGTAGCATAGTTGGGATGGACAGTAGCTAGTGCATTGGTTTGATAGTAGCATAGTTGGGATGGACAGTAGCTAGCGCATTGGTTTGACAGTAGCATAGTTGGGATGGACAGTAGCTAGCGCATTGGTTTGATAGTAGCATAGTTGGGATGGACTGTAGCTAGCGCATTGGTTTGATAGTAGCATAGTTGGAATGGACAGTAGCTAGCGCATTGGTTTGATAGTAGCATAGTTGGGATGGACTGTAGCTAGAGCATTGGTTTGCTAGTAGCATAGTTGCAATGGACAGTAGCTAGCGCATTGGTTTGACAGTAGCATAGTTGGGATGGACAGTAGCTAGCGCATTGGTTTGACAGTAGCATAGTTGGGATGGACAGTAGCTAGCGCATTTCATTTGATAGTGGCATAGTTGGGATAGACAGTAGCTAGCACATTGGTTTGATAGAAGCATAGTTGGGATGGACAGTAGCTAGCGCATTGGTTTGATAGTAGCATAGTTGGGATGGACAGTAGCTAGCGCATTGGTTTGATAGTAGCATAGTTGGGATGGACAGTAGCTAGCGCATTGGTTTGATAGTAGCATAGTTGGGATGGACAGTAGCTAGCGCATTGGTTTGATAGTAGCATAGTTGGGATGGACAGTAGCTAGCGCATTGGTTTGACAGTAGCATAGTTGGGATGGACAGTAGCTAGCGCATTGGTTTGATAGTAGCATAGTTGGGATGGACAGTAGCTAGCGCATTGGTTTGATAGTGGCATAGTTGGGATGGACAGTAGCTAGCGCATTGGTTTGATGGATGGACAGTAGCTAGCGCATTGGTTAGATAGTAGCCTAGTTGGGATGGACAGTAGCTAGCACATTGGTTTGATAGTAGCATAGTTGGGATGGACAGTAGCTAGCGCATTGGTTTGATAGTAGCATAGTTGGGATGGACAGTAGCTAGCGCATTGGTTTGATAGTAGCATAGTTGGGATGGACAGTAGCTAGCCCATTGGTTTGATAGTAGCATAGTTGGGATGGACAGTAGCTAGCGCCTTGGTTTGATAGTAGCATAGTTGGGATGGACAGTAGCTAGCGCATTGGTTTGATAGTAGCATAGTTGGGATGGACAGTAGCTAGCACATTGGTTTGATAGTAGCATAGTTGGGATGGACAGTAGCTAGCGCATTGGTTTGATAGTAGCATAGTTGGGATGGACAGTAGCTAGCGCATTGGTTTGATAGTAGCATAGTTGGGATGGACAGTAGCTAGCGCTTTGGTTTGACAGTAGCATAGTTGGGATGGACAGTAGCTAGCGCATTGGTTTGATAGTAGCATAGTTGGGATGGACAGTAGCTAGCACATTGGTTTGATGGATGGACAGTAGCTAGCACATTGGTTTGATGGATGGACAGTAGCTAGCACATTGGTTTGATAGTAGCATAGTTGGGATTGACAGTAGCTAGCACATTGGTTTGATAGCAGCATAGTTGGGATGGACAGTAGCTAGCACATTGGTTTGATAGTAGCATAGTTGGGATGGACAGTAGCTAGCGCATGGGTTTGATAGTAGCATAGTTGGGATGGACAGTAGCTAGCACATTGGTTTGATAGTAGCATAGTTGGGATGGACAGTAGCTAGCGCATTGGTTTGATAGTAGCATAGTTGGGATGGACAGTAGCTAGCGCATTGGTTTGATAGTAGCATAGTTGGAATGGACAGTAGCTAGCGCATTGGTTTGATAGTAGCATAGTTGGGATGGACAGTAGCTAGCGCATTGGTTTGATGGATGGACAGTAGCTAGCGCATTGGTTAGATAGTAGCCTAGTTGTGATGGACAGTAGCTAGCACATTGGTTTGATGGATGGACAGTAGCTAGCACATTGGTTTGATAGTAGCATAGTTGGGATGGACAGTAGCTAGCACATTGGTTTGATAGTAGCATAGTTGGGATGGACAGTAGCTAGCACATTGGTTTGATAGCAGCATAGTTGGGATGGACAGTAGCTAGCGCATGGGTTTGATAGTAGCATAGTTGGGATGGACAGTAGCTAGCACATTGGTTTGATAGTAGCATAGTTGGGATGGACAGTAGCTAGCGCATTGGTTTGATAGTAGCATAGTTGGGATGGACTGTAGCTAGCGCATGGGTTTGATAGTAGCATAGTTGGGATGGACAGTAGCTAGCACATTGGTTTGATAGTAGCATAGTTGGGATGGACAGTAGCTAGCGCATTGGTTTGATAGTAGCATAGTTGGGATGGACAGTAGCTAGCGCATTGGTTTGATAGTAGCATAGTTGGAATGGACAGTAGCTAGCGCATTGGTTTGATAGTAGCATAGTTGGGATGGACAGTAGCTAGCGCATTGGTTTGATGGATGGACAGTAGCTAGCGCATTGGTTAGATAGTAGCCTAGTTGTGATGGACAGTAGCTAGCACATTGGTTTGATGGATGGACAGTAGCTAGCACATTGGTTTGATAGTAGCATAGTTGGGATGGACATTAGCTAGCACATTGGTTTGATAGTAGCATAGTTGGGATGGACAGTAGCTAGCGCATGGGTTTGATAGTAGCATAGTTGGGATGGACAGTAGCTAGCACATTGGTTTGATAGTAGCATAGTTGGGATGGACAGTAGCTAGCGCATTGGTTTGATAGTAGCATAGTTGGGATGGACTGTAGCTAGCGCATTGGTTTGATAGTAGCATAGTTGGAATGGACAGTAGCTAGCGCATTGGTTTGACAGTAGCATAGTTGGGATGGACAGTAGCTAGCGCATTGGTTTGACAGTAGCATAGTTGGGATGGACAGTAGCTAGCGCATTGGTTTGATAGTAGCATAGTTGGGATGGACAGTAGCTAGCGCATTGGTTTGATAGTAGCATAGTTGGGATGGACAGTAGCTAGCGCATTGGTTTGATAGTAGCATAGTTGGGATGGACAGTAGCTAGCGCATTGGTTTGATAGTAGCATAGTTGGGATGGACAGTAGCTAGCGCATTGGTTTGATAGTAGCATAGTTGGGATGGACAGTAGCTAGTGCATTGGTTTGATAGTAGCATAGTTGGGATGGACAGTAGCTAGCGCATTGGTTTGATAGTAGCATAGTTGGGATGGACAGTAGCTAGCGCATTGGTTTGATAGTGGCATAGTTGGGATGGACAGTAGCTAGCGCATTGGTTTGATGGATGGACAGTAGCTAGCGCATTGGTTTGATAGTAGCCTACTTGGGATGGACAGTAGCTAGCACATTGGTTTGATAGTAGCATAGTTGGGATGGACAGTAGCTAGCACATTGGTTTGATAGTAGCATAGTTGGGATGGACAGTAGCTAGCGCATTGGTTTGATGGATGGACAGTAGCTAGCGCATTGGTTTGATAGTAGCCTAGTTGCGATGGACAGTAGCTAGCACATTGGTTTGATAGTAGCATAGTTGGGATGGACAGTAGCTAGCACATTGGTTTGATAGTAGCATAGTTGGGATGGACAGTAGCTAGCGCATTGGTTTGATAGTAGCATAGTTGGGATGGACAGTAGCTAGCGCATTGGTTTGATAGTAGCATAGTTGGGATGGACAGTAGCTAGCGCATTGGTTTGATAGTAGCATAGTTGGGATGGACAGTAGCTAGCGCATTGGTTTGATAGTTGCATAGTTGGGATGGACAGTAGCTAGCGCATTGGTTTGATAATAGCATAGTTGGGATGGACAGTAGCTAGTGCATTGGTTTGATAGTAGCATAGTTGGGATGGACAGTAGCTAGCGCATTGGTTTGATAGTAGCATAGTTGGGATGGACAGTAGCTAGCGCATTGGTTTGATAGTAGCATAGTTGGGATGGACAGTAGCTAGTGCATTGGTTTGATAGTAGCATAGTTGGGATGGACAGTAGCTAGCGCATTGGTTTGACAGTAGCATAGTTGGGATGGACAGTAGCTAGCGCATTGGTTTGATAGTAGCATAGTTGGGATGGACTGTAGCTAGCGCATTGGTTTGATAGTAGCATAGTTGGAATGGACAGTAGCTAGCGCATTGGTTTGATAGTAGCATAGTTGGGATGGACTGTAGCTAGCGCATTGGTTTGATAGTAGCATAGTTGCAATGGACAGTAGCTAGCGCATTGGTTTGACAGTAGCATAGTTGGGATGGACAGTAGCTAGCGCATTGGTTTGACAGTAGCATAGTTGGGATGGACAGTAGCTAGCGCATTTCATTTGATAGTGGCATAGTTGGGATAGACAGTAGCTAGCACATTGGTTTGATAGAAGCATAGTTGGGATGGACAGTAGCTAGCGCATTGGTTTGATAGTAGCATAGTTGGGATGGACAGTAGCTAGCGCATTGGTTTGATAGTAGCATAGTTGGGATGGACAGTAGCTAGCGCATTGGTTTGATAGTAGCATAGTTGGGATGGACAGTAGCTAGCGCATTGGTTTGATAGTAGCATAGTTGGGATGGACAGTAGCTAGCGCATTGGTTTGACAGTAGCATAGTTGGGATGGACAGTAGCTAGCGCATTGGTTTGACAGTAGCATAGTTGGGATGGACAGTAGCTAGCGCATTGGTTTGATAGTGGCATAGTTGGGATGGACAGTAGCTAGCGCATTGGTTTGATGGATGGACAGTAGCTAGCGCATTGGTTAGATAGTAGCCTAGTTGGGATGGACAGTAGCTAGCACATTGGTTTGATAGTAGCATAGTTGGGATGGACAGTAGCTAGCGCATTGGTTTGATAGTAGCATAGTTGGGATGGACAGTAGCTAGCGCATTGGTTTGATAGTAGCATAGTTGGGATGGACAGTAGCTAGCCCATTGGTTTGATAGTAGCATAGTTGGGATGGACAGTAGCTAGCGCATTGGTTTGATAGTAGCATAGTTGGGATGGACAGTAGCTAGCGCATTGGTTTGATAGTAGCATAGTTGGGATGGACAGTAGCTAGCACATTGGTTTGATAGTAGCATAGTTGGGATGGACAGTAGCTAGCGCATTGGTTTGATAGTAGCATAGTTGGGATGGACAGTAGCTAGCGCATTGGTTTGATAGTAGCATAGTTGGGATGGACAGTAGCTAGCGCTTTGGTTTGACAGTAGCATAGTTGGGATGGACAGTAGCTAGCGCATTGGTTTGATAGTAGCATAGTTGGGATGGACAGTAGCTAGCACATTGGTTTGATGGATGGACAGTAGCTAGCACATTGGTTTGATGGATGGACAGTAGCTAGCACATTGGTTTGATAGTAGCATAGTTGGGATTGACAGTAGCTAGCACATTGGTTTGATAGCAGCATAGTTGGGATGGACAGTAGCTAGCACATTGGTTTGATAGTAGCATAGTTGGGATGGACAGTAGCTAGCGCATGGGTTTGATAGTAGCATAGTTGGGATGGACAGTAGCTAGCACATTGGTTTGATAGTAGCATAGTTGGGATGGACAGTAGCTAGCGCATTGGTTTGATAGTAGCATAGTTGGGATGGACAGTAGCTAGCGCATTGGTTTGATAGTAGCATAGTTGGAATGGACAGTAGCTAGCGCATTGGTTTGATAGTAGCATAGTTGGGATGAACAGTAGCTAGCGCATTGGTTTGATGGATGGACAGTAGCTAGCGCATTGGTTAGATAGTAGCCTAGTTGTGATGGACAGTAGCTAGCACATTGGTTTGATAGTAGCCTAGTTGGGATGGACAGTAGCTAGCGCATTGGTTTGATAGTAGCATAGTTGGGATGGACAGTAGCTAGCGCATTGGTTTGATAGTAGCATAGTTGGGATGGACAGTAGCTAGCGCATTGGTTTGATAGTAGCATAGTTGGGATGGACAGGAGCTAGCGCATTGGTTTGATAGTAGCATAGTTGGGATGGACAGTAGCTAGCGCATTGGTTTGATAGTAGCATAGTTGGGATGGACAGTAGCTAGCGCATTGGTTTGATAGTAGCATAGTTGGGATGGACAGTAGCTAGCGCATTGGTTTGATAGTAGCATAGTTGGGATGGACAGTAGCTAGCGCATTGGTTTGATAGTAGCATAGTTGGGATGGACAGTAGCTAGCGCATTGGTTTGATAGTAGCATAGTTGGGATGGACAGTAGCTAGCGCTTTGGTTTGACAGTAGCATAGTTGGGATGGACAGTAGCTAGCGCATTGGTTTGATAGTAGCATAGTTGGGATGGACAGTAGCTAGCACATTGGTTTGATGGATGGACAGTAGCTAGCACATTGGTTTGATGGATGGACAGTAGCTAGCACATTGGTTTGATAGTAGCATAGTTGGGATGGACAGTAGCTAGCACATTGGTTTGATAGCAGCATAGTTGGGATGGACATTAGCTAGCACATTGGTTTGATAGTAGCATAGTTGGGATGGACAGTAGCTAGCGCATGGGTTTGATAGTAGCATAGTTGGGATGGACAGTAGCTAGCACATTGGTTTGATAGTAGCATAGTTGGGATGGACAGTAGCTAGCGCATTGGTTTGATAGTAGCATAGTTGGGATGGACAGTAGCTAGCGCTTTGGTTTGACAGTAGCATAGTTGGGATGGACAGTAGCTAGCGCATTGGTTTGATAGTAGCATAGTTGGGATGGACAGTAGCTAGCACATTGGTTTGATGGATGGACAGTAGCTAGCACATTGGTTTGATGGATGGACAGTAGCTAGCACATTGGTTTGATAGTAGCATAGTTGGGATTGACAGTAGCTAGCACATTGGTTTGATAGCAGCATAGTTGGGATGGACAGTAGCTAGCACATTGGTTTGATAGTAGCATAGTTGGGATGGACAGTAGCTAGCGCATGGGTTTGATAGTAGCATAGTTGGGATGGACAGTAGCTAGCACATTGGTTTGATAGTAGCATAGTTGGGATGGACAGTAGCTAGCGCATTGGTTTGATAGTAGCATAGTTGGGATGGACAGTAGCTAGCGCATTGGTTTGATAGTAGCATAGTTGGAATGGACAGTAGCTAGCGCATTGGTTTGATAGTAGCATAGTTGGGATGAACAGTAGCTAGCGCATTGGTTTGATGGATGGACAGTAGCTAGCGCATTGGTTAGATAGTAGCCTAGTTGTGATGGACAGTAGCTAGCACATTGGTTTGATAGTAGCCTAGTTGGGATGGACAGTAGCTAGCGCATTGGTTTGATAGTAGCATAGTTGGGATGGACAGTAGCTAGCGCATTGGTTTGATAGTAGCATAGTTGGGATGGACAGTAGCTAGCGCATTGGTTTGATAGTAGCATAGTTGGGATGGACAGGAGCTAGCGCATTGGTTTGATAGTAGCATAGTTGGGATGGACAGTAGCTAGCGCATTGGTTTGATAGTAGCATAGTTGGGATGGACAGTAGCTAGCGCATTGGTTTGATAGTAGCATAGTTGGGATGGACAGTAGCTAGCGCATTGGTTTGATAGTAGCATAGTTGGGATGGACAGTAGCTAGCGCATTGGTTTGATAGTAGCATAGTTGGGATGGACAGTAGCTAGCGCATTGGTTTGATAGTAGCATAGTTGGGATGGACAGTAGCTAGCGCTTTGGTTTGACAGTAGCATAGTTGGGATGGACAGTAGCTAGCGCATTGGTTTGATAGTAGCATAGTTGGGATGGACAGTAGCTAGCACATTGGTTTGATGGATGGACAGTAGCTAGCACATTGGTTTGATGGATGGACAGTAGCTAGCACATTGGTTTGATAGTAGCATAGTTGGGATGGACAGTAGCTAGCACATTGGTTTGATAGCAGCATAGTTGGGATGGACATTAGCTAGCACATTGGTTTGATAGTAGCATAGTTGGGATGGACAGTAGCTAGCGCATGGGTTTGATAGTAGCATAGTTGGGATGGACAGTAGCTAGCACATTGGTTTGATAGTAGCATAGTTGGGATGGACAGTAGCTAGCGCATTGGTTTGATAGTAGCATAGTTGGGATGGACTGTAGCTAGCGCATTGGTTTGATAGTAGCATAGTTGGAATGGACAGTAGCTAGCGCATTGGTTTGACAGTAGCATAGTTGGGATGGACAGTAGCTAGCGCATTGGTTTGACAGTAGCATAGTTGGGATGGACAGTAGCTAGCGCATTGGTTTGATAGTAGCATAGTTGGGATGGACAGTAGCTAGCGCATTGGTTTGATAGTAGCATAGTTGGGATGGACAGTAGCTAGCGCATTGGTTTGATAGTAGCATAGTTGGGATGGACAGTAGCTAGCGCATTGGTTTGATAGTAGCATAGTTGGGATGGACAGTAGCTAGCGCATTGGTTTGATAGTAGCATAGTTGGGATGGACAGTAGCTAGCGCTTTGGTTTGACAGTAGCATAGTTGGGATGGACAGTAGCTAGCGCATTGGTTTGATAGTAGCATAGTTGGGATGGACAGTAGCTAGCACATTGGTTTGATGGATGGACAGTAGCTAGCACATTGGTTTGATGGATGGACAGTAGCTAGCACATTGGTTTGATAGTAGCATAGTTGGGATGGACAGTAGCTAGCACATTGGTTTGATAGCAGCATAGTTGGGATGGACAGTAGCTAGCACATTGGTTTGATAGTAGCATAGTTGGGATGGACAGTAGCTAGCGCATGGGTTTGATAGTAGCATAGTTGGGATGGACAGTAGCTAGCACATTGGTTTGATAGTAGCATAGTTGGGATGGACAGTAGCTAGCGCATTGGTTTGATAGTAGCATAGTTGGGATGGACAGTAGCTAGCGCATTGGTTTGATAGTAGCATAGTTGGGATGGACAGTAGCTAGCGCATTGGTTTGATAGTAGCATAGATGGGATGGACAGTAGCTAGCGCATTGGTTTGATAGTAGCATAGTTGGGATGGACAGTAGCTAGCGCATTGGTTTGATAGTAGCATAGTTGGGATGGACAGTAGCTAGCGCATTGGTTTGATAGTAGCATAGTTGGGATGGACAGTAGCTAGCGCATTGGTTTGATAGTAGCATAGTTGGGATGGACAGTAGCTAGCGCATTGGTTTGATAGTAGCATAGTTGGGATGGACAGTAGCTAGCGCTTTGGTTTGACAGTAGCATAGTTGGGATGGACAGTAGCTAGCGCTTTGGTTTGACAGTAGCATAGTTGGGATGGACAGTAGCTAGCACATTGGTTTGATGGATGGACAGTAGCTAGCACATTGGTTTGATGGATGGACAGTAGCTAGCACATTGGTTTGATAGTAGCATAGTTGGGATGGACAGTAGCTAGCGCATTGGTTTGATAGTAGCATAGTTGGGATGGACAGTAGCTAGCGCATTGGTTTGATAGTGGCATAGTTGGGATGGACAGTAGCTAGCGCATTGGTTTGATAGTGGCATAGTTGGGATGGACAGTAGCTAGTGCATTGGTTTGATAGTAGCATAGTTGGGAGGACAGTAGCTAGTGCATTGGTTTGACAGTAGCATAGTTGGGATGGACATTAGCTAGCGCATTGGTTTGACAGTAGCATAGTTGGGATGGACAGTAGCTAGCGCATTGGTTTGATAGTGGCATAGTTGGGATGGACAGTAGCTAGTGCATTGGTTTGATAGTAGCATAGTTGGGATGGACAGTAGCTAGCGCATTGCTTTGATAGTAGCCTAGTTGGGATGGACAGTAGCTAGCGCATTGGTTTGATAGTAGCATAGTTGGGATGGACAGTAGCTAGCGCATTGGTTCGATAGTAGCATAGTTGGGATGGACTGTAGCTAGCGCATTGGTTTGATAGTAGCATAGTTGCAATGGACAGTAGCTAGCGCATTGGTTTGACAGTAGCATAGTTGGGATGGACAGTAGCTAGCGCATTGGTTTGACAGTAGCATAGTTGGGATGGACAGTAGCTAGCGCATTGGTTTGACAGTAGCATAGTTGGGATGGACAGTAGCTAGCGCATTGGTTTGATAGTGGCATAGTTTGGATAGACAGTAGCTAGCACATTGGTTTGATAGAAGCATAGTTGGGATGGACAGTAGCTAGCGCATTGGTTTGATAGTAGCATAGTTGGGATGGACAGTAGCTGGCGCATTGGTTTGATAGTAGCATAGTTGGGATGGACAGTAGCTAGCGCATTGGTTTGATAGTAGCATAGTTGGGATGGACAGTAGCTAGCGCATTGGTTTGATAGTAGCATAGTTGGGATGGACAGTAGCTAGCGCATTGGTTTGATAGTAGCATAGTTGGGATGGACAGTAGCTAGCGCATTGGTTTGATAGTAGCATAGTTGGGATGGACAGTAGCTAGCGCATTGGTTTGATAGTAGCATAGTTGGGATGGACAGTAGCTAGCGCTTTGGTTTGACAGTAGCATAGTTGGGATGGACAGTAGCTAGCGCTTTGGTTTGACAGTAGCATAGTTGGGATGGACAGTAGCTAGCACATTGGTTTGATGGATGGACAGTAGCTAGCACATTGGTTTGATGGATGGACAGTAGCTAGCACATTGGTTTGATAGTAGCATAGTTGGGATGGACAGTAGCTAGCGCATTGGGTTGATAGTAGCATAGTTGGGATGGACAGTAGCTAGCGCATTGGTTTGATAGTGGCATAGTTGGGATGGACAGTAGCTAGCGCATTGGTTTGATAGTGGCATAGTTGGGATGGACAGTAGCTAGTGCATTGGTTTGATAGTAGCATAGTTGGGAGGACAGTAGCTAGTGCATTGGTTTGACAGTAGCATAGTTGGGATGGACATTAGCTAGCGCATTGGTTTGACAGTAGCATAGTTGGGATGGACAGTAGCTCGCGCATTGGTTTGATAGTGGCATAGTTGGGATGGACAGTAGCTAGTGCATTGGTTTGATAGTAGCATAGTTGGGATGGACAGTAGCTAGCGCATTGCTTTGATAGTAGCCTAGTTGGGATGGACAGTAGCTAGCGCATTGGTTTGATAGTAGCATAGTTTGGATGGACAGTAGCTAGCGCATTGGTTCGATAGTAGCATAGTTGGGATGGACTGTAGCTAGCGCATTGGTTTGATAGTAGCATAGTTGCAATGGACAGTAGCTAGCGCATTGGTTTGACAGTAGCATAGTTGGGATGGACAGTAGCTAGCGCATTGGTTTGACAGTAGCATAGTTGGGATGGACAGTAGCTAGCGCTTTGGTTTGACAGTAGCATAGTTGGGATGGACAGTAGCTAGCGCATTGGTTTGATAGTAGCATAGTTGGGATGGACAGTAGCTAGCGCTTTGGTTTGACAGTAGCATAGTTGGGATGGACAGTAGCTAGCGCATTGGTTTGACAGTAGCATAGTTGGGATGGACAGTAGCTAGCGCATTGGTTTGATAGTGGCATAGTTTGGATAGACAGTAGCTAGCACATTGGTTTGATAGAAGCATAGTTGGGATGGACAGTAGCTAGCGCATTGGTTTGATAGTAGCATAGTTGGGATGGACAGTAGCTGGCGCATTGGTTTGATAGTAGCATAGTTGGGATGGACAGTAGCTAGCGCATTGGTTTGATAGTAGCATAGTTGGGATGGACAGTAGCTAGCGCATTGGTTTGATAGTAGCATAGTTGGGATGGACAGTAGCTAGCGCATTGGTTTGATAGTAGCATAGTTGGGATGGACAGTAGCTAGCGCATTGGTTTGATAGTAGCATAGTTGGGATGGACAGTAGCTAGCGCATTGGTTTGATAGTAGCATAGTTGGGATGGACAGTAGCTAGCGCTTTGGTTTGACAGTAGCATAGTTGGGATGGACAGTAGCTAGCGCTTTGGTTTGACAGTAGCATAGTTGGGATGGACAGTAGCTAGCACATTGGTTTGATGGATGGACAGTAGCTAGCACATTGGTTTGATAGTAGCATAGTTGGGATGGACAGTAGCTAGCGCATTGGTTTGATAGTAGCATAGTTGGGATGGACAGTAGCTAGCGCATTGGTTTGATAGTGGCATAGTTGGGATGGACAGTAGCTAGCGCATTGGTTTGATAGTGGCATAGTTGGGATGGACAGTAGCTAGTGCATTGGTTTGATAGTAGCATAGTTGGGAGGACAGTAGCTAGTGCATTGGTTTGACAGTAGCATAGTTGGGATGGACATTAGCTAGCGCATTGGTTTGACAGTAGCATAGTTGGGATGGACAGTAGCTAGCGCATTGGTTTGATAGTGGCATAGTTGGGATGGACAGTAGCTAGTGCATTGGTTTGATAGTAGCATAGTTGGGATGGACAGTAGCTAGCGCATTGCTTTGATAGTAGCCTAGTTGGGATGGACAGTAGCTAGCGCATTGGTTTGATAGTAGCATAGTTGGGATGGACAGTAGCTAGCGCATTGGTTCGATAGTAGCATAGTTGGGATGGACTGTAGCTAGCGCATTGGTTTGATAGTAGCATAGTTGCAATGGACAGTAGCTAGCGCATTGGTTTGACAGTAGCATAGTTGGGATGGACAGTAGCTAGCGCATTGGTTTGACAGTAGCATAGTTGGGATGGACAGTAGCTAGCGCTTTGGTTTGACAGTAGCATAGTTGGGATGGACAGTAGCTAGCGCATTGGTTTGATAGTAGCATAGTTGGGATGGACAGTAGCTAGCGCATTGGTTTGATAGTAGCATAGTTGGGATGGACAGTAGCTAGCGCATTGGTTTGATAGTAGCATAGTTGGGATGGACAGTAGCTAGCGCATTGGTTTGATAGTAGCATAGTTGGGATGGACAGTAGCTAGCGCTTTGGTTTGACAGTAGCATAGTTGGGATGGACAGTAGCTAGCGCTTTGGTTTGACAGTAGCATAGTTGGGATGGACAGTAGCTAGCACATTGGTTTGATGGATGGACAGTAGCTAGCACATTGGTTTGATGGATGGACAGTAGCTAGCACATTGGTTTGATAGTAGCATAGTTGGGATGGACAGTAGCTAGCGCATTGGTTTGATAGTAGCATAGTTGGGATGGACAGTAGCTAGTGCATTGGTTTGACAGTAGCATAGTTGGGATGGACATTAGCTAGCGCATTGGTTTGACAGTAGCATAGTTGGGATGGACAGTAGCTAGCGCATTGGTTTGATAGTGGCATAGTTGGGATGGACAGTAGCTAGTGCATTGGTTTGATAGTAGCATAGTTGGGATGGACAGTAGCTAGCGCATTGCTTTGATAGTAGCCTAGTTGGGATGGACAGTAGCTAGCGCATTGGTTTGATAGTAGCATAGTTGGGATGGACAGTAGCTAGCGCATTGGTTCGATAGTAGCATAGTTGGGATGGACTGTAGCTAGCGCATTGGTTTGATAGTAGCATAGTTGCAATGGACAGTAGCTAGCGCATTGGTTTGACAGTAGCATAGTTGGGATGGACAGTAGCTAGCGCATTGGTTTGACAGTAGCATAGTTGGGATGGACAGTAGCTAGCGCTTTGGTTTGACAGTAGCATAGTTGGGATGGACAGTAGCTAGCGCATTGGTTTGATAGTAGCATAGTTGGGATGGACAGTAGCTAGCGCTTTGGTTTGACAGTAGCATAGTTGGGATGGACAGTAGCTAGCGCATTGGTTTGATAGTAGCATAGTTGGGATGGACAGTAGCTAGCACATTGGTTTGATGGATGGACAGTAGCTAGCACATTGGTTTGATGGATGGACAGTAGCTAGCACATTGGTTTGATAGTAGCATAGTTGGGATGGACAGTAGCTAGCACATTGGTTTGATAGCAGCATAGTTGGGATGGACAGTAGCTAGCACATTGGTTTGATAGTAGCATAGTTGGGATGGACAGTAGCTAGCGCATGGGTTTGATAGTAGCATAGTTGGGATGGACAGTAGCTAGCACATTGGTTTGATAGTAGCATAGTTGGGATGGACAGTAGCTAGCGCATTGGTTTGATAGTAGCATAGTTGGGATGGACAGTAGCTAGCGCATTGGTTTGATAGTAGCATAGTTGGGATGGACAGTAGCTAGCGCATTGGTTTGATAGTAGCATAGTTGGGATGGACAGTAGCTAGCGCATTGGTTTGATAGTAGCATAGTTGGGATGGACAGTAGCTAGCGCATTGGTTTGATAGTAGCATAGTTGGGATGGACAGTAGCTAGCGCATTGGTTTGATAGTAGCATAGTTGGGATGGACAGTAGCTAGCGCATTGGTTTGATAGTAGCATAGTTGGGATGGACAGTAGCAAGCGCTTTGGTTTGACAGTAGCATAGTTGGGATGGACAGTAGCTAGCGCATTGGTTTGATAGTAGCATAGTTGGGATGGACAGTAGCTAGCGCTTTGGTTTGACAGTAGCATAGTTGGGATGGACAGTAGCTAGCGCATTGGTTTGATAGTAGCATAGTTGGGATGGACAGTAGCTAGCACATTGGTTTGATGGATGGACAGTAGC
This sequence comes from Borostomias antarcticus, assembly GCF_949987555.1. Lineage (NCBI taxonomy): Eukaryota > Metazoa > Chordata > Actinopteri > Stomiiformes > Stomiidae > Borostomias > Borostomias antarcticus. The sequence continues at coordinate 12,902,216 of NC_140234.1, forward strand.
TAGCACATTGGTTTGATGGATGGACAGTAGCTAGCACATTGGTTTGATAGTAGCATAGTTGGGATGGACAGTAGCTAGCACATTGGTTTGATAGCAGCATAGTTGGGATGGACAGTAGCTAGCACATTGGTTTGATAGTAGCATAGTTGGGATGGACAGTAGCTAGCGCATGGGTTTGATAGTAGCATAGTTGGGATGGACAGTAGCTAGCACATTGGTTTGATAGTAGCATAGTTGGGATGGACAGTAGCTAGCGCATTGGTTTGATAGTAGCATAGTTGGGATGGACAGTAGCTAGCGCATTGGTTTGATAGTAGCATAGTTGGGATGGACAGTAGCTAGCGCATTGGTTTGATAGTAGCATAGTTGGGATGGACAGTAGCTAGTGCATTGGTTTGATAGTAGCATAGTTGGGATGGACAGTAGCTAGCGCATTGGTTTGATAGTAGCATAGTTGGGATGGACAGTAGCTAGCGCATTGGTTTGATAGTAGCATAGTTGGGATGGACAGTAGCTAGCGCATTGGTTTGATAGTAGCATAGTTGGGATGGACAGTAGCTAGCGCATTGGTTTGATAGTAGCATAGTTGGGATGGACAGTAGCTAGCGCATTGGTTTGATAGTAGCATAGTTGGGATGGACAGTAGCTAGCGCATTGGTTTGATAGTAGCATAGTTGGGATGGACAGTAGCTAGCGCTTTGGTTTGACAGTAGCATAGTTGGGATGGACAGTAGCTAGCGCTTTGGTTTGACAGTAGCATAGTTGGGATGGACAGTAGCTAGCACATTGGTTTGATGGATGGACAGTAGCTAGCACATTGGTTTGATGGATGGACAGTAGCTAGCACATTGGTTTGATAGTAGCATAGTTGGGATGGACAGTAGCTAGCGCATTGGTTTGATAGTAGCATAGTTGGGATGGACAGTAGCTAGCGCATTGGTTTGATAGTGGCATAGTTGGGATGGACAGTAGCTAGCGCATTGGTTTGATAGTGGCATAGTTGGGATGGACAGTAGCTAGTGCATTGGTTTGATAGTAGCATAGTTGGGAGGACAGTAGCTAGCACATTGGTTTGATAGCAGCATAGTTGGGATGGACAGTAGCTAGCACATTGGTTTGATAGTAGCATAGTTGGGATGGACAGTAGCTAGTGCATTGGTTTGATAGTAGCATAGTTGGGATGGACAGTAGCTAGCACATTGGTTTGATAGCAGCATAGTTGGGATGGACAGTAGCTAGCACATTGGTTTGATAGTAGCATAGTTGGGATGGACAGTAGCTAGCGCATGGGTTTGATAGTAGCATAGTTGGGATGGACAGTAGCTAGCACATTGGTTTGATAGTAGCATAGTTGGGATGGACAGTAGCTAGCGCATTGGTTTGATAGTAGCATAGTTGGGATGGACAGTAGCTAGCGCATTGGTTTGATAGTAGCATAGTTGGGATGGACAGTAGCTAGCGCATTGGTTTGATAGTAGCATAGTTGGGATGGACAGTAGCTAGCGCATTGGTTTGATAGTAGCATAGTTGGGATGGACAGTAGCTAGCGCATTGGTTTGATAGTAGCATAGTTGGGATGGACAGTAGCTAGCGCATTGGTTTGATAGTAACATAGTTGGGATGGACAGTAGCTAGCGCATTGGTTTGATAGTTGCATAGTTGGGATGGACAGTAGCTAGCGCATTGGTTTGATAGTAGCATAGTTGGGATGGACAGTAGCTAGCGCTTTGGTTTGACAGTAGCATAGTTGGGATGGACAGTAGCTAGCGCATTGGTTTGATAGTAGCATAGTTGGGATGGACAGTAGCTAGCGCATGGGTTTGATAGTAGCATAGTTGGGATGGACAGTAGCTAGCACATTGGTTTGATAGTAGCATAGTTGGGATGGACAGTAGCTAGCGCATTGGTTTGATAGTAGCATAGTTGGGATGGACAGTAGCTAGCGCATTGGTTTGATAGTAGCATAGTTGGGATGGACAGTAGCTAGCGCATTGGTTTGATAGTAGCATAGTTGGGATGGACAGTAGCTAGCGCATTGGTTTGATAGTAGCATAGTTGGGATGGACAGTAGCTAGCGCATTGGTTTGATAGTAGCATAGTTGGGATGGACAGTAGCTAGCGCATTGGTTTGATAGTAGCATAGTTGGGATGGACAGTAGCTAGCGCTTTGGTTTGACAGTAGCATACTTGGGATGGACAGTAGCTAGCGCATTGGTTTGATAGTAGCATAGTTGGGATGGACAGTAGCTAGCGCATTGGTTTGATAGTAGCATAGTTGGGATGGACAGTAGCTAGCGCTTTGGTTTGACAGTAGCATAGTTGGGATGGACAGTAGCTAGCGCTTTGGTTTGACAGTAGCATAGTTGGGATGGACAGTAGCTAGCACATTGGTTTGATGGATGGACAGTAGCTAGCACATTGGTTTGATGGATGGACAGTAGCTAGCACATTGGTTTGATAGTAGCATAGTTGGGATGGACAGTAGCTAGCGCATTGGTTTGATAGTAGCATAGTTGGGATGGACAGTAGCTAGCGCATTGGTTTGATAGTGGCATAGTTGGGATGGACAGTAGCTAGCGCATTGGTTTGATAGTGGCATAGTTGGGATGGACAGTAGCTAGTGCATTGGTTTGATAGTAGCATAGTTGGGAGGACAGTAGCTAGCACATTGGTTTGATAGCAGCATAGTTGGGATGGACAGTAGCTAGCACATTGGTTTGATAGTAGCATAGTTGGGATGGACAGTAGCTAGTGCATTGGTTTGATAGTAGCATAGTTGGGATGGACAGTAGCTAGCACATTGGTTTGATAGCAGCATAGTTGGGATGGACAGTAGCTAGCACATTGGTTTGATAGTAGCATAGTTGGGATGGACAGTAGCTAGCGCATGGGTTTGATAGTAGCATAGTTGGGATGGACAGTAGCTAGCACATTGGTTTGATAGTAGCATAGTTGGGATGGACAGTAGCTAGCGCATTGGTTTGATAGTAGCATAGTTGGGATGGACAGTAGCTAGCGCATTGGTTTGATAGTAGCATAGTTGGGATGGACAGTAGCTAGCGCATTGGTTTGATAGTAGCATAGTTGGGATGGACAGTAGCTAGCGCATTGGTTTGATAGTAGCATAGTTGGGATGGACAGTAGCTAGCGCATTGGTTTGATAGTAGCATAGTTGGGATGGACAGTAGCTAGCGCATTGGTTTTATAGTAGCATAGTTGGGATGGACAGTAGCTAGCGCATTGGTTTGATAGTTGCATAGTTGGGATGGACAGTAGCTAGCGCATTGGTTTGATAGTAGCATAGTTGGGATGGACAGTAGCTAGCGCTTTGGTTTGACAGTAGCATAGTTGGGATGGACAGTAGCTAGCGCATTGGTTTGATAGTAGCATAGTTGGGATGGACAGTAGCTAGCGCATGGGTTTGATAGTAGCATAGTTGGGATGGACAGTAGCTAGCACATTGGTTTGATAGTAGCATAGTTGGGATGGACAGTAGCTAGCGCATTGGTTTGATAGTAGCATAGTTGGGATGGACAGTAGCTAGCGCATTGGTTTGATAGTAGCATAGTTGGGATGGACAGTAGCTAGCGCATTGGTTTGATAGTAGCATAGTTGGGATGGACAGTAGCTAGCGCATTGGTTTGATAGTAGCATAGTTGGGATGGACAGTAGCTAGCGCATTGGTTTGATAGTAGCATAGTTGGGATGGACAGTAGCTAGCGCATTGGTTTGATAGTAGCATAGTTGGGATGGACAGTAGCTAGCGCATTGGTTTGATAGTAGCATAGTTGGGATGGACAGTAGCTAGCACATTGGTTTGATGGATGGACAGTAGCTAGCACATTGGTTTGATGGATGGACAGTAGCTAGCACATTGGTTTGATAGTAGCATAGTTGGGATGGACAGTAGCTAGCACATTGGTTTGATAGCAGCATAGTTGGGATGGACAGTAGCTAGCACATTGGTTTGATAGTAGCATAGTTGGGATGGACAGTAGCTAGCGCATGGGTTTGATAGTAGCATAGTTGGGATGGACAGTAGCTAGCACATTGGTTTGATAGTAGCATAGTTGGGATGGACAGTAGCTAGCGCATTGGTTTGATAGTACCATAGTTGGGATGGACAGTAGCTAGCGCATTGGTTTGATAGTAGCATAGTTGGGATGGACAGTAGCTAGCGCATTGGTTTGATAGTAGCATAGTTGGGATGGACAGTAGCTAGCGCATTGGTTTGATAGTAGCATAGTTGGGATGGACAGTAGCTAGCGCATTGGTTTGATAGTAGCATAGTTGGGATGGACAGTAGCTAGCGCATTGGTTTGATAGTAGCATAGTTGGGATGGACAGTAGCTAGCGCATTGGTTTGATAGTAGCATAGTTGGGATGGACAGTAGCTAGCGCATTGGTTTGATAGTAGCATAGTTGGGATGGACAGTAGCTAGCGCTTTGGTTTGACAGTAGCATAGTTGGGATGGACAGTAGCTAGCGCATTGGTTTGATAGTAGCATAGTTGGGATGGACAGTAGCTAGCACATTGGTTTGATGGATGGACAGTAGCTAGCACATTGGTTTGATGGATGGACAGTAGCTAGCACATTGGTTTGATAGTAGCATAGTTGGGATGGACAGTAGCTAGCACATTGGTTTGATAGCAGCATAGTTGGGATGGACAGTAGCTAGCACATTGGTTTGATAGTAGCATAGTTGGGATGGACAGTAGCTAGCGCATGGGTTTGATAGTAGCATAGTTGGGATGGACAGTAGCTAGCGCATTGGTTTGATGGTAGCATAGTTGGGATGGACAGTAGCTAGCGCATTGGTTTGATAGTAGCATAGTTGGGATGGACAGTAGCTAGCGCATTGGTTTGATAGTAGCATAGTTGGGATGGACAGTAGCTAGCGCATTGGTTTGATAGTAGCATAGTTGGGATGGACAGTAGCTAGCGCATTGGTTTGATAGTAGCATAGTTGGGATGGACAGTAGCTAGCGCATTGGTTTGATAGTAGCATAGTTGGGATGGACAGTAGCTAGCGCATTGGTTTGATAGTAGCATAGTTGGGATGGACAGTAGCTAGCGCATTGGTTTGATAGTAGCATAGTTGGGATGGACAGTAGCTAGCGCATTGGTTTGATAGTAGCATAGTTGGGATGGACAGTAGCTAGCGCATTGGTTTGATAGTAGCATAGTTGGGATGGACAGTAGCTAGCGCTTTGGTTTGACAGAAGCATAGTTGGGATGGACAGTAGCTAGCGCTTTGGTTTGACAGTAGCATAGTTGGGATGGACAGTAGCTAGCACATTGGTTTGATGGATGGACAGTAGCTAGCACATTGGTTTGATGGATGGACAGTAGCTAGCACATTGGTTTGATAGTAGCATAGTTGGGATGGACAGTAGCTAGCGCATTGGTTTGATAGTAGCATAGTTGGGATGGACAGTAGCTAGCGCATTGGTTTGATAGTGGCATAGTTGGGATGGACAGTAGCTAGCGCATTGGTTTGATAGTGGCATAGTTGGGATGGACAGTAGCTAGTGCATTGGTTTGATAGTAGCATAGTTGGGAGGACAGTAGCTAGTGCATTGGTTTGACAGTAGCATAGTTGGGATGGACATTAGCTAGCGCATTGGTTTGACAGTAGCATAGTTGGGATGGACAGTAGCTAGCGCATTGGTTTGATAGTGGCATAGTTGGGATGGACAGTAGCTAGTGCATTGGTTTGATAGTAGCATAGTTGGGATGGACAGTAGCTAGCGCATTGCTTTGATAGTAGCCTAGTTGGGATGGACAGTAGCTAGCGCATTGGTTTGATAGTAGCATAGTTGGGATGGACAGTAGCTAGCGCATTGGTTCGATAGTAGCATAGTTGGGATGGACTGTAGCTAGCGCATTGGTTTGATAGTAGCATAGTTGCAATGGACAGTAGCTAGCGCATTGGTTTGACAGTAGCATAGTTGGGATGGACAGTAGCTAGCGCATTGGTTTGACAGTAGCATAGTTGGGATGGACAGTAGCTAGCGCATTGGTTTGACAGTAGCATAGTTGGGATGGACAGTAGCTAGCGCATTGGTTTGATAGTGGCATAGTTGGGATAGACAGTAGCTAGCACATTGGTTTGATAGAAGCATAGTTGGGATGGACAGTAGCTAGCGCATTGGTTTGATAGTAGCATAGTTGGGATGGACAGTAGCTGGCGCATTGGTTTGATAGTAGCATAGTTGGGATGGACAGTAGCTAGCGCATTGGTTTGATAGTAGCATAGTTGGGATGGACTGTAGCTAGCGCATTGGTTTGATAGTAGCATAGTTGGTATGGACAGTATCTAGCGCATTGGTTTGACAGTGGCATAGTTGGGAAAGACAGTAGCTAGCGCATTGGTTTGATAGTGGCATAGTTGGGATGGACAGTAGCTAGCACATTGGTTTGATAGCAGCATAGTTGGGATGGACAGTAGCTAGCACATTGGTTTGATAGTAGCATAGTTGGGATGGACAGTAGCTAGCGCATTGGTTTGATAGTAGCATAGTTGGGATGGACAGTAGCTAGCACATTGGTTTGATAGTAGCATAGTTGGGATTGACAGTAGCTAGCACATTGGTTTGATAGTAGCATAGTTGGGATGGACAGTAGCTAGCACATTGGTTTGATAGCAGCATAGTTGGGATTGACAGTAGCTAGCACATTGGTTTGATAGTAGCATAGTTGGGATGGACAGTAGCTATTACATTGGTTTGATAGCATAGTTGGAATGGACAGTAGCTAGCACATTGGTTTGATAGCATCATAGTTGGGATGGACAGTAGCTAGCACATTGGTTTGATAGTAGCATAGTTGGGATGGACAGTAGCTAGCGCATTGGTTTGATAGTAGCATAGTTGGGATGGACAGTAGCTAGCGCATTGGTTTGACTGTAGCATAGTTGGGATGGACAGTAGCTAGCGCATTGGTTTGATAGTGGCATCGTTGGGATAGACAGTAGCTAGCGCATTGGTTTGATAGTGGCATAGTTGGGATGGACAGTAGCTAGCGCATTGGTTTGATGGATGGACAGTAGCTAGCGCATTGGTTTGATAGTAGCCTAGTTGGGATGGACAGTAGCTAGCACATTGGTTTGATAGTAGCATAGTTGGGATGGACAGTAGCTAGAGCATTGGTTTGACAGTAGCATAGTTGGGATGGACAGTAGCTAGCGCATTGGTTTGACAGTGGCATAGTTGGGATAGACAGTAGCTAGCGCATTGGTTTGATAGTGGCATAGTTGGGATAGACAGTAGCTAGCGCATTGGTTTGATAGTGGCATAGTTGGGATGGACAGTAGCTAGCACATTGGTTTGATAGCAGCATAGTTGGGATGGACAGTAGCTAGCACATTGGTTTGATGGATGGACAGTAGCTAGCGCATTGGTTTGATAGTAGCATAGTTGGGATGGACAGTAGCTAGCGCATTGGTTTGATAGTAGCATAGTTGGGATGGACAGTAGCTAGCGCATTGGTTTGATAGTAGCATAGTTGGGATGGACAGTAGCTAGCGCATTGGTTTGATAGTAGCATAGTTGGGATGGACAGTAGCTAGCGCATTGGTTTGATAGTAGCATAGTTGGGATGGACAGTAGCTAGCGCATTGGTTTGATAGTAGCATAGTTGGGATGGACAGTAGCTAGCGCATTGGTTTGATAGTAGCATAGTTGGGATGGACAGTAGCTAGCGCATTGGTTTGACAGTGGCATAGTTGGGATAGACAGTAGCTAGCGCATTGGTTTGATAGTGGCATAGTTGGGATAGACAGTAGCTAGCACATTGGTTTGATGGATGGACAGTAGCTAGCGCATTGGTTTGATAGTAGCATAGTTGGGATGGACAGTAGCTAGCACATTGGTTTGATGGATGGACAGTAGCTAGCGCATTGGTTTGATAGTAGCATAGTTGGGATGGACAGTAGCTAGCGCATTGGTTTGATAGTAGCATAGTTGGGATGGACAGTAGCTAGCGCATTGGTTTGATAGTAGCATAGTTGGGATGGACAGTAGCTAGCGCATTGGTTTGATAGTAGCATAGTTGGGATGGACAGTAGCTAGCGCATTGGTTTGATAGTAGCATAGTTGGGATGGACAGTAGCTAGCGCATTGGTTTGATAGTAGCATAGTTGGGATGGACAGTAGCTAGCGCATTGGTTTGATAGTAGCATAGTTGGGATGGACAGTAGCTAGCGCATTGGTTTGATAGTAGCATAGTTGGGATGGACAGTAGCTAGTGCATTGGTTTGACAGTAGCATAGTTGGGATGGACAGTAGCTAGCGCATTGGTTTGATAGTAGCATAGTTGGGATGGACAGTAGCTAGCGCATTGGTTTGATAGTGGCATAGTTGGGATGGACAGTAGCTAGCGCATTGGTTTGATGGATGGACAGTAGCTAGCGCATTGGTTTGATAGTAGCCTAGTTGGGATGGACAGTAGCTAGCACATTGGTTTGATAGTAGCATAGTTGGGATGGACAGTAGCTAGCACATTGGTTTGATAGTAGCATAGTTGGGATGGACAGTAGCTAGCGCATTGGTTTGATGGATGGACAGTAGCTAGCGCATTGGTTTGATAGTAGCCTAGTTGGGATGGACAGTAGCTAGCACATTGGTTTGATAGTAGCATAGTTGGGATGGACAGTAGCTAGCACATTGGTTTGATAGTAGCATAGTTGGGATGGACAGTAGCTAGCGCATTGGTTTGATAGTAGCATAGTTGGGATGGACAGTAGCTAGCGCATTGGTTTGATAGTAGCATAGTTGGGATGGACAGTAGCTAGCGCATTGGTTTGATAGTAGCATAGTTGGGATGGACAGTAGCTAGCGCATTGGTTTGATAGTAGCATAGTTGGGATGGACAGTAGCTAGCGCATTGGTTTGATAGTAGCATAGTTGGGATGGACAGTAGCTAGTGCATTGGTTTGATAGTAGCATAGTTGGGATGGACAGTAGCTAGCGCATTGGTTTGATAGTAGCATAGTTGGGATGGACAGTAGCTAGCGCATTGGTTTGATAGTAGCATAGTTGGGATGGACAGTAGCTAGTGCATTGGTTTGATAGTAGCATAGTTGGGATGGACAGTAGCTAGCGCATTGGTTTGACAGTAGCATAGTTGGGATGGACAGTAGCTAGCGCATTGGTTTGATAGTAGCATAGTTGGGATGGACTGTAGCTAGCGCATTGGTTTGATAGTAGCATAGTTGGAATGGACAGTAGCTAGCGCATTGGTTTGATAGTAGCATAGTTGGGATGGACTGTAGCTAGCGCATTGGTTTGATAGTAGCATAGTTGCAATGGACAGTAGCTAGCGCATTGGTTTGACAGTAGCATAGTTGGGATGGACAGTAGCTAGCGCATTGGTTTGATAGTAGCCTAGTTGGGATGGACAGTAGCTAGCACATTGGTTTGATAGTAGCATAGTTGGGATGGACAGTAGCTAGAGCATTGGTTTGACAGTAGCATAGTTGGGATGGACAGTAGCTAGCGCATTGGTTTGACAGTGGCATAGTTGGGATAGACAGTAGCTAGCGCATTGGTTTGATAGTGGCATAGTTGGGATAGACAGTAGCTAGCGCATTGGTTTGATAGTGGCATAGTTGGGATGGACAGTAGCTAGCACATTGGTTTGATAGCAGCATAGTTGGGATGGACAGTAGCTAGCACATTGGTTTGATGGATGGACAGTAGCTAGCGCATTGGTTTGATAGTAGCATAGTTGGGATGGACAGTAGCTAGCGCATTGGTTTGATAGTAGCATAGTTGGGATGGACAGTAGCTAGCGCATTGGTTTGATAGTAGCATAGTTGGGATGGACAGTAGCTAGCGCATTGGTTTGATAGTAGCATAGTTGGGATGGACAGTAGCTAGCGCATTGGTTTGATAGTAGCATAGTTGGGATGGACAGTAGCTAGCGCATTGGTTTGATAGTAGCATAGTTGGGATGGACAGTAGCTAGCGCATTAGTTTGATAGTAGCATAGTTGGGATGGACAGTAGCTAGCGCATTGGTTTGATAGTAGCATAGTTGGGATGGACAGTAGCTAGCGCATTGGTTTGACAGTAGCATAGTTGGGATGGACAGTAGCTAGCGCATTGGTTTGATAGTAGCATAGTTGGGATGGACAGTAGCTAGCGCATTGGTTTGATAGTGGCATAGTTGGGATGGACAGTAGCTAGCGCATTGGTTTGATGGATGGACAGTAGCTAGCGCATTGGTTTGATAGTAGCCTAGTTGGGATGGACAGTAGCTAGCACATTGGTTTGATAGTAGCATAGTTGGGATGGACAGTAGCTAGCACATTGGTTTGATAGTAGCATAGTTGGGATGGACAGTAGCTAGCGAATTGGTTTGATGGATGGACAGTAGCTAGCGCATTGGTTTGATAGTAGCCTAGTTGGGATGGACAGTAGCTAGCACATTGGTTTGATAGTAGCATAGTTGGGATGGACAGTAGCTAGCACATTGGTTTGATAGTAGCATAGTTGGGATGGACAGTAGCTAGCGCATTGGTTTGATAGTAGCATAGTTGGGATGGACAGTAGCTAGCGCATTGGTTTGATAGTAGCATAGTTGGGATGGACAGTAGCTAGCGCATTGGTTTGATAGTAGCATAGTTGGGATGGACAGTAGCTAGCGCATTGGTTTGATAGTAGCATAGTTGGGATGGACAGTAGCTAGCGCATTGGTTTGATAGTAGCATAGTTGGGATGGACAGTAGCTAGTGCATTGGTTTGATAGTAGCATAGTTGGGATGGACAGTAGCTAGCGCATTGGTTTGATAGTAGCATAGTTGGGATGGACAGTAGCTAGCGCATTGGTTTGATAGTAGCATAGTTGGGATGGACAGTAGCTAGTGCATTGGTTTGATAGTAGCATAGTTGGGATGGACAGTAGCTAGCGCATTGGTTTGACAGTAGCATAGTTGGGATGGACAGTAGCTAGCGCATTGGTTTGATAGTAGCATAGTTGGGATGGACTGTAGCTAGCGCATTGGTTTGATAGTAGCATAGTTGGAATGGACAGTAGCTAGCGCATTGGTTTGATAGTAGCATAGTTGGGATGGACTGTAGCTAGCGCATTGGTTTGATAGTAGCATAGTTGCAATGGACAGTAGCTAGCGCATTGGTTTGACAGTAGCATAGTTGGGATGGACAGTAGCTAGCGCATTGGTTTGACAGTAGCATAGTTGGGATGGACAGTAGCTAGCACATTGGTTTGATAGAAGCATAGTTGGGATGGACAGTAGCTAGCGCATTGGTTTGATAGTAGCATAGTTGGGATGGACAGTAGCTAGCGCATTGGTTTGATAGTAGCATAGTTGGGATGGACAGTAGCTAGCGCATTGGTTTGATAGTAGCATAGTTGGGATGGACAGTAGCTAGCGCATTGGTTTGATAGTAGCATAGTTGGGATGGACAGTAGCTAGCGCATTGGTTTGACAGTAGCATAGTTGGGATGGACAGTAGCTAGCGCATTGGTTTGATAGTAGCATAGTTGGGATGGACAGTAGCTAGCGCATTGGTTTGATAGTGGCATAGTTGGGATGGACAGTAGCTAGCGCATTGGTTTGATGGATGGACAGTAGCTAGCGCATTGGTTAGATAGTAGCCTAGTTGGGATGGACAGTAGCTAGCACATTGGTTTGATAGTAGCATAGTTGGGATGGACAGTAGCTAGCGCATTGGTTTGATAGTAGCATAGTTGGGATGGACAGTAGCTAGCGCATTGGTTTGATAGTAGCATAGTTGGGATGGACAGTAGCTAGCGCATTAGTTTGATAGTAGCATAGTTGGGATGGACAGTAGCTAGCGCATTGGTTTGATAGTAGCATAGTTGGGATGGACAGTAGCTAGCGCATTGGTTTGACAGTAGCATAGTTGGGATGGACAGTAGCTAGCGCATTGGTTTGATAGTAGCATAGTTGGGATGGACAGTAGCTAGCGCATTGGTTTGATAGTGGCATAGTTGGGATGGACAGTAGCTAGCGCATTGGTTTGATGGATGGACAGTAGCTAGCGCATTGGTTTGATAGTAGCCTAGTTGGGATGGACAGTAGCTAGCACATTGGTTTGATAGTAGCATAGTTGGGATGGACAGTAGCTAGCACATTGGTTTGATAGTAGCATAGTTGGGATGGACAGTAGCTAGCGCATTGGTTTGATGGATGGACAGTAGCTAGCGCATTGGTTTGATAGTAGCCTAGTTGGGATGGACAGTAGCTAGCACATTGGTTTGATAGTAGCATAGTTGGGATGGACAGTAGCTAGCACATTGGTTTGATAGTAGCATAGTTGGGATGGACAGTAGCTAGCGCATTGGTTTGATAGTAGCATAGTTGGGATGGACAGTAGCTAGCGCATTGGTTTGATAGTAGCATAGTTGGGATGGACAGTAGCTAGCGCATTGGTTTGATAGTAGCATAGTTGGGATGGACAGTAGCTAGCGCATTGGTTTGATAGTAGCATAGTTGGGATGGACAGTAGCTAGCGCATTGGTTTGATAGTAGCATAGTTGGGATGGACAGTAGCTAGTGCATTGGTTTGATAGTAGCATAGTTGGGATGGACAGTAGCTAGCGCATTGGTTTGATAGTAGCATAGTTGGGATGGACAGTAGCTAGCGCATTGGTTTGATAGTAGCATAGTTGGGATGGACAGTAGCTAGTGCATTGGTTTGATAGTAGCATAGTTGGGATGGACAGTAGCTAGCGCATTGGTTTGACAGTAGCATAGTTGGGATGGACAGTAGCTAGCGCATTGGTTTGATAGTAGCATAGTTGGGATGGACTGTAGCTAGCGCATTGGTTTGATAGTAGCATAGTTGGAATGGACAGTAGCTTGCGCATTGGTTTGATAGTAGCATAGTTGGGATGGACTGTAGCTAGCGCATTGGTTTGATAGTAGCATAGTTGCAATGGACAGTAGCTAGCGCATTGGTTTGACAGTAGCATAGTTGGGATGGACAGTAGGTAGCGCATTGGTTTGACAGTAGCATAGTTGGGATGGACAGTAGCTAGCACATTGGTTTGATAGAAGCATAGTTGGGATGGACAGTAGCTAGCGCATTGGTTTGATAGTAGCATAGTTGGGATGGACAGTAGCTAGCGCATTGGTTTGATAGTAGCATAGTTGGGATGGACAGTAGCTAGCGCATTGGTTTGATAGTAGCATAGTTGGGATGGACAGTAGCTAGCGCATTGGTTTGATAGTAGCATAGTTGGGATGGACAGTAGCTAGCGCATTGGTTTGACAGTAGCATAGTTGGGATGGACAGTAGCTAGCGCATTGGTTTGATAGTAGCATAGTTGGGATGGACAGTAGCTAGCGCATTGGTTTGATAGTGGCATAGTTGGGATGGACAGTAGCTAGCGCATTGGTTTGATGGATGGACAGTAGCTAGCGCATTGGTTAGATAGTAGCCTAGTTGGGATGGACAGTAGCTAGCACATTGGTTTGATAGTAGCATAGTTGGGATGGACAGTAGCTAGCGCATTGGTTTGATAGTAGCATAGTTGGGATGGACAGTAGCTAGCGCATTGGTTTGATAGTAGCATAGTTGGGATGGACAGTAGCTAGCGCATTGGTTTGATAGTAGCATAGTTGGGATGGACAGTAGCTAGCGCATTGGTTTGATAGTAGCATAGTTGGGATGGACAGTAGCTAGCGCATTGGTTTGATAGTAGCATAGTTGGGATGGACAGTAGCTAGCGCATTGGTTTGATAGTAGCATAGTTGGGATGGACAGTAGCTAGCGCATTGGTTTGATAGTAGCATAGTTGGGATGGACAGTAGCTAGCGCTTTGGTTTGACAGTAGCATAGTTGGGATGGACAGTAGCTAGCGCATTGGTTTGATAGTAGCATAGTTGGGATGGACAGTAGCTAGCACATTGGTTTGATGGATGGACAGTAGCTAGCACATTGGTTTGATGGATGGACAGTAGCTAGCACATTGGTTTGATAGTAGCATAGTTGGGATGGACAGTAGCTAGCACATTGGTTTGATAGTAGCATAGTTGGGATGGACAGTAGCTAGCGCATGGGTTTGATAGTAGCATAGTTGGGATGGACAGTAGCTAGCACATTGGTTTGATAGTAGCATAGTTGGGATGGACAGTAGCTAGCGCATTGGTTTGATAGTAGCATAGTTGGGATGGACAGTAGCTAGCGCATTGGTTTGATAGTAGCATAGTTGGAATGGACAGTAGCTAGCGCATTGGTTTGATAGTAGCATAGTTGGGATGGACTGTAGCTAGCGCATTGGTTTGATGGATGGACAGTAGCTAGCGCATTGGTTAGATAGTAGCCTAGTTGTGATGGACAGTAGCTAGCACATTGGTTTGATAGTAGCCTAGTTGGGATGGACAGTAGCTAGCGCATTGGTTTGATAGTAGCATAGTTGGGATGGACAGTAGCTAGCGCATTGGTTTGATAGTAGCATAGTTGGGATGGACAGTAGCTAGCGCATTGGTTTGATAGTAGCATAGTTGGGATGGACAGTAGCTAGCGCTTTGGTTTGACAGTAGCATAGTTGGGATGGACAGTAGCTAGCGCATTGGTTTGATAGTAGCATAGTTGGGATGGACAGTAGCTAGCACATTGGTTTGATGGATGGACAGTAGCTAGCACATTGGTTTGATGGATGGACAGTAGCTAGCACATTGGTTTGATAGTAGCATAGTTGGGATGGACAGTAGCTAGCACATTGGTTTGATAGTAGCATAGTTGGGATGGACAGTAGCTAGCGCATGGGTTTGATAGTAGCATAGTTGGGATGGACAGTAGCTAGCACATTGGTTTGATAGTAGCATAGTTGGGATGGACAGTAGGTAGCGCATTGGTTTGATAGTAGCATAGTTGGGATGGACAGTAGCTAGCGCATTGGTTTGATAGTAGCATAGTTGGAATGGACAGTAGCTAGCGCATTGGTTTGATAGTAGCATAGTTGGGATGGACTGTAGCTAGCGCATTGGTTTGATGGATGGACAGTAGCTAGCGCATTGGTTAGATAGTAGCCTAGTTGTGATGGACAGTAGCTAGCACATTGGTTTGATAGTAGCCTAGTTGGGATGGACAGTAGCTAGCGCATTGGTTTGATAGTAGCATAGTTGGGATGGACAGTAGCTAGCGCATTGGTTTGATAGTAGCATAGTTGGGATGGACAGTAGCTAGCGCATTGGTTTGATAGTAGCATAGTTGGGATGGACAGTAGCTAGCACATTGGTTTGATAGTAGCATAGTTGGGATGGACAGTAGCTAGCGCATTGGTTTGATAGTAGCATAGTTGGGATGGACAGTAGCTAGCACATTGGTTTGATAGTAGCATAGTTGGAATGGACAGTAGCTAGCGCATTGGTTTGATAGTAGCATAGTTGGGATGGACAGTAGCTAGCGCATTGGTTTGATGGATGGACAGTAGCTAGCGCATTGGTTAGATAGTAGCCTAGTTGTGATGGACAGTAGCTAGCACATTGGTTTGATAGTAGCCTAGTTGGGATGGACAGTAGCTAGCGCATTGGTTTGATAGTAGCATAGTTGGGATGGACAGTAGCTAGCGCATTGGTTTGATAGTAGCATAGTTGGGATGGACAGTAGCTAGCACATTGGTTTGATAGTAGCATAGTTGGGATGGACAGTAGCTAGCGCATTGGTTTGATAGTAGCATAGTTGGGATGGACAGTAGCTAGCGCATTGGTTTGATAGTAGCATAGTTGGGATGGACAGTAGCTAGCGCATTGGTTTGATAGTAGCATAGTTGGGATGGACAGTAGCTAGCGCATTGGTTTGATAGTAGCATAGTTGGGATGGACAGTAGCTAGCGCATTGGTTTGATAGTAGCATAGTTGGGATGGACAGTAGCTAGCGCATTGGTTTGATAGTAGCATAGTTGGGATGGACAGTAGCTAGCGCTTTGGTTTGACAGTAGCATAGTTGGGATGGACAGTAGCTAGCGCATTGGTTTGATAGTAGCATAGTTGGGATGGACAGTAGCTAGCACATTGGTTTGATGGATGGACAGTAGCTAGCACATTGGTTTGATGGATGGACAGTAGCTAGCACATTGGTTTGATAGTAGCAAAGTTGGGATGGACAGTAGCTAGCACATTGGTTTGATAGCAGCATAGTTGGGATGGACAGTAGCTAGCACATTGGTTTGATAGTAGCATAGTTGGGATGGACAGTAGCTAGCGCATGGGTTTGATAGTAGCATAGTTGGGATGTACAGTAGCTAGCGCATTGGTTTGATAGTAGCATAGTTGGGATGGACAGTAGCTAGCGCATTGGTTTGATAGTAGCATAGTTGGGATGGACTGTAGCTAGCGCATTGGTTTGATAGTAGCATAGTTGGAATGGACAGTAGCTAGCGCATTGGTTTGACAGTACCATAGTTGGGATGGACAGTAGCTAGCGCATTGGTTTGACAGTAGCATAGTTGGGATGGACAGTAGCTAGCGCATTGGTTTGACAGTGGCATAGTTGGGATAGACAGTAGCTAGCACATTGGTTTGATAGTGGCATAGTTGGGATGGACAGTAGCTAGCGCATTGGTTTGACAGTAGCATAGTTGGGATGGACAGTAGCTAGCGCATTGGTTTGATAGTAGCATAGTTGGGATGGACAGTAGCTAGCGCATTGGTTTGATAGTAGCATAGTTGGGATGGACAGTAGCTAGCGCATTGGTTTGATAGTAGCATAGTTGGGATGGACAGTAGCTAGCGCATTGGTTTGATAGTAGCATAGTTGGGATGGACAGTAGCTAGCGCATTGGTTTGATGGATGGACAGTAGCTAGCGCATTGGTTAGATAGTAGCCTAGTTGTGATGGACAGTAGCTAGCACATTGGTTTGATAGTAGCCTAGTTGGGATGGACAGTAGCTAGCGCATTGGTTTGATAGTAGCATAGTTGGGATGGACAGTAGCTAGCGCATTGGTTTGATAGTAGCATAGTTGGGATGGACAGTAGCTAGCACATTGGTTTGATAGTAGCATAGTTGGGATGGACAGTAGCTAGCGCATTGGTTTGATAGTAGCATAGTTGGGATGGACAGTAGCTAGCGCATTGGTTTGATAGTAGCATAGTTGGGATGGACAGTAGCTAGCGCATTGGTTTGATAGTAGCATAGTTGGGATGGACAGTAGCTAGCGCATTGGTTTGATAGTAGCATAGTTGGGATGGACAGTAGCTAGCGCATTGGTTTGATAGTAGCATAGTTGGGATGGACAGTAGCTAGCGCTTTGGTTTGACAGTAGCATAGTTGGGATGGACAGTAGCTAGCGCATTGGTTTGATAGTAGCATAGTTGGGATGGACAGTAGCTAGCACATTGGTTTGATGGATGGACAGTAGCTAGCACATTGGTTTGATGGATGGACAGTAGCTAGCACATTGGTTTGATAGTAGCAAAGTTGGGATGGACAGTAGCTAGCACATTGGTTTGATAGCAGCATAGTTGGGATGGAC
Source organism: Borostomias antarcticus (assembly GCF_949987555.1). NCBI lineage: Eukaryota > Metazoa > Chordata > Actinopteri > Stomiiformes > Stomiidae > Borostomias > Borostomias antarcticus. The sequence continues at coordinate 12,919,688 of NC_140234.1, forward strand.
AGTAGCTAGCACATTGGTTTGATAGTAGCATAGTTGGGATGGACAGTAGCTAGCGCATGGGTTTGATAGTAGCATAGTTGGGATGTACAGTAGCTAGCGCATTGGTTTGATAGTAGCATAGTTGGGATGGACAGTAGCTAGCGCATTGGTTTGATAGTAGCATAGTTGGGATGGACTGTAGCTAGCGCATTGGTTTGATAGTAGCATAGTTGGAATGGACAGTAGCTAGCGCATTGGTTTGACAGTACCATAGTTGGGATGGACAGTAGCTAGCGCATTGGTTTGACAGTAGCATAGTTGGGATGGACAGTAGCTAGCGCATTGGTTTGACAGTGGCATAGTTGGGATAGACAGTAGCTAGCACATTGGTTTGATAGTGGCATAGTTGGGATGGACAGTAGCTAGCGCATTGGTTTGACAGTAGCATAGTTGGGATGGACAGTAGCTAGCGCATTGGTTTGATAGTAGCATAGTTGGGATGGACAGTAGCTAGCGCATTGGTTTGATAGTAGCATAGTTGGGATGGACAGTAGCTAGCGCATTGGTTTGATAGTAGCATAGTTGGGATGGACAGTAGCTAGCGCATTGGTTTGATAGTAGCATAGTTGGGATGGACAGTAGCTAGCGCATTGGTTAGATAGTAGCATAGTTGGGATGGACAGTAGCTAGCGCTTTGGTTTGACAGTAGCATAGTTAGGATGGACAGTAGCTAGCGCATTGGTTTGATAGTAGCATAGTTGGGATGGACAGTAGCTAGCACATTGGTTTGATGGATGGACAGTAGCTAGCACATTGGTTTGATGGATGGACAGTAGCTAGCACATTGGTTTGATGGATGGACAGTAGCTAGCACATTGGTTTGATAGTAGCATAGTTGGGATGGACAGTAGCTAGCACATTGGTTTGATAGCAGCATAGTTGGGATGGACAGTAGCTAGCACATTGGTTTGATAGTAGCATAGTTGGGATGGACAGTAGCTAGCGCATGGGTTTGATAGTAGCATAGTTGGGATGGACAGTAGCTAGCACATTGGTTTGATAGTAGCATAGTTGGGATGGACAGTAGCTAGCGCATTGGTTTGATAGTAGCATAGTTGGGATGGACAGTAGCTAGCGCATTGGTTTGATAGTAGCATAGTTGGGATGGACAGTAGCTAGCGCATTGGTTTGATAGTAGCATAGTTGGGATGGACAGTAGCTAGCGCATTGGTTTGATGGATGGACAGTAGCTAGCGCATTGGTTAGATAGTAGCCTAGTTGGGATGGACAGTAGCTAGCGCATTGGTTTGATAGTAGCATAGTTGGGATGGACAGTAGCTAGCGCATTGGTTTGATAGTAGCATAGTTGGGATGGACAGTAGCTAGCGCATTGGTTTGATAGTAGCATAGTTGGGACGGACAGTAGCTAGCGCATTGGTTTGATAGTAGCATAGTTGGGATGGACAGTAGCTAGCGCATTGGTTTGATAGTAGCATAGTTGGGATGGACAGTAGCTAGCGCATTGGTTTGATAGTAGCATAGTTGGGATGGAAAGTAGCTAGCGCATTGGTTTGATAGTAGCATAGTTGGGATGGACAGTAGCTAGCGCATTGGTTTGATAGTAGCATAGTTGGGATGGACAGTAGCTAGCGCTTTGGTTTGACAGTAGCATAGTTGGGATGGACAGTAGCTAGCGCATTGGTTTGATAGTAGCATAGTTGGGATGGACAGTAGCTAGCACATTGGTTTGATGGATGGACAGTAGCTAGCACATTGGTTTGATGGATGGACAGTAGCTAGCACATTGGTTTGATAGTAGCATAGTTGGGATGGACAGTAGCTAGCGCATTGGTTTGATAGTAGCATAGTTGGGATGGACAGTAGCTAGCGCATTGGTTTGATAGTGGCATAGTTGGGATGGACAGTAGCTAGTGCATTGGTTTGATAGTAGCATAGTTGGGAGGACAGTAGCTAGTGCATTGGTTTGACAGTCGCATAGTTGGGATGGACATTAGCTAGCGCATTGGTTTGACAGTAGCATAGTTGGGATGGACAGTAGCTAGCGCATTGGTTTGATAGTGGCATAGTTGGGATGGACAGTAGCTAGTGCATTGGTTTGATAGTAGCATAGTTGGGATGGACAGTAGCTAGCGCATTGGTTTGATAGTAGCCTAGTTGGGATGGACAGTAGCTAGCGCATTGGTTTGATAGTAGCATAGTTGGGATGGACAGTAGCTAGCGCATTGGTTCGATAGTAGCATAGTTGGGATGGACAGTAGCTAGCGCATTGGTTTGATAGTAGCATAGTTGGGATGGACAGTAGCTAGCGCATTGGTTTGATAGTAGCATAGTTGGGATGGACAGTAGCTAGCGCATTGGTTTGATAGTAGCATAGTTGGGATGGACAGTAGCTAGCGCATTGGTTTGATGGATGGACAGTAGCTAGCGCATTGGTTAGATAGTAGCCTAGTTGTGATGGACAGTAGCTAGCACATTGGTTTGATAGTAGCCTAGTTGGGATGGACAGTAGCTAGCGCATTGGTTTGATAGTAGCATAGTTGGGATGGACAGTAGCTAGCGCATTGGTTTGATAGTAGCATAGTTGGGATGGACAGTAGCTAGCGCTTTGGTTTGACAGTAGCATAGTTAGGATGGACAGTAGCTAGCGCATTGGTTTGATAGTAGCATAGTTGGGATGGACAGTAGCTAGCACATTGGTTTGATGGATGGACAGTAGCTAGCACATTGGTTTGATGGATGGACAGTAGCTAGCACATTGGTTTGATGGATGGACAGTAGCTAGCACATTGGTTTGATAGTAGCATAGTTGGGATGGACAGTAGCTAGCACATTGGTTTGATAGCAGCATAGTTGGGATGGACAGTAGCTAGCACATTGGTTTGATAGTAGCATAGTTGGGATGGACAGTAGCTAGCGCATGGGTTTGATAGTAGCATAGTTGGGATGGACAGTAGCTAGCACATTGGTTTGATAGTAGCATAGTTGGGATGGACAGTAGCTAGCGCATTGGTTTGATAGTAGCATAGTTGGGATGGACAGTAGCTAGCGCATTGGTTTGATAGTAGCATAGTTGGGATGGACAGTAGCTAGCGCATTGGTTTGATAGTAGCATAGTTGGGATGGACAGTAGCTAGCGCATTGGTTTGATGGATGGACAGTAGCTAGCGCATTGGTTAGATAGTAGCCTAGTTGGGATGGACAGTAGCTAGCGCATTGGTTTGATAGTAGCATAGTTGGGATGGACAGTAGCTAGCGCATTGGTTTGATAGTAGCATAGTTGGGATGGACAGTAGCTAGCGCATTGGTTTGATAGTAGCATAGTTGGGACGGACAGTAGCTAGCGCATTGGTTTGATAGTAGCATAGTTGGGATGGACAGTAGCTAGCGCATTGGTTTGATAGTAGCATAGTTGGGATGGACAGTAGCTAGCGCATTGGTTTGATAGTAGCATAGTTGGGATGGAAAGTAGCTAGCGCATTGGTTTGATAGTAGCATAGTTGGGATGGACAGTAGCTAGCGCATTGGTTTGATAGTAGCATAGTTGGGATGGACAGTAGCTAGCGCTTTGGTTTGACAGTAGCATAGTTGGGATGGACAGTAGCTAGCGCATTGGTTTGATAGTAGCATAGTTGGGATGGACAGTAGCTAGCACATTGGTTTGATGGATGGACAGTAGCTAGCACATTGGTTTGATGGATGGACAGTAGCTAGCACATTGGTTTGATAGTAGCATAGTTGGGATGGACAGTAGCTAGCGCATTGGTTTGATAGTAGCATAGTTGGGATGGACAGTAGCTAGCGCATTGGTTTGATAGTGGCATAGTTGGGATGGACAGTAGCTAGTGCATTGGTTTGATAGTAGCATAGTTGGGAGGACAGTAGCTAGTGCATTGGTTTGACAGTCGCATAGTTGGGATGGACATTAGCTAGCGCATTGGTTTGACAGTAGCATAGTTGGGATGGACAGTAGCTAGCGCATTGGTTTGATAGTGGCATAGTTGGGATGGACAGTAGCTAGTGCATTGGTTTGATAGTAGCATAGTTGGGATGGACAGTAGCTAGCGCATTGGTTTGATAGTAGCCTAGTTGGGATGGACAGTAGCTAGCGCATTGGTTTGATAGTAGCATAGTTGGGATGGACAGTAGCTAGCGCATTGGTTCGATAGTAGCATAGTTGGGATGGACAGTAGCTAGCGCATTGGTTTGATAGTAGCATAGTTGGGATGGACAGTAGCTAGCGCATTGGTTTGATAGTAGCATAGTTGGGATGGACAGTAGCTAGCGCATTGGTTTGATAGTAGCATAGTTGGGATGGACAGTAGCTAGCGCATTGGTTTGATGGATGGACAGTAGCTAGCGCATTGGTTAGATAGTAGCCTAGTTGTGATGGACAGTAGCTAGCACATTGGTTTGATAGTAGCCTAGTTGGGATGGACAGTAGCTAGCGCATTGGTTTGATAGTAGCATAGTTGGGATGGACAGTAGCTAGCGCATTGGTTTGATAGTAGCATAGTTGGGATGGACAGTAGCTAGCACATTGGTTTGATAGTAGCATAGTTGGGATGGACAGTAGCTAGCGCATTGGTTTGATAGTAGCATAGTTGGGATGGACAGTAGCTAGCGCATTGGTTTGATAGTAGCATAGTTGGGATGGACAGTAGCTAGCGCATTGGTTTGATAGTAGCATAGTTGGGATGGACAGTAGCTAGCGCATTGGTTTGATAGTAGCATAGTTGGGATGGACAGTAGCTAGCGCATTGGTTTGATAGTAGCATAGTTGGGATGGACAGTAGCTAGCGCATTGGTTTGATAGTAGCATAGTTGGGATGGACAGTAGCTAGCGCTTTGGTTTGACAGTAGCATAGTTGGGATGGACAGTAGCTAGCGCATTGGTTTGATAGTAGCATAGTTGGGATGGACAGTAGCTAGCACATTGGTTTGATGGATGGACAGTAGCTAGCACATTGGTTTGATGGATGGACAGTAGCTAGCACATTGGTTTGATAGTAGCAAAGTTGGGATGGACAGTAGCTAGCACATTGGTTTGATAGCAGCATAGTTGGGATGGACAGTAGCTAGCACATTGGTTTGATAGTAGCATAGTTGGGATGGACAGTAGCTAGCGCATGGGTTTGATAGTAGCATAGTTGGGATGTACAGTAGCTAGCGCATTGGTTTGATAGTAGCATAGTTGGGATGGACAGTAGCTAGCGCATTGGTTTGATAGTAGCATAGTTGGGATGGACTGTAGCTAGCGCATTGGTTTGATAGTAGCATAGTTGGAATGGACAGTAGCTAGCGCATTGGTTTGACAGTACCATAGTTGGGATGGACAGTAGCTAGCGCATTGGTTTGACAGTAGCATAGTTGGGATGGACAGTAGCTAGCGCATTGGTTTGACAGTGGCATAGTTGGGATAGACAGTAGCTAGCACATTGGTTTGATAGTGGCATAGTTGGGATGGACAGTAGCTAGCGCATTGGTTTGACAGTAGCATAGTTGGGATGGACAGTAGCTAGCGCATTGGTTTGATAGTAGCATAGTTGGGATGGACAGTAGCTAGCGCATTGGTTTGATAGTAGCATAGTTGGGATGGACAGTAGCTAGCGCATTGGTTTGATAGTAGCATAGTTGGGATGGACAGTAGCTAGCGCATTGGTTTGATAGTAGCATAGTTGGGATGGACAGTAGCTAGCGCATTGGTTTGATGGATGGACAGTAGCTAGCGCATTGGTTAGATAGTAGCCTAGTTGTGATGGACAGTAGCTAGCACATTGGTTTGATAGTAGCCTAGTTGGGATGGACAGTAGCTAGCGCATTGGTTTGATAGTAGCATAGTTGGGATGGACAGTAGCTAGCGCATTGGTTTGATAGTAGCATAGTTGGGATGGACAGTAGCTAGCACATTGGTTTGATAGTAGCATAGTTGGGATGGACAGTAGCTAGCGCATTGGTTTGATAGTAGCATAGTTGGGATGGACAGTAGCTAGCGCATTGGTTTGATAGTAGCATAGTTGGGATGGACAGTAGCTAGCGCATTGGTTTGATAGTAGCATAGTTGGGATGGACAGTAGCTAGCGCATTGGTTTGATAGTAGCATAGTTGGGATGGACAGTAGCTAGCGCATTGGTTTGATAGTAGCATAGTTGGGATGGACAGTAGCTAGCGCTTTGGTTTGACAGTAGCATAGTTGGGATGGACAGTAGCTAGCGCATTGGTTTGATAGTAGCATAGTTGGGATGGACAGTAGCTAGCACATTGGTTTGATGGATGGACAGTAGCTAGCACATTGGTTTGATGGATGGACAGTAGCTAGCACATTGGTTTGATAGTAGCAAAGTTGGGATGGACAGTAGCTAGCACATTGGTTTGATAGCAGCATAGTTGGGATGGACAGTAGCTAGCACATTGGTTTGATAGTAGCATAGTTGGGATGGACAGTAGCTAGCGCATGGGTTTGATAGTAGCATAGTTGGGATGTACAGTAGCTAGCGCATTGGTTTGATAGTAGCATAGTTGGGATGGACAGTAGCTAGCGCATTGGTTTGATAGTAGCATAGTTGGGATGGACTGTAGCTAGCGCATTGGTTTGATAGTAGCATAGTTGGAATGGACAGTAGCTAGCGCATTGGTTTGACAGTACCATAGTTGGGATGGACAGTAGCTAGCGCATTGGTTTGACAGTAGCATAGTTGGGATGGACAGTAGCTAGCGCATTGGTTTGACAGTGGCATAGTTGGGATAGACAGTAGCTAGCACATTGGTTTGATAGTGGCATAGTTGGGATGGACAGTAGCTAGCGCATTGGTTTGACAGTAGCATAGTTGGGATGGACAGTAGCTAGCGCATTGGTTTGATAGTAGCATAGTTGGGATGGACAGTAGCTAGCGCATTGGTTTGATAGTAGCATAGTTGGGATGGACAGTAGCTAGCGCATTGGTTTGATAGTAGCATAGTTGGGATGGACAGTAGCTAGCGCATTGGTTTGATAGTAGCATAGTTGGGATGGACAGTAGCTAGCGCATTGGTTAGATAGTAGCATAGTTGGGATGGACAGTAGCTAGCGCTTTGGTTTGACAGTAGCATAGTTAGGATGGACAGTAGCTAGCGCATTGGTTTGATAGTAGCATAGTTGGGATGGACAGTAGCTAGCACATTGGTTTGATGGATGGACAGTAGCTAGCACATTGGTTTGATGGATGGACAGTAGCTAGCACATTGGTTTGATGGATGGACAGTAGCTAGCACATTGGTTTGATAGTAGCATAGTTGGGATGGACAGTAGCTAGCACATTGGTTTGATAGCAGCATAGTTGGGATGGACAGTAGCTAGCACATTGGTTTGATAGTAGCATAGTTGGGATGGACAGTAGCTAGCGCATGGGTTTGATAGTAGCATAGTTGGGATGGACAGTAGCTAGCACATTGGTTTGATAGTAGCATAGTTGGGATGGACAGTAGCTAGCGCATTGGTTTGATAGTAGCATAGTTGGGATGGACAGTAGCTAGCGCATTGGTTTGATAGTAGCATAGTTGGGATGGACAGTAGCTAGCGCATTGGTTTGATAGTAGCATAGTTGGGATGGACAGTAGCTAGCGCATTGGTTTGATGGATGGACAGTAGCTAGCGCATTGGTTAGATAGTAGCCTAGTTGGGATGGACAGTAGCTAGCGCATTGGTTTGATAGTAGCATAGTTGGGATGGACAGTAGCTAGCGCATTGGTTTGATAGTAGCATAGTTGGGATGGACAGTAGCTAGCGCATTGGTTTGATAGTAGCATAGTTGGGACGGACAGTAGCTAGCGCATTGGTTTGATAGTAGCATAGTTGGGATGGACAGTAGCTAGCGCATTGGTTTGATAGTAGCATAGTTGGGATGGACAGTAGCTAGCGCATTGGTTTGATAGTAGCATAGTTGGGATGGAAAGTAGCTAGCGCATTGGTTTGATAGTAGCATAGTTGGGATGGACAGTAGCTAGCGCATTGGTTTGATAGTAGCATAGTTGGGATGGACAGTAGCTAGCGCTTTGGTTTGACAGTAGCATAGTTGGGATGGACAGTAGCTAGCGCATTGGTTTGATAGTAGCATAGTTGGGATGGACAGTAGCTAGCACATTGGTTTGATGGATGGACAGTAGCTAGCACATTGGTTTGATGGATGGACAGTAGCTAGCACATTGGTTTGATAGTAGCATAGTTGGGATGGACAGTAGCTAGCGCATTGGTTTGATAGTAGCATAGTTGGGATGGACAGTAGCTAGCGCATTGGTTTGATAGTGGCATAGTTGGGATGGACAGTAGCTAGTGCATTGGTTTGATAGTAGCATAGTTGGGAGGACAGTAGCTAGTGCATTGGTTTGACAGTCGCATAGTTGGGATGGACATTAGCTAGCGCATTGGTTTGACAGTAGCATAGTTGGGATGGACAGTAGCTAGCGCATTGGTTTGATAGTGGCATAGTTGGGATGGACAGTAGCTAGTGCATTGGTTTGATAGTAGCATAGTTGGGATGGACAGTAGCTAGCGCATTGGTTTGATAGTAGCCTAGTTGGGATGGACAGTAGCTAGCGCATTGGTTTGATAGTAGCATAGTTGGGATGGACAGTAGCTAGCGCATTGGTTCGATAGTAGCATAGTTGGGATGGACAGTAGCTAGCGCATTGGTTTGATAGTAGCATAGTTGGGATGGACAGTAGCTAGCGCATTGGTTTGATAGTAGCATAGTTGGGATGGACAGTAGCTAGCGCATTGGTTTGATAGTAGCATAGTTGGGAGGACAGTAGCTAGTGCATTGGTTTGACAGTCGCATAGTTGGGATGGACATTAGCTAGCGCATTGGTTTGACAGTAGCATAGTTGGGATGGACAGTAGCTAGCGCATTGGTTTGATGGATGGACAGTAGCTAGCGCATTGGTTAGATAGTAGCCTAGTTGGGATGGACAGTAGCTAGCGCATTGGTTTGATAGTAGCATAGTTGGGATGGACAGTAGCTAGCGCATTGGTTTGATAGTAGCATAGTTGGGATGGACAGTAGCTAGCGCATTGGTTTGATAGTAGCATAGTTGGGACGGACAGTAGCTAGCGCATTGGTTTGATAGTAGCATAGTTGGGATGGACAGTAGCTAGCGCATTGGTTTGATAGTAGCATAGTTGGGATGGACAGTAGCTAGCGCATTGGTTTGATAGTAGCATAGTTGGGATGGACAGTAGCTAGCGCTTTGGTTTGACAGTAGCATAGTTGGGATGGACAGTAGCTAGCGCATTGGTTTGATAGTAGCATAGTTGGGATGGACAGTAGCTAGCACATTGGTTTGATGGATGGACAGTAGCTAGCACATTGGTTTGATGGATGGACAGTAGCTAGCACATTGGTTTGATAGTAGCATAGTTGGGATGGACAGTAGCTAGCGCATTGGTTTGACAGTAGCATAGTTGGGATGGACAGTAGCTAGCGCATTGGTTTGACAGTAGCATAGTTGGGATGGACAGTAGCTAGCGCATTGGTTTGATAGTGGCATAGTTGGGATAGACAGTAGCTAGCGCATTGGTTTGATAGAAGCATAGTTGGGATGGACAGTAGCTAGCGCATTGGTTTGATAGTAGCATAGTTGGGATGGACAGTAGCTGGCGCATTGGTTTGATAGTAGCATAGTTGGGATGGACAGTAGCTAGCGCATTGGTTTGATAGTAGCATAGTTGGGATGGACTGTAGCTAGCGCATTGGTTTGACAGTAGCATAGTTGGGATGGACAGTAGCTAGCGCATTGGTTTGATAGTAGCATAGTTGGGATGGACTGTAGCTAGCGCATTGGTTTGATAGTAGCATAGTTGGAATGGACAGTAGCTAGCGCATTGGTTTGATAGTAGCATAGTTGGGATGGACAGTAGCTAGCGCATTGGTTTGATAGTAGCATAGTTGGGATGGACTGTAGCTAGCGCATTGGTTTGATAGTAGCATAGTTGGGAGGACAGTAGCTAGTGCATTGGTTTGACAGTAGCATAGTTGGGATGGACATTAGCTAGCGCATTGGTTTGACAGTAGCATAGTTGGGATGGACAGTAGCTAGCGCATTGGTTTGATAGTGGCATAGTTGGGATGGACAGTAGCTAGTGCATTGGTTTGATAGTAGCATAGTTGGGATGGACAGTAGCTGGCGCATTGGTTTGATAGTAGCATAGTTGGGATGGACAGTAGCTAGCGCATTGGTTTGATAGTAGCATAGTTGGGATGGACTGTAGCTAGCGCATTGGTTTGACAGTAGCATAGTTGGGATGGACAGTAGCTAGCGCATTGGTTTGATAGTAGCATAGTTGGGATGGACAGTAGCTAGCGCATTGGTTTGACAGTAGCATAGTTGGGATGGACAGTAGCTAGCGCATTGGTTTGACAGTAGCATAGTTGGGATGGACAGTAGCTAGCGCATTGGTTTGACAGTGGCATAGTTGGGATAGACAGTAGCTAGCGCATTGGTTCGATAGTAGCATAGTTGGGATGGACAGTAGCTAGCGCATTGGTTTGATAGTAGCATAGTTGGGATGGACAGTAGCTAGCGCATTGGTTTGATAGTAGCATAGTTGGGATGGACAGTAGCTAGCGCATTGGTTTGACAGTAGCATAGTTGGGATGGACAGTAGCTAGCGCATTGGTTTGACAGTAGCATAGTTGGGATGGACAGTAGCTAGCGCATTGGTTTGATAGTGGCATAGTTGGGATAGACAGTAGCTAGCGCATTGGTTTGATAGAAGCATAGTTGGGATTGACAGTAGCTAGCGCATTGGTTTGATAGTGGCATAGTTGGGATAGACAGTAGCTAGCGCATTGGTTTGATAGAAGCATAGTTGGGATTGACAGTAGCTAGCGCATTGGTTTGATAGTAGCATAGTTGGGATGGACAGTAGCTGGCGCATTGGTTTGATAGTAGCATAGTTGGGATGGACAGTAGCTAGCACATTGGTTTGATAGTAGCATAGTTGGGATGGACTGTAGCTAGCGCATTGGTTTGACAGTAGCATAGTTGGGATGGACAGTAGCTAGCGCATTGGTTTGATAGTAGCATAGTTGGGATGGACTGTAGCTAGCACATTGGTTTGATAGTAGCATAGTTGGAATGGACAGTAGCTAGCGCATTGGTTTGATAGTAGCATAGTTGGGATGGACTGTAGCTAGCGCATTGGTTTGATAGTAGCATAGTTGCAATGGACAGTAGCTAGCGCATTGGTTTGACAGTAGCATAGTTGGGATGGACAGTAGCTAGCGCATTGGTTTGACAGTAGCATAGTTGGGATGGACAGTAGCTAGCGCATTGGTTTGATAGTGGCATAGTTGGGATAGACAGAAGCTAGCACATTGGTTTGATAGAAGCATAGTTGGGATGGACAGTAGCTAGCGCATTGGTTTGATAGTAGCATAGTTGGGATGGACAGTAGCTGGCGCATTGGTTTGATAGTAGCATAGTTGGGATGGACTGTAGCTAGCGCATTGGTTTGATAGCAGCATAGTTGGAATGGACAGTAGCTAGCGCATTGGTTTGATAGTAGCATAGTTGGGATGGACTGTAGCTAGCGCATTGGTTTGATAGTAGCATAGTTGGGAGGACAGTAGCTAGTGCATTGGTTTGACAGTAGCATAGTTGGGATGGACATTAGCTAGCGCATTGGTTTGACAGTAGCATAGTTGGGCTGGACAGTAGCTAGCGCATTGGTTTGATAGTGGCATAGTTGGGATGGACAGTAGCTAGTGCATTGGTTTGATAGTAGCATAGTTGGGATGGACAGTAGCTGGCGCATTGGTTTGATAGTAGCATAGTTGGGATGGACAGTAGCTAGCGCATTGGTTTGATAGTAGCATAGTTGGGATGGACTGTAGCTAGCGCATTGGTTTGACAGTAGCATAGTTGGGATGGACAGTAGCTAGCGCATTGGTTTGATAGTAGCATAGTTGGGATGGACAGTAGCTAGCGCATTGGTTTGACAGTAGCATAGTTGGGATGGACAGTAGCTAGCGCATTGGTTTGATAGTGGCATAGTTGGGATGGACAGTAGCTAGTGCATTGGTTTGATAGTAGCATAGTTGGGAGGACAGTAGCTAGTGCATTGGTTTGACAGTAGCATAGTTGGGATGGACATTAGCTAGCGCATTGGTTTGACAGTAGCATAGTTGGGATGGACAGTAGCTAGCGCATTGGTTTGATAGTGGCATAGTTGGGATGGACAGTAGCTAGTGCATTGGTTTGATAGTAGCATAGTTGGGATGGACAGTAGTTAGCGCATTGGTTTGATAGTAGCCTAGTTGGGATGGACAGTAGCTAGCGCATTGGTTTGATAGTAGCATAGTTGGGATGGACAGTAGCTAGCGCATTGGTTCGATAGTAGCATAGTTGGGATGGACAGTAGCTAGCGCATTGGTTTGATAGTAGCATAGTTGGGATGGACAGTAGCTAGCGCATTGGTTTGATAGTAGCATAGTTGGGATGGACTGTAGCTAGCGCATTGGTTTGACAGTAGCATAGTTGGGATGGACAGTAGCTAGCGCATTGGTTTGATAGTAGCATAGTTGGGATGGACTGTAGCTAGCACATTGGTTTGATAGTAGCATAGTTGGAATGGACAGTAGCTAGCGCATTGGTTTGATAGTAGCATAGTTGGGATGGACTGTAGCTAGCGCATTGGTTTGATAGTAGCATAGTTGCAATGGACAGTAGCTAGCGCATTGGTTTGACAGTAGCATAGTTGGGATGGACAGTAGCTAGTGCATTGGTTTGACAGTAGCATAGTTGGGATGGACAGTAGCTAGCGCATTGGTTTGATAGTGGCATAGTTGGGATAGACAGTAGCTAGCACATTGGTTTGATAGAAGCATAGTTGGGATGGACAGTAGCTAGCGCATTGGTTTGATAGTAGCATAGTTGGGATGGACAGTAGCTGGCGCATTGGTTTGATAGTAGCATAGTTGGGATGGACTGTAGCTAGCGCATTGGTTTGATAGCAGCATAGTTGGAATGGACAGTAGCTAGCGCATTGGTTTGATAGTAGCATAGTTGGGATGGACTGTAGCTAGCGCATTGGTTTGATAGTAGCATAGTTGGGAGGACAGTAGCTAGTGCATTGGTTTGACAGTAGCATAGTTGGGATGGACATTAGCTAGCGCATTGGTTTGACAGTAGCATAGTTGGGATGGACAGTAGCTAGCGCATTGGTTTGATAGTGGCATAGTTGGGATGGACAGTAGCTAGTGCATTGGTTTGATAGTAGCATAGTTGGGATGGACAGTAGCTGGCGCATTGGTTTGATAGTAGCATAGTTGGGATGGACAGTAGCTAGCGCATTGGTTTGATAGTAGCATAGTTGGGATGGACTGTAGCTAGCGCATTGGTTTGACAGTAGCATAGTTGGGATGGACAGTAGCTAGCGCATTGGTTTGATAGTAGCATAGTTGGGATGGACAGTAGCTAGCGCATTGGTTTGACAGTAGCATAGTTGGGATGGACAGTAGCTAGCGCATTGGTTTGATAGTGGCATAGTTGGGATGGACAGTAGCTAGTGCATTGGTTTGATAGTAGCATAGTTTGGAGGACAGTAGCTAGTGCATTGGTTTGACAGTAGCATAGTTGGGATGGACATTAGCTAGCGCATTGGTTTGACAGTAGCATAGTTGGGATGGACAGTAGCTAGCGCATTGGTTTGATAGTGGCATAGTTGGGATGGACAGTAGCTAGTGCATTGGTTTGATAGTAGCATAGTTGGGATGGACAGTAGCTAGCGCATTGGTTTGATAGTAGCCTAGTTGGGATGGACAGTAGCTAGCGCATTGGTTTGATAGTAGCATAGTTGGGATGGACAGTAGCTAGCGCATTGGTTCGATAGTAGCATAGTTGGGATGGACAGTAGCTAGCGCATTGGTTTGATAGTAGCATAGTTGGGATGGACAGTAGCTAGCGCATTGGTTTGATAGTAGCATAGTTGGGATGGACAGTAGCTAGCGCATTGGTTTGACAGTAGCATAGTTGGGATGGACAGTAGCTAGCGCATTGGTTTGACAGTAGCATAGTTGGGATGGACAGTAGCTAGCGCATTGGTTTGATAGTGGCATAGTTGGGATAGACAGTAGCTAGCGCATTGGTTTGATAGAAGCATAGTTGGGATTGACAGTAGCTAGCGCATTGGTTTGATAGTAGCATAGTTGGGATGGACAGTAGCTGGCGCATTGGTTTGATAGTAGCATAGTTGGGATGGACAGTAGCTAGCGCATTGGTTTGATAGTAGCATAGTTGGGATGGACTGTAGCTAGCGCATTGGTTTGACAGTAGCATAGTTGGGATGGACAGTAGCTAGCGCATTGGTTTGATAGTAGCATAGTTGGGATGGACTGTAGCTAGCACATTGGTTTGATAGTAGCATAGTTGGAATGGACAGTAGCTAGCGCATTGGTTTGATAGTAGCATAGTTGGGATGGACTGTAGCTAGCGCATTGGTTTGATAGTAGCATAGTTGCAATGGACAGTAGCTAGCGCATTGGTTTGACAGTAGCATAGTTGGGATGGACAGTAGCTAGCGCATTGGTTTGACAGTAGCATAGTTGGGATGGACAGTAGCTAGCGCATTGGTTTGATAGTGGCATAGTTGGGATAGACAGTAGCTAGCACATTGGTTTGATAGAAGCATAGTTGGGATGGACAGTAGCTAGCGCATTGGTTTGATAGTAGCATAGTTGGGATGGACAGTAGCTGGCGCATTGGTTTGATAGTAGCATAGTTGGGATGGACTGTAGCTAGCGCATTGGTTTGATAGCAGCATAGTTGGAATGGACAGTAGCTAGCGCATTGGTTTGATAGTAGCATAGTTGGGATGGACTGTAGCTAGCGCATTGGTTTGATAGTAGCATAGTTGGGAGGACAGTAGCTAGTGCATTGGTTTGACAGTAGCATAGTTGGGATGGACATTAGCTAGCGCATTGGTTTGACAGTAGCATAGTTGGGATGGACAGTAGCTAGCGCATTGGTTTGATAGTGGCATAGTTGGGATGGACAGTAGCTAGTGCATTGGTTTGATAGTAGCATAGTTGGGATGGACAGTAGCTGGCGCATTGGTTTGATAGTAGCATAGTTGGGATGGACAGTAGCTAGTGCATTGGTTTGATAGTAGCATAGTTGGGATGGACAGTAGCTGGCGCATTGGTTTGATAGTAGCATAGTTGGGATGGACAGTAGCTAGCGCATTGGTTTGATAGTAGCATAGTTGGGATGGACTGTAGCTAGCGCATTGGTTTGACAGTAGCATAGTTGGGATGGACAGTAGCTAGCGCATTGGTTTGATAGTAGCATAGTTGGGATGGACAGTAGCTAGCGCATTGGTTTGACAGTAGCATAGTTGGGATGGACAGTAGCTAGCGCATTGGTTTGACAGTAGCATAGTTGGGATGGACAGTAGCTAGCGCATTGGTTTGACAGTGGCATAGTTGGGATAGACAGTAGCTAGCGCATTGGTTCGATAGTAGCATAGTTGGGATGGACAGTGGCTAGCGCATTGGTTTGACAGTAGCATAGTTGGGATGGACAGTAGCTAGCGCATTGGTTTGATAGTAGCATAGTTGGGATGGACAGTAGCTAGCGCATTGGTTTGACAGTAGCATAGTTGGGATGGACAGTAGCTAGCGCATTGGTTTGACAGTAGCATAGTTGGGATGGACAGTAGCTAGCGCATTGGTTTGATAGTGGCATAGTTGGGATAGACAGTAGCTAGCGCATTGGTTTGATAGAAGCATAGTTGGGATTGACAGTAGCTAGCGCATTGGTTTGATAGTAGCATAGTTGGGATGGACAGTAGCTGGCGCATTGGTTTGATAGTAGCATAGTTGGGATGGACAGTAGCTAGCGCATTGGTTTGATAGTAGCATAGTTGGGATGGACTGTAGCTAGCGCATTGGTTTGACAGTAGCATAGTTGGGATGGACAGTAGCTAGCGCATTGGTTTGATAGTAGCATAGTTGGGATGGACTGTAGCTAGCACATTGGTTTGATAGTAGCATAGTTGGAATGGACAGTAGCTAGCGCATTGGTTTGATAGTAGCATAGTTGGGATGGACTGTAGCTAGCGCATTGGTTTGATAGTAGCATAGTTGCAATGGACAGTAGCTAGCGCATTGGTTTGATAGTAGCCTAGTTGGGATGGACAGTAGCTAGCGCATTGGTTTGATAGTAGCATAGTTGGGATGGACAGTAGCTAGCGCATTGGTTCGATAGTAGCATAGTTGGGATGGACAGTAGCTAGCGCATTGGTTTGATAGTAGCATAGTTGGGATGGACAGTAGCTAGCGCATTGGTTTGATAGTAGCATAGTTGGGATGGACAGTAGCTAGCGCATTGGTTTGACAGTAGCATAGTTGGGATGGACAGTAGCTAGCGCATTGGTTTGACAGTAGCATAGTTGGGATGGACAGTAGCTAGCGCATTGGTTTGATAGTGGCATAGTTGGGATAGACAGTAGCTAGCGCATTGGTTTGATAGAAGCATAGTTGGGATTGACAGTAGCTAGCGCATTGGTTTGATAGTAGCATAGTTGGGATGGACAGTAGCTGGCGCATTGGTTTGATAGTAGCATAGTTGGGATGGACAGTAGCTAGCGCATTGGTTTGATAGTAGCATAGTTGGGATGGACTGTAGCTAGCGCATTGGTTTGACAGTAGCATAGTTGGGATGGACAGTAGCTAGCGCATTGGTTTGATAGTAGCATAGTTGGGATGGACTGTAGCTAGCACATTGGTTTGATAGTAGCATAGTTGGAATGGACAGTAGCTAGCGCATTGGTTTGATAGTAGCATAGTTGGGATGGACTGTAGCTAGCGCATTGGTTTGATAGTAGCATAGTTGCAATGGACAGTAGCTAGCGCATTGGTTTGACAGTAGCATAGTTGGGATGGACAGTAGCTAGCGCATTGGTTTGACAGTAGCATAGTTGGGATGGACAGTAGCTAGCGCATTGGTTTGATAGTGGCATAGTTGGGATAGACAGTAGCTAGCACATTGGTTTGATAGAAGCATAGTTGGGATGGACAGTAGCTAGCGCATTGGTTTGATAGTAGCATAGTTGGGATGGACAGTAGCTGGCGCATTGGTTTGATAGTAGCATAGTTGGGATGGACTGTAGCTAGCGCATTGGTTTGATAGCAGCATAGTTGGAATGGACAGTAGCTAGCGCATTGGTTTGATAGTAGCATAGTTGGGATGGACTGTAGCTAGCGCATTGGTTTGATAGTAGCATAGTTGGGAGGACAGTAGCTAGTGCATTGGTTTGACAGTAGCATAGTTGGGATGGACATTAGCTAGCGCATTGGTTTGACAGTAGCATAGTTGGGATGGACAGTAGCTAGCGCATTGGTTTGATAGTGGCATAGTTGGGATGGACAGTAGCTAGTGCATTGGTTTGATAGTAGCATAGTTGGGATGGACAGTAGCTGGCGCATTGGTTTGATAGTAGCATAGTTGGGATGGACAGTAGCTAGTGCATTGGTTTGATAGTAGCATAGTTGGGATGGACAGTAGCTGGCGCATTGGTTTGATAGTAGCATAGTTGGGATGGACAGTAGCTAGCGCATTGGTTTGATAGTAGCATAGTTGGGATGGACTGTAGCTAGCGCATTGGTTTGACAGTAGCATAGTTGGGATGGACAGTAGCTAGCGCATTGGTTTGATAGTAGCATAGTTGGGATGGACAGTAGCTAGCGCATTGGTTTGACAGTAGCATAGTTGGGATGGACAGTAGCTAGCGCATTGGTTTGACAGTAGCATAGTTGGGATGGACAGTAGCTAGCGCATTGGTTTGACAGTGGCATAGTTGGGATAGACAGTAGCTAGCGCATTGGTTCGATAGTAGCATAGTTGGGATGGACAGTAGCTAGCGCATTGGTTTGACAGTAGCATAGTTGGGATGGACAGTAGCTAGCGCATTGGTTTGATAGTAGCATAGTTGGGATGGACAGTAGCTAGCGCATTGGTTTGACAGTAGCATAGTTGGGATGGACAGTAGCTAGCGCATTGGTTTGACAGTAGCATAGTTGGGATGGACAGTAGCTAGCGCATTGGTTTGATAGTGGCATAGTTGGGATAGACAGTAGCTAGCGCATTGGTTTGATAGAAGCATAGTTGGGATTGACAGTAGCTAGCGCATTGGTTTGATAGTAGCATAGTTGGGATGGACAGTAGCTGGCGCATTGGTTTGATAGTAGCATAGTTGGGATGGACAGTAGCTAGCGCATTGGTTTGATAGTAGCATAGTTGGGATGGACTGTAGCTAGCGCATTGGTTTGACAGTAGCATAGTTGGGATGGACAGTAGCTAGCGCATTGGTTTGATAGTAGCATAGTTGGGATGGACTGTAGCTAGCACATTGGTTTGATAGTAGCATAGTTGGAATGGACAGTAGCTAGCGCATTGGTTTGATAGTAGCATAGTTGGGATGGACTGTAGCTAGCGCATTGGTTTGATAGTAGCATAGTTGCAATGGACAGTAGCTAGCGCATTGGTTTGACAGTAGCATAGTTGGGATGGACAGTAGCTAGCGCATTGGTTTGACAGTAGCATAGTTGGGATGGACAGTAGCTAGCGCATTGGTTTGATAGTGGCATAGTTGGGATAGACAGTAGCTAGCACATTGGTTTGATAGAAGCATAGTTGGGATGGACAGTAGCTAGCGCATTGGTTTGATAGTAGCATAGTTGGGATGGACAGTAGCTGGCGCATTGGTTTGATAGTAGCATAGTTGGGATGGACTGTAGCTAGCGCATTGGTTTGATAGCAGCATAGTTGGAATGGACAGTAGCTAGCGCATTGGTTTGATAGTAGCATAGTTGGGATGGACTGTAGCTAGCGCATTGGTTTGATAGTAGCATAGTTGGGAGGACAGTAGCTAGTGCATTGGTTTGACAGTAGCATAGTTGGGATGGACATTAGCTAGCGCATTGGTTTGACAGTAGCATAGTTGGGATGGACAGTAGCTAGCGCATTGGTTTGATAGTGGCATAGTTGGGATGGACAGTAGCTAGTGCATTGGTTTGATAGTAGCATAGTTGGGATGGACAGTAGCTGGCGCATTGGTTTGATAGTAGCATAGTTGGGATGGACAGTAGCTAGCGCATTGGTTTGATAGTAGCATAGTTGGGATGGACTGTAGCTAGCGCATTGGTTTGACAGTAGCATAGTTGGGATGGACAGTAGCTAGCGCATTGGTTTGATAGTAGCATAGTTGGGATGGACAGTAGCTAGCGCATTGGTTTGACAGTAGCATAGTTGGGATGGACAGTAGCTAGCGCATTGGTTTGATAGTGGCATAGTTGGGATGGACAGTAGCTAGTGCATTGGTTTGATAGTAGCATAGTTGGGAGGACAGTAGCTAGTGCATTGGTTTGACAGTAGCATAGTTGGGATGGACATTAGCTAGCGCATTGGTTTGACAGTAGCATAGTTGGGATGGACAGTAGCTAGCGCATTGGTTTGATAGTGGCATAGTTGGGATGGACAGTAGCTAGTGCATTGGTTTGATAGTAGCATAGTTGGGATGGACAGTAGCTAGCGCATTGGTTTGATAGTAGCCTAGTTGGGATGGACAGTAGCTAGCGCATTGGTTTGATAGTAGCATAGTTGGGATGGACAGTAGCTAGCGCATTGGTTCGATAGTAGCATAGTTGGGATGGACAGTAGCTAGCGCATTGGTTTGATAGTAGCATAGTTGGGATGGACAGTAGCTAGCGCATTGGTTTGATAGTAGCATAGTTGGGATGGACAGTAGCTAGCGCATTGGTTTGACAGTAGCATAGTTGGGATGGACAGTAGCTAGCGCATTGGTTTGACAGTAGCATAGTTGGGATGGACAGTAGCTAGCGCATTGGTTTGATAGTGGCATAGTTGGGATAGACAGTAGCTAGCGCATTGGTTTGATAGAAGCATAGTTGGGATTGACAGTAGCTAGCGCATTGGTTTGATAGTAGCATAGTTGGGATGGACAGTAGCTGGCGCATTGGTTTGATAGTAGCATAGTTGGGATGGACAGTAGCTAGCGCATTGGTTTGATAGTAGCATAGTTGGGATGGACTGTAGCTAGCGCATTGGTTTGACAGTAGCATAGTTGGGATGGACAGTAGCTAGCGCATTGGTTTGATAGTAGCATAGTTGGGATGGACTGTAGCTAGCACATTGGTTTGATAGTAGCATAGTTGGAATGGACAGTAGCTAGCGCATTGGTTTGATAGTAGCATAGTTGGGATGGACTGTAGCTAGCGCATTGGTTTGATAGTAGCATAGTTGCAATGGACAGTAGCTAGCGCATTGGTTTGACAGTAGCATAGTTGGGATGGACAGTAGCTAGCGCATTGGTTTGACAGTAGCATAGTTGGGATGGACAGTAGCTAGCGCATTGGTTTGATAGTGGCATAGTTGGGATAGACAGTAGCTAGCACATTGGTTTGATAGAAGCATAGTTGGGATGGACAGTAGCTAGCGCATTGGTTTGATAGTAGCATAGTTGGGATGGACAGTAGCTGGCGCATTGGTTTGATAGTAGCATAGTTGGGATGGACTGTAGCTAGCGCATTGGTTTGATAGCAGCATAGTTGGAATGGACAGTAGCTAGCGCATTGGTTTGATAGTAGCATAGTTGGGATGGACTGTAGCTAGCGCATTGGTTTGATAGTAGCATAGTTGGGAGGACAGTAGCTAGTGCATTGGTTTGACAGTAGCATAGTTGGGATGGACATTAGCTAGCGCATTGGTTTGACAGTAGCATAGTTGGGATGGACAGTAGCTAGCGCATTGGTTTGATAGTGGCATAGTTGGGATGGACAGTAGCTAGTGCATTGGTTTGATAGTAGCATAGTTGGGATGGACAGTAGCTGGCGCATTGGTTTGATAGTAGCATAGTTGGGATGGACAGTAGCTAGCGCATTGGTTTGATAGTAGCATAGTTGGGATGGACTGTAGCTAGCGCATTGGTTTGACAGTAGCATAGTTGGGATGGACAGTAGCTAGCGCATTGGTTTGATAGTAGCATAGTTGGGATGGACAGTAGCTAGCGCATTGGTTTGACAGTAGCATAGTTGGGATGGACAGTAGCTAGCGCATTGGTTTGACAGTAGCATAGTTGGGATGGACAGTAGCTAGCGCATTGGTTTGACAGTGGCATAGTTGGGATAGACAGTAGCTAGCGCATTGGTTTGATAGTGGCATAGTTGGGATGGACAGTAGCTAGCGCATTGGTTTGACAGTAGCATAGTTGGGATGGACAGTAGCTAGCGCATTGGTTTGATAGTGGCATAGTTGGGATAGACAGTAGCTAGCGCATTGGTTTGATAGTGGCATAGTTGGGATGGACAGTAGCTAGCGCATTGGTTTGATAGTGCATAGTTGGGATGGACAGTAGCTAGCGCATTGGTTTGATAGTAGCATAGTTGGGATGGACAGTAGCTAGCGCATTGGTTTGATAGTAGCATAGTTGGGATGGACAGTAGCTAGCGCATTGGTTTGATAGTAGCATAGTTGGGATGGACAGTAGCTAGCGCATTGGTTTGATAGTAGCATAGTTGGGATGGACAGTAGCTAGCGCATTGGTTTGACAGTAGCATAGTTGGGATGGACAGTAGCTAGCGCATTGGTTTGATAGTAGCATTGTGGGGATGGACTGTAGCTAGCGCATTGGTTTGATAGTAGCATAGTTGGAATGGACAGTAGCTAGCGCATTGGTTTGATAGTAGCATAGTTGGGATGGACTGTAGCTAGCGCATTGGTTTGATAGTAGCATAGTTGCAATGGACAGTAGCTAGAGCATTGGTTTGACAGTAGCATAGTTGGGATGGACAGTAGCTAGCGCATTGGTAAGATAGTAGCATAGTTGGGATGGACAGTAGCTATTACATTGGTTTGATAGCATAGTTGGGATGGACCGTAGCTAGCGCATTGGTTTGATAGTAGCATAGTTGGGATGGACAGTAGCTAGCGCATTGGTTTGATAGTAGCATTGTTGGGTTCGACAGTAGCTAGCGCATTGGTTTGATAGTAGCATAGTTGGGATGGACAGTAGCTAGCGCATTGGTTTGACAGTAGCATAGTTGGGATGGACAGTAGCTAGCGCATTGGTTTGATAGTAGCATAGTTGGGATGGACAGTAGCTAGCGCATTGGTTCGATAGTAGCATAGTTGGGATGGACAGTAGCTAGCGCATTGGTTTGATAGTAGCATAGTTGGGATGGACAGTAGCTAGCGCATTGGTAAGATAGTAGCATAGTTGGGATGGACAGTAGCTATTACATTGGTTTGATAGCATAGTTGGGATGGACAGTAGCTAGCGCATTGGTTTGATAGTAGCATAGTTGGGATGGACAGTAGCTAGCGCATTGGTTTGATAGCAGCATAGTTGGGATGGACTGTAGCTAGCACATTGGTTTGATAGTAGCATAATTGGAATGGACAGTAGCTAGCGCATTGGTTTGACAGTAGCATAATTGGGATATACAGTAGCTAGCGCATTGGTTTGATAGTGGCATAGTTGGGATGGACAGTAGCTGGCGCATTGGTTTGATAGTGGCATAGTTGGGATGGACAGTAGCTAGCGCATTGGTTTGATGGATGGACAGTAGCTAGCGCATTGGTTTGATAGTAGCCTAGTTGGGATGGACAGTAGCTAGCACATTGGTTTGATAGTAGCATAGTTGGGATGGACAGTAGCTAGCACATTGGTTTGATAGTAGCATAGTTGGGATGGACAGTAGCTAGCGCATTGGTTTGATAGTAGCATAGTTGGGATGGACAGTAGCTAGCGCATTGGTTTGATAGTAGCATAGTTGGGATGGACAGTAGCTAGCGCATTGGTTTGATAGTAGCATAGTTGGGATGGACAGTAGCTAGCGCATTGGTTTGATAGTGGCATAGTTGGGATGGACAGTAGCTAGCGCATTGGTTTGATAGTGGCATAGTTGGGATGGACAGTAGCTAGTGCATTGGTTTGATAGTAGCATAGTTGGGATGGACAGTAGCTAGCGCATTGGTTTGATAGTAGCCTAGTTGGGATGGACAGTAGCTAGCGCATTGGTTTGATAGTAGCATAGTTGGGATGGACAGTAGCTAGCGCATTGGTTCAATAGTAGCATAGTTGGGATGGACAGTAGCTAGCGCATTGGTTTGATAGTAGCATAGTTGGGATGGACAGTAGCTAGCGCATTGGTTTGATAGTGGCATAGTTGGGATGGACAGTAGCTAGCGCATTGGTTTGATAGTGGCATAGTTGGGATGGACAGTAGCTAGTGCATTGGTTATATAGTAGCATAGTTGGGAGGACAGTAGCTAGTGCATTGGTTTGACAGTAGCATAGTTGGGATGGACATTAGCTAGCGCATTGGTTTGACAGTAGCATAGTTGGGATGGACAGTAGCTAGCGCATTGGTTTGATAGTGGCATAGTTGGGATGGACAGTAGCTAGTGCATTGGTTTGATAGTAGCATAGTTGGGATGGACAGTAGCTAGCGCATTGGTTTGATAGTAGCCTAGTTGGGATGGACAGTAGCTAGCGCATTGGTTTGATAGTAGCATAGTTGGGATGGACAGTAGCTAGCGCATTGGTTCGATAGTAGCATAGTTGGGATGGACAGTAGCTAGCGCATTGGTTTGATAGTAGCATAGTTGGGATGGACAGTAGCTAGCGCATTGGTTTGACAGTAGCATAGTTGGGATGGACAGTAGCTAGCGCATTGGTTTGACAGTAGCATAGTTGGGATGGACAGTAGCTAGCGCATTGGTTTGATAGTGGCATAGTTGGGATAGACAGTAGCTAGCGCATTGGTTTGATAGAAGCATAGTTGGGATGGACAGTAGCTAGCGCATTGGTTTGATAGTAGCATAGTTGGGATGGACAGTAGCTGGCGCATTGGTTTGATAGTAGCATAGTTGGGATGGACAGTAGCTAGCACATTGGTTTGATAGTAGCATAGTTGGGATGGACTGTAGCTAGCGCATTGGTTTGACAGTAGCATAGTTGGGATGGACAGTAGCTAGCGCATTGGTTTGATAGTAGCATAGTTGGGATGGACTGTAGCTAGCGCATTGGTTTGATAGTAGCATAGTTGGAATGGACAGTAGCTAGCGCATTGGTTTGATAGTAGCATAGTTGGGATGGACTGTAGCTAGCGCATTGGTTTGATAGTAGCATAGTTGCAATGGACAGTAGCTAGCGCATTGGTTTGACAGTAGCATAGTTGGGATGGACAGTAGCTAGCGCATTGGTTTGACAGTAGCATAGTTGGGATGGACAGTAGCTAGCGCATTGGTTTGATAGTGGCATAGTTGGGATAGACAGTAGCTAGCACATTGGTTTGATAGAAGCATAGTTGGGATGGACAGTAGCTAGCGCATTGGTTTGATAGTAGCATAGTTGGGATGGAAAGTAGCTGGTGCATTGGTTTGATAGTAGCATAGTTGGGATGGACAGTAGCTAGCGCATTGGTTTGATAGTAGCATAGTTGGGATGGACTGTAGCTAGCGCATTGGTTTGATAGTAGCATAGTTGGTATGGACAGTATCTAGCGCATTGGTTTGACAGTGGCATAGTTGGGAAAGACAGTAGCTAGCGCATTGGTTTTATAGTGGCATAGTTGGGATGGACAGTAGCTAGCACATTGGTTTGATAGTAGCATAGTTGGGATGGACAGTAGCTAGCGCATTGGTTTGATAGTAGCATAGTTGGGATGGACAGTAGCTAGCGCATTGGTTTGATAGTAGCATAGTTGGGATGGACAGTAGCTAGCGCATTGGTTCGATAGTAGCATAGTTGGGATGGACAGTAGCTAGCACATTGGTTTGATGGATGGACAGTAGCTAGCACATTGGTTTGATGGATGGACAGTAGCTAGCACATTGGTTTGATAGTAGCATAGTTGGGATGGACAGTAGCTAGCACATTGGTTTGATAGCAGCATAGTTGGGATGGACAGTAGCTAGCACATTGGTTTGATAGTAGCATAGTTGGGATGGACAGTAGCTAGCGCATGGGTTTGATAGTAGCATAGTTGGGATGGACAGTAGCTAGCACATTGGTTTGATAGTAGCATAGTTGGGATGGACAGTAGCTAGCGCATTGGTTTGACAGTAGCATAGTTGGGATGGACAGTAGCTAGCGCATTGGTTTGATAGTAGCATAGTTGGGATGGACAGTAGCTAGCGCATTGGTTTGATAGTAGCATAGTTGGGATGGACAGTAGCTAGCGCATTGGTTTGATGGATGGACAGTAGCTAGCGCATTGGTTAGATAGTAGCCTAGTTGGGATGGACAGTAGCTAGCGCATTGGTTTGATAGTAGCATAGTTGGGATGGACAGTAGCTAGCGCATTGGTTTGATAGTAGCATAGTTGGGATGGACAGTAGCTAGCGCATTGGTTTGATAGTAGCATAGTTGGGATGGACAGTAGCTAGCGCATTGGTTTGATAGTAGCATAGTTGGGATGGACAGTAGCTAGCGCATTGGTTCGATAGTAGCATAGTTGGGATGGACAGTAGCTAGCGCATTGGTTTGATAGTAGCATAGTTGGGATGGACAGTAGCTAGCGCATTGGTTTGACAGTAGCATAGTTGGGATGGACGGTAGCTAGCGCATTGGTTTGACAGTAGCATAGTTGGGATGGACAGTAGCTAGCGCATTGGTTTGATAGTGGCATAGTTGGGATAGACAGTAGCTAGCGCATTGGTTTGATAGAAGCATAGTTGGGATGGACAGTAGCTAGCGCATTGGTTTGATAGTAGCATAGTTGGGATGGACAGTAGCTGGCGCATTGGTTTGATAGTAGCATAGTTGGGATGGACAGTAGCTAGCACATTGGTTTGATAGTAGCATAGTTGGGATGGACTGTAGCTAGCGCATTGGTTTGACAGTAGCATAGTTGGGATGGACAGTAGCTAGCGCATTGGTTTGATAGTAGCATAGTTGGGATGGACTGTAGCTAGCGCATTGGTTTGATAGTAGCATAGTTGGAATGGACAGTAGCTAGCGCATTGGTTTGATAGTAGCATAGTTGGGATGGACTGTAGCTAGCGCATTGGTTTGATAGTAGCATAGTTGCAATGGACAGTAGCTAGCGCATTGGTTTGACAGTAGCATAGTTGGGATGGACAGTAGCTAGCGCATTGGTTTGACAGTAGCATAGTTGGGATGGACAGTAGCTAGCGCATTGGTTTGATAGTGGCATAGTTGGGATAGACAGTAGCTAGCACATTGGTTTGATAGAAGCATAGTTGGGATGGACAGTAGCTAGCGCATTGGTTTGATAGTAGCATAGTTGGGATGGAAAGTAGCTGGTGCATTGGTTTGATAGTAGCATAGTTGGGATGGACAGTAGCTAGCGCATTGGTTTGATAGTAGCATAGTTGGGATGGACTGTAGCTAGCGCATTGGTTTGATAGTAGCATAGTTGGTATGGACAGTATCTAGCGCATTGGTTTGACAGTGGCATAGTTGGGAAAGACAGTAGCTAGCGCATTGGTTTTATAGTGGCATAGTTGGGATGGACAGTAGCTAGCACATTGGTTTGATAGTAGCATAGTTGGGATGGACAGTAGCTAGCGCATTGGTTTGATAGTAGCATAGTTGGGATGGACAGTAGCTAGCGCATTGGTTTGATAGTAGCATAGTTGGGATGGACAGTAGCTTGCGCATTGGTTCGATAGTAGCATAGTTGGGATGGACAGTAGCTAGCACATTGGTTTGATGGATGGACAGTAGCTAGCACATTGGTTTGATGGATGGACAGTAGCTAGCACATTGGTTTGATAGTAGCATAGTTGGGATGGACAGTAGCTAGCACATTGGTTTGATAGCAGCATAGTTGGGATGGACAGTAGCTAGCACATTGGTTTGATAGTAGCATAGTTGGGATGGACAGTAGCTAGCGCATGGGTTTGATAGTAGCATAGTTGGGATGGACAGTAGCTAGCACATTGGTTTGATAGTAGCATAGTTGGGATGGACAGTAGCTAGCGCATTGGTTTGACAGTAGCATAGTTGGGATGGACAGTAGCTAGCGCATTGGTTTGATAGTAGCATAGTTGGGATGGACAGTAGCTAGCGCATTGGTTTGATAGTAGCATAGTTGGGATGGACAGTAGCTAGCGCATTGGTTTGATGGATGGACAGTAGCTAGCGCATTGGTTAGATAGTAGCCTAGTTGGGATGGACAGTAGCTAGCGCATTGGTTTGATAGTAGCATAGTTGGGATGGACAGTAGCTAGCGCATTGGTTTGATAGTAGCATAGTTGGGATGGACAGTAGCTAGCGCATTGGTTTGATAGTAGCATAGTTGGGATGGACAGTAGCTAGCGCATTGGTTTGATAGTAGCATAGTTGGGATGGACAGTAGCTAGCGCATTGGTTTGATAGTAGCATAGTTGGGATGGACAGTAGCTAGCGCATTGGTTTGATAGTAGCATAGTTGGGATGGACAGTAGCTAGCGCATTGGTTTGATAGTAGCATAGTTGGGATCGACAGTAGCTAGCGCATTGGTTTGATAGTAGCATAGTTGGGATGGACAGTAGCTAGCGCATTGGTTTGACAGTAGCATAGTTGGGATGGACAGTAGCTAGCGCATTGGTTTGATAGTAGCATAGTGGGGATGGACTGTAGCTAGCGCATTGGTTTGATAGTAGCATAGTTGGAATGGACAGTAGCTAGCGCATTGGTTTGATAGTAGCATAGTTGGGATGGACTGTAGCTAGCGCATTGGTTTGATAGTAGCATAGTTGCAATGGACAGTAGCTAGAGCATTGGTTTGATAGCATAGTTGGGATGGACCGTAGCTAGCGCATTGGTTTGATAGTAGCATAGTTGGGATGGACAGTAGCTAGCGCATTGGTTTGATAGTAGCATTGTTGGGTTCGACAGTAGCTAGCGCATTGGTTTGATAGTAGCATAGTTGGGATGGACAGTAGCTAGCGCATTGGTTTGACAGTAGCATAGTTGGGATGGACAGTAGCTAGCGCATTGGTTTGATAGTAGCATAGTTGGGATAGACAGTAGCTAGCACATTGGTTTGATAGAAGCATAGTTGGGATGGACAGTAGCTAGCGCATTGGTTTGATAGTAGCATAGTTGGGATGGAAAGTAGCTGGTGCATTGGTTTGATAGTAGCATAGTTGGGATGGACAGTAGCTAGCGCATTGGTTTGATAGTAGCATAGTTGGGATGGACTGTAGCTAGCGCATTGGTTTGATAGTAGCATAGTTGGTATGGACAGTATCTAGCGCATTGGTTTGACAGTGGCATAGTTGGGAAAGACAGTAGCTAGCGCATTGGTTTTATAGTGGCATAGTTGGGATGGACAGTAGCTAGCACATTGGTTTGATAGTAGCATAGTTGGGATGGACAGTAGCTAGCGCATTGGTTTGATAGTAGCATAGTTGGGATGGACAGTAGCTAGCGCATTGGTTTGATAGTAGCATAGTTGGGATGGACAGTAGCTAGCGCATTGGTTCGATAGTAGCATAGTTGGGATGGACAGTAGCTAGCACATTGGTTTGATGGATGGACAGTAGCTAGCACATTGGTTTGATGGATGGACAGTAGCTAGCACATTGGTTTGATAGTAGCATAGTTGGGATGGACAGTAGCTAGCACATTGGTTTGATAGCAGCATAGTTGGGATGGACAGTAGCTAGCACATTGGTTTGATAGTAGCATAGTTGGGATGGACAGTAGCTAGCGCATGGGTTTGATAGTAGCATAGTTGGGATGGACAGTAGCTAGCACATTGGTTTGATAGTAGCATAGTTGGGATGGACAGTAGCTAGCGCATTGGTTTGACAGTAGCATAGTTGGGATGGACAGTAGCTAGCGCATTGGTTTGATAGTAGCATAGTTGGGATGGACAGTAGCTAGCGCATTGGTTTGATAGTAGCATAGTTGGGATGGACAGTAGCTAGCGCATTGGTTTGATGGATGGACAGTAGCTAGCGCATTGGTTAGATAGTAGCCTAGTTGGGATGGACAGTAGCTAGCGCATTGGTTTGATAGTAGCATAGTTGGGATGGACAGTAGCTAGCGCATTGGTTTGATAGTAGCATAGTTGGGATGGACAGTAGCTAGCGCATTGGTTTGATAGTAGCATAGTTGGGATGGACAGTAGCTAGCGCATTGGTTTGATAGTAGCATAGTTGGGATGGACAGTAGCTAGCGCATTGGTTTGATAGTAGCATAGTTGGGATGGACAGTAGCTAGCGCATTGGTTTGATAGTAGCATAGTTGGGATGGACAGTAGCTAGCGCATTGGTTTGATAGTAGCATAGTTGGGATCGACAGTAGCTAGCGCATTGGTTTGATAGTAGCATAGTTGGGATGGACAGTAGCTAGCGCATTGGTTTGACAGTAGCATAGTTGGGATGGACAGTAGCTAGCGCATTGGTTTGATAGTAGCATAGTGGGGATGGACTGTAGCTAGCGCATTGGTTTGATAGTAGCATAGTTGGAATGGACAGTAGCTAGCGCATTGGTTTGATAGTAGCATAGTTGGGATGGACTGTAGCTAGCGCATTGGTTTGATAGTAGCATAGTTGCAATGGACAGTAGCTAGAGCATTGGTTTGATAGCATAGTTGGGATGGACCGTAGCTAGCGCATTGGTTTGATAGTAGCATAGTTGGGATGGACAGTAGCTAGCGCATTGGTTTGATAGTAGCATTGTTGGGTTCGACAGTAGCTAGCGCATTGGATTGATAGTAGCATAGTTGGGATGGACAGTAGCTAGCGCATTGGTTTGACAGTAGCATAGTTGGGATGGACAGTAGCTAGCGCATTGGTTTGATAGTAGCATAGTTGGGATAGACAGTAGCTAGCACATTGGTTTGATAGAAGCATAGTTGGGATGGACAGTAGCTAGCGCATTGGTTTGATAGTAGCATAGTTGGGATGGAAAGTAGCTGGTGCATTGGTTTGATAGTAGCATAGTTGGGATGGACAGTAGCTAGCGCATTGGTTTGATAGTAGCATAGTTGGGATGGACTGTAGCTAGCGCATTGGTTTGATAGTAGCATAGTTGGTATGGACAGTATCTAGCGCATTGGTTTGACAGTGGCATAGTTGGGAAAGACAGTAGCTAGCGCATTGGTTTTATAGTGGCATAGTTGGGATGGACAGTAGCTAGCACATTGGTTTGATAGTAGCATAGTTGGGATGGACAGTAGCTAGCGCATTGGTTTGATAGTAGCATAGTTGGGATGGACAGTAGCTAGCGCATTGGTTTGATAGTAGCATAGTTGGGATGGACAGTAGCTAGCGCATTGGTTCGATAGTAGCATAGTTGGGATGGACAGTAGCTAGCACATTGGTTTGATGGATGGACAGTAGCTAGCACATTGGTTTGATGGATGGACAGTAGCTAGCACATTGGTTTGATAGTAGCATAGTTGGGATGGACAGTAGCTAGCACATTGGTTTGATAGCAGCATAGTTGGGATGGACAGTAGCTAGCACATTGGTTTGATAGTAGCATAGTTGGGATGGACAGTAGCTAGCGCATGGGTTTGATAGTAGCATAGTTGGGATGGACAGTAGCTAGCACATTGGTTTGATAGTAGCATAGTTGGGATGGACAGTAGCTAGCGCATTGGTTTGACAGTAGCATAGTTGGGATGGACAGTAGCTAGCGCATTGGTTTGATAGTAGCATAGTTGGGATGGACAGTAGCTAGCGCATTGGTTTGATAGTAGCATAGTTGGGATGGACAGTAGCTAGCGCATTGGTTTGATGGATGGACAGTAGCTAGCGCATTGGTTAGATAGTAGCCTAGTTGGGATGGACAGTAGCTAGCGCATTGGTTTGATAGTAGCATAGTTGGGATGGACAGTAGCTAGCGCATTGGTTTTATAGTAGCATAGTTGGGATGGACAGTAGCTAGCGCATTGGTTTGATAGTAGCATAGTTGGGATGGACAGTAGCTAGCGCATTGGTTTGATAGTAGCATAGTTGGGATGGACAGTAGCTAGCGCATTGGTTTGATAGTAGCATAGTTGGGATGGACAGTAGCTAGCGCATTGGTTTGATAGTAGCATAGTTGGGATGGACAGTAGCTAGCGCATTGGTTTGATAGTAGCATAGTTGGGATCGACAGTAGCTAGCGCATTGGTTTGATAGTAGCATAGTTGGGATGGACAGTAGCTAGCGCATTGGTTTGACAGTAGCATAGTTGGGATGGACAGTAGCTAGCGCATTGGTTTGATAGTAGCATAGTGGGGATGGACTGTAGCTAGCGCATTGGTTTGATAGTAGCATAGTTGGAATGGACAGTAGCTAGCGCATTGGTTTGATAGTAGCATAGTTGGGATGGACTGTAGCTAGCGCATTGGTTTGATAGTAGCATAGTTGCAATGGACAGTAGCTAGAGCATTGGTTTGATAGCATAGTTGGGATGGACCGTAGCTAGCGCATTGGTTTGATAGTAGCATAGTTGGGATGGACAGTAGCTAGCGCATTGGTTTGATAGTAGCATTGTTGGGTTCGACAGTAGCTAGCGCATTGGTTTGATAGTAGCATAGTTGGGATGGACAGTAGCTAGCGCATTGGTTTGACAGTAGCATAGTTGGGATGGACAGTAGCTAGCGCATTGGTTTGATAGTAGCATAGTTGGGATGGACAGTAGCTAGCGCATTGGTTCGATAGTAGCATAGTTGGGATGGACAGTAGCTAGCGCATTGGTTTGATAGTAGCATAGTTGGGATGGACAGTAGCTAGCGCATTGGTTCGATAGTAGCATAGTTGGGATGGACAGTAGCTAGCGCATTGGTTTGATAGTAGCATAGTTGGGATGGACAGTAGCTAGCGCATTGGTAAGATAGTAGCATAGTTGGGATGGACAGTAGCTATTACATTGGTTTGATAGCATAGTTGGGATGGACAGTAGCTAGTGCATTGGTTTGATAGTAGCATAGTTGGGATGGACAGTAGCTAGCGCATTGGTTTGATAGCAGCATAGTTGGGATGGACTGTAGCTAGCACATTGGTTTGATAGTAGCATAATTGGAATGGACAGTAGCTAGCGCATTGGTTTGACAGTAGCATAATTGGGATATACAGTAGCTAGCGCATTGGTTTGATAGTGGCATAGTTGGGATGGACAGTAGCTGGCGCATTGGTTTGATAGTGGCATAGTTGGGATGGACAGTAGCTAGCGCATTGGTTTGATGGATGGACAGTAGCTAGCGCATTGGTTTGACAGTAGCATAGTTGGGATGGACAGTAGCTAGCGCATTGGTTTGATAGTGGCATAGTTGGGATAGACAGTAGCTAGCACATTGGTTTGATAGAAGCATAGTTGGGATGGACAGTAGCTAGCGCATTGGTTTGATAGTAGCATAGTTGGGATGGAAAGTAGCTGGTGCATTGGTTTGATAGTAGCATAGTTGGGATGGACAGTAGCTAGCGCATTGGTTTGACAGTAGCATAGTTGGGATGGACAGTAGCTAGCGCATTGGTTTGATAGTAGCATAGTTGGGATGGACAGTAGCTAGCGCATTGGTTCGATAGTAGCATAGTTGGGATGGACAGTAGCTAGCGCATTGGTTTGATAGTAGCATAGTTGGGATGGACAGTAGCTAGCGCATTGGTTTGATAGTAGCATAGTTGGTATTGACAGTATCTAGCGCATTGGTTTGACAGTGGCATAGTTGGGAAAGACAGTAGCTAGCGCATTGGTTTTATAGTGGCATAGTTGGGATGGACAGTAGCTAGCACATTGGTTTGATAGTAGCATAGTTGGGATGGACAGTAGCTAGCGCATTGGTTTGATAGTAGCATAGTTGGGATGGACAGTAGCTAGCGCATTGGTTTGATAGTAGCATAGTTGGGATGGACAGTAGCTAGCGCATTGGTTTGATAGTAGCATAGTTGGGATGGACAGTAGCTAGCGCATTGGTTTGATAGTAGCATAGTTGGTATGGACAGTATCTAGCGCATTGGTTTGACAGTGGCATAGTTGGGAAAGACAGTAGCTAGCGCATTGGTTTTATAGTGGCATAGTTGGGATGGACAGTAGCTAGCACATTGGTTTGATAGTAGCATAGTTGGGATGGACAGTAGCTAGCGCATTGGTTTGATAGTAGCATAGTTGGGATGGACAGTAGCTAGCGCATTGGTTTGATAGTAGCATAGTTGGGATGGACAGTAGCTAGCGCATTGGTTCGATAGTAGCATAGTTGGGATGGACAGTAGCTAGCACATTGGTTTGATGGATGGACAGTAGCTAGCGCATTGGTTTGATGGATGGACAGTAGCTAGCACATTGGTTTGATAGTAGCATAGTTGGGATGGACAGTAGCTAGCACATTGGTTTGATAGCAGCATAGTTGGGATGGACAGTAGCTAGCACATTGGTTTGATAGTAGCATAGTTGGGATGGACAGTAGCTAGCGCATGGGTTTGATAGTAGCATAGTTGGGATGGACAGTAGCTAGCACATTGGTTTGATAGTAGCATAGTTGGGATGGACAGTAGCTAGCGCATTGGTTTGACAGTAGCATAGTTGGGATGGACAGTAGCTAGCGCATTGGTTTGATAGTAGCATAGTTGGGATGGACAGTAGCTAGCGCATTGGTTTGATAGTAGCATAGTTGGGATGGACAGTAGCTAGCGCATTGGTTTGATGGATGGACAGTAGCTAGCGCATTGGTTAGATAGTAGCCTAGTTGGGATGGACAGTAGCTAGCGCATTGGTTTGATAGTAGCATAGTTGGGATGGACAGTAGCTAGCGCATTGGTTTGATAGTAGCATAGTTGGGATGGACAGTAGCTAGCGCATTGGTTTGATAGTAGCATAGTTGGGATGGACAGTAGCTAGCGCATTGGTTTGATAGTAGCATAGTTGGGATGGACAGTAGCTAGCGCATTGGTTTGATAGTAGCATAGTTGGGATGGACAGTAGCTAGCGCATTGGTTTGATAGTAGCATAGTTGGGATGGACAGTAGCTAGCGCATTGGTTTGATAGTAGCATAGTTGGGATGGACAGTAGCTAGCGCATTGGTTTGATAGTAGCATAGTTGGGATCGACAGTAGCTAGCGCATTGGTTTGATAGTAGCATAGTTGGGATGGACAGTAGCTAGCGCATTGGTTTGACAGTAGCATAGTTGGGATGGACAGTAGCTAGCGCATTGGTTTGATAGTAGCATAGTGGGGATGGACTGTAGCTAGCGCATTGGTTTGATAGTAGCATAGTTGGAATGGACAGTAGCTAGCGCATTGGTTTGATAGTAGCATAGTTGGGATGGACTGTAGCTAGCGCATTGGTTTGATAGTAGCATAGTTGCAATGGACAGTAGCTAGAGCATTGGTTTGATAGCATAGTTGGGATGGACCGTAGCTAGCGCATTGGTTTGATAGTAGCATAGTTGGGATGGACAGTAGCTAGCGCATTGGTTTGATAGTAGCATTGTTGGGTTCGACAGTAGCTAGCGCATTGGTTTGATAGTAGCATAGTTGGGATGGACAGTAGCTAGCGCATTGGTTTGACAGTAGCATAGTTGGGATGGACAGTAGCTAGCGCATTGGTTTGATAGTAGCATAGTTGGGATGGACAGTAGCTAGCGCATTGGTTCGATAGTAGCATAGTTGGGATGGACAGTAGCTAGCGCATTGGTTTGATAGTAGCATAGTTGGGATGGACAGTAGCTAGCGCATTGGTTCGATAGTAGCATAGTTGGGATGGACAGTAGCTAGCGCATTGGTTTGATAGTAGCATAGTTGGGATGGACAGTAGCTAGCGCATTGGTAAGATAGTAGCATAGTTGGGATGGACAGTAGCTATTACATTGGTTTGATAGCATAGTTGGGATGGACAGTAGCTAGCGCATTGGTTTGATAGTAGCATAGTTGGGATGGACAGTAGCTAGCGCATTGGTTTGATAGCAGCATAGTTGGGATGGACTGTAGCTAGCACATTGGTTTGATAGTAGCATAATTGGAATGGACAGTAGCTAGCGCATTGGTTTGACAGTAGCATAATTGGGATATACAGTAGCTAGCGCATTGGTTTGATAGTGGCATAGTTGGGATGGACAGTAGCTGGCGCATTGGTTTGATAGTGGCATAGTTGGGATGGACAGTAGCTAGCGCATTGGTTTGATGGATGGACAGTAGCTAGCGCATTGGTTTGATAGTAGCCTAGTTGGGATGGACAGTAGCTAGCACATTGGTTTGATAGTAGCATAGTTGGGATGGACAGTAGCTAGCACATTGGTTTGATAGTAGCATAGTTGGGATGGACAGTAGCTAGCGCATTGATTTGATAGTAGCATAGTTGGGATGGACAGTAGCTAGCGCATTGGTTTGATAGTAGCATAGTTGGGATGGACAGTAGCTAGCGCATTGGTTTGATAGTAGCATAGTTGGGATGGACAGTAGCTAGCGCATTGGTTTGATAGTGGCATAGTTGGGATGGACAGTAGCTAGCGCATTGGTTTGATAGTGGCATAGTTGGGATGGACAGTAGCTAGTGCATTGGTTTGATAGTAGCATAGTTGGGATGGACAGTAGCTAGCGCATTGGTTTGATAGTAGCCTAGTTGGGATGGACAGTAGCTAGCGCATTGGTTTGATAGTAGCATAGTTGGGATGGACAGTAGCTAGCACATTGGTTCGATAGTAGCATAGTTGGGATGGACAGTAGCTAGCGCATTGGTTTGATAGTAGCATAGTTGGGATGGACAGTAGCTAGCGCATTGGTTTGATAGTGGCATAGTTGGGATGGACAGTAGCTAGCGCATTGGTTTGATAGTGGCATAGTTGGGATGGACAGTAGCTAGTGCATTGGTTTGATAGTAGCATAGTTGGGAGGACAGTAGCTAGTGCATTGGTTTGACAGTAGCATAGTTGGGATGGACATTAGCTAGCGCATTGGTTTGACAGTAGCATAGTTGGGATGGACAGTAGCTAGCGCATTGGTTTGATAGTGGCATAGTTGGGATGGACAGTAGCTAGTGCATTGGTTTGATAGTAGCATAGTTGGGATGGACAGTAGCTAGCGCATTGGTTTGATAGTAGCCTAGTTGGGATGGACAGTAGCTAGCGCATTGGTTTGATAGTAGCATAGTTGGGATGGACAGTAGCTAGCGCATTGGTTCGATAGTAGCATAGTTGGGATGGACAGTAGCTAGCGCATTGGTTTGATAGTAGCATAGTTGGGATGGACAGTAGCTAGCGCATTGGTTTGATAGTAGCATAGTTGGGATGGACAGTAGCTAGCGCATTGGTTTGACAGTAGCATAGTTGGGATGGACAGTAGCTAGCGCATTGGTTTGACAGTAGCATAGTTGGGATGGACAGTAGCTAGCGCATTGGTTTGATAGTGGCATAGTTGGGAAAGACAGTAGCTAGCGCATTGGTTTGATAGAAGCATAGTTGGGATTGACAGTAGCTAGCGCATTGGTTTGATAGTAGCATAGTTGGGATGGACAGTAGCTGGCGCATTGGTTTGATAGTAGCATAGTTGGGATGGACAGTAGCTAGCGCATTGGTTTGATAGTAGCATAGTTGGGATGGACTGTAGCTAGCGCATTGGTTTGACAGTAGCATAGTTGGGATGGACAGTAGCTAGCGCATTGGTTTGATAGTAGCATAGTTGGGATGGACTGTAGCTAGCACATTGGTTTGATAGTAGCATAGTTGGAATGGACAGTAGCTAGCGCATTGGTTTGATAGTAGCATAGTTGGGATGGACTGTAGCTAGCGCATTGGTTTGATAGTAGCATAGTTGCAATGGACAGTAGCTAGCGCATTGGTTTGACAGTAGCATAGTTGGGATGGACAGTAGCTAGCGCATTGGTTTGACAGTAGCATAGTTGGGATGGACAGTAGCTAGCGCATTGGTTTGATAGTGGCATAGTTGGGATAGACAGTAGCTAGCACATTGGTTTGATAGAAGCATAGTTGGGATGGACAGTAGCTAGCGCATTGGTTTGATAGTAGCATAGTTGGGATGGACAGTAGCTGGCGCATTGGTTTGATAGTAGCATAGTTGGGATGGACTGTAGCTAGCGCATTGGTTTGATAGTAGCATAGTTGGAATGGACAGTAGCTAGCGCATTGGTTTGATAGTAGCATAGTTGGGATGGACTGTAGCTAGCGCATTGGTTTGATAGTAGCATAGTTGGGAGGACAGTAGCTAGTGCATTGGTTTGACAGTAGCATAGTTGGGATGGACATTAGCTAGCGCATTGGTTTGACAGTAGCATAGTTGGGATGGACAGTAGCTAGCGCATTGGTTTGATAGTGGCATAGTTGGGATGGACAGTAGCTAGTGCATTGGTTTGATAGTAGCATAGTTGG
Organism: Borostomias antarcticus; assembly: GCF_949987555.1. Classification (NCBI taxonomy): domain Eukaryota; kingdom Metazoa; phylum Chordata; class Actinopteri; order Stomiiformes; family Stomiidae; genus Borostomias; species Borostomias antarcticus. The sequence continues at coordinate 12,957,013 of NC_140234.1, forward strand.
GATGGACAGTAGCTGGCGCATTGGTTTGATAGTAGCATAGTTGGGATGGACAGTAGCTAGCGCATTGGTTTGATAGTAGCATAGTTGGGATGGACTGTAGCTAGCGCATTGGTTTGACAGTAGCATAGTTGGGATGGACAGTAGCTAGCGCATTGGTTTGATAGTAGCATAGTTGGGATGGACAGTAGCTAGCGCATTGGTTTGACAGTAGCATAGTTGGGATGGACAGTAGCTAGCGCATTGGTTTGACAGTAGCATAGTTGGGATGGACAGTAGCTAGCGCATTGGTTTGACAGTGGCATAGTTGGGATAGACAGTAGCTAGCGCATTGGTTTGATAGTGGCATAGTTGGGATGGACAGTAGCTAGCGCATTGGTTTGACAGTAGCATAGTTGGGATGGACAGTAGCTAGCGCATTGGTTTGATAGTGGCATAGTTGGGATAGACAGTAGCTAGCGCATTGGTTTGATAGTGGCATAGTTGGGATGGACAGTAGCTAGCGCATTGGTTTGATAGTGCATAGTTGGGATGGACAGTAGCTAGCGCATTGGTTTGATAGTAGCATAGTTGGGATGGACAGTAGCTAGCGCATTGGTTTGATAGTAGCATAGTTGGGATGGACAGTAGCTAGCGCATTGGTTTGATAGTAGCATAGTTGGGATGGACAGTAGCTAGCGCATTGGTTTGATAGTAGCATAGTTGGGATGGACAGTAGCTAGCGCATTGGTTTGACAGTAGCATAGTTGGGATGGACAGTAGCTAGCGCATTGGTTTGATAGTAGCATAGTGGGGATGGACTGTAGCTAGCGCATTGGTTTGATATTAGCATAGTTGGAATGGACAGTAGCTAGCGCATTGGTTTGATAGTAGCATAGTTGGGATGGACTGTAGCTAGCGCATTGGTTTGATAGTAGCATAGTTGCAATGGACAGTAGCTAGAGCATTGGTTTGACAGTAGCATAGTTGGGATGGACAGTAGCTAGCGCATTGGTAAGATAGTAGCATAGTTGGGATGGACAGTAGCTATTACATTGGTTTGATAGCATAGTTGGGATGGACCGTAGCTAGCGCATTGGTTTGATAGTAGCATAGTTGGGATGGACAGTAGCTAGCGCATTGGTTTGATAGTAGCATTGTTGGGTTCGACAGTAGCTAGCGCATTGGTTTGATAGTAGCATAGTTGGGATGGACAGTAGCTAGCGCATTGGTTTGACAGTAGCATAGTTGGGATGGACAGTAGCTAGCGCATTGGTTTGATAGTAGCATAGTTGGGATGGACAGTAGCTAGCGCATTGGTTCGATAGTAGCATAGTTGGGATGGACAGTAGCTAGCGCATTGGTAAGATAGTAGCATAGTTGGGATGGACAGTAGCTATTACATTGGTTTGATAGCATAGTTGGGATGGACAGTAGCTAGCGCATTGGTTTGATAGTAGCATAGTTGGGATGGACAGTAGCTAGCGCATTGGTTTGATAGCAGCATAGTTGGGATAGACTGTAGCTAGCACATTGGTTTGATAGTAGCATAATTGGAATGGACAGTAGCTAGCGCATTGGTTTGACAGTAGCATAATTGGGATATACAGTAGCTAGCGCATTGGTTTGATAGTGGCATAGTTGGGATGGACAGTAGCTGGCGCATTGGTTTGATAGTGGCATAGTTGGGATGGACAGTAGCTAGCGCATTGGTTTGATGGATGGACAGTAGCTAGCGCATTGGTTTGATAGTAGCCTAGTTGGGATGGACAGTAGCTAGCACATTGGTTTGATAGTAGCATAGTTGGGATGGACAGTAGCTAGCACATTGGTTTGATAGTAGCATAGTTGGGATGGACAGTAGCTAGCGCATTGGTTTGATAGTAGCATAGTTGGGATGGACAGTAGCTAGCGCATTGGTTTGATAGTAGCATAGTTGGGATGGACAGTAGCTAGCGCATTGGTTTGACAGTAGCATAGTTGGGATGGACAGTAGCTAGCGCATTGGTTTGATAGTAGCATAGTGGGGATGGACTGTAGCTAGCGCATTGGTTTGATATTAGCATAGTTGGAATGGACAGTAGCTAGCGCATTGGTTTGATAGTAGCATAGTTGGGATGGACTGTAGCTAGCGCATTGGTTTGATAGTAGCATAGTTGCAATGGACAGTAGCTAGAGCATTGGTTTGACAGTAGCATAGTTGGGATGGACAGTAGCTAGCGCATTGGTAAGATATTAGCATAGTTGGGATGGACAGTAGCTATTACATTGGTTTGATAGCATAGTTGGGATGGACCGTAGCTAGCGCATTGGTTTGATAGTAGCATAGTTGGGATGGACAGTAGCTAGCGCATTGGTTTGATAGTAGCATTGTTGGGTTCGACAGTAGCTAGCGCATTGGTTTGATAGTAGCATAGTTGGGATGGACAGTAGCTAGCGCATTGGTTTGACAGTAGCATAGTTGGGATGGACAGTAGCTAGCGCATTGGTTTGATAGTAGCATAGTTGGGATGGACAGTAGCTAGCGCATTGGTTCGATAGTAGCATAGTTGGGATGGACAGTAGCTAGCGCATTGGTTTGATAGTAGCATAGTTGGGATGGACAGTAGCTAGCGCATTGGTAAGATAGTAGCATAGTTGGGATGGACAGTAGCTATTACATTGGTTTGATAGCATAGTTGGGATGGACAGTAGCTAGCGCATTGGTTTGATAGTAGCATAGTTGGGATGGACAGTAGCTAGCGCATTGGTTTGATAGCAGCATAGTTGGGATGGACTGTAGCTAGCACATTGGTTTGATAGTAGCATAATTGGAATGGACAGTAGCTAGCGCATTGGTTTGACAGTAGCATAATTGGGATATACAGTAGCTAGCGCATTGGTTTGATAGTGGCATAGTTGGGATGGACAGTAGCTGGCGCATTGGTTTGATAGTGGCATAGTTGGGATGGACAGTAGCTAGCGCATTGGTTTGATGGATGGACAGTAGCTAGCGCATTGGTTTGATAGTAGCCTAGTTGGGATGGACAGTAGCTAGCACATTGGTTTGATAGTAGCATAGTTGGGATGGACAGTAGCTAGCACATTGGTTTGATAGTAGCATAGTTGGGATGGACAGTAGCTAGTGCATTGGTTTGATAGTAGCATAGTTGGGATGGACAGTAGCTAGCGCATTGGTTTGATAGTAGCATAGTTGGGATGGACAGTAGCTAGCGCATTGGTTTGATAGTAGCATAGTTGGGATGGACAGTAGCTAGCGCATTGGTTTGATAGTGGCATAGTTGGGATGGACAGTAGCTAGCGCATTGGTTTGATAGTGGCATAGTTGGGATGGACAGTAGCTAGTGCATTGGTTTGATAGTAGCATAGTTGGGATGGACAGTAGCTAGCGCATTGGTTTGATAGTAGCCTAGTTGGGATGGACAGTAGCTAGCGCATTGGTTTGATAGTAGCATAGTTGGGATGGACAGTAGCTAGCGCATTGGTTCAATAGTAGCATAGTTGGGATGGACAGTAGCTAGCGCATTGGTTTGATAGTGGCATAGTTGGGATGGACAGTAGCTAGCGCATTGGTTTGATAGTGGCATAGTTGGGATGGACAGTAGCTAGTGCATTGGTTTGATAGTAGCATAGTTGGGAGGACAGTAGCTAGTGCATTGGTTTGACAGTAGCATAGTTGGGATGGACATTAGCTAGCGCATTGGTTTGACAGTAGCATAGTTGGGATGGACAGTAGCTAGCGCATTGGTTTGATAGTGGCATAGTTGGGATGGACAGTAGCTAGTGCATTGGTTTGATAGTAGCATAGTTGGGATGGACAGTAGCTAGCGCATTGGTTTGATAGTAGCCTAGTTGGGATGGACAGTAGCTAGCGCATTGGTTTGATAGTAGCATAGTTGGGATGGACAGTAGCTAGCGCATTGGTTCGATAGTAGCATAGTTGGGATGGACAGTAGCTAGCGCATTGGTTTGATAGTAGCATAGTTGGGATGGACAGTAGCTAGCGCATTGGTTTGATAGTAGCATAGTTGGGATGGACAGTAGCTAGCGCATTGGTTTGACAGTAGCATAGTTGGGATATACAGTAGCTAGCGCATTGGTTTGACAGTAGCATAGTTGGGATGGACAGTAGCTAGCGCATTGGTTTGATAGTGGCATAGTTGGGATAGACAGTAGCTAGCGCATTGGTTTGATAGAAGCATAGTTGGGATGGACAGTAGCTAGCGCATTGGTTTGATAGTAGCATAGTTGGGATGGACAGTAGCTGGCGCATTGGTTTGATAGTAGCATAGTTGGGATGGACAGTAGCTAGCACATTGGTTTGATAGTAGCATAGTTGGGATGGACTGTAGCTAGCGCATTGGTTTGACAGTAGCATAGTTGGGATGGACAGTAGCTAGCGCATTGGTTTGATAGTAGCATAGTTGGGATGGACTGTAGCTAGCGCATTGGTTTGATAGTAGCATAGTTGCAATGGACAGTAGCTAGCGCATTGGTTTGATAGTAGCATAGTTGGGATGGACTGTAGCTAGCGCATTGGTTTGATAGTAGCATAGTTGCAATGGACAGTAGCTAGCGCATTGGTTTGACAGTAGCATAGTTGGGATGGACAGTAGCTAGCGCATTGGTTTGACAGTAGCATAGTTGGGATGGACAGTAGCTAGCGCATTGGTTTGATAGTGGCATAGTTGGGATAGACAGTAGCTAGCACATTGGTTTGATAGAAGCATAGTTGGGATGGACAGTAGCTAGCGCATTGGTTTGATAGTAGCATAGTTGGGATGGACAGTAGCTGGCGCATTGGTTTGATAGTAGCATAGTTGGGATGGACAGTAGCTAGCGCATTGGTTTGATAGTAGCATAGTTGGGATGGACTGTAGCTAGCGCATTGGTTTGATAGTAGCATAGTTGGTATGGACAGTATCTAGCGCATTGGTTTGACAGTGGCATAGTTGGGAAAGACAGTAGCTAGCGCATTGGTTTTATAGTGGCATAGTTGGGATGGACAGTAGCTAGCGCATTGGTTTGACAGTAGCATAGTTGGGATGGACAGAAACTAGCGCATTGGTTTGATAGTGGCATAGTTGGGATAGACAGTAGCTAGCGCATTGGTTTGATAGTAGCATAGTTGGGATGGACAGTAGCTGGCGCATTGGTTTGATAGTAGCATAGTTGGGATGGACAGTAGCTAGCACATTGGTTTGATAGTAGCATAGTTGGGATGGACTGTAGCTAGCGCATTGGTTTGACAGTAGCATAGTTGGGATGGACAGTAGCTAGCGCATTGGTTTGATAGTAGCATAGTTGGGATTGACAGTAGCTAGCGCATTGGTTTGATAGTAGCATAGTTGGGATGGACAGTAGCTGGCGCATTGGTTTGATAGTAGCATAGTTGGGATGGACAGTAGCTAGCGCATTGGTTTGATAGTAGCATAGTTGGGATGGACTGTAGCTAGCGCATTGGTTTGACAGTAGCATAGTTGGGATGGACAGTAGCTAGCGCATTGGTTTGATAGTAGCATAGTTGGGATGGACTGTAGCTAGCACATTGGTTTGATAGTAGCATAGTTGGAATGGACAGTAGCTAGCGCATTGGTTTGATAGTAGCATAGTTGGGATGGACTGTAGCTAGCGCATTGGTTTGATAGTAGCATAGTTGCAATGGACAGTAGCTAGCGCATTGGTTTGACAGTAGCATAGTTGGGATGGACAGTAGCTAGCGCATTGGTTTGACAGTAGCATAGTTGGGATGGACAGTAGCTAGCGCATTGGTTTGATAGTGGCATAGTTGGGATAGACAGTAGCTAGCACATTGGTTTGATAGAAGCATAGTTGGGATGGACAGTAGCTAGCGCATTGGTTTGATAGTAGCATAGTTGGGATGGACAGTAGCTGGCGCATTGGTTTGATAGTAGCATAGTTGGGATGGACTGTAGCTAGCGCATTGGTTTGATAGTAGCATAGTTGGAATGGACAGTAGCTAGCGCATTGGTTTGATAGTAGCATAGTTGGGATGGACTGTAGCTAGCGCATTGGTTTGATAGTAGCATAGTTGGGAGGACAGTAGCTAGTGCATTGGTTTGACAGTAGCATAGTTGGGATGGATATTAGCTAGCGCATTGGTTTGACAGTAGCATAGTTGGGATGGACAGTAGCTAGCGCATTGGTTTGATAGTGGCATAGTTGGGATGGACAGTAGCTAGTGCATTGGTTTGATAGTAGCATAGTTGGGATGGACAGTAGCTGGCGCATTGGTTTGATAGTAGCATAGTTGGGATGGACAGTAGCTAGCGCATTGGTTTGATAGTAGCATAGTTGGGATGGACTGTAGCTAGCGCATTGGTTTGACAGTAGCATAGTTGGGATGGACAGTAGCTAGCGCATTGGTTTGATAGTAGCATAGTTGGGATGGACAGTAGCTAGCGCATTGGTTTGACAGTAGCATAGTTGGGATGGACAGTAGCTAGCGCATTGGTTTGACAGTAGCATAGTTGGGATGGACAGTAGCTAGCGCATTGGTTTGACAGTGGCATAGTTGGGATAGACAGTAGCTAGCGCATTGGTTTGATAGTGGCATAGTTGGGATGGACAGTAGCTAGCGCATTGGTTTGACAGTAGCATAGTTGGGATGGACAGTAGCTAGCGCATTGGTTTGATAGTGGCATAGTTGGGATAGACAGTAGCTAGCGCATTGGTTTGATAGTGGCATAGTTGGGATGGACAGTAGCTAGCGCATTGGTTTGATAGTGCATAGTTGGGATGGACAGTAGCTAGCGCATTGGTTTGATAGTAGCATAGTTGGGATGGACAGTAGCTAGCGCATTGGTTTGATAGTAGCATAGTTGGGATGGACAGTAGCTAGCGCATTGGTTTGATAGTAGCATAGTTGGGATGGACAGTAGCTAGCGCATTGGTTTGATAGTAGCATAGTTGGGATGGACAGTAGCTAGCGCATTGGTTTGACAGTAGCATAGTTGGGATGGACAGTAGCTAGCGCATTGGTTTGATAGTAGCATAGTGGGGATGGACTGTAGCTAGCGCATTGGTTTGATAGTAGCATAGTTGGAATGGACAGTAGCTAGCGCATTGGTTTGATAGTAGCATAGTTGGGATGGACTGTAGCTAGCGCATTGGTTTGATAGTAGCATAGTTGCAATGGACAGTAGCTAGAGCATTGGTTTGACAGTAGCATAGTTGGGATGGACAGTAGCTAGCGCATTGGTAAGATAGTAGCATAGTTGGGATGGACAGTAGCTATTACATTGGTTTGATAGCATAGTTGGGATGGACCGTAGCTAGCGCATTGGTTTGATAGTAGCATAGTTGGGATGGACAGTAGCTAGCGCATTGGTTTGATAGTAGCATTGTTGGGTTCGACAGTAGCTAGCGCATTGGTTTGATAGTAGCATAGTTGGGATGGACAGTAGCTAGCGCATTGGTTTGACAGTAGCATAGTTGGGATGGACAGTAGCTAGCGCATTGGTTTGATAGTAGCATAGTTGGGATGGACAGTAGCTAGCGCATTGGTTCGATAGTAGCATAGTTGGGATGGACAGTAGCTAGCGCATTGGTTTGATAGTAGCATAGTTGGGATGGACAGTAGCTAGCGCATTGGTAAGATAGTAGCATAGTTGGGATGGACAGTAGCTATTACATTGGTTTGATAGCATAGTTGGGATGGACAGTAGCTAGCGCATTGGTTTGATAGTAGCATAGTTGGGATGGACAGTAGCTAGCGCATTGGTTTGATAGCAGCATAGTTGGGATGGACTGTAGCTAGCACATTGGTTTGATAGTAGCATAATTGGAATGGACAGTAGCTAGCGCATTGGTTTGACAGTAGCATAATTGGGATATACAGTAGCTAGCGCATTGGTTTGATAGTGGCATAGTTGGGATGGACAGTAGCTGGCGCATTGGTTTGATAGTGGCATAGTTGGGATGGACAGTAGCTAGCGCATTGGTTTGATGGATGGACAGTAGCTAGCGCATTGGTTTGATAGTAGCCTAGTTGGGATGGACAGTAGCTAGCACATTGGTTTGATAGTAGCATAGTTGGGATGGACCGTAGCTAGCACATTGGTTTGATAGTAGCATAGTTGGGATGGACAGTAGCTAGCGCATTGGTTTGATAGTAGCATAGTTGGGATGGACAGTAGCTAGCGCATTGGCTTGATAGTAGCATAGTTGGGATGGACAGTAGCTAGCGCATTGGTTTGATAGTAGCATAGTTGGGATGGACAGTAGCTAGCGCATTGGTTTGATAGTGGCATAGTTGGGATGGACAGTAGCTAGCGCATTGGTTTGATAGTGGCATAGTTGGGATGGACAGTAGCTAGTGCATTGGTTTGATAGTAGCATAGTTGGGATGGACAGTAGCTAGCGCATTGGTTTGATAGTAGCCTAGTTGGGATGGACAGTAGCTAGCGCATTGGTTTGATAGTAGCATAGTTGGGATGGACAGTAGCTAGCGCATTGGTTCAATAGTAGCATAGTTGGGATGGACAGTAGCTAGCGCATTGGTTTGATAGTGGCATAGTTGGGATGGACAGTAGCTAGCGCATTGGTTTGATAGTGGCATAGTTGGGATGGACAGTAGCTAGTGCATTGGTTTGATAGTAGCATAGTTGGGAGGACAGTAGCTAGTGCATTGGTTTGACATTAGCATAGTTGGGATGGACATTAGCTAGCGCATTGGTTTGACAGTAGCATAGTTGGGATGGACAGTAGCTTGCGCATTGGTTTGATAGTGGCATAGTTGGGATGGACAGTAGCTAGTGCATTGGTTTGATAGTAGCATAGTTGGGATGGACAGTAGCTAGCGCATTGGTTTGATAGTAGCCTAGTTGGGATGGACAGTAGCTAGCGCATTGGTTTGATAGTAGCATAGTTGGGATGGACAGTAGCTAGCGCATTGGTTCGATAGTAGCATAGTTGGGATGGACAGTAGCTAGCGCATTGGTTTGATAGTAGCATAGTTGGGATGGACAGTAGCTAGCGCATTGGTTTGATAGTAGCATAGTTGGGATGGACAGTAGCTAGCGCATTGGTTTGACAGTAGCATAGTTGGGATGGACAGTAGCTAGCGCATTGGTTTGACAGTAGCATAGTTGGGATGGACAGTAGCTAGCGCATTGGTTTGATAGTGGCATAGTTGGGATAGACAGTAGCTAGCGCATTGGTTTGATAGAAGCATAGTTGGGATGGACAGTAGCTAGCGCATTGGTTTGATAGTAGCATAGTTGGGATGGACAGTAGCTGGCGCATTGGTTTGATAGTAGCATAGTTGGGATGGACAGTAGCTAGCACATTGGTTTGATAGTAGCATAGTTGGGATGGACTGTAGCTAGCGCATTGGTTTGACAGTAGCATAGTTGGGATGGACAGTAGCTAGCGCATTGGTTTGATAGTAGCATAGTTGGGATGGACTGTAGCTAGCGCATTGGTTTGATAGTAGCATAGTTGGAATGGACAGTAGCTAGCGCATTGGTTTGATAGTAGCATAGTTGGGATGGACTGTAGCTAGCGCATTGGTTTGATAGTAGCATAGTTGCAATGGACAGTAGCTAGCGCATTGGTTTGACAGTAGCATAGTTGGGATGGACAGTAGCTAGCGCATTGGTTTGACAGTAGCATAGTTGGGATGGACAGTAGCTAGCGCATTGGTTTGATAGTGGCATAGTTGGGATAGACAGTAGCTAGCACATTGGTTTGATAGAAGCATAGTTGGGATGGACAGTAGCTAGCGCATTGGTTTGATAGTAGCATAGTTGGGATGGACAGTAGCTGGCGCATTGGTTTGATAGTAGCATAGTTGGGATGGACAGTAGCTAGCGCATTGGTTTGATAGTAGCATAGTTGGGATGGACTGTAGCTAGCGCATTGGTTTGATAGTAGCATAGTTGGTATGGACAGTATCTAGCGCATTGGTTTGACAGTGGCATAGTTGGGAAAGACAGTAGCTAGCGCATTGGTTTTATAGTGGCATAGTTGGGATGGACAGTAGCTAGCACATTGGTTTGATAGTAGCATAGTTGGGATGGACAGTAGCTAGCGCATTGGTTTGATAGTAGCATAGTTGGGATGGACAGTAGCTAGCGCATTGGTTTGATAGTAGCATAGTTGGGATGGACAGTAGCTAGCGCATTGGTTCGATAGTAGCATAGTTGGGATGGACAGTAGCTAGCACATTGGTTTGATGGATGGACAGTAGCTAGCACATTGGTTTGATAGTAGCATAGTTGGGATGGACAGTAGCTAGCACATTGGTTTGATAGCAGCATAGTTGGGATGGACAGTAGCTAGCACATTGGTTTGATAGTAGCATAGTTGGGATGGACAGTAGCTAGCGCATGGGTTTGATAGTAGCATAGTTGGGATGGACAGTAGCTAGCACATTGGTTTGATAGTAGCATAGTTGGGATGGACAGTAGCTAGTGCATTGGTTTGATAGTAGCATAGTTGGGATGGACAGTAGCTAGCGCATTGGTTTGATAGTAGCATAGTTGGGATGGACAGTAGCTAGCGCATTGGTTTGATAGTAGCATAGTTGGGATGGACAGTAGCTAGCGCATTGGTTTGATGGATGGACAGTAGCTAGCGCATTGGTTAGATAGTAGCCTAGTTGGGATGGACAGTAGCTAGCGCATTGGTTTGATAGTAGCATAGTTGGGATGGACAGTAGCTAGCGCATTGGTTTGATAGTAGCATAGTTGGGATGGACAGTAGCTAGCGCATTGGTTTGATAGTAGCATAGTTGGGATGGACAGTAGCTAGCGCATTGGTTTGATAGTAGCATAGTTGGGATGGACAGTAGCTAGCGCATTGGTTTGATAGTAGCATAGTTGGGATGGACAGTAGCTAGCGCATTGGTTTGATAGTAGCATAGTTGGGATGGACAGTAGCTAGCGCATTGGTTTGATAGTAGCATAGTTGGGATGGACAGTAGCTAGCGCATTGGTTTGATGGATGGACAGTAGCTAGCGCATTGGTTAGATAGTAGCCTAGTTGGGATGGACAGTAGCTAGCGCATTGGTTTGATAGTAGCATAGTTGGGATGGACAGTAGCTAGCGCATTGGTTTGATAGTAGCATAGTTGGGATGGACAGTAGCTAGCGCATTGGTTTGATAGTAGCATAGTTGGGATGGACAGTAGCTAGCGCATTGGTTTGATAGTAGCATAGTTGGGATGGACAGTAGCTAGCGCATTGGTTTGATAGTAGCATAGTTGGGATGGACCGTAGCTAGCGCATTGGTTTGATAGTAGCATAGTTGGGATGGACAGTAGCTAGCGCATTGGTTTGATAGTAGCATTGTTGGGTTCGACAGTAGCTAGCGCATTGGTTTGATAGTAGCATAGTTGGGATGGACAGTAGCTAGCGCATTGGTTTGACAGTAGCATAGTTGGGATGGACAGTAGCTAGCGCATTGGTTTGATAGTAGCATAGTTGGGATGGACAGTAGCTAGCGCATTGGTTCGATAGTAGCATAGTTGGGATGGACAGTAGCTAGCGCATTGGTTTGATAGTAGCATAGTTGGGATGGACAGTAGCTAGCGCATTGGTTTGATAGTGGCATAGTTGGGATGGACAGTAGCTAGCGCATTGGTTTGATAGTGGCATAGTTGGGATGGACAGTAGCTAGTGCATTGGTTTGATAGTAGCATAGTTGGGAGGACAGTAGCTAGTGCATTGGTTTGACAGTAGCATAGTTGGGATGGACATTAGCTAGCGCATTGGTTTGACAGTAGCATAGTTGGGATGGACAGTAGCTAGCGCATTGGTTTGATAGTGGCATAGTTGGGATGGACAGTAGCTAGTGCATTGGTTTGATAGTAGCATAGTTGGGATGGACAGTAGCTAGCGCATTGGTTTGATAGTAGCCTAGTTGGGATGGACAGTAGCTAGCGCATTGGTTTGATAGTAGCATAGTTGGGATGGACAGTAGCTAGCGCATTGGTTCGATAGTAGCATAGTTGGGATGGACAGTAGCTAGCGCATTGGTTTGATAGTAGCATAGTTGGGATGGACAGTAGCTAGCGCATTGGTTTGATAGTAGCATAGTTGGGATGGACAGTAGCTAGCGCATTGGTTTGACAGTAGCATAGTTGGGATATACAGTAGCTAGCGCATTGGTTTGACAGTAGCATAGTTGGGATGGACAGTAGCTAGCGCATTGGTTTGATAGTGGCATAGTTGGGATAGACAGTAGCTAGCGCATTGGTTTGATAGAAGCATAGTTGGGATGGACAGTAGCTAGCGCATTGGTTTGATAGTAGCATAGTTGGGATGGACAGTAGCTGGCGCATTGGTTTGATAGTAGCATAGTTGGGATGGACAGTAGCTAGCACATTGGTTTGATAGTAGCATAGTTGGGATGGACTGTAGCTAGCGCATTGGTTTGACAGTAGCATAGTTGGGATGGACAGTAGCTAGCGCATTGGTTTGATAGTAGCATAGTTGGGATGGACTGTAGCTAGCGCATTGGTTTGATAGTAGCATAGTTGGAATGGACAGTAGCTAGCGCATTGGTTTGATAGTAGCATAGTTGGGATGGACTGTAGCTAGCGCATTGGTTTGATAGTAGCATAGTTGCAATGGACAGTAGCTAGCGCATTGGTTTGACAGTAGCATAGTTGGGATGGACAGTAGCTAGCGCATTGGTTTGACAGTAGCATAGTTGGGATGGACAGTAGCTAGCGCATTGGTTTGATAGTGGCATAGTTGGGATAGACAGTAGCTAGCACATTGGTTTGATAGAAGCATAGTTGGGATGGACAGTAGCTAGCGCATTGGTTTGATAGTAGCATAGTTGGGATGGACAGTAGCTGGCGCATTGGTTTGATAGTAGCATAGTTGGGATGGACAGTAGCTAGCGCATTGGTTTGATAGTAGCATAGTTGGGATGGACTGTAGCTAGCGCATTGGTTTGATAGTAGCATAGTTGGTATGGACAGTATCTAGCGCATTGGTTTGACAGTGGCATAGTTGGGAAAGACAGTAGCTAGCGCATTGGTTTTATAGTGGCATAGTTGGGATGGACAGTAGCTAGCGCATTGGTTTGACAGTAGCATAGTTGGGATGGACAGTAGCTAGCGCATTGGTTTGATAGTGGCATAGTTGGGATAGACAGTAGCTAGCGCATTGGTTTGATAGTAGCATAGTTGGGATGGACAGTAGCTGGCGCATTGGTTTGATAGTAGCATAGTTGGGATGGACAGTAGCTAGCACATTGGTTTGATAGTAGCATAGTTGGGATGGACTGTAGCTAGCGCATTGGTTTGACAGTAGCATAGTTGGGATGGACAGTAGCTAGCGCATTGGTTTGATAGTAGCATAGTTGGGATTGACAGTAGCTAGCGCATTGGTTTGATAGTAGCATAGTTGGGATGGACAGTAGCTGGCGCATTGGTTTGATAGTAGCATAGTTGGGATGGACAGTAGCTAGCGCATTGGTTTGATAGTAGCATAGTTGGGATGGACTGTAGCTAGCGCATTGGTTTGACAGTAGCATAGTTGGGATGGACAGTAGCTAGCGCATTGGTTTGATAGTAGCATAGTTGGGATGGACTGTAGCTAGCACATTGGTTTGATAGTAGCATAGTTGGAATGGACAGTAGCTAGCGCATTGGTTTGATAGTAGCATAGTTGGGATGGACTGTAGCTAGCGCATTGGTTTGATAGTAGCATAGTTGCAATGGACAGTAGCTAGCGCATTGGTTTGACAGTAGCATAGTTGGGATGGACAGTAGCTAGCGCATTGGTTTGACAGTAGCATAGTTGGGATGGACAGTAGCTAGCGCATTGGTTTGATAGTGGCATAGTTGGGATAGACAGTAGCTAGCACATTGGTTTGATAGAAGCATAGTTGGGATGGACAGTAGCTAGCGCATTGGTTTGATAGTAGCATAGTTGGGATGGACAGTAGCTGGCGCATTGGTTTGATAGTAGCATAGTTGGGATGGACTGTAGCTAGCGCATTGGTTTGATAGTAGCATAGTTGGAATGGACAGTAGCTAGCGCATTGGTTTGATAGTAGCATAGTTGGGATGGACTGTAGCTAGCGCATTGGTTTGATAGTAGCATAGTTGGGAGGACAGTAGCTAGTGCATTGGTTTGACAGTAGCATAGTTGGGATGGATATTAGCTAGCGCATTGGTTTGACAGTAGCATAGTTGGGATGGACAGTAGCTAGCGCATTGGTTTGATAGTGGCATAGTTGGGATGGACAGTAGCTAGTGCATTGGTTTGATAGTAGCATAGTTGGGATGGACAGTAGCTGGCGCATTGGTTTGATAGTAGCATAGTTGGGATGGACAGTAGCTAGCGCATTGGTTTGATAGTAGCATAGTTGGGATGGACTGTAGCTAGCGCATTGGTTTGACAGTAGCATAGTTGGGATGGACAGTAGCTAGCGCATTGGTTTGATAGTAGCATAGTTGGGATGGACAGTAGCTAGCGCATTGGTTTGACAGTAGCATAGTTGGGATGGACAGTAGCTAGCGCATTGGTTTGACAGTAGCATAGTTGGGATGGACAGTAGCTAGCGCATTGGTTTGACAGTGGCATAGTTGGGATAGACAGTAGCTAGCGCATTGGTTTGATAGTGGCATAGTTGGGATGGACAGTAGCTAGCGCATTGGTTTGACAGTAGCATAGTTGGGATGGACAGTAGCTAGCGCATTGGTTTGATAGTGGCATAGTTGGGATAGACAGTAGCTAGCGCATTGGTTTGATAGTGGCATAGTTGGGATGGACAGTAGCTAGCGCATTGGTTTGATAGTGCATAGTTGGGATGGACAGTAGCTAGCGCATTGGTTTGATAGTAGCATAGTTGGGATGGACAGTAGCTAGCGCATTGGTTTGATAGTAGCATAGTTGGGATGGACAGTAGCTAGCGCATTGGTTTGATAGTAGCATAGTTGGGATGGACAGTAGCTAGCGCATTGGTTTGATAGTAGCATAGTTGGGATGGACAGTAGCTAGCGCATTGGTTTGACAGTAGCATAGTTGGGATGGACAGTAGCTAGCGCATTGGTTTGATAGTAGCATAGTGGGGATGGACTGTAGCTAGCGCATTGGTTTGATAGTAGCATAGTTGGAATGGACAGTAGCTAGCGCATTGGTTTGATAGTAGCATAGTTGGGATGGACTGTAGCTAGCGCATTGGTTTGATAGTAGCATAGTTGCAATGGACAGTAGCTAGAGCATTGGTTTGACAGTAGCATAGTTGGGATGGACAGTAGCTAGCGCATTGGTAAGATAGTAGCATAGTTGGGATGGACAGTAGCTATTACATTGGTTTGATAGCATAGTTGGGATGGACCGTAGCTAGCGCATTGGTTTGATAGTAGCATAGTTGGGATGGACAGTAGCTAGCGCATTGGTTTGATAGTAGCATTGTTGGGTTCGACAGTAGCTAGCGCATTGGTTTGATAGTAGCATAGTTGGGATGGACAGTAGCTAGCGCATTGGTTTGACAGTAGCATAGTTGGGATGGACAGTAGCTAGCGCATTGGTTTGATAGTAGCATAGTTGGGATGGACAGTAGCTAGCGCATTGGTTCGATAGTAGCATAGTTGGGATGGACAGTAGCTAGCGCATTGGTTTGATAGTAGCATAGTTGGGATGGACAGTAGCTAGCGCATTGGTAAGATAGTAGCATAGTTGGGATGGACAGTAGCTATTACATTGGTTTGATAGCATAGTTGGGATGGACAGTAGCTAGCGCATTGGTTTGATAGTAGCATAGTTGGGATGGACAGTAGCTAGCGCATTGGTTTGATAGCAGCATAGTTGGGATGGACTGTAGCTAGCACATTGGTTTGATAGTAGCATAATTGGAATGGACAGTAGCTAGCGCATTGGTTTGACAGTAGCATAATTGGGATATACAGTAGCTAGCGCATTGGTTTGATAGTGGCATAGTTGGGATGGACAGTAGCTGGCGCATTGGTTTGATAGTGGCATAGTTGGGATGGACAGTAGCTAGCGCATTGGTTTGATGGATGGACAGTAGCTAGCGCATTGGTTTGATAGTAGCCTAGTTGGGATGGACAGTAGCTAGCACATTGGTTTGATAGTAGCATAGTTGGGATGGACAGTAGCTAGCACATTGGTTTGATAGTAGCATAGTTGGGATGGACAGTAGCTAGCGCATTGGTTTGATAGTAGCATAGTTGGGATGGACAGTAGCTAGCGCATTGGCTTGATAGTAGCATAGTTGGGATGGACAGTAGCTAGCGCATTGGTTTGATAGTAGCATAGTTGGGATGGACAGTAGCTAGCGCATTGGTTTGATAGTGGCATAGTTGGGATGGACAGTAGCTAGCGCATTGGTTTGATAGTGGCATAGTTGGGATGGACAGTAGCTAGTGCATTGGTTTGATAGTAGCATAGTTGGGATGGACAGTAGCTAGCGCATTGGTTTGATAGTAGCCTAGTTGGGATGGACAGTAGCTAGCGCATTGGTTTGATAGTAGCATAGTTGGGATGGACAGTAGCTAGCGCATTGGTTCAATAGTAGCATAGTTGGGATGGACAGTAGCTAGCGCATTGGTTTGATAGTGGCATAGTTGGGATGGACAGTAGCTAGCGCATTGGTTTGATAGTGGCATAGTTGGGATGGACAGTAGCTAGTGCATTGGTTTGATAGTAGCATAGTTGGGAGGACAGTAGCTAGTGCATTGGTTTGACATTAGCATAGTTGGGATGGACATTAGCTAGCGCATTGGTTTGACAGTAGCATAGTTGGGATGGACAGTAGCTTGCGCATTGGTTTGATAGTGGCATAGTTGGGATGGACAGTAGCTAGTGCATTGGTTTGATAGTAGCATAGTTGGGATGGACAGTAGCTAGCGCATTGGTTTGATAGTAGCCTAGTTGGGATGGACAGTAGCTAGCGCATTGGTTTGATAGTAGCATAGTTGGGATGGACAGTAGCTAGCGCATTGGTTCGATAGTAGCATAGTTGGGATGGACAGTAGCTAGCGCATTGGTTTGATAGTAGCATAGTTGGGATGGACAGTAGCTAGCGCATTGGTTTGATAGTAGCATAGTTGGGATGGACAGTAGCTAGCGCATTGGTTTGACAGTAGCATAGTTGGGATGGACAGTAGCTAGCGCATTGGTTTGACAGTAGCATAGTTGGGATGGACAGTAGCTAGCGCATTGGTTTGATAGTGGCATAGTTGGGATAGACAGTAGCTAGCGCATTGGTTTGATAGAAGCATAGTTGGGATGGACAGTAGCTAGCGCATTGGTTTGATAGTAGCATAGTTGGGATGGACAGTAGCTGGCGCATTGGTTTGATAGTAGCATAGTTGGGATGGACAGTAGCTAGCACATTGGTTTGATAGTAGCATAGTTGGGATGGACTGTAGCTAGCGCATTGGTTTGACAGTAGCATAGTTGGGATGGACAGTAGCTGGCGCATTGGTTTGATAGTAGCATAGTTGGGATGGACAGTAGCTAGCGCATTGGTTTGATAGTAGCATAGTTGGGATGGACTGTAGCTAGCGCATTGGTTTGATAGTAGCATAGTTGGAATGGACAGTAGCTAGCGCATTGGTTTGATAGTAGCATAGTTGGGATGGACTGTAGCTAGCGCATTGGTTTGATAGTAGCATAGTTGCAATGGACAGTAGCTAGCGCATTGGTTTGACAGTAGCATAGTTGGGATGGACAGTAGCTAGCGCATTGGTTTGACAGTAGCATAGTTGGGATGGACAGTAGCTAGCGCATTGGTTTGATAGTGGCATAGTTGGGATAGACAGTAGCTAGCACATTGGTTTGATAGAAGCATAGTTGGGATGGACAGTAGCTAGCGCATTGGTTTGATAGTAGCATAGTTGGGATGGACAGTAGCTGGCGCATTGGTTTGATAGTAGCATAGTTGGGATGGACAGTAGCTAGCGCATTGGTTTGATAGTAGCATAGTTGGGATGGACTGTAGCTAGCGCATTGGTTTGATAGTAGCATAGTTGGTATGGACAGTATCTAGCGCATTGGTTTGACAGTGGCATAGTTGGGAAAGACAGTAGCTAGCGCATTGGTTTTATAGTGGCATAGTTGGGATGGACAGTAGCTAGCACATTGGTTTGATAGTAGCATAGTTGGGATGGACAGTAGCTAGCGCATTGGTTTGATAGTAGCATAGTTGGGATGGACAGTAGCTAGCGCATTGGTTTGATAGTAGCATAGTTGGGATGGACAGTAGCTAGCGCATTGGTTCGATAGTAGCATAGTTGGGATGGACAGTAGCTAGCACATTGGTTTGATGGATGGACAGTAGCTAGCACATTGGTTTGATAGTAGCCTAGTTGGGATGGACAGTAGCTAGCACATTGGTTTGATAGTAGCATAGTTGGGATGGACAGTAGCTAGCACATTGGTTTGATAGTAGCATAGTTGGGATGGACAGTAGCTAGCACATTGGTTTGATAGCAGCATAGTTGGGATGGACAGTAGCTAGCGCATTGGTTTGATGGATGGACAGTAGCTAGCGCATTGGTTTGATAGTAGCCTAGTTGGGATGGACAGTAGCTAGCGCATTGGTTTGATGGATGGACAGTAGCTAGCGCATTGGTTTGATAGTAGCCTAGTTGGGATGGACAGTAGCTAGCACATTGGTTTGATAGTAGCATAGTTGGGATGGACAGTAGCTAGCACATTGGTTTGATAGTAGCATAGTTGGGATGGACAGTAGCTAGCACATTGGTTTGATAGCAGCATAGTTGGGATGGACAGTAGCTAGCACATTGGTTTGATAGTAGCATAGTTGGGATTGACAGTAGCTAGCACATTGGTTTGATAGTAGCATAGTTGGGATGGACAGTAGCTATTACATTGGTTTGATAGCATAGTTGGGATGGACAGTAGCTAGCACATTGGTTTGATAGCATCATAGTTGGGATGGACAGTAGCTAGCGCATTGGTTTGATAGTAGCATAGTTGGGATGGACAGTAGCTAGCGCATTGGTTTGATAGTAGCATAGTTGGGATGGACAGTAGCTAGCGCATTGGTTTGACAGTAGCATAGTTGGGATGGACAGTAGCTAGCGCATTGGTTTGATAGTGGCATCGTTGGGATAGACAGTAGCTAGCGCATTGGTTTGATAGTGGCATAGTTGGGATGGACAGTAGCTAGCGCATTGGTTTGATGGATGGACAGTAGCTAGCGCATTGGTTTGATAGTAGCCTAGTTGGGATGGACAGTAGCTAGCACATTGGTTTGATAGTAGCATAGTTGGGATGGACAGTAGCTAGAGCATTGGTTTGACAGTAGCATAGTTGGGATGGACAGTAGCTAGCGCATTGGTTTGATAGTAGCATAGTTGGAATGGACAGTAGCTAGCGCATTGGTTTGATAGTAGCATAGTTGGGATGGACTGTAGCTAGCGCATTGGTTTGATAGTAGCATAGTTGCAATGGACAGTAGCTAGCGCATTGGTTTGACAGTAGCATAGTTGGGATGGACAGTAGCTAGCGCATTGGTTTGACAGTAGCATAGTTGGGATGGACAGTAGCTAGCGCATTGGTTTGATAGTGGCATAGTTGGGATAGACAGTAGCTAGCACATTGGTTTGATAGAAGCATAGTTGGGATGGACAGTAGCTAGCGCATTGGTTTGATAGTAGCATAGTTGGGATGGACAGTAGCTGGCGCATTGGTTTGATAGTAGCATAGTTGGGATGGACAGTAGCTAGCGCATTGGTTTGATAGTAGCATAGTTGGAATGGACAGTAGCTAGCGCATTGGTTTGATAGTAGCATAGTTGGGATGGACTGTAGCTAGCGCATTGGTTTGATAGTAGCATAGTTGCAATGGACAGTAGCTAGCGCATTGGTTTGACAGTAGCATAGTTGGGATGGACAGTAGCTAGCGCATTGGTTTGACAGTAGCATAGTTGGGATGGACAGTAGCTAGCGCATTGGTTTGATAGTGGCATAGTTGGGATAGACAGTAGCTAGCACATTGGTTTGATAGAAGCATAGTTGGGATGGACAGTAGCTAGCGCATTGGTTTGATAGTAGCATAGTTGGGATGGACAGTAGCTGGCGCATTGGTTTGATAGTAGCATAGTTGGGATGGACAGTAGCTAGCGCATTGGTTTGATAGTAGCATAGTTGGGATGGACTGTAGCTAGCGCATTGGTTTGATAGTAGCATAGTTGGTATGGACAGTACCTAGCGCATTGGTTTGACAGTGGCATAGTTGGGAAAGACAGTAGCTAGCGCATTGGTTTTATAGTGGCATAGTTGGGATGGACAGTAGCTAGCACATTGGTTTGATAGTAGCATAGTTGGGATGGACAGTAGCTAGCGCATTGGTTTGATAGTAGCATAGTTGGGATGGACAGTAGCTAGCGCATTGGTTTGATAGTAGCATAGTTGGGATGGACAGTAGCTAGCGCATTGGTTCGATAGTAGCATAGTTGGGATGTACAGTAGCTAGCACATTGGTTTGATGGATGGACAGTAGCTAGCACATTGGTTTGATAGTAGCATAGTTGGGATGGACAGTAGCTAGCACATTGGTTTGATAGCAGCATAGTTGGGATGGACAGTAGCTAGCACATTGGTTTGATAGTAGCATAGTTGGGATGGACAGTAGCTAGCGCATGGGTTTGATAGTAGCATAGTTGGGATGGACAGTAGCTAGCACATTGGTTTGATAGTAGCATAGTTGGGATGGACAGTAGCTAGCGCATTGGTTTGATAGTAGCATAGTTGGGATGGACAGTAGCTAGCGCATTGGTTTGATAGTAGCATAGTTGGGATGGACAGTAGCTAGCGCATTGGTTTGATAGTAGCATAGTTGGGATGGACAGTAGCTAGCGCATTGGTTTGATGGATGGACAGTAGCTAGCGCATTGGTTTGATAGTAGCATAGTTGGGATGGACAGTAGCTGGCGCATTGGTTTGATAGTAGCATAGTTGGGATGGACAGTAGCTAGCGCATTGGTTTGATAGTAGCATAGTTGGGATGGACTGTAGCTAGCGCATTGGTTTGATAGTAGCATAGTTGGTATGGACAGTATCTAGCGCATTGGTTTGACAGTGGCATAGTTGGGAAAGACAGTAGCTAGCGCATTGGTTTTATAGTGGCATAGTTGGGATGGACAGTAGCTAGCACATTGGTTTGATAGTAGCATAGTTGGGATGGACAGTAGCTAGCGCATTGGTTTGATAGTAGCATAGTTGGGATGGACAGTAGCTAGCGCATTGGTTTGATAGTAGCATAGTTGGGATGGACAGTAGCTAGCGCATTGGTTCGATAGTAGCATAGTTGGGATGGACAGTAGCTAGCACATTGGTTTGATGGATGGACAGTAGCTAGCACATTGGTTTGATAGTAGCATAGTTGGGATGGACAGTAGCTAGCACATTGGTTTGATAGCAGCATAGTTGGGATGGACAGTAGCTAGCACATTGGTTTGATAGTAGCATAGTTGGGATGGACAGTAGCTAGCGCATGGGTTTGATAGTAGCATAGTTGGGATGGACAGTAGCTAGCACATTGGTTTGATAGTAGCATAGTTGGGATGGACAGTAGCTAGCGCATTGGTTTGATAGTAGCATAGTTGGGATGGACAGTAGCTAGCGCATTGGTTTGATAGTAGCATAGTTGGGATGGACAGTAGCTAGCGCATTGGTTTGATAGTAGCATAGTTGGGATGGACAGTAGCTAGCGCATTGGTTTGATGGATGGACAGTAGCTAGCGCATTGGTTAGATAGTAGCCTAGTTGGGATGGACAGTAGCTAGCGCATTGGTTTGATAGTAGCATAGTTGGGATGGACAGTAGCTAGCGCATTGGTTTGATAGTAGCATAGTTGGGATGGACAGTAGCTAGCGCATTGGTTTGATAGTAGCATAGTTGGGATGGACAGTAGCTAGCGCATTGGTTTGATAGTAGCATAGTTGGGATGGACAGTAGCTAGCGCATTGGTTTGATAGTAGCATAGTTGGGATGGACAGTAGCTAGCGCATTGGTTTGATAGTAGCATAGTTGGGATGGACAGTAGCTAGCGCATTGGTTTGATAGTAGCATAGTTGGGATGGACAGTAGCTAGCGCATTGGTTTGACAGTAGCATAGTTGGGATGGACAGTAGCTAGCGCATTGGTTTGATAGTAGCATAGTGGGGATGGACTGTAGCTAGCGCATTGGTTTGATAGTAGCATAGTTGGAATGGACAGTAGCTAGCGCATTGGTTTGATAGTAGCATAGTTGGGATGGACTGTAGCTAGCGCATTGGTTTGATAGTAGCATAGTTGCAATGGACAGTAGCTAGAGCATTGGTTTGATAGCATAGTTGGGATGGACCGTAGCTAGCGCATTGGTTTGATAGTAGCATAGTTGGGATGGACAGTAGCTAGCGCATTGGTTTGATAGTAGCATTGTTGGGTTCGACAGTAGCTAGCGCATTGGTTTGATAGTAGCATAGTTGGGATGGACAGTAGCTAGCGCATTGGTTTGACAGTAGCATAGTTGGGATGGACAGTAGCTAGCGCATTGGTTTGATAGTAGCATAGTTGGGATGGACAGTAGCTAGCGCATTGGTTCGATAGTAGCATAGTTGGGATGGACAGTAGCTAGCGCATTGGTTTGATAGTAGCATAGTTGGGATGGACAGTAGCTAGCGCATTGGTTCGATAGTAGCATAGTTGGGATGGACAGTAGCTAGCGCATTGGTTTGATAGTAGCATAGTTGGGATGGACAGTAGCTAGCGCATTGGTAAGATAGTAGCATAGTTGGGATGGACAGTAGCTATTACATTGGTTTGATAGCATAGTTGGGATGGACAGTAGCTAGCGCATTGGTTTGATAGTAGCATAGTTGGGATGGACAGTAGCTAGCGCATTGGTTTGATAGCAGCATAGTTGGGATGGACTGTAGCTAGCACATTGGTTTGATAGTAGCATAATTGGAATGGACAGTAGCTAGCGCATTGGTTTGACAGTAGCATAATTGGGATATACAGTAGCTGGCGCATTGGTTTGATAGTGGCATAGTTGGGATGGACAGTAGCTAGCGCATTGGTTTGATGGATGGACAGTAGCTAGCGCATTGGTTTGATAGTAGCCTAGTTGGGATGGACAGTAGCTAGCACATTGGTTTGATAGTAGCCTAGTTGGGATGGACAGTAGCTAGCACATTGGTTTGATAGTAGCATAGTTGGGATGGACAGTAGCTAGCACATTGGTTTGATAGTAGCATAGTTGGGATGGACAGTAGCTAGCACATTGGTTTGATAGTAGCATAGTTGGGATTGACAGTAGCTAGCACATTGGTTTGATAGTAGCATAGTTGGGATGGACAGTAGCTATTACATTGGTTTGATAGCATAGTTGGGATGGACAGTAGCTAGCACATTGGTTTGATAGCATCATAGTTGGGATGGACAGTAGCTAGCGCATTGGTTTGATAGTAGCATAGTTGGGATGGACAGTAGCTAGCGCATTGGTTTGATAGTAGCATAGTTGGGATGGACAGTAGCTAGCGCATTGGTTTGACAGTAGCATAGTTGGGATGGACAGTAGCTAGCGCATTGGTTTGATAGTGGCATCGTTGGGATAGACAGTAGCTAGCGCATTGGTTTGATAGTGGCATAGTTGGGATGGACAGTACCTAGCGCATTGGTTTGATGGATGGACAGTAGCTAGCGCATTGGTTTGATAGTAGCCTAGTTGGGATGGACAGTAGCTAGCACATTGGTTTGATAGTAGCATAGTTGGGATGGACAGTAGCTAGAGCATTGGTTTGACAGTAGCATAGTTGGGATGGACAGTAGCTAGCGCATTGGTTTGACAGTGGCATAGTTGGGATAGACAGTAGCTAGCGCATTGGTTTGATAGTGGCATAGTTGGGATAGACAGTAGCTAGCGCATTGGTTTGATAGTGGCATAGTTGGGATGGACAGTAGCTAGCACATTGGTTTGATGGATGGACAGTAGCTAGCGCATTGGTTTGATAGTAGCATAGTTGGGATGGACAGTAGCTAGCGCATTGGTTTGATAGTAGCATAGTTGGGATGGACAGTAGCTAGCGCATTGGTTTGATAGTGGCATAGTTGGGATAGACAGTAGCTAGCACATTGGTTTGATAGAAGCATAGTTGGGATGGACAGTAGCTAGCGCATTGGTTTGATAGTAGCATAGTTGGGATGGACAATAGCTGGCGCATTGGTTTGATAGTAGCATAGTTGGGATGGACAGTAGCTAGCGCATTGGTTTGATAGTAGCATAGTTGGGATGGACTGTAGCTAGCGCATTGGTTTGACAGTAGCATAGTTGGGATGGACAGTAGCTAGCGCATTGGTTTGATAGTAGCATAGTTGGGATGGACTGTAGCTAGCGCATTGGTTTGATAGTAGCATAGTTGGGATGGACTGTAGCTAGCGCATTGGTTTGACAGTAGCATAGTTGGGATGGACAGTAGCTAGCGCATTGGTTTGATAGTAGCATAGTTGGGATGGACTGTAGCTAGCGCATTGGTTTGATAGTAGCATAGTTGGAATGGACAGTAGCTAGCGCATTGGTTTGATAGTAGCATAGTTGGGATGGACTGTAGCTAGCGCATTGGTTTGATAGTAGCATAGTTGCAATGGACAGTAGCTAGCGCATTGGTTTGACAGTAGCATAGTTGGGATGGACAGTAGCTAGCGCATTGGTTTGACAGTAGCATAGTTGGGATGGACAGTAGCTAGCGCATTGGTTTGATAGTGGCATAGTTGGGATAGACAGTAGCTAGCACATTGGTTTGATAGAAGCATAGTTGGGATGGACAGTAGCTAGCGCATTGGTTTGATAGTAGCATAGTTGGGATGGACAGTAGCTGGCGCATTGGTTTGATAGTAGCATAGTTGGGATGGACAGTAGCTAGCGCATTGGTTTGATAGTAGCATAGTTGGGATGGACTGTAGCTAGCGCATTGGTTTGATAGTAGCATAGTTGGTATGGACAGTATCTAGCGCATTGGTTTGACAGTGGCATAGTTGGGAAAGACAGTAGCTAGCGCATTGGTTTGATAGTGGCATAGTTGGGATGGACAGTAGCTAGCACATTGGTTTGATAGCAGCATAGTTGGGATGGACAGTAGCTAGCACATTGGTTTGATAGTAGCATAGTTGGGATGGACAGTAGCTAGCGCATTGGTTTGATAGTAGCATAGTTGGGATGGACAGTAGCTAGCACATTGGTTTGATAGTAGCATAGTTGGGATTGACAGTAGCTAGCACATTGGTTTGATAGTAGCATAGTTGGGATGGACAGTAGCTAGCACATTGGTTTGATAGCAGCATAGTTGGGATGGACAGTAGCTAGCACATTGGTTTGATAGTAGCATAGTTGGGATTGACAGTAGCTAGCACATTGGTTTGATAGTAGCATAGTTGGGATGGACAGTAGCTATTACATTGGTTTGATAGCATAGTTGGAATGGACAGTAGCTAGCACATTGGTTTGATAGTAGCATAGTTGGGATGGACAGTAGCTAGCGCATTGGTTTGATAGTGCATAGTTGGGATGGACAGTAGCTAGCGCATTGGTTTGATAGTAGCATAGTTGGGATGGACAGTAGCTAGCGCATTGGTTTGATAGTAGCATAGTTGGGATGGACAGTAGCTAGCGCATTGGTTTGATAGTAGCATAGTTGGGATGGACAGTAGCTAGCGCATTGGTTTGATAGAAGCATAGTTGGGATGGACAGTAGCTAGCGCATTGGTTTGACAGTAGCATAGTTGAGATGGACAGTAGCTAGCGCATTGGTTTGATAGTAGCATAGTGGGGATGGACTGTAGCTAGCGCATTGGTTTGATAGTAGCATAGTTGGAATGGACAGTAGCTAGCGCATTGGTTTGATAGTAGCATAGTTGGGATGGACTGTAGCTAGCGCATTGGTTTGATAGTAGCATAGTTGCGATGGACAGTAGCTAGAGCATTGGTTTGATAGCATAGTTGGGATGGACCGTAGCTAGCGCATTGGTTTGATAGTAGCATAGTTGGGATGGACAGTAGCTAGCGCATTGGTTTGATAGTAGCATTGTTGGGTTCGACAGTAGCTAGCGCATTGGTTTGATAGTAGCATAGTTGGGATGGACAGTAGCTAGCGCATTGGTTTGACAGTAGCATAGTTGGGATGGACAGTAGCTAGCGCATTGGTTTGATAGTAGCATAGTTGGGATGGACAGTAGCTAGCGCATTGGTTCGATAGTAGCATAGTTGGGATGGACAGTAGCTAGCGCATTGGTTTGATAGTAGCATAGTTGGGATGGACAGTAGCTAGCGCATTGGTTCGATAGTAGCATAGTTGGAATGGACAGTAGCTAGCGCATTGGTTTGATAGTAGCATAGTTGGGATGGACAGTAGCTAGCGCATTGGTAAGATAGTAGCATAGTTGGGATGGACAGTAGCTATTACATTGGTTTGATAGCATAGTTGGGATGGACAGTAGCTAGCGCATTGGTTTGATAGTAGCATAGTTGGGATGGACAGTAGCTAGCGCATTGGTTTGATAGCAGCATAGTTGGGATGGACTGTAGCTAGCACATTGGTTTGATAGTAGCATAATTGGAATGGACAGTAGCTAGCGCATTGGTTTGACAGTAGCATAATTGGGATATACAGTAGCTAGCGCATTGGTTTGATAGTGGCATAGTTGGGATGGACAGTAGCTGGCGCATTGGTTTGATAGTGGCATAGTTGGGATGGACAGTAGCTAGCACATTGGTTTGATGGATGGACAGTAGCTAGCACATTGGTTTGATAGTAGCATAGTTGGGATGGACAGTAGCTAGCACATTGGTTTGATAGCAGCATAGTTGGGATGGACAGTAGCTAGCACATTGGTTTGATAGTAGCATAGTTGGGATGGACAGTAGCTAGCGCATGGGTTTGATAGTAGCATAGTTGGGATGGACAGTAGCTAGCACATTGGTTTGATAGTAGCATAGTTGGGATGGACAGTAGCTAGCGCATTGGTTTGATAGTAGCATAGTTGGGATGGACAGTAGCTAGCGCATTGGTTTGATAGTAGCATAGTTGGGATGGACAGTAGCTAGCGCATTGGTTTGATAGTAGCATAGTTGGGATGGACAGTAGCTAGCGCATTGGTTTGATGGATGGACAGTAGCTAGCGCATTGGTTTGATAGTAGCATAGTTGGGATGGACAGTAGCTGGCGCATTGGTTTGATAGTAGCATAGTTGGGATGGACAGTAGCTAGCGCATTGGTTTGATAGTAGCATAGTTGGGATGGACTGTAGCTAGCGCATTGGTTTGATAGTAGCATAGTTGGTATGGACAGTAGCTAGCGCATTGGTTTGATAGTAGCATAGTTGGGATGGACAGTAGCTAGCGCATTGGTTCGATAGTAGCATAGTTGGGATGGACAGTAGCTAGCACATTGGTTTGATGGATGGACAGTAGCTAGCACATTGGTTTGATAGTAGCATAGTTGGGATGGACAGTAGCTAGCACATTGGTTTGATAGCAGCATAGTTGGGATGGACAGTAGCTAGCACATTGGTTTGATAGTAGCATAGTTGGGATGGACAGTAGCTAGCGCATGGGTTTGATAGTAGCATAGTTGGGATGGACAGTAGCTAGCACATTGGTTTGATAGTAGCATAGTTGGGATGGACAGTAGCTAGCGCATTGGTTTGATAGTAGCATAGTTGGGATGGACAGTAGCTAGCGCATTGGTTTGATAGTAGCATAGTTGGGATGGACAGTAGCTAGCGCATTGGTTTGATAGTAGCATAGTTGGGATGGACAGTAGCTAGCGCATTGGTTTGATGGATGGACAGTAGCTAGCGCATTGGTTAGATAGTAGCCTAGTTGGGATGGACAGTAGCTAGCGCATTGGTTTGATAGTAGCATAGTTGGGATGGACAGTAGCTAGCGCATTGGTTTGATAGTAGCATAGTTGGGATGGACAGTAGCTAGCGCATTGGTTTGATAGTAGCATAGTTGGGATGGACAGTAGCTAGCGCATTGGTTTGATAGTAGCATAGTTGGGATGGACAGTAGCTAGCGCATTGGTTTGATAGTAGCATAGTTGGGATGGACAGTAGCTAGCGCATTGGTTTGATAGTAGCATAGTTGGGATGGACAGTAGCTAGCGCATTGGTTTGATAGTAGCATAGTTGGGATGGACAGTAGCTAGCGCATTGGTTTGACAGTAGCATAGTTGGGATGGACAGTAGCTAGCGCATTGGTTTGATAGTAGCATAGTGGGGATGGACTGTAGCTAGCGCATTGGTTTGATAGTAGCATAGTTGGAATGGACAGTAGCTAGCGCATTGGTTTGATAGTAGCATAGTTGGGATGGACTGTAGCTAGCGCATTGGTTTGATAGTAGCATAGTTGCAATGGACAGTAGCTAGAGCATTGGTTTGATAGCATAGTTGGGATGGACCGTAGCTAGCGCATTGGTTTGATAGTAGCATAGTTGGGATGGACAGTAGCTAGCGCATTGGTTTGATAGTAGCATTGTTGGGTTCGACAGTAGCTAGCGCATTGGTTTGATAGTAGCATAGTTGGGATGGACAGTAGCTAGCGCATTGGTTTGACAGTAGCATAGTTGGGATGGACAGTAGCTAGCGCATTGGTTTGATAGTAGCATAGTTGGGATGGACAGTAGTTAGCGCATTGGTTCGATAGTAGCATAGTTGGGATGGACAGTAGCTAGCGCATTGGTTTGATAGTAGCATAGTTGGGATGGACAGTAGCTAGCGCATTGGTTCGATAGTAGCATAGTTGGGATGGACAGTAGCTAGCGCATTGGTTTGATAGTAGCATAGTTGGGATGGACAGTAGCTAGCGCATTGGTAAGATAGTAGCATAGTTGGGATGGACAGTAGCTATTACATTGGTTTGATAGCATAGTTGGGATGGACAGTAGCTAGCGCATTGGTTTGATAGTAGCATAGTTGGGATGGACAGTAGCTAGCGCATTGGTTTGATAGCAGCATAGTTGGGATGGACTGTAGCTAGCACATTGGTTTGATAGTAGCATAATTGGAATGGACAGTAGCTAGCGCATTGGTTTGACAGTAGCATAATTGGGATATACAGTAGCTAGCGCATTGGTTTGATAGTGGCATAGTTGGGATGGACAGTAGCTGGCGCATTGGTTTGATAGTGGCATAGTTGGGATGGACAGTAGCTAGCGCATTGGTTTGATGGATGGACAGTAGCTAGCGCATTGGTTTGATAGTAGCCTAGTTGGGATGGACAGTAGCTAGCACATTGGTTTGATAGTAGCATAGTTGGGATGGACAGTAGCTAGCACATTGGTTTGATAGTAGCATAGTTGGGATGGACAGTAGCTAGCACATTGGTTTGATAGCAGCATAGTTGGGATGGACAGTAGCTAGCACATTGGTTTGATAGTAGCATAGTTGGGATTGACAGTAGCTAGCACATTGGTTTGATAGTAGCATAGTTGGGATGGACAGTAGCTATTACATTGGTTTGATAGCATAGTTGGGATGGACAGTAGCTAGCACATTGGTTTGATAGCATCATAGTTGGGATGGACAGTAGCTAGCGCATTGGTTTGATAGTAGCATAGTTGGGATGGACAGTAGCTAGCGCATTGGTTTGATAGTAGCATAGTTGGGATGGACAGTAGCTAGCGCATTGGTTTGACAGTAGCATAGTTGGGATGGACAGTAGCTAGCGCATTGGTTTGATAGTGGCATCGTTGGGATAGACAGTAGCTAGCGCATTGGTTTGATAGTGGCATAGTTGGGATGGACAGTAGCTAGCGCATTGGTTTGATGGATGGACAGTAGCTAGCGCATTGGTTTGATAGTAGCCTAGTTGGGATGGACAGTAGCTAGCACATTGGTTTGATAGTAGCATAGTTGGGATGGACAGTAGCTAGAGCATTGGTTTGACAGTAGCATAGTTGGGATGGACAGTAGCTAGCGCATTGGTTTGACAGTGGCATAGTTGGGATAGACAGTAGCTAGCGCATTGGTTTGATAGTGGCATAGTTGGGATAGACAGTAGCTAGCGCATTGGTTTGATAGTGGCATAGTTGGGATGGACAGTAGCTAGCACATTGGTTTGATGGATGGACAGTAGCTAGCGCATTGGTTTGATAGTAGCATAGTTGGGATGGACAGTAGCTAGCGCATTGGTTTGATAGTAGCATAGTTGGGATGGACAGTAGCTAGCGCATTGGTTTGATAGTGGCATAGTTGGGATAGACAGTAGCTAGCACATTGGTTTGATAGAAGCATAGTTGGGATGGACAGTAGCTAGCGCATTGGTTTGATAGTAGCATAGTTGGGATGGACAGTAGCTGGCGCATTGGTTTGATAGTAGCATAGTTGGGATGGACAGTAGCTAGCGCATTGGTTTGATAGTAGCATAGTTGGGATGGACTGTAGCTAGCGCATTGGTTTGACAGTAGCATAGTTGGGATGGACAGTAGCTAGCGCATTGGTTTGATAGTAGCATAGTTGGGATGGACTGTAGCTAGCGCATTGGTTTGATAGTAGCATAGTTGGAATGGACAGTAGCTAGCGCATTGGTTTGATAGTAGCATAGTTGGGATGGACTGTAGCTAGCGCATTGGTTTGATAGTAGCATAGTTGCAATGGACAGTAGCTAGCGCATTGGTTTGACAGTAGCATAGTTGGGATGGACAGTAGCTAGCGCATTGGTTTGACAGTAGCATAGTTGGGATGGACAGTAGCTAGCGCATTGGTTTGATAGTGGCATAGTTGGGATAGACAGTAGCTAGCACATTGGTTTGATAGAAGCATAGTTGGGATGGACAGTAGCTAGCGCATTGGTTTGATAGTAGCATAGTTGGGATGGACAGTAGCTGGCGCATTGGTTTGATAGTAGCATAGTTGGGATGGACAGTAGCTAGCGCATTGGTTTGATAGTAGCATAGTTGGGATGGACTGTAGCTAGCGCATTGGTTTGATAGTAGCATAGTTGGTATGGACAGTATCTAGCGCATTGGTTTGACAGTGGCATAGTTGGGAAAGACAGTAGCTAGCGCATTGGTTTGATAGTGGCATAGTTGGGATGGACAGTAGCTAGCACATTGGTTTGATAGCAGCATAGTTGGGATGGACAGTAGCTAGCACATTGGTTTGATAGTAGCATAGTTGGGATGGACAGTAGCTGGCGCATTGGTTTGATAGTAGCATAGTTGGGATGGACAGTAGCTAGCGCATTGGTTTGATAGTAGCATAGTTGGGATGGACTGTAGCTAGCGCATTGGTTTGATAGTAGCATAGTTGGTATGGACAGTATCTAGCGCATTGGTTTGACAGTGGCATAGTTGGGAAAGACAGTAGCTAGCGCATTGGTAAGATAGTAGCATAGTTGGGATGGACAGTAGCTATTACATTGGTTTGATAGCATAGTTGGGATGGACAGTAGCTAGCGCATTGGTTTGATAGTAGCATAGTTGGGATGGACAGTAGCTAGCGCATTGGTTTGATAGCAGCATAGTTGGGATGGACTGTAGCTAGCACATTGGTTTGATAGTAGCATAATTGGAATGGACAGTAGCTAGCGCATTGGTTCGATAGTAGCATAGTTGGGATGGACAGTAGCTAGCGCATTGGTTTGATAGTAGCATAGTTGGGATGGACAGTAGCTAGCGCATTGGTAAGATAGTAGCATAGTTGGGATGGACAGTAGCTATTACATTGGTTTGATAGCATAGTTGGGATGGACAGTAGCTAGCGCATTGGTTTGATAGTAGCATAGTTGGGATGGACAGTAGCTAGCGCATTGGTTTGATAGCAGCATAGTTGGGATGGACTGTAGCTAGCACATTGGTTTGATAGTAGCATAATTGGAATGGACAGTAGCTAGCGCATTGGTTTGACAGTAGCATAATTGGGATATACAGTAGCTAGCGCATTGGTTTGATAGTGGCATAGTTGGGATGGACAGTAGCTGGCGCATTGGTTTGATAGTGGCATAGTTGGGATGGACAGTAGCTAGCGCATTGGTTTGATGGATGGACAGTAGCTAGCGCATTGGTTTGATAGTAGCCTAGTTGGGATGGACAGTAGCTAGCACATTGGTTTGATAGTAGCATAGTTGGGATGGACAGTAGCTAGCACATTGGTTTGATAGTAGCATAGTTGGGATGGACAGTAGCTAGCACATTGGTTTGATAGCAGCATAGTTGGGATGGACAGTAGCTAGCACATTGGTTTGATAGTAGCATAGTTGGGATTGACAGTAGCTAGCACATTGGTTTGATAGTAGCATAGTTGGGATGGACAGTAGCTATTACATTGGTTTGATAGCATAGTTGGGATGGACAGTAGCTAGCACATTGGTTTGATAGCATCATAGTTGGGATGGACAGTAGCTAGCGCATTGGTTTGATAGTAGCATAGTTGGGATGGACAGTAGCTAGCGCATTGGTTTGATAGTAGCATAGTTGGGATGGACAGTAGCTAGCGCATTGGTTTGACAGTAGCATAGTTGGGATGGACAGTAGCTAGCGCATTGGTTTGATAGTGGCATCGTTGGGATAGACAGTAGCTAGCGCATTGGTTTGATAGTGGCATAGTTGGGATGGACAGTAGCTAGCGCATTGGTTTGATGGATGGACAGTAGCTAGCGCATTGGTTTGATAGTAGCCTAGTTGGGATGGACAGTAGCTAGCACATTGGTTTGATAGTAGCATAGTTGGGATGGACAGTAGCTAGAGCATTGGTTTGACAGTAGCATAGTTGGGATGGACAGTAGCTAGCGCATTGGTTTGACAGTGGCATAGTTGGGATAGACAGTAGCTAGCGCATTGGTTTGATAGTGGCATAGTTGGGATAGACAGTAGCTAGCGCATTGGTTTGATAGTGGCATAGTTGGGATGGACAGTAGCTAGCACATTGGTTTGATGGATGGACAGTAGCTAGCGCATTGGTTTGATAGTAGCATAGTTGGGATGGACAGTAGCTAGCGCATTGGTTTGATAGTAGCATAGTTGGGATGGACAGTAGCTAGCGCATTGGTTTGATAGTGGCATAGTTGGGATAGACAGTAGCTAGCACATTGGTTTGATAGAAGCATAGTTGGGATGGACAGTAGCTAGCGCATTGGTTTGATAGTAGCATAGTTGGGATGGACAGTAGCTGGCGCATTGGTTTGATAGTAGCATAGTTGGGATGGACAGTAGCTAGCGCATTGGTTTGATAGTAGCATAGTTGGGATGGACTGTAGCTAGCGCATTGGTTTGACAGTAGCATAGTTGGGATGGACAGTAGCTAGCGCATTGGTTTGATAGTAGCATAGTTGGGATGGACTGTAGCTAGCGCATTGGTTTGATAGTAGCATAGTTGGAATGGACAGTAGCTAGCGCATTGGTTTGATAGTAGCATAGTTGGGATGGACTGTAGCTAGCGCATTGGTTTGATAGTAGCATAGTTGCAATGGACAGTAGCTAGCGCATTGGTTTGACAGTAGCATAGTTGGGATGGACAGTAGCTAGCGCATTGGTTTGACAGTAGCATAGTTGGGATGGACAGTAGCTAGCGCATTGGTTTGATAGTGGCATAGTTGGGATAGACAGTAGCTAGCACATTGGTTTGATAGAAGCATAGTTGGGATGGACAGTAGCTAGCGCATTGGTTTGATAGTAGCATAGTTGGGATGGACAGTAGCTGGCGCATTGGTTTGATAGTAGCATAGTTGGGATGGACAGTAGCTAGCGCATTGGTTTGATAGTAGCATAGTTGGGATGGACTGTAGCTAGCGCATTGGTTTGATAGTAGCATAGTTGGTATGGACAGTATCTAGCGCATTGGTTTGACAGTGGCATAGTTGGGAAAGACAGTAGCTAGCGCATTGGTTTGATAGTGGCATAGTTGGGATGGACAGTAGCTAGCACATTGGTTTGATAGCAGCATAGTTGGGATGGACAGTAGCTAGCACATTGGTTTGATAGTAGCATAGTTGGGATGGACAGTAGCTAGCGCATTGGTTTGATAGTAGCATAGTTGGGATGGACAGTAGCTAGCACATTGGTTTGATAGTAGCATAGTTGGGATTGACAGTAGCTAGCACATTGGTTTGATAGTAGCATAGTTGGGATGGACAGTAGCTATTACATTGGTTTGATAGCATAGTTGGGATGGACAGTAGCTAGCGCATTGGTTTGATAGTAGCATAGTTGGGATGGACAGTAGCTAGCGCATTGGTTTGATAGCAGCATAGTTGGGATGGACTGTAGCTAGCACATTGGTTTGATAGTAGCATAATTGGAATGGACAGTAGCTAGCGCATTGGTTTGACAGTAGCATAATTGGGATATACAGTAGCTAGCGCATTGGTTTGATAGTGGCATAGTTGGGATGGACAGTAGCTGGCGCATTGGTTTGATAGTGGCATAGTTGGGATGGACAGTAGCTAGCGCATTGGTTTGATGGATGGACAGTAGCTAGCGCATTGGTTTGATAGTAGCCTAGTTGGGATGGACAGTAGCTAGCACATTGGTTTGATAGTAGCATAGTTGGGATGGACAGTAGCTAGCACATTGGTTTGATAGTAGCATAGTTGGGATGGACAGTAGCTAGCACATTGGTTTGATAGCAGCATAGTTGGGATGGACAGTAGCTAGCACATTGGTTTGATAGTAGCATAGTTGGGATTGACAGTAGCTAGCACATTGGTTTGATAGTAGCATAGTTGGGATGGACAGTAGCTAGCGCATTGGTTTGATAGTGGCATAGTTGGGATAGACAGTAGCTAGCACATTGGTTTGATAGAAGCATAGTTGGGATGGACAGTAGCTAGCGCATTGGTTTGATAGTAGCATAGTTGGGATGGACAGTAGCTGGCGCATTGGTTTGATAGTAGCATAGTTGGGATGGACAGTAGCTAGCGCATTGGTTTGATAGTAGCATAGTTGGGATGGACTGTAGCTAGCGCATTGGTTTGACAGTAGCATAGTTGGGATGGACAGTAGCTAGCGCATTGGTTTGATAGTAGCATAGTTGGGATGGACTGTAGCTAGCGCATTGGTTTGATAGTAGCATAGTTGGAATGGACAGTAGCTAGCGCATTGGTTTGATAGTAGCATAGTTGGGATGGACTGTAGCTAGCGCATTGGTTTGATAGTAGCATAGTTGGGATGGACTGTAGCTAGCGCATTGGTTTGACAGTAGCATAGTTGGGATGGACAGTAGCTAGCGCATTGGTTTGATAGTAGCATAGTTGGGATGGACTGTAGCTAGCGCATTGGTTTGATAGTAGCATAGTTGGAATGGACAGTAGCTAGCGCATTGGTTTGATAGTAGCATAGTTGGGATGGACTGTAGCTAGCGCATTGGTTTGATAGTAGCATAGTTGCAATGGACAGTAGCTAGCGCATTGGTTTGACAGTAGCATAGTTGGGATGGACAGTAGCTAGCGCATTGGTTTGACAGTAGCATAGTTGGGATGGACAGTAGCTAGCGCATTGGTTTGATAGTGGCATAGTTGGGATAGACAGTAGCTAGCACATTGGTTTGATAGAAGCATAGTTGGGATGGACAGTAGCTAGCGCATTGGTTTGATAGTAGCATAGTTGGGATGGACAGTAGCTAGCGCATTGGTTTGACAGTAGCATAGTTGGGATGGACAGTAGCTAGCGCATTGGTTTGATAGTGGCATCGTTGGGATAGACAGTAGCTAGCGCATTGGTTTGATAGTGGCATAGTTGGGATGGACAGTACCTAGCGCATTGGTTTGATGGATGGACAGTAGCTAGCGCATTGGTTTGATAGTAGCCTAGTTGGGATGGACAGTAGCTAGCACATTGGTTTGATAGTAGCATAGTTGGGATGGACAGTAGCTAGAGCATTGGTTTGACAGTAGCATAGTTGGGATGGACAGTAGCTAGCGCATTGGTTTGACAGTGGCATAGTTGGGATAGACAGTAGCTAGCGCATTGGTTTGATAGTGGCATAGTTGGGATAGACAGTAGCTAGCGCATTGGTTTGATAGTGGCATAGTTGGGATGGACAGTAGCTAGCACATTGGTTTGATGGATGGACAGTAGCTAGCGCATTGGTTTGATAGTAGCATAGTTGGGATGGACAGTAGCTAGCGCATTGGTTTGATAGTAGCATAGTTGGGATGGACAGTAGCTAGCGCATTGGTTTGATAGTGGCATAGTTGGGATAGACAGTAGCTAGCACATTGGTTTGATAGAAGCATAGTTGGGATGGACAGTAGCTAGCGCATTGGTTTGATAGTAGCATAGTTGGGATGGACAATAGCTGGCGCATTGGTTTGATAGTAGCATAGTTGGGATGGACAGTAGCTAGCGCATTGGTTTGATAGTAGCATAGTTGGGATGGACTGTAGCTAGCGCATTGGTTTGACAGTAGCATAGTTGGGATGGACAGTAGCTAGCGCATTGGTTTGATAGTAGCATAGTTGGGATGGACTGTAGCTAGCGCATTGGTTTGATAGTAGCATAGTTGGGATGGACTGTAGCTAGCGCATTGGTTTGACAGTAGCATAGTTGGGATGGACAGTAGCTAGCGCATTGGTTTGATAGTAGCATAGTTGGGATGGACTGTAGCTAGCGCATTGGTTTGATAGTAGCATAGTTGGAATGGACAGTAGCTAGCGCATTGGTTTGATAGTAGCATAGTTGGGATGGACTGTAGCTAGCGCATTGGTTTGATAGTAGCATAGTTGCAATGGACAGTAGCTAGCGCATTGGTTTGACAGTAGCATAGTTGGGATGGACAGTAGCTAGCGCATTGGTTTGACAGTAGCATAGTTGGGATGGACAGTAGCTAGCGCATTGGTTTGATAGTGGCATAGTTGGGATAGACAGTAGCTAGCACATTGGTTTGATAGAAGCATAGTTGGGATGGACAGTAGCTAGCGCATTGGTTTGATAGTAGCATAGTTGGGATGGACAGTAGCTGGCGCATTGGTTTGATAGTAGCATAGTTGGGATGGACAGTAGCTAGCGCATTGGTTTGATAGTAGCATAGTTGGGATGGACTGTAGCTAGCGCATTGGTTTGATAGTAGCATAGTTGGTATGGACAGTATCTAGCGCATTGGTTTGACAGTGGCATAGTTGGGAAAGACAGTAGCTAGCGCATTGGTTTGATAGTGGCATAGTTGGGATGGACAGTAGCTAGCACATTGGTTTGATAGCAGCATAGTTGGGATGGACAGTAGCTAGCACATTGGTTTGATAGTAGCATAGTTGGGATGGACAGTAGCTAGCGCATTGGTTTGATAGTAGCATAGTTGGGATGGACAGTAGCTAGCACATTGGTTTGATAGTAGCATAGTTGGGATTGACAGTAGCTAGCACATTGGTTTGATAGTAGCATAGTTGGGATGGACAGTAGCTAGCACATTGGTTTGATAGCAGCATAGTTGGGATGGACAGTAGCTAGCACATTGGTTTGATAGTAGCATAGTTGGGATTGACAGTAGCTAGCACATTGGTTTGATAGTAGCATAGTTGGGATGGACAGTAGCTATTACATTGGTTTGATAGCATAGTTGGAATGGACAGTAGCTAGCACATTGGTTTGATAGTAGCATAGTTGGGATGGACAGTAGCTAGCGCATTGGTTTGATAGTGCATAGTTGGGATGGACAGTAGCTAGCGCATTGGTTTGATAGTAGCATAGTTGGGATGGACAGTAGCTAGCGCATTGGTTTGATAGTAGCATAGTTGGGATGGACAGTAGCTAGCGCATTGGTTTGATAGTAGCATAGTTGGGATGGACAGTAGCTAGCGCATTGGTTTGATAGAAGCATAGTTGGGATGGACAGTAGCTAGCGCATTGGTTTGACAGTAGCATAGTTGGGATGGACAGTAGCTAGCGCATTGGTTTGATAGTAGCATAGTGGGGATGGACTGTAGCTAGCGCATTGGTTTGATAGTAGCATAGTTGGAATGGACAGTAGCTAGCGCATTGGTTTGATAGTAGCATAGTTGGGATGGACTGTAGCTAGCGCATTGGTTTGATAGTAGCATAGTTGCGATGGACAGTAGCTAGAGCATTGGTTTGATAGCATAGTTGGGATGGACCGTAGCTAGCGCATTGGTTTGATAGTAGCATAGTTGGGATGGACAGTAGCTAGCGCATTGGTTTGATAGTAGCATTGTTGGGTTCGACAGTAGCTAGCGCATTGGTTTGATAGTAGCATAGTTGGGATGGACAGT
Organism: Borostomias antarcticus; assembly: GCF_949987555.1. Lineage (NCBI taxonomy): Eukaryota > Metazoa > Chordata > Actinopteri > Stomiiformes > Stomiidae > Borostomias > Borostomias antarcticus. The sequence goes on from NC_140234.1 coordinate 12,995,169, forward strand.
AGCTAGCGCATTGGTTTGACAGTAGCATAGTTGGGATGGACAGTAGCTAGCGCATTGGTTTGATAGTAGCATAGTTGGGATGGACAGTAGCTAGCGCATTGGTTCGATAGTAGCATAGTTGGGATGGACAGTAGCTAGCGCATTGGTTTGATAGTAGCATAGTTGGGATGGACAGTAGCTAGCGCATTGGTTCGATAGTAGCATAGTTGGAATGGACAGTAGCTAGCGCATTGGTTTGATAGTAGCATAGTTGGGATGGACAGTAGCTAGCGCATTGGTAAGATAGTAGCATAGTTGGGATGGACAGTAGCTATTACATTGGTTTGATAGCATAGTTGGGATGGACAGTAGCTAGCGCATTGGTTTGATAGTAGCATAGTTGGGATGGACAGTAGCTAGCGCATTGGTTTGATAGCAGCATAGTTGGGATGGACTGTAGCTAGCACATTGGTTTGATAGTAGCATAATTGGAATGGACAGTAGCTAGCGCATTGGTTTGACAGTAGCATAATTGGGATATACAGTAGCTAGCGCATTGGTTTGATAGTGGCATAGTTGGGATGGACAGTAGCTGGCGCATTGGTTTGATAGTGGCATAGTTGGGATGGACAGTAGCTAGCACATTGGTTTGATGGATGGACAGTAGCTAGCACATTGGTTTGATAGTAGCATAGTTGGGATGGACAGTAGCTAGCACATTGGTTTGATAGCAGCATAGTTGGGATGGACAGTAGCTAGCACATTGGTTTGATAGTAGCATAGTTGGGATGGACAGTAGCTAGCGCATGGGTTTGATAGTAGCATAGTTGGGATGGACAGTAGCTAGCACATTGGTTTGATAGTAGCATAGTTGGGATGGACAGTAGCTAGCGCATTGGTTTGATAGTAGCATAGTTGGGATGGACAGTAGCTAGCGCATTGGTTTGATAGTAGCATAGTTGGGATGGACAGTAGCTAGCGCATTGGTTTGATAGTAGCATAGTTGGGATGGACAGTAGCTAGCGCATTGGTTTGATGGATGGACAGTAGCTAGCGCATTGGTTTGATAGTAGCATAGTTGGGATGGACAGTAGCTGGCGCATTGGTTTGATAGTAGCATAGTTGGGATGGACAGTAGCTAGCGCATTGGTTTGATAGTAGCATAGTTGGGATGGACTGTAGCTAGCGCATTGGTTTGATAGTAGCATAGTTGGTATGGACAGTATCTAGCGCATTGGTTTGACAGTGGCATAGTTGGGAAAGACAGTAGCTAGCGCATTGGTTTTATAGTGGCATAGTTGGGATGGACAGTAGCTAGCACATTGGTTTGATAGTAGCATAGTTGGGATGGACAGTAGCTAGCGCATTGGTTTGATAGTAGCATAGTTGGGATGGACAGTAGCTAGCGCATTGGTTTGATAGTAGCATAGTTGGGATGGACAGTAGCTAGCGCATTGGTTCGATAGTAGCATAGTTGGGATGGACAGTAGCTAGCACATTGGTTTGATGGATGGACAGTAGCTAGCACATTGGTTTGATAGTAGCATAGTTGGGATGGACAGTAGCTAGCACATTGGTTTGATAGCAGCATAGTTGGGATGGACAGTAGCTAGCACATTGGTTTGATAGTAGCATAGTTGGGATGGACAGTAGCTAGCGCATGGGTTTGATAGTAGCATAGTTGGGATGGACAGTAGCTAGCACATTGGTTTGATAGTAGCATAGTTGGGATGGACAGTAGCTAGCGCATTGGTTTGATAGTAGCATAGTTGGGATGGACAGTAGCTAGCGCATTGGTTTGATAGTAGCATAGTTGGGATGGACAGTAGCTAGCGCATTGGTTTGATAGTAGCATAGTTGGGATGGACAGTAGCTAGCGCATTGGTTTGATGGATGGACAGTAGCTAGCGCATTGGTTAGATAGTAGCCTAGTTGGGATGGACAGTAGCTAGCGCATTGGTTTGATAGTAGCATAGTTGGGATGGACAGTAGCTAGCGCATTGGTTTGATAGTAGCATAGTTGGGATGGACAGTAGCTAGCGCATTGGTTTGATAGTAGCATAGTTGGGATGGACAGTAGCTAGCGCATTGGTTTGATAGTAGCATAGTTGGGATGGACAGTAGCTAGCGCATTGGTTTGATAGTAGCATAGTTGGGATGGACAGTAGCTAGCGCATTGGTTTGATAGTAGCATAGTTGGGATGGACAGTAGCTAGCGCATTGGTTTGATAGTAGCATAGTTGGGATGGACAGTAGCTAGCGCATTGGTTTGACAGTAGCATAGTTGGGATGGACAGTAGCTAGCGCATTGGTTTGATAGTAGCATAGTGGGGATGGACTGTAGCTAGCGCATTGGTTTGATAGTAGCATAGTTGGAATGGACAGTAGCTAGCGCATTGGTTTGATAGTAGCATAGTTGGGATGGACTGTAGCTAGCGCATTGGTTTGATAGTAGCATAGTTGCAATGGACAGAAGCTAGAGCATTGGTTTGATAGCATAGTTGGGATGGACCGTAGCTAGCGCATTGGTTTGATAGTAGCATAGTTGGGATGGACAGTAGCTAGCGCATTGGTTTGATAGTAGCATTGTTGGGTTCGACAGTAGCTAGCGCATTGGTTTGATAGTAGCATAGTTGGGATGGACAGTAGCTAGCGCATTGGTTTGACAGTAGCATAGTTGGGATGGACAGTAGCTAGCGCATTGGTTTGATAGTAGCATAGTTGGGATGGACAGTAGTTAGCGCATTGGTTCGATAGTAGCATAGTTGGGATGGACAGTAGCTAGCGCATTGGTTTGATAGTAGCATAGTTGGGATGGACAGTAGCTAGCGCATTGGTTCGATAGTAGCATAGTTGGGATGGACAGTAGCTAGCGCATTGGTTTGATAGTAGCATAGTTGGGATGGACAGTAGCTAGCGCATTGGTAAGATAGTAGCATAGTTGGGATGGACAGTAGCTATTACATTGGTTTGATAGCATAGTTGGGATGGACAGTAGCTAGCGCATTGGTTTGATAGTAGCATAGTTGGGATGGACAGTAGCTAGCGCATTGGTTTGATAGCAGCATAGTTGGGATGGACTGTAGCTAGCACATTGGTTTGATAGTAGCATAATTGGAATGGACAGTAGCTAGCGCATTGGTTTGACAGTAGCATAATTGGGATATACAGTAGCTAGCGCATTGGTTTGATAGTGGCATAGTTGGGATGGACAGTAGCTGGCGCATTGGTTTGATAGTGGCATAGTTGGGATGGACAGTAGCTAGCGCATTGGTTTGATGGATGGACAGTAGCTAGCGCATTGGTTTGATAGTAGCCTAGTTGGGATGGACAGTAGCTAGCACATTGGTTTGATAGTAGCATAGTTGGGATGGACAGTAGCTAGCACATTGGTTTGATAGTAGCATAGTTGGGATGGACAGTAGCTAGCACATTGGTTTGATAGCAGCATAGTTGGGATGGACAGTAGCTAGCACATTGGTTTGATAGTAGCATAGTTGGGATTGACAGTAGCTAGCACATTGGTTTGATAGTAGCATAGTTGGGATGGACAGTAGCTATTACATTGGTTTGATAGCATAGTTGGGATGGACAGTAGCTAGCACATTGGTTTGATAGCATCATAGTTGGGATGGACAGTAGCTAGCGCATTGGTTTGATAGTAGCATAGTTGGGATGGACAGTAGCTAGCGCATTGGTTTGATAGTAGCATAGTTGGGATGGACAGTAGCTAGCGCATTGGTTTGACAGTAGCATAGTTGGGATGGACAGTAGCTAGCGCATTGGTTTGATAGTGGCATCGTTGGGATAGACAGTAGCTAGCGCATTGGTTTGATAGTGGCATAGTTGGGATGGACAGTAGCTAGCGCATTGGTTTGATGGATGGACAGTAGCTAGCGCATTGGTTTGATAGTAGCCTAGTTGGGATGGACAGTAGCTAGCACATTGGTTTGATAGTAGCATAGTTGGGATGGACAGTAGCTAGAGCATTGGTTTGACAGTAGCATAGTTGGGATGGACAGTAGCTAGCGCATTGGTTTGACAGTGGCATAGTTGGGATAGACAGTAGCTAGCGCATTGGTTTGATAGTGGCATAGTTGGGATAGACAGTAGCTAGCGCATTGGTTTGATAGTGGCATAGTTGGGATGGACAGTAGCTAGCACATTGGTTTGATGGATGGACAGTAGCTAGCGCATTGGTTTGATAGTAGCATAGTTGGGATGGACAGTAGCTAGCGCATTGGTTTGATAGTAGCATAGTTGGGATGGACAGTAGCTAGCGCATTGGTTTGATAGTGGCATAGTTGGGATAGACAGTAGCTAGCACATTGGTTTGATAGAAGCATAGTTGGGATGGACAGTAGCTAGCGCATTGGTTTGATAGTAGCATAGTTGGGATGGACAGTAGCTGGCGCATTGGTTTGATAGTAGCATAGTTGGGATGGACAGTAGCTAGCGCATTGGTTTGATAGTAGCATAGTTGGGATGGACTGTAGCTAGCGCATTGGTTTGACAGTAGCATAGTTGGGATGGACAGTAGCTAGCGCATTGGTTTGATAGTAGCATAGTTGGGATGGACTGTAGCTAGCGCATTGGTTTGATAGTAGCATAGTTGGAATGGACAGTAGCTAGCGCATTGGTTTGATAGTAGCATAGTTGGGATGGACTGTAGCTAGCGCATTGGTTTGATAGTAGCATAGTTGCAATGGACAGTAGCTAGCGCATTGGTTTGACAGTAGCATAGTTGGGATGGACAGTAGCTAGCGCATTGGTTTGACAGTAGCATAGTTGGGATGGACAGTAGCTAGCGCATTGGTTTGATAGTGGCATAGTTGGGATAGACAGTAGCTAGCACATTGGTTTGATAGAAGCATAGTTGGGATGGACAGTAGCTAGCGCATTGGTTTGATAGTAGCATAGTTGGGATGGACAGTAGCTGGCGCATTGGTTTGATAGTAGCATAGTTGGGATGGACAGTAGCTAGCGCATTGGTTTGATAGTAGCATAGTTGGGATGGACTGTAGCTAGCGCATTGGTTTGATAGTAGCATAGTTGGTATGGACAGTATCTAGCGCATTGGTTTGACAGTGGCATAGTTGGGAAAGACAGTAGCTAGCGCATTGGTTTGATAGTGGCATAGTTGGGATGGACAGTAGCTAGCACATTGGTTTGATAGCAGCATAGTTGGGATGGACAGTAGCTAGCACATTGGTTTGATAGTAGCATAGTTGGGATGGACAGTAGCTGGCGCATTGGTTTGATAGTAGCATAGTTGGGATGGACAGTAGCTAGCGCATTGGTTTGATAGTAGCATAGTTGGGATGGACTGTAGCTAGCGCATTGGTTTGATAGTAGCATAGTTGGTATGGACAGTATCTAGCGCATTGGTTTGACAGTGGCATAGTTGGGAAAGACAGTAGCTAGCGCATTGGTAAGATAGTAGCATAGTTGGGATGGACAGTAGCTATTACATTGGTTTGATAGCATAGTTGGGATGGACAGTAGCTAGCGCATTGGTTTGATAGTAGCATAGTTGGGATGGACAGTAGCTAGCGCATTGGTTTGATAGCAGCATAGTTGGGATGGACTGTAGCTAGCACATTGGTTTGATAGTAGCATAATTGGAATGGACAGTAGCTAGCGCATTGGTTCGATAGTAGCATAGTTGGGATGGACAGTAGCTAGCGCATTGGTTTGATAGTAGCATAGTTGGGATGGACAGTAGCTAGCGCATTGGTAAGATAGTAGCATAGTTGGGATGGACAGTAGCTATTACATTGGTTTGATAGCATAGTTGGGATGGACAGTAGCTAGCGCATTGGTTTGATAGTAGCATAGTTGGGATGGACAGTAGCTAGCGCATTGGTTTGATAGCAGCATAGTTGGGATGGACTGTAGCTAGCACATTGGTTTGATAGTAGCATAATTGGAATGGACAGTAGCTAGCGCATTGGTTTGACAGTAGCATAATTGGGATATACAGTAGCTAGCGCATTGGTTTGATAGTGGCATAGTTGGGATGGACAGTAGCTGGCGCATTGGTTTGATAGTGGCATAGTTGGGATGGACAGTAGCTAGCGCATTGGTTTGATGGATGGACAGTAGCTAGCGCATTGGTTTGATAGTAGCCTAGTTGGGATGGACAGTAGCTAGCACATTGGTTTGATAGTAGCATAGTTGGGATGGACAGTAGCTAGCACATTGGTTTGATAGTAGCATAGTTGGGATGGACAGTAGCTAGCACATTGGTTTGATAGCAGCATAGTTGGGATGGACAGTAGCTAGCACATTGGTTTGATAGTAGCATAGTTGGGATTGACAGTAGCTAGCACATTGGTTTGATAGTAGCATAGTTGGGATGGACAGTAGCTATTACATTGGTTTGATAGCATAGTTGGGATGGACAGTAGCTAGCACATTGGTTTGATAGCATCATAGTTGGGATGGACAGTAGCTAGCGCATTGGTTTGATAGTAGCATAGTTGGGATGGACAGTAGCTAGCGCATTGGTTTGATAGTAGCATAGTTGGGATGGACAGTAGCTAGCGCATTGGTTTGACAGTAGCATAGTTGGGATGGACAGTAGCTAGCGCATTGGTTTGATAGTGGCATCGTTGGGATAGACAGTAGCTAGCGCATTGGTTTGATAGTGGCATAGTTGGGATGGACAGTAGCTAGCGCATTGGTTTGATGGATGGACAGTAGCTAGCGCATTGGTTTGATAGTAGCCTAGTTGGGATGGACAGTAGCTAGCACATTGGTTTGATAGTAGCATAGTTGGGATGGACAGTAGCTAGAGCATTGGTTTGACAGTAGCATAGTTGGGATGGACAGTAGCTAGCGCATTGGTTTGACAGTGGCATAGTTGGGATAGACAGTAGCTAGCGCATTGGTTTGATAGTGGCATAGTTGGGATAGACAGTAGCTAGCGCATTGGTTTGATAGTGGCATAGTTGGGATGGACAGTAGCTAGCACATTGGTTTGATGGATGGACAGTAGCTAGCGCATTGGTTTGATAGTAGCATAGTTGGGATGGACAGTAGCTAGCGCATTGGTTTGATAGTAGCATAGTTGGGATGGACAGTAGCTAGCGCATTGGTTTGATAGTGGCATAGTTGGGATAGACAGTAGCTAGCACATTGGTTTGATAGAAGCATAGTTGGGATGGACAGTAGCTAGCGCATTGGTTTGATAGTAGCATAGTTGGGATGGACAGTAGCTGGCGCATTGGTTTGATAGTAGCATAGTTGGGATGGACAGTAGCTAGCGCATTGGTTTGATAGTAGCATAGTTGGGATGGACTGTAGCTAGCGCATTGGTTTGACAGTAGCATAGTTGGGATGGACAGTAGCTAGCGCATTGGTTTGATAGTAGCATAGTTGGGATGGACTGTAGCTAGCGCATTGGTTTGATAGTAGCATAGTTGGAATGGACAGTAGCTAGCGCATTGGTTTGATAGTAGCATAGTTGGGATGGACTGTAGCTAGCGCATTGGTTTGATAGTAGCATAGTTGCAATGGACAGTAGCTAGCGCATTGGTTTGACAGTAGCATAGTTGGGATGGACAGTAGCTAGCGCATTGGTTTGACAGTAGCATAGTTGGGATGGACAGTAGCTAGCGCATTGGTTTGATAGTGGCATAGTTGGGATAGACAGTAGCTAGCACATTGGTTTGATAGAAGCATAGTTGGGATGGACAGTAGCTAGCGCATTGGTTTGATAGTAGCATAGTTGGGATGGACAGTAGCTGGCGCATTGGTTTGATAGTAGCATAGTTGGGATGGACAGTAGCTAGCGCATTGGTTTGATAGTAGCATAGTTGGGATGGACTGTAGCTAGCGCATTGGTTTGATAGTAGCATAGTTGGTATGGACAGTATCTAGCGCATTGGTTTGACAGTGGCATAGTTGGGAAAGACAGTAGCTAGCGCATTGGTTTGATAGTGGCATAGTTGGGATGGACAGTAGCTAGCACATTGGTTTGATAGCAGCATAGTTGGGATGGACAGTAGCTAGCACATTGGTTTGATAGTAGCATAGTTGGGATGGACAGTAGCTAGCGCATTGGTTTGATAGTAGCATAGTTGGGATGGACAGTAGCTAGCACATTGGTTTGATAGTAGCATAGTTGGGATTGACAGTAGCTAGCACATTGGTTTGATAGTAGCATAGTTGGGATGGACAGTAGCTATTACATTGGTTTGATAGCATAGTTGGGATGGACAGTAGCTAGCGCATTGGTTTGATAGTAGCATAGTTGGGATGGACAGTAGCTAGCGCATTGGTTTGATAGCAGCATAGTTGGGATGGACTGTAGCTAGCACATTGGTTTGATAGTAGCATAATTGGAATGGACAGTAGCTAGCGCATTGGTTTGACAGTAGCATAATTGGGATATACAGTAGCTAGCGCATTGGTTTGATAGTGGCATAGTTGGGATGGACAGTAGCTGGCGCATTGGTTTGATAGTGGCATAGTTGGGATGGACAGTAGCTAGCGCATTGGTTTGATGGATGGACAGTAGCTAGCGCATTGGTTTGATAGTAGCCTAGTTGGGATGGACAGTAGCTAGCACATTGGTTTGATAGTAGCATAGTTGGGATGGACAGTAGCTAGCACATTGGTTTGATAGTAGCATAGTTGGGATGGACAGTAGCTAGCACATTGGTTTGATAGCAGCATAGTTGGGATGGACAGTAGCTAGCACATTGGTTTGATAGTAGCATAGTTGGGATTGACAGTAGCTAGCACATTGGTTTGATAGTAGCATAGTTGGGATGGACAGTAGCTAGCGCATTGGTTTGATAGTGGCATAGTTGGGATAGACAGTAGCTAGCACATTGGTTTGATAGAAGCATAGTTGGGATGGACAGTAGCTAGCGCATTGGTTTGATAGTAGCATAGTTGGGATGGACAGTAGCTGGCGCATTGGTTTGATAGTAGCATAGTTGGGATGGACAGTAGCTAGCGCATTGGTTTGATAGTAGCATAGTTGGGATGGACTGTAGCTAGCGCATTGGTTTGACAGTAGCATAGTTGGGATGGACAGTAGCTAGCGCATTGGTTTGATAGTAGCATAGTTGGGATGGACTGTAGCTAGCGCATTGGTTTGATAGTAGCATAGTTGGAATGGACAGTAGCTAGCGCATTGGTTTGATAGTAGCATAGTTGGGATGGACTGTAGCTAGCGCATTGGTTTGATAGTAGCATAGTTGCAATGGACAGTAGCTAGCGCATTGGTTTGACAGTAGCATAGTTGGGATGGACAGTAGCTAGCGCATTGGTTTGACAGTAGCATAGTTGGGATGGACAGTAGCTAGCGCATTGGTTTGATAGTGGCATAGTTGGGATAGACAGTAGCTAGCACATTGGTTTGATAGAAGCATAGTTGGGATGGACAGTAGCTAGCGCATTGGTTTGATAGTAGCATAGTTGGGATGGACAGTAGCTGGCGCATTGGTTTGATAGTAGCATAGTTGGGATGGACAGTAGCTAGCGCATTGGTTTGATAGTAGCATAGTTGGGATGGACTGTAGCTAGCGCATTGGTTTGATAGTAGCATAGTTGGTATGGACAGTATCTAGCGCATTGGTTTGACAGTGGCATAGTTGGGAAAGACAGTAGCTAGCGCATTGGTTTGATAGTGGCATAGTTGGGATGGACAGTAGCTAGCACATTGGTTTGATAGCAGCATAGTTGGGATGGACAGTAGCTAGCACATTGGTTTGATAGTAGCATAGTTGGGATGGACAGTAGCTAGCGCATTGGTTTGATAGTAGCATAGTTGGGATGGACAGTAGCTAGCACATTGGTTTGATAGTAGCATAGTTGGGATTGACAGTAGCTAGCACATTGGTTTGATAGTAGCATAGTTGGGATGGACAGTAGCTAGCACATTGGTTTGATAGCAGCATAGTTGGGATGGACAGTAGCTAGCACATTGGTTTGATAGTAGCATAGTTGGGATTGACAGTAGCTAGCACATTGGTTTGATAGTAGCATAGTTGGGATGGACAGTAGCTATTACATTGGTTTGATAGCATAGTTGGAATGGACAGTAGCTAGCACATTGGTTTGATAGTAGCATAGTTGGGATGGACAGTAGCTAGCGCATTGGTTTGATAGTGCATAGTTGGGATGGACAGTAGCTAGCGCATTGGTTTGATAGTAGCATAGTTGGGATGGACAGTAGCTAGCGCATTGGTTTGATAGTAGCATAGTTGGGATGGACAGTAGCTAGCGCATTGGTTCGATAGTAGCATAGTTGGGATGGACAGTAGCTAGCGCATTGGTTTGATAGTAGCATAGTTGGGATGGACAGTAGCTAGCGCATTGGTTCGATAGTAGCATAGTTGGGATGGACAGTAGCTAGCGCATTGGTTTGATAGTAGCATAGTTGGGATGGACAGTAGCTAGCGCATTGGTAAGATAGTAGCATAGTTGGGATGGACAGTAGCTATTACATTGGTTTGATAGCATAGTTGGGATGGACAGTAGCTAGCGCATTGGTTTGATAGTAGCATAGTTGGGATGGACAGTAGCTAGCGCATTGGTTTGATAGCAGCATAGTTGGGATGGACTGTAGCTAGCACATTGGTTTGATAGTAGCATAATTGGAATGGACAGTAGCTAGCGCATTGGTTTGACAGTAGCATAATTGGGATATACAGTAGCTAGCGCATTGGTTTGATAGTGGCATAGTTGGGATGGACAGTAGCTGGCGCATTGGTTTGATAGTGGCATAGTTGGGATGGACAGTAGCTAGCACATTGGTTTGATGGATGGACAGTAGCTAGCACATTGGTTTGATAGTAGCATAGTTGGGATGGACAGTAGCTAGCACATTGGTTTGATAGCAGCATAGTTGGGATGGACAGTAGCTAGCACATTGGTTTGATAGTAGCATAGTTGGGATGGACAGTAGCTAGCGCATGGGTTTGATAGTAGCATAGTTGGGATGGACAGTAGCTAGCACATTGGTTTGATAGTAGCATAGTTGGGATGGACAGTAGCTAGCGCATTGGTTTGATAGTAGCATAGTTGGGATGGACAGTAGCTAGCGCATTGGTTTGATAGTAGCATAGTTGGGATGGACAGTAGCTAGCGCATTGGTTTGATAGTAGCATAGTTGGGATGGACAGTAGCTAGCGCATTGGTTTGATGGATGGACAGTAGCTAGCGCATTGGTTTGATAGTAGCATAGTTGGGATGGACAGTAGCTGGCGCATTGGTTTGATAGTAGCATAGTTGGGATGGACAGTAGCTAGCGCATTGGTTTGATAGTAGCATAGTTGGGATGGACTGTAGCTAGCGCATTGGTTTGATAGTAGCATAGTTGGTATGGACAGTATCTAGCGCATTGGTTTGACAGTGGCATAGTTGGGAAAGACAGTAGCTAGCGCATTGGTTTTATAGTGGCATAGTTGGGATGGACAGTAGCTAGCACATTGGTTTGATAGTAGCATAGTTGGGATGGACAGTAGCTAGCGCATTGGTTTGATAGTAGCATAGTTGGGATGGACAGTAGCTAGCGCATTGGTTTGATAGTAGCATAGTTGGGATGGACAGTAGCTAGCGCATTGGTTCGATAGTAGCATAGTTGGGATGGACAGTAGCTAGCACATTGGTTTGATGGATGGACAGTAGCTAGCACATTGGTTTGATAGTAGCATAGTTGGGATGGACAGTAGCTAGCACATTGGTTTGATAGCAGCATAGTTGGGATGGACAGTAGCTAGCACATTGGTTTGATAGTAGCATAGTTGGGATGGACAGTAGCTAGCGCATGGGTTTGATAGTAGCATAGTTGGGATGGACAGTAGCTAGCACATTGGTTTGATAGTAGCATAGTTGGGATGGACAGTAGCTAGCGCATTGGTTTGATAGTAGCATAGTTGGGATGGACAGTAGCTAGCGCATTGGTTTGATAGTAGCATAGTTGGGATGGACAGTAGCTAGCGCATTGGTTTGATAGTAGCATAGTTGGGATGGACAGTAGCTAGCGCATTGGTTTGATGGATGGACAGTAGCTAGCGCATTGGTTAGATAGTAGCCTAGTTGGGATGGACAGTAGCTAGCGCATTGGTTTGATAGTAGCATAGTTGGGATGGACAGTAGCTAGCGCATTGGTTTGATAGTAGCATAGTTGGGATGGACAGTAGCTAGCGCATTGGTTTGATAGTAGCATAGTTGGGATGGACAGTAGCTAGCGCATTGGTTTGATAGTAGCATAGTTGGGATGGACAGTAGCTAGCGCATTGGTTTGATAGTAGCATAGTTGGGATGGACAGTAGCTAGCGCATTGGTTTGATAGTAGCATAGTTGGGATGGACAGTAGCTAGCGCATTGGTTTGATAGTAGCATAGTTGGGATGGACAGTAGCTAGCGCATTGGTTTGACAGTAGCATAGTTGGGATGGACAGTAGCTAGCGCATTGGTTTGATAGTAGCATAGTGGGGATGGACTGTAGCTAGCGCATTGGTTTGATAGTAGCATAGTTGGAATGGACAGTAGCTAGCGCATTGGTTTGATAGTAGCATAGTCGGGATGGACTGTAGCTAGCGCATTGGTTTGATAGTAGCATAGTTGCAATGGACAGTAGCTAGAGCATTGGTTTGATAGCATAGTTGGGATGGACCGTAGCTAGCGCATTGGTTTGATAGTAGCATAGTTGGGATGGACAGTAGCTAGCGCATTGGTTTGATAGTAGCATTGTTGGGTTCGACAGTAGCTAGCGCATTGGTTTGATAGTAGCATAGTTGGGATGGACAGTAGCTAGCGCATTGGTTTGACAGTAGCATAGTTGGGATGGACAGTAGCTAGCACATTGGTTTGATAGTAGCATAGTTGGGATGGACAGTAGCTAGCGCATTGGTTCGATAGTAGCATAGTTGGGATGGACAGTAGCTAGCGCATTGGTTTGATAGTAGCATAGTTGGGATGGACAGTAGCTAGCGCATTGGTTCGATAGTAGCATAGTTGGGATGGACAGTAGCTAGCGCATTGGTTTGATGGATGGACAGTAGCTAGCGCATTGGTTAGATAGTAGCCTAGTTGGGATGGACAGTAGCTAGCGCATTGGTTTGATAGTAGCATAGTTGGGATGGACAGTAGCTAGCGCATTGGTTTGATAGTAGCATAGTTGGGATGGACAGTAGCTAGCGCATTGGTTTGATAGTAGCATAGTTGGGATGGACAGTAGCTAGCGCATTGGTTTGATAGTAGCATAGTTGGGATGGACAGTAGCTAGCGCATTGGTTTGATAGTAGCATAGTTGGGATGGACAGTAGCTAGCGCATTGGTTTGATAGTAGCATAGTTGGGATGGACAGTAGCTAGCGCATTGGTTTGATAGTAGCATAGTTGGGATGGACAGTAGCTAGCGCATTGGTTTGACAGTAGCATAGTTGGGATGGACAGTAGCTAGCGCATTGGTTTGATAGTAGCATAGTGGGGATGGACTGTAGCTAGCGCATTGGTTTGATAGTAGCATAGTTGGAATGGACAGTAGCTAGCGCATTGGTTTGATAGTAGCATAGTTGGGATGGACTGTAGCTAGCGCATTGGTTTGATAGTAGCATAGTTGCAATGGACAGTAGCTAGAGCATTGGTTTGATAGCATAGTTGGGATGGACCGTAGCTAGCGCATTGGTTTGATAGTAGCATAGTTGGGATGGACAGTAGCTAGCGCATTGGTTTGATAGTAGCATTGTTGGGTTCGACAGTAGCTAGCGCATTGGTTTGATAGTAGCATAGTTGGGATGGACAGTAGCTAGCGCATTGGTTTGACAGTAGCATAGTTGGGATGGACAGTAGCTAGCGCATTGGTTTGATAGTAGCATAGTTGGGATGGACAGTAGTTAGCGCATTGGTTCGATAGTAGCATAGTTGGGATGGACAGTAGCTAGCGCATTGGTTTGATAGTAGCATAGTTGGGATGGACAGTAGCTAGCGCATTGGTTCGATAGTAGCATAGTTGGGATGGACAGTAGCTAGCGCATTGGTTTGATAGTAGCATAGTTGGGATGGACAGTAGCTAGCGCATTGGTAAGATAGTAGCATAGTTGGGATGGACAGTAGCTATTACATTGGTTTGATAGCATAGTTGGGATGGACAGTAGCTAGCGCATTGGTTTGATAGTAGCATAGTTGGGATGGACAGTAGCTAGCGCATTGGTTTGATAGCAGCATAGTTGGGATGGACTGTAGCTAGCACATTGGTTTGATAGTAGCATAATTGGAATGGACAGTAGCTAGCGCATTGGTTTGACAGTAGCATAATTGGGATATACAGTAGCTAGCGCATTGGTTTGATAGTGGCATAGTTGGGATGGACAGTAGCTGGCGCATTGGTTTGATAGTGGCATAGTTGGGATGGACAGTAGCTAGCGCATTGGTTTGATGGATGGACAGTAGCTAGCGCATTGGTTTGATAGTAGCCTAGTTGGGATGGACAGTAGCTAGCACATTGGTTTGATAGTAGCATAGTTGGGATGGACAGTAGCTAGCACATTGGTTTGATAGTAGCATAGTTGGGATGGACAGTAGCTAGCACATTGGTTTGATAGCAGCATAGTTGGGATGGACAGTAGCTAGCACATTGGTTTGATAGTAGCATAGTTGGGATTGACAGTAGCTAGCACATTGGTTTGATAGTAGCATAGTTGGGATGGACAGTAGCTATTACATTGGTTTGATAGCATAGTTGGGATGGACAGTAGCTAGCACATTGGTTTGATAGCATCATAGTTGGGATGGACAGTAGCTAGCGCATTGGTTTGATAGTAGCATAGTTGGGATGGACAGTAGCTAGCGCATTGGTTTGATAGTAGCATAGTTGGGATGGACAGTAGCTAGCGCATTGGTTTGACAGTAGCATAGTTGGGATGGACAGTAGCTAGCGCATTGGTTTGATAGTGGCATCGTTGGGATAGACAGTAGCTAGCGCATTGGTTTGATAGTGGCATAGTTGGGATGGACAGTAGCTAGCGCATTGGTTTGATGGATGGACAGTAGCTAGCGCATTGGTTTGATAGTAGCCTAGTTGGGATGGACAGTAGCTAGCACATTGGTTTGATAGTAGCATAGTTGGGATGGACAGTAGCTAGAGCATTGGTTTGACAGTAGCATAGTTGGGATGGACAGTAGCTAGCATATTGGTTTGACAGTGGCATAGTTGGGATAGACAGTAGCTAGCGCATTGGTTTGATAGTGGCATAGTTGGGATAGACAGTAGCTAGCGCATTGGTTTGATAGTGGCATAGTTGGGATGGACAGTAGCTAGCACATTGGTTTGATGGATGGACAGTAGCTAGCGCATTGGTTTGATAGTAGCATAGTTGGGATGGACAGTAGCTAGCGCATTGGTTTGATAGTAGCATAGTTGGGATGGACAGTAGCTAGCGCATTGGTTTGATAGTGGCATAGTTGGGATAGACAGTAGCTAGCACATTGGTTTGATAGAAGCATAGTTGGGATGGACAGTAGCTAGCGCATTGGTTTGATAGTAGCATAGTTGGGATGGACAGTAGCTGGCGCATTGGTTTGATAGTAGCATAGTTGGGATGGACAGTAGCTAGCGCATTGGTTTGATAGTAGCATAGTTGGGATGGACTGTAGCTAGCGCATTGGTTTGACAGTAGCATAGTTGGGATGGACAGTAGCTAGCGCATTGGTTTGATAGTAGCATAGTTGGGATGGACTGTAGCTAGCGCATTGGTTTGATAGTAGCATAGTTGGAATGGACAGTAGCTAGCGCATTGGTTTGATAGTAGCATAGTTGGGATGGACTGTAGCTAGCGCATTGGTTTGATAGTAGCATAGTTGCAATGGACAGTAGCTAGCGCATTGGTTTGACAGTAGCATAGTTGGGATGGACAGTAGCTAGCGCATTGGTTTGACAGTAGCATAGTTGGGATGGACAGTAGCTAGCGCATTGGTTTGATAGTGGCATAGTTGGGATAGACAGTAGCTAGCACATTGGTTTGATAGAAGCATAGTTGGGATGGACAGTAGCTAGCGCATTGGTTTGATAGTAGCATAGTTGGGATGGACAGTAGCTGGCGCATTGGTTTGATAGTAGCATAGTTGGGATGGACAGTAGCTAGCGCATTGGTTTGATAGTAGCATAGTTGGGATGGACTGTAGCTAGCGCATTGGTTTGATAGTAGCATAGTTGGTATGGACAGTATCTAGCGCATTGGTTTGACAGTGGCATAGTTGGGAAAGACAGTAGCTAGCGCATTGGTTTGATAGTGGCATAGTTGGGATGGACAGTAGCTAGCACATTGGTTTGATAGCAGCATAGTTGGGATGGACAGTAGCTAGCACATTGGTTTGATAGTAGCATAGTTGGGATGGACAGTAGCTAGCGCATTGGTTTGATAGTAGCATAGTTGGGATGGACAGTAGCTAGCACATTGGTTTGATAGTAGCATAGTTGGGATTGACAGTAGCTAGCACATTGGTTTGATAGTAGCATAGTTGGGATGGACAGTAGCTAGCACATTGGTTTGATAGCAGCATAGTTGGGATGGACAGTAGCTAGCACATTGGTTTGATAGTAGCATAGTTGGGATTGACAGTAGCTAGCACATTGGTTTGATAGTAGCATAGTTGGGATGGACAGTAGCTATTACATTGGTTTGATAGCATAGTTGGAATGGACAGTAGCTAGCACATTGGTTTGATAGTAGCATAGTTGGGATGGACAGTAGCTAGCGCATTGGTTTGATAGTGCATAGTTGGGATGGACAGTAGCTAGCGCATTGGTTTGATAGTAGCATAGTTGGGATGGACAGTAGCTAGCGCATTGGTTTGATAGTAGCATAGTTGGGATGGACAGTAGCTAGCGCATTGGTTTGATAGTAGCATAGTTGGGATGGACAGTAGCTAGCGCATTGGTTTGATAGAAGCATAGTTGGGATGGACAGTAGCTAGCGCATTGGTTTGACAGTAGCATAGTTGGGATGGACAGTAGCTAGCGCATTGGTTTGATAGTAGCATAGTGGGGATGGACTGTAGCTAGCGCATTGGTTTGATAGTAGCATAGTTGGAATGGACAGTAGCTAGCGCATTGGTTTGATAGTAGCATAGTTGGGATGGACTGTAGCTAGCGCATTGGTTTGATAGTAGCATAGTTGCGATGGACAGTAGCTAGAGCATTGGTTTGATAGCATAGTTGGGATGGACAGTAGCTAGCACATTGGTTTGATAGCAGCATAGTTGGGATGGACAGTAGCTAGCGCATTGGTTTTATAGTAGCATTGTTGGGTTCGACAGTAGCTAGCGCATTGGTTTGATAGTAGCATAGTTGGGATGGACAGTAGCTAGCGCATTGGTTTTATAGTAGCATTGTTGGGTTCGACAGTAGCTAGCGCATTGGTTTGATAGTAGCATAGTTGGGATGGACAGTAGCTAGCGCATTGGTTTGACAGTAGCATAGTTGGGATGGACAGTAGCTAGCGCATTGGTTTGATAGTAGCATAGTTGGGATGGACAGTAGCTAGCGCATTGGTTCGATAGTAGCATAGTTGGGATGGACAGTAGCTAGCGCATTGGTTTGATAGTAGCATAGTTGGGATGGACAGTAGCTAGCGCATTGGTTCGATAGTAGCATAGTTGGGATGGACAGTAGCTAGCGCATTGGTTTGATAGTAGCATAGTTGGGATGGACAGTAGCTAGCGCATTGGTAAGATAGTAGCATAGTTGGGATGGACAGTAGCTATTACATTGGTTTGATAGCATAGTTGGGATGGACAGTAGCTAGCGCATTGGTTTGATAGTAGCATAGTTGGGATGGACAGTAGCTAGCGCATTGGTTTGATAGCAGCATAGTTGGGATGGACTGTAGCTAGCACATTGGTTTGATAGTAGCATAATTGGAATGGACAGTAGCTAGCGCATTGGTTTGACAGTAGCATAATTGGGATATACAGTAGCTAGCGCATTGGTTTGATAGTGGCATAGTTGGGATGGACAGTAGCTGGCGCATTGGTTTGATAGTGGCATAGTTGGGATGGACAGTAGCTAGCGCATTGGTTTGATGGATGGACAGTAGCTAGCGCATTGGTTTGATAGTAGCCTAGTTGGGATGGACAGTAGCTAGCACATTGGTTTGATAGTAGCATAGTTGGGATGGACAGTAGCTAGCACATTGGTTTAATAGTAGCATAGTTGGGATGGACAGTAGCGATTACATTGGTTTGATAGCATAGTTGGGATGGACAGTAGCTAGCACATTGGTTTGATAGCATCATAGTTGGGATGGACAGTAGCTAGCGCATTGGTTTGATAGTAGCATAGTTGGGATGGACAGTAGCTAGCGCATTGGTTTGATAGTAGCATAGTTGGGATGGACAGTAGCTAGCGCATTGGTTTGACAGTAGCATAGTTGGGATGGACAGTAGCTAGCGCATTGGTTTGATAGTGGCATCGTTGGGATAGACAGTAGCTAGCGCATTGGTTTGATAGTGGCATAGTTGGGATGGACAGTAGCTAGCGCATTGGTTTGATGGATGGACAGTAGCTACCGCATTGGTTTGATAGTAGCCTAGTTGGGATGGACAGTAGCTAGCACATTGGTTTGATAGTAGCATAGTTGGGATGGACAGTAGCTAGAGCATTGGTTTGACAGTAGCATAGTTGGGATGGACAGTAGCTAGCGCATTGGTTTGACAGTGGCATAGTTGGGATAGACAGTAGCTAGCGCATTGGTTTGATAGTGGCATAGTTGGGATAGACAGTAGCTAGCGCATTGGTTTGATAGTAGCATAGTTGGGATGGACAGTAGCTAGCGCATTGGTTTGATAGCAGCATAGTTGGGATGGACTGTAGCTAGCACATTGGTTTGATAGTAGCATAATTGGAATGGACAGTAGCTAGCGCATTGGTTTGACAGTAGCATAATTGGGATATACAGTAGCTAGCGCATTGGTTTTATAGTGGCATAGTTGGGATGGACAGTAGCTGGCGCATTGGTTTGATAGTGGCATAGTTGGGATGGACAGTAGCTAGCGCATTGGTTTGATGGATGGACAGTAGCTAGCGCATTGGTTTGATAGTAGCCTAGTTGGGATGGACAGTAGCTAGCACATTGGTTTGATAGTAGCATAGTTGGGATGGACAGTAGCTAGCACATTGGTTTGATAGTAGCATAGTTGGGATGGACAGTAGCTAGCACATTGGTTTGATAGCAGCATAGTTGGGATGGACAGTAGCTAGCACATTGGTTTGATAGTAGCATAGTTGGGATTGACAGTAGCTAGCACATTGGTTTGATAGTAGCATAGTTGGGATGGACAGTAGCTATTACATTGGTTTGATAGCATAGTTGGGATGGACAGTAGCTAGCACATTGGTTTGATAGCATCATAGTTTGGATGGACAGTAGCTAGCGCATTGGTTTGATAGTAGCATAGTTGGGATGGACAGTAGCTAGCGCATTGGTTTGATAGTAGCATAGTTGGGATGGACAGTAGCTAGCGCATTGGTTTGACAGTAGCATAGTTGGGATGGACAGTAGCTAGCGCATTGGTTTGATAGTGGCATCGTTGGGATAGACAGTAGCTAGCGCATTGGTTTGATAGTGGCATAGTTGGGATGGACAGTAGCTAGCGCATTGGTTTGATGGATGGACAGTAGCTAGCGCATTGGTTTGATAGTAGCCTAGTTGGGATGGACAGTAGCTAGCACATTGGTTTGATAGTAGCATAGTTGGGATGGACAGTAGCTAGAGCATTGGTTTGACAGTAGCATAGTTGGGATGGACAGTAGCTAGCGCATTGGTTTGACAGTGGCATAGTTGGGATAGACAGTAGCTAGCGCATTGGTTTGATAGTGGCATAGTTGGGATAGACAGTAGCTAGCGCATTGGTTTGATAGTGGCATAGTTGGGATGGACAGTAGCTAGCACATTGGTTTGATGGATGGACAGTAGCTAGCGCATTGGTTTGATAGTAGCATAGTTGGGATGGACAGTAGCTAGCGCATTGGTTTGATAGTAGCATAGTTGGGATGGACAGTAGCTAGCGCATTGGTTTGATAGTGGCATAGTTGGGATAGACAGTAGCTAGCACATTGGTTTGATAGAAGCATAGTTGGGATGGACAGTAGCTAGCGCATTGGTTTGATAGTAGCATAGTTGGGATGGACAGTAGCTGGCGCATTGGTTTGATAGTAGCATAGTTGGGATGGACAGTAGCTAGCGCATTGGTTTGATAGTAGCATAGTTGGGATGGACTGTATTTAGCGCATTGGTTTGACAGAAGCATAGTTGGGATGGACAGTAGCTAGCGCATTGGTTTGATAGTAGCATAGTTGGGATGGACTGTAGCTAGCGCATTGGTTTGATAGTAGCATAGTTGGAATGGACAGTAGCTAGCGCATTGGTTTGATAGTAGCATAGTTGGGATGGACTGTAGCTAGCGCATTGGTTTGATAGTAGCATAGTTGCAATGGACAGTAGCTAGCGCATTGGTTTGACAGTAGCATAGTTGGGATGGACAGTATCTAGCGCATTGGTTTGACAGTAGCATAGTTGGGATGGACAGTAGCTAGCGCATTGGTTTGATAGTGGCATAGTTGGGATAGACAGTAGCTAGCACATTGGTTTGATAGAAGCATAGTTGGGATGGACAGTAGCTAGCGCATTGGTTTGATAGTAGCATAGTTGGGATGGACAGTAGCTGGCGCATTGGTTTGATAGTAGCATAGTTGGGATGGACAGTAGCTAGCGCATTGGTTTGATAGTAGCATAGTTGGTATGGACAGTATCTAGCGCATTGGTTTGACAGTGGCATAGTTGGGAAAGACAGTAGCTAGCGCATTGGTTTGATAGTGGCATAGTTGGGATGGACAGTAGCTAGCACATTGGTTTGATAGCAGCATAGTTGGGATGGACAGTAGCTAGCACATTGGTTTGATAGTAGCATAGTTGGGATGGACAGTAGCTAGCGCATTGGTTTGATAGTAGCATAGTTGGGATGGACAGTAGCTAGCACATTGGTTTGATAGAAGCATAGTTGGGATTGACAGTAGCTAGCACATTGGTTTGATAGTAGCATAGTTGGGATGGACAGTAGCTAGCACATTGGTTTGATAGCAGCATAGTTGGGATGGACAGTAGCTAGCACATTGGTTTGATAGTAGCATAGTTGGGATTGACAGTAGCTAGCACATTGGTTTGATAGTAGCATAGTTGGGATGGACAGTAGCTATTACATTGGTTTGATAGCATTGTTGGAATGGACAGTAGCTAGCACATTGGTTTGATAGCATCATAGTTGGGATGGACAGTAGCTAGCACATTGGTTTGATAGTAGCATAGTTGGGATGGACAGTAGCTAGCGCATTGGTTTGATAGTAGCATAGTTGGGATGGACAGTAGCTAGCGCATTGGTTTGACAGTAGCATAGTTGGGATGGACAGTAGCTAGCGCATTGGTTTGATAGTGGCATAGTTGGGATAGACAGTAGCTAGCACATTGGTTTGATAGAAGCATAGTTGGGATGGACAGTAGCTAGCGCATTGGTTTGATAGTAGCATAGTTGGGATGGACAGTAGCTGGCGCATTGGTTTGATAGTAGCATAGTTGGGATGGACAGTAGCTAGCGCATTGGTTTGATAGTAGCATAGTTGGGATGGACTGTAGCTAGCGCATTGGTTTGATAGTAGCATAGTTGGTATGGACAGTATCTAGCGCATTGGTTTGACAGTGGCATAGTTGGGAAAGACAGTAGCTAGCGCATTGGTTTGATAGTGGCATAGTTGGGATGGACAGTAGCTAGCACATTGGTTTGATAGCAGCATAGTTGGGATGGAAAGTAGCTAGCACATTGGTTTGATAGTAGCATAGTTGGGATGGACAGTAGCTAGCGCATTGGTTTGATAGTAGCATAGTTGGGATGGACAGTAGCTAGCACATTGGTTTGATAGTAGCATAGTTGGGATTGACAGTAGCTAGCACATTGGTTTGATAGTAGCATAGTTGGGATGGACAGTAGCTAGCACATTGGTTTGATAGCAGCATAGTTGGGATGGACAGTAGCTAGCACATTGGTTTGATAGTAGCATAGTTGGGATTGACAGTAGCTAGCACATTGGTTTGATAGTAGCATAGTTGGGATGGACAGTAGCTATTACATTGGTTTGATAGCATTGTTGGAATGGACAGTAGCTAGCACATTGGTTTGATAGCATCATAGTTGGGATGGACAGTAGCTAGCACATTGGTTTGATAGTAGCATAGTTGGGATGGACAGTAGCTAGCGCATTGGTTTGATAGTAGCATAGTTGGGATGGACAGTAGCTAGCGCATTGGTTTGACAGTAGCATAGTTGGGATGGACAGTAGCTAGCGCATTGGTTTGATCCATTCGCCATTCGCCGAACCCATCACTGGTACATTTTCATTTACAAATCCATTCTTGGTCTGCTTCCCACCTACTTATCTACTCTCCTTTTGCGCAAACACTCCACCTACGGCCTTCGATCTCAGGACATCATAACGTACTCCATCCCCCTGGTCCGTACTGAGAGAGGCAAAAGAGCATTTTCATATGCAGCCCCTTCCTCTTGGAACTCCTTACAGCTGAGTCTTAAGTTGTCCAATTTGATCTCTCTCAAAAGGTTTAAGCGACTACTGCCTGATTTAGTGAGTGTGCCAATGTCATGTTCTTGCAGTCTAAGATAACTCTCCCCTGTTCTCATCCCCCATGCACTTTGCACTTTTAGACTTCCGACTTTTATTGTTGTTATTGTTACACATAGTCCTGTATGTTTTATTTGTAATTCTGTCCTGTTGTTTGTAACTTAGTGTAACGAGTGTTGAATAATTGTGAACAGGTCACACTTGTAAATGAGTCTTCTGAACTCAATGTGTTTTTTACCTGTATAAATAAAGGTTAAATAAATAAATAAAAAAAAGATAGTGGCATCGTTGGGATGGACAGTAGCTAGCGCATTGGTTTGATGGATGGACAGTAGCTAGCGCATTGGTTTGATAGTAGCCTAGTTGGGATGGACAGTAGCTAGCACATTGGTTTGATAGTAGCATAGTTGGGATTGACAGTAGCTAGCACATTGGTTTGATAGTAGCATAGTTGGGATGGACAGTAGCTAGCGCATTGGTTTGATAGTAGCATAGTTGGGATGGACAGTAGCTAGCGCATTGGTTTGATAGTAGCATAGTTGGGATGGACAGTAGCTAGCTCATTGGTTTGATAGTAGCATAGTTGGGATGGACAGTAGCTAGCGCATTGGTTTGACAGTAGCATAGTTGGGATGGACAGTAGCTAGCGCATTGGTTTGATAGTAGCATAGTGGGGATGGACTGTAGCTAGCGCATTGGTTTGATAGTAGCATAGTTGGAATGGACAGTAGCTAGCGCATTGGTTTGATAGTAGCATAGTTGGGATGGACTGTAGCTAGCGCATTGGTTTGATAGTAGCATAGTTGCAATGGACAGTAGCTAGAGCATTGGTTTGACAGTAGCATAGTTGGGATGGACAGTAGCTAGCGCATTGGTAAGATAGTAGCATAGTTGGGATGGACAGTAGCTATTACATTGGTTTGATAGCATAGTTGGGATGGACCGTAGCTAGCGCATTGGTTTGATAGTAGCATAGTTGGGATGGACAGTAGCTAGCGCATTGGTTTGATAGTAGCATTGTTGGGTTCGACAGTAGCTAGCGCATTGGTTTGATAGTAGCATAGTTGGGATGGACAGTAGCTAGCGCATTGGTTTGACAGTAGCATAGTTGGGATGGACAGTAGCTAGCGCATTGGTTTGATAGTAGCATAGTTGGGATGGACAGTAGCTAGCGCATTGGTTCGATAGTAGCATAGTTGGGATGGACAGTAGCTAGCGCATTGGTTTGATAGTAGCATAGTTGGGATGGACAGTAGCTAGCGCATTGGTTCGATAGTAGCATAGTTGGGATGGACAGTAGCTAGCGCATTGGTTTGATAGTAGCATAGTTGGGATGGACAGTAGCTAGCGCATTGGTAAGATAGTAGCATAGTTGGGATGGACAGTAGCTATTACATTGGTTTGATAGCATAGTTGGGATGGACAGTAGCTAGCGCATTGGTTTGATAGTAGCATAGTTGGGATGGACAGTAGCTAGCGCATTGGTTTGATAGCAGCATAGTTGGGATGGACTGTAGCTAGCACATTGGTTTGATAGTAGCATAATTGGAATGGACAGTAGCTAGCGCATTGGTTTGACAGTAGCATAATTGGGATATACAGTAGCTAGCGCATTGGTTTGATAGTGGCATAGTTGGGATGGACAGTAGCTGGCGCATTGGTTTGATAGTGGCATAGTTGGGATGGACAGTAGCTAGCGCATTGGTTTGATGGATGGACAGTAGCTAGCGCATTGGTTTGATAGTAGCCTAGTTGGGATGGACAGTAGCTAGCACATTGGTTTGATAGTAGCATAGTTGGGATGGACAGTAGCTAGCACATTGGTTTGATAGTAGCATAGTTGGGATAGACAGTAGCTAGCACATTGGTTTGATAGCAGCATAGTTGGGATGGACAGTAGCTAGCACATTGGTTTGATAGTAGCATAGTTGGGATTGACAGTAGCTAGCACATTGGTTTGATAGTAGCATAGTTGGGATGGACAGTTGCTATTACATTGGTTTGATAGCATAGTTGGGATGGACAGTAGCTAGCACATTGGTTTGATAGCATCATAGTTGGGATGGACAGTAGCTAGCGCATTGGTTTGATAGTAGCATAGTTGGGATGGACAGTAGCTAGCGCATTGGTTTGATAGTAGCATAGTTGGGATGGACAGTAGCTAGCGCATTGGTTTGACAGTAGCATAGTTGGGATGGACAGTAGCTAGCGCATTGGTTTGATAGTGGCATCGTTGGGATAGACAGTAGCTAGCGCATTGGTTTGATAGTGGCATAGTTGGGATGGACAGTAGCTAGCGCATTGGTTTGATGGATGGACAGTAGCTAGCGCATTGGTTTGATAGTAGCCTAGTTGGGATGGACAGTAGCTAGCACATTGGTTTGATAGTAGCATAGTTGGGATGGACAGTAGCTAGAGCATTGGTTTGACAGTAGCATAGTTGGGATGGACAGTAGCTAGCGCATTGGTTTGACAGTGGCATAGTTGGGATAGACAGTAGCTAGCGCATTGGTTTGATAGTGGCATAGTTGGGATAGACAGTAGCTAGCGCATTGGTTTGATAGTGGCATAGTTGGGATGGACAGTAGCTAGCACATTGGTTTGATAGCAGCATAGTTGGGATGGACAGTAGCTAGCACATTGGTTTGATGGATGGACAGTAGCTAGCGCATTGGTTTGATAGTAGCATAGTTGGGATGGACAGTAGCTAGCGCATTGGTTTGATAGTAGCATAGTTGGGATGGACAGTAGCTAGCGCATTGGTTTGATAGTGGCATAGTTGGGATAGACAGTAGCTAGCACATTGGTTTGATAGAAGCATAGTTGGGATGGACAGTAGATAGCGCATTGGTTTGATAGTAGCATAGTTGGGATGGACAGTAGCTGGCGCATTGGTTTGATAGTAGCATAGTTGGGATGGACAGTAGCTAGCGCATTGGTTTGATAGTAGCATAGTTGGGATGGACTGTAGCTAGCGCATTGGTTTGACAGTAGCATAGTTGGGATGGACAGTAGCTAGCGCATTGGTTTGATAGTAGCCTAGTTGGGATGGACAGTAGCTAGCACATTGGTTTGATAGTAGCATAGTTGGGATGGACAGTAGCTAGAGCATTGGTTTGACAGTAGCATAGTTGGGATGGACAGTAGCTAGCGCATTGGTTTGACAGTGGCATAGTTGGGATAGACAGTAGCTAGCGCATTGGTTTGATAGTGACATAGTTGGGATAGACAGTAGCTAGCGCATTGGTTTGATAGTGGCATAGTTGGGATGGACAGTAGCTAGCACATTGGTTTGATAGCAGCATAGTTGGGATGGACAGTAGCTAGCACATTGGTTTGATGGATGGACAGTAGCTAGCGCATTGGTTTGATAGTAGCATAGTTGGGATGGACAGTAGCTAGCGCATTGGTTTGATAGTAGCATAGTTGGGATGGACAGTAGCTAGCGCATTGGTTTGATAGTGGCATAGTTGGGATAGACAGTAGCTAGCACATTGGTTTGATAGAAGCATAGTTGGGATGGACAGTAGCTAGCGCATTGGTTTGATAGTAGCATAGTTGGGATGGACTGTAGCTAGCGCATTGGTTTGATAGTAGCATAGTTGGAATGGACAGTAGCTAGCGCATTGGTTTGATAGTAGCATAGTTGGGATGGACTGTAGCTAGCGCATTGGTTTGATAGTAGCATAGTTGCAATGGACAGTAGCTAGCGCATTGGTTTGACAGTAGCATAGTTGGGATGGACAGTAGCTAGCGCATTGGTTTGACAGTAGCATAGTTGGGATGGACAGTAGCTAGCGCATTGGTTTGATAGTGGCATAGTTGGGATAGACAGTAGCTAGCACATTGGTTTGATAGAAGCATAGTTGGGATGGACAGTAGCTAGCGCATTGGTTTGATAGTAGCATAGTTGGGATGGACAGTAGCTGGCGCATTGGTTTGATAGTAGCATAGTTGGGATGGACAGTAGCTAGCGCATTGGTTTGATAGTAGCATAGTTGGGATGGACTGTAGCTAGCGCATTGGTTTGATAGTAGCATAGTTGGTATGGACAGTATCTAGCGCATTGGTTTGACAGTGGCATAGTTGGGAAAGACAGTAGCTAGCGCATTGGTTTGATAGTGGCATAGTTGGGATGGACAGTAGCTAGCACATTGGTTTGATAGCAGCATAGTTGGGATGGACAGTAGCTAGCACATTGGTTTGATAGTAGCATAGTTGGGATGGACAGTAGCTAGCGCATTGGTTTGATAGTAGCATAGTTGGGATGGACAGTAGCTAGCACATTGGTTTGATAGTAGCATAGTTGGGATTGACAGTAGCTAGCACATTGGTTTGATAGTAGCATAGTTGGGATGGACAGTAGCTAGCACATTGGTTTGATAGCAGCATAGTTGGGATGGACAGTAGCTAGCACATTGGTTTGATAGTAGCATAGTTGGGATTGACAGTAGCTAGCACATTGGTTTGATAGTAGCATAGTTGGGATGGACAGTAGCTATTACATTGGTTTGATAGCATAGTTGGAATGGACAGTAGCTAGCACATTGGTTTGATAGCATCATAGTTGGGATGGACAGTAGCTAGCACATTGGTTTGATAGTAGCATAGTTGGGATGGACAGAAGTTAGCGCATTGGTTTGATAGTAGCATAGTTGGGATGGACAGTAGCTAGCGCATTGGTTTGACAGTAGCATAGTTGGGATGGACAGTAGCTAGCGCATTGGTTTGATAGTGGCATCGTTGGGATGGACAGTAGCTAGCGCATTGGTTTGATGGATGGACAGTAGCTAGCGCATTGGTTTGATAGTAGCCTAGTTGGGATGGACAGTAGCTAGCACATTGGTTTGATATTAGCATAGTTGGGATGGACAGTAGCTAGAGCATTGGTTTGACAGTAGCATAGTTGGGATGGACAGTAGCTAGCGCATTGGTTTGACAGTGGCATAGTTGGGATAGACAGTAGCTAGCGCATTGGTTTGATAGTGGCATAGTTGGTATAGACAGTAGCTAGCGCATTGGTTTGATAGTGGCATAGTTGGGATGGACAGTAGCTAGCACATTGGTTTGATAGCAGCATAGTTGGGATGGACAGTAGCTAGCGCATTGGTTTGATAGTAGCATAGTTGGGATGGACAGTAGCTAGCACATTGGTTTGATAGTAGCATAGTTGGGATTGACAGTAGCTAGCACATTGGTTTGATAGTAGCATAGTTGGGATGGACAGTAGCTAGCACATTGGTTTGATAGCAGCATAGTTGGGATGGACAGTAGCTAGCACATTGGTTTGATAGTAGCATAGTTGGGATTGACAGTAGCTAGCACATTGGTTTGATAGTAGCATAGTTGGGATGGACAGTAGCTATTACATTGGTTTGATAGCATAGTTGGAATGGACAGTAGCTAGCACATTGGTTTGATAGCATCATAGTTGGGATGGACAGTAGCTAGCACATTGGTTTGATAGTAGCATAGTTGGGATGGACAGTAGCTAGCGCATTGGTTTGATAGTAGCATAGTTGGGATGGACAGTAGCTAGCGCATTGGTTTGACAGTAGCATAGTTGGGATGGACAGTAGCTAGCGCATTGGTTTGATAGTGGCATCGTTGGGATAGACAGTAGCTAGCGCATTGGTTTGATAGTGGCATAGTTGGGATGGACAGTAGCTAGCGCATTGGTTTGATGGATGGACAGTAGCTAGCGCATTGGTTTGATAGTAGCCTAGTTGGGATGGACAGTAGCTAGCACATTGGTTTGATAGTAGCATAGTTGGGATGGACAGTAGCTAGAGCATTGGTTTGACAGTAGCATAGTTGGGATGGACAGTAGCTAGCGCATTGGTTTGACAGTGGCATAGTTGGGATAGACAGTAGCTAGCGCATTGGTTTGATAGTGGCATAGTTGGGATAGACAGTAGCTAGCGCATTGGTTTGATAGTGGCATAGTTGGGATGGACAGTAGCTAGCACATTGGTTTGATAGCAGCATAGTTGGGATGGACAGTAGCTAGCACATTGGTTTGATGGATGGACAGTAGCTAGCGCATTAGTTTGATAGTAGCATAGTTGGGATGGACAGTAGCTAGCGCATTGGTTTGATAGTAGCATAGTTGGGATGGACAGTAGCTAGCGCATTGGTTTGATAGCAGCATAGTTGGGATGGACAGTAGCTAGCACATTGGTTTGATAGCAGCATAGTTGGGATGGACAGTAGCTAGCACATTGGTTTGATGGATGGACAGTAGCTAGCGCATTGGTTTGATAGTAGCATAGTTGGGATGGACAGTAGCTAGCGCATTGGTTTGATAGTAGCATAGTTGGGATGGACAGTAGCTAGCGCATTGGTTTGATAGTGGCATAGTTGGGATAGACAATAGCTAGCACATTGGTTTGATAGAAGCATAGTTGGGATGGACAGTAGCTAGCGCATTGGTTTGATAGTAGCATAGTTGGGATGGACTGTAGCTAGCGCATTGGTTTGATAGTAGCATAGTTGGAATGGACAGTAGCTAGCGCATTGGTTTGATAGTAGCATAGTTGGGATGGACTGTAGCTAGCGCATTGGTTTGATAGTAGCATAGTTGCAATGGACAGTAGCTAGCGCATTGGTTTGACAGTAGCATAGTTGGGATGGACAGTAGCTAGCGCATTGGTTTGACAGTAGCATAGTTGGGATGGACAGTAGCTAGCGCATTGGTTTGATAGTGGCATAGTTGGGATAGACAGTAGCTAGCACATTGGTTTGATAGAAGCATAGTTGGGATGGACAGTAGCTAGCGCATTGGTTTGATAGTAGCATAGTTGGGATGGACAGTAGCTGGCGCATTGGTTTGATAGTAGCATAGTTGGGATGGACAGTAGCTAGCGCATTGGTTTGATAGTAGCATAGTTGGGATGGACTGTAGCTAGCGCATTGGTTTGATAGTAGCATAGTTGGTATGGACAGTATCTAGCGCATTGGTTTGACAGTGGCATAGTTGGGAAAGACAGTAGCTAGCGCATTGGTTTGATAGTGGCATAGTTGGGATGGACAGTAGCTAGCACATTGGTTTGATAGCAGCATAGTTGGGATGGACAGTAGCTAGCACATTGGTTTGATAGTAGCATAGTTGGGATGGACAGTAGCTAGCGCATTGGTTTGATAGTAGCATAGTTGGGATGGACAGTAGCTAGCACATTGGTTTGATAGTAGCATAGTTGGGATTGACAGTAGCTAGCACATTGGTTTGATAGTAGCATAGTTGGGATGGACAGTAGCTAGCACATTGGTTTGATAGCAGCATAGTTGGGATGGACAGTAGCTAGCACATTGGTTTGATAGTAGCATAGTTGGGATTGACAGTAGCTAGCACATTGGTTTGATAGTAGCATAGTTGGGATGGACAGTAGCTATTACATTGGTTTGATAGCATAGTTGGAATGGACAGTAGCTAGCACATTGGTTTGATAGCATCATAGTTGGGATGGACAGTAGCTAGCACATTGGTTTGATAGTAGCATAGTTGGGATGGACAGAAGTTAGCGCATTGGTTTGATAGTAGCATAGTTGGGATGGACAGTAGCTAGCACATTGGTTTGATAGTAGCATAGTTGGGATTGACAGTAGCTAGCACATTGGTTTGATAGTAGCATAGTTGGGATGGACAGTAGCTAGCACATTGGTTTGATAGCAGCATAGTTGGGATGGACAGTAGCTAGCACATTGGTTTGATAGTAGCATAGTTGGGATTGACAGTAGCTAGCACATTGGTTTGATAGTAGCATAGTTGGGATGGACAGTAGCTATTACATTGGTTTGATAGCATAGTTGGAATGGACAGTAGCTAGCACATTGGTTTGATAGCATCATAGTTGGGATGGACAGTAGCTAGCACATTGGTTTGATAGTAGCATAGTTGGGATGGACAGTAGCTAGCGCATTGGTTTGATAGTAGCATAGTTGGGATGGACAGTAGCTAGCGCATTGGTTTGACAGTAGCATAGTTGGGATGGACAGTAGCTAGCGCATTGGTTTGATAGTGGCATCGTTGGGATAGACAGTAGCTAGCGCATTGGTTTGATAGTGGCATAGTTGGGATGGACAGTAGCTAGCGCATTGGTTTGATGGATGGACAGTAGCTAGCGCATTGGTTTGATAGTAGCCTAGTTGGGATGGACAGTAGCTAGCGCATTGGTTTGATAGTGGCATAGTTGGGATGGACAGTAGCTAGCGCATTGGTTTGATGGATGGACAGTAGCTAGCGCATTGGTTTGATAGTAGCCTAGTTGGGATGGACAGTAGCTAGCACATTGGTTTGATAGTAGCATAGTTGGGATGGACAGTAGCTAGAGCATTGGTTTGACAGTAGCATAGTTGGGATGGACAGTAGCTAGCGCATTGGTTTGACAGTGGCATAGTTGGGATAGACAGTAGCTAGCGCATTGGTTTGATAGTGGCATAGTTGGGATAGACAGTAGCTAGCGCATTGGTTTGATAGTAGCATAGTTGGGATGGACAGTAGCTAGCGCATTGGTTTGATAGTAGCATAGTTGGGATGGACAGTAGCTAGCGCATTGGTTTGATAGTAGCATAGTTGGGATGGACTGTAGCTAGCGCATTGGTTTGATAGTGGCATAGTTGGGATGGACAGTAGCTAGCGCATTGGTTTGATGGATGGACAGTAGCTAGCGCATTGGTTTGATAGTAGCCTAGTTGGGATGGACAGTTGCTAGCACATTGGTTTGATAGTAGCATAGTTGGGATGGACAGTAGCTAGCACATTGGTTTGATAGTAGCATAGTTGGGATGGACAGTAGCTAGCGCATTGGTTTGATAGTAGCATAGTTAGGATGGACAGTAGCTAGCGCATTGGTTTGATAGTAGCATAGTTGGGATGGACAGTAGCTAGCGCATTGGTTTGATAGTAGCCTAGTTGGGATGGACAGTAGCTAGCACATTGGTTTGATAGTAGCATAGTTGGGATGGACAGTAGCTAGAGCATTGGTTTGACAGTAGCATAGTTGGGATGGACAGTAGCTAGCGCATTGGTTTGACAGTGGCATAGTTGGGATAGACAGTAGCTAGCGCATTGGTTTGATAGTGGCATAGTTGGGATAGACAGTAGCTAGCGCATTGGTTTGATAGTGGCATAGTTGGGATGGACAGTAGCTAGCACATTGGTTTGATAGCAGCATAGTTGGGATGGACAGTAGCTAGCACATTGGTTTGATGGATGGACAGTAGCTAGCGCATTGGTTTGATAGTAGCATAGTTGGGATGGACAGTAGCTAGCGCATTGGTTTGATAGTAGCATAGTTGGGATGGACAGTAGCTTGCGCATTGGTTTGACAGTGGCATAGTTGGGATAGACAGTAGCTAGCGCATTGGTTTGATAGTGGCATAGTTGGGATAGACAGTAGCTAGCGCATTGGTTTGATAGTGGCATAGTTGGGATGGACAGTAGCTAGCACATTGGTTTGATAGCAGCATAGTTGGGATGGACAGTAGCTAGCGCATTGGTTTGATAGTAGCATTGTTGGGATGGACAGTAGCTAGCACATTGGTTTGATAGTAGCATAGTTGGGATTGACAGTAGCTAGCACATTGGTTTGATAGTAGCATAGTTGGGATGGACAGTAGCTAGCGCATTGGTTTGATAGTAGCATAGTTGGGATGGACAGTAGCTAGCGCATTGGTTTGATAGTAGCATAGTTGGGATGGACAGTAGCTAGCGCATTGGTTTGATAGTAGCATAGTTGGGATGGACAGTAGCTAGCGCATTGGTTTGACAGTAGCATAGTTGGGATGGACAGTAGCTAGCGCATTGGTTTGATAGTAGCATAGTGGGGATGGACTGTAGCTAGCGCATTGGTTTGATAGTAGCATAGTTGGAATGGACAGTAGCTAGCGCATTGGTTTGATAGTAGCATAGTTGGGATGGACTGTAGCTAGCGCATTGGTTTGATAGTAGCATAGTTGCAATGGACAGTAGCTAGAGCATTGGTTTGACAGTAGCATAGTTGGGATGGACAGTAGCTAGCGCATTGGTAAGAGAGTAGCATAGTTGGGATGGACAGTAGCTATTACATTGGTTTGATAGCATAGTTGGGATGGACCGTAGCTAGCGCATTGGTTTGATAGTAGCATAGTTGGGATGGACAGTAGCTAGCGCATTGGTTTGATAGTAGCATTGTTGGGTTCGACAGTAGCTAGCGCATTGGTTTGATAGTAGCATAGTTGGGATGGACAGTAGCTAGCGCATTGGTTTGACAGTAGCATAGTTGGGATGGACAGTAGCTAGCGCATTGGTTTGATAGTAGCATAGTTGGGATGGACAGTAGCTAGCGCATTGGTTCGATAGTAGCATAGTTGGGATGGACAGTAGCTAGCGCATTGGTTTGATAGTAGCATAGTTGGGATGGACAGTAGCTAGCGCATTGGTTCGATAGTAGCATAGTTGGGATGGACAGTAGCTAGCGCATTGGTTTGATAGTAGCATAGTTGGGATGGACAGTAGCTAGCGCATTGGTAAGATAGTAGCATAGTTGGGATGGACAGTAGCTATTACATTGGTTTGATAGCATAGTTGGGATGGACAGTAGCTAGCGCATTGGTTTGATAGTAGCATAGTTGGGATGGACAGTAGCTAGCGCATTGGTTTGATAGCAGCATAGTTGGGATGGACTGTAGCTAGCACATTGGTTTGATAGTAGCATAATTGGAATGGACAGTAGCTAGCGCATTGGTTTGACAGTAGCATAATTGGGATATACAGTAGCTAGCGCATTGGTTTGATAGTGGCATAGTTAGGATGGACAGTAGCTGGCGCATTGGTTTGATAGTGGCATAGTTGGGATGGACAGTAGCTAGCGCATTGGTTTGATGGATGGACAGTAGCTAGCGCATTGGTTTGATAGTAGCCTAGTTGGGATGGACAGTAGCTAGCACATTGGTTTGATAGTAGCATAGTTGGGATGGACAGTAGCTAGCACATTGGTTTGATAGTAGCATAGTTGGGATGGACAGTAGCTAGCACATTGGTTTGATAGCAGCATAGTTGGGATGGACAGTAGCTAGCACATTGGTTTGATAGTAGCATAGTTGGGATTGACAGTAGCTAGCACATTGGTTTGATAGTAGCATAGTTGGGATGGACAGTTGCTATTACATTGGTTTGATAGCATAGTTGGGATGGACAGTAGCTAGCACATTGGTTTGATAGCATCATAGTTGGGATGGACAGTAGCTAGCGCATTGGTTTGATAGTAGCATAGTTGGGATGGACAGTAGCTAGCGCATTGGTTTGATAGTAGCATAGTTGGGATGGACAGTAGCTAGCGCATTGGTTTGACAGTAGCATAGTTGGGATGGACAGTAGCTAGCGCATTGGTTTGATAGTGGCATCGTTGGGATAGACAGTAGCTAGCGCATTGGTTTGATAGTGGCATAGTTGGGATGGACAGTAGCTAGCGCATTGGTTTGATGGATGGACAGTAGCTAGCGCATTGGTTTGATAGTAGCCTAGTTGGGATGGACAGTAGCTAGCACATTGGTTTGATAGTAGCATAGTTGGGATGGACAGTAGCTAGAGCATTGGTTTGACAGTAGCATAGTTGGGATGGACAGTAGCTAGCGCATTGGTTTGACAGTGGCATAGTTGGGATAGACAGTAGCTAGCGCATTGGTTTGATAGTGGCATAGTTGGGATAGACAGTAGCTAGCGCATTGGTTTGATAGTGGCATAGTTGGGATGGACAGTAGCTAGCACATTGGTTTGATAGCAGCATAGTTGGGATGGACAGTAGCTAGCACATTGGTTTGATGGATGGACAGTAGCTAGCGCATTGGTTTGATAGTAGCATAGTTGGGATGGACAGTAGCTAGCGCATTGGTTTGATAGTAGCATAGTTGGGATGGACAGTAGCTAGCGCATTGGTTTGATAGTGGCATAGTTGGGATAGACAGTAGCTAGCACATTGGTTTGATAGAAGCATAGTTGGGATGGACAGTAGATAGCGCATTGGTTTGATAGTAGCATAGTTGGGATGGACAGTAGCTTGCGCATTGGTTTGATAGTAGCATAGTTGGGATGGACAGTAGCTAGCGCATTGGTTTGATAGTAGCATAGTTGGGATGGACTGTAGCTAGCGCATTGGTTTGACAGTAGCATAGTTGGGATGGACAGTAGCTAGCGCATTGGTTTGATAGTAGCCTAGTTGGGATGGACAGTAGCTAGCACATTGGTTTGATAGTAGCATAGTTGGGATGGACAGTAGCTAGAGCATTGGTTTGACAGTAGCATAGTTGGGATGGACAGTAGCTAGCGCATTGGTTTGACAGTGGCATAGTTGGGATAGACAGTAGCTAGCGCATTGGTTTGATAGTGACATAGTTGGGATAGACAGTAGCTAGCGCATTGGTTTGATAGTGGCATAGTTGGGATGGACAGTAGCTAGCACATTGGTTTGATAGCAGCATAGTTGGGATGGACAGTAGCTAGCACATTGGTTTGATGGATGGACAGTAGCTAGCGCATTGGTTTGATAGTAGCATAGTTGGGATGGACAGTAGCTAGCGCATTGGTTTGATAGTAGCATAGTTGGGATGGACAGTAGCTAGCGCATTGGTTTGATAGTAGCATAGTTGGGATGGACAGTAGCTAGTGCATTGGTTTGATAGTAGCATAGTTGGGATGGACAGTAGCTAGCGCATTGGTTTGACAGTAGCATAGTTGGGATGGACAGTAGCTAGCGCATTGGTTTGATAGTAGCATAGTTGGGATGGACTGTAGCTAGCGCATTGGTTTGATAGTAGCATAGTTGGAATGGACAGTAGCTAGCGCATTGGTTTGATAGTAGCATAGTTGGGATGGACTGTAGCTAGCGCATTGGTTTGCTAGTAGCATAGTTGCAATGGACAGTAGCTAGCGCATTGGTTTGACAGTAGCATAGTTGGGATGGACAGTAGCTAGCGCATTGGTTTGACAGTAGCATAGTTGGGATGGACAGTAGCTAGCGCATTTCATTTGATAGTGGCATAGTTGGGATAGACAGTAGCTAGCACATTGGTTTGATAGAAGCATAGTTGGGATGGACAGTAGCTAGCGCATTGGTTTGATAGTAGCATAGTTGGGATGGACAGTAGCTAGCGCATTGGTTTAATAGTAGCATAGTTGGGATGGACAGTAGCTAGCGCATTGGTTTGATAGTAGCATAGTTGGGATGGACAGTAGCTAGCGCATTGGTTTGATAGTAGCATAGTTGGGATGGACAGTAGCTAGCGCATTGGTTTGACAGTAGCATAGTTGGGATGGACAGTAGCTAGCGCATTGGTTTGATAGTAGCATAGTTGGGATGGACAGTAGATAGCGCATTGGTTTGATAGTGGCATAGTTGGGATGGACAGTAGCTAGCGCATTGGTTTGATGGATGGACAGTAGCTAGCGCATTGGTTAGATAGTAGCCTAGTTGGGATGGACAGTAGCTAGCACATTGGTTTGATAGTAGCATAGTTGGGATGGACAGTAGCTAGCGCATTGGTTTGATAGTAGCATAGTTGGGATGGACAGTAGCTAGCGCATTGGTTTGATAGTAGCATAGTTGGGATGGACAGTAGCTAGCGCATTGGTTTGATAGTAGCATAGTTGGGATGGACAGTAGCTAGCGCATTGGTTTGATAGTAGCATAGTTGGGATGGACAGTAGCTAGCGCATTGGTTTGATAGTAGCATAGTTGGGATGGACAGTAGCTAGCGCATTGGTTTGATAGTAGCATAGTTGGGATGGACAGTAGCTAGCGCATTGGTTTGATAGTAGCATAGTTGGGATGGACAGTAGCTAGCGCATTGGTTTGATAGTAGCATAGTTGGGATGGACAGTAGCTAGCGCTTTGGTTTGACAGTAGCATAGTTGGGATGGACAGTAGCTAGCGCATTGGTTTGATAGTAGCATAGTTGGGATGGACAGTAGCTAGCACATTGGTTTGATGGATGGACAGTAGCTAGCACATTGGTTTGATGGATGGACAGTAGCTAGCACATTGGTTTGATAGTAGCATAGTTGGGATGGACAGTAGCTAGCGCATTGGTTTGATAGTAGCATAGTTGGGATGGACAGTAGCTAGCGCATTGGTTTGATAGTAGCATAGTTGGGATGGACAGTAGCTAGCGCATTGGTTTGATAGTAGCATAGTTGGGATGGACAGTAGCTAGCGCATTGGTTTGATAGTAGCATAGTTGGGATGGACAGTAGCTAGCGCATTGGTTTGATAGTAGCATAGTTGGGATGGACAGTAGCTAGTGCATTGGTTTGATAGTAGCATAGTTGGGATGGACAGTAGCTAGCGCATTGGTTTGATAGTAGCATAGTTGGGATGGACAGTAGCTAGCGCATTGGTTTGATAGTAGCATAGTTGGGATGGACAGTAGCTAGTGCATTGGTTTGATAGTAGCATAGTTGGGATGGACAGTAGCTAGCGCATTGGTTTGACAGTAGCATAGTTGGGATGGACAGTAGCTAGCGCATTGGTTTGATAGTAGCATAGTTGGGATGGACTGTAGCTAGCGCATTGGTTTGATAGTAGCATAGTTGGAATGGACAGTAGCTAGCGCATTGGTTTGATAGTAGCATAGTTGGGATGGACTGTAGCTAGCGCATTGGTT
The DNA here is from genome assembly GCF_949987555.1 of Borostomias antarcticus. NCBI lineage: Eukaryota > Metazoa > Chordata > Actinopteri > Stomiiformes > Stomiidae > Borostomias > Borostomias antarcticus. Next base: position 13,032,432 of record NC_140234.1, read on the forward strand.
TGATAGTAGCATAGTTGCAATGGACAGTAGCTAGCGCATTGGTTTGACAGTAGCATAGTTGGGATGGACAGTAGCTAGCGCATTGGTTTGACAGTAGCATAGTTGGGATGGACAGTAGCTAGCGCATTTCATTTGATAGTGGCATAGTTGGGATAGACAGTAGCTAGCACATTGGTTTGATAGAAGCATAGTTGGGATGGACAGTAGCTAGCGCATTGGTTTGATAGTAGCATAGTTGGGATGGACAGTAGCTAGCGCATTGGTTTAATAGTAGCATAGTTGGGATGGACAGTAGCTAGCGCATTGGTTTGATAGTAGCATAGTTGGGATGGACAGTAGCTAGCGCATTGGTTTGATAGTAGCATAGTTGGGATGGACAGTAGCTAGCGCATTGGTTTGACAGTAGCATAGTTGGGATGGACAGTAGCTAGCGCATTGGTTTGATAGTAGCATAGTTGGGATGGACAGTAGCTAGCGCATTGGTTTGATAGTGGCATAGTTGGGATGGACAGTAGCTAGCGCATTGGTTTGATGGATGGACAGTAGCTAGCGCATTGGTTAGATAGTAGCCTAGTTGGGATGGACAGTAGCTAGCACATTGGTTTGATAGTAGCATAGTTGGGATGGACAGTAGCTAGCGCATTGGTTTGATAGTAGCATAGTTGGGATGGACAGTAGCTAGCGCATTGGTTTGATAGTAGCATAGTTGGGATGGACAGTAGCTAGCGCATTGGTTTGATAGTAGCATAGTTGGGATGGACAGTAGCTAGCGCATTGGTTTGATAGTAGCATAGTTGGGATGGACAGTAGCTAGCGCATTGGTTTGATAGTAGCATAGTTGGGATGGACAGTAGCTAGCGCATTGGTTTGATAGTAGCATAGTTGGGATGGACAGTAGCTAGCGCATTGGTTTGATAGTAGCATAGTTGGGATGGACAGTAGCTAGCGCATTGGTTTGATAGTAGCATAGTTGGGATGGACAGTAGCTAGCGCTTTGGTTTGACAGTAGCATAGTTGGGATGGACAGTAGCTAGCGCATTGGTTTGATAGTAGCATAGTTGGGATGGACAGTAGCTAGCACATTGGTTTGATGGATGGACAGTAGCTAGCACATTGGTTTGATGGATGGACAGTAGCTAGCACATTGGTTTGATAGTAGCATAGTTGGGATGGACAGTAGCTAGCACATTGGTTTGATAGCAGCATAGTTGGGATGGACAGTAGCTAGCACATTGGTTTGATAGTAGCATAGTTGGGATGGACAGTAGCTAGCGCATGGGTTTGATAGTAGCATAGTTGGGATGGACAGTAGCTAGCACATTGGTTTGATAGTAGCATAGTTGGGATGGACAGTAGCTAGCGCATTGGTTTGATAGTAGCATAGTTGGGATGGACAGTAGCTAGCGCATTGGTTTGATAGTAGCATAGTTGGAATGGACAGTAGCTAGCGCATTGGTTTGATAGTAGCATAGTTGGGATGGACAGTAGCTAGCGCATTGGTTTGATGGATGGACAGTAGCTAGCGCATTGGTTAGATAGTAGCCTAGTTGGGATGGACAGTAGCTAGCACATTGGTTTGATAGTAGCCTAGTTGGGATGGACAGTAGCTAGCGCATTGGTTTGATAGTAGCATAGTTGGGATGGACAGTAGCTAGCGCATTGGTTTGATAGTAGCATAGTTGGGATGGACAGTAGCTAGCGCATTGGTTTGATAGTAGCATAGTTGGGATGGACAGTAGCTAGCGCATTGGTTTGATAGTAGCATAGTTGGGATGGACAGTAGCTAGCGCATTGGTTTGATAGTAGCATAGTTGGGATGGACAGTAGCTAGCGCATTGGTTTGATAGTAGCATAGTTGGGATGGACAGTAGCTAGCGCATTGGTTTGATAGTAGCATAGTTGGGATGTACAGTTGCTAGCACATTGGTTTGATAGTAGCATAGTTGGGATGTACAGTAGCTAGCACATAGGTTTGATAGCATAGTTGGGATGTACATTATCTAGCACATTGGTTTGATAGTAGCATAGTTGGGATGTACAGTAGCTAGCACATTGGTTTGACAGTAGCATAGTTAGGATGTACAGTAGCTAGCACATTGGTTTGATAGTAGCATAGTTGGGATGTACAGTAGCTAGCACATTTGTTTGATAGTAGCATAGTTTGGATGTAGCTAGCACATATGTTTGATAGTAGCATAGTTGGGATGTACAGTAGCTAGCACATTGGTTTGACAGTAGCATAGTTGGGATGTACAGTAGCTAGCACATTGGATTGATAGGAGCATAGTTGGGATGTACAGTAGCTGGCACATTGGTTTGATAGTAGCATAGTTGGGATGTACATTAGCTAGCACATTGGTTTGATAGTAGCATAGTTGGGATGTACAGTAGCTAGCACATTGGTTTGACAGTAGCATAGTTGGGATGTACAGTAGCTAGCACATTGGATTGATAGTAGCATAGTTGGGATGTACAGTAGCTGGCACATTGGTTTGATAGTAGCATAGTTGGGATGTACAGTAGCTAGCACATTGGTTTGATAGTAGCATAGTATGGATGTAGCTAGCACATAGCTTTGATAGTAGCATAGGTGGGATGTACAGTAGCTAGCACATTGGATTGATAGTAGCATAGTTGGGATGTACAGTAGCTGGCACATTGGTTTGATAGTAGCATAGTTGGGATGTACAGTAGCTAGCACATTGGTTTGATAGTAGCATAGTATGGATGTAGCTAGCACATAGCTTTGATAGTAGCATAGGTGGGATGTACAGTAGCTAGCACATTGGTTTGATAGTAGCATAGTTGGGATGTACAGTAGCTAGCACATTGGTTTGATAGTAGCATAGTATGGATGTAGCTAGCACATAGCTTTGATAGTAGCATAGGTGGGATGTACAGTAGCTAGCACATTGGATTGATAGTAGCATAGGTGGGATGTACAGTAGCTGGCACATTGGTTTGACAGTAGCATAGTTGGGATGTACAGTAGCTAGCACATTGGTTTGATAGTAGCATAGTTTGGATGTAGCTAGCACATTGGTTTGATAGTAGCATAGTTTGGATGTAGCTAGCACATATGTTTGATAGTAGCATAGTTGGGATGTACAGTAGCTAGCACATTGGTTTGACAGTAGCATAGTTGGGATGTACAGTAGCTAGCACATTGGATTGATAGTAGCATAGTTGGGATGTACAGTAGCTGGCACATTGGTTTGATAGTAGCATAGTTGGGATGTACATTAGCTAGCACATTGGTTTGATAGTAGCATAGTTGGGATGTACAGTAGCTAGCACATTGGTTTGACAGTAGCATAGTTGGGATGTACAGTAGCTAGCACATTGGATTGATAGTAGCATAGTTGGGATGTACAGTAGCTGGCACATTGGTTTGATAGTAGCATAGTTGGGATGTACATTAGCTAGCACATTGGTTTGATAGTAGCATAGTTGGGATGTACAGTAGCTAGCACATTGGTTTGACAGTAGCATAGTTGGGATGTACAGTAGCTAGCACATTGGATTGATAGTAGCATAGTTGGGATGTACAGTAGCTGGCACATTGGTTTGATAGTAGCATAGTTGGGATGTACAGTAGCTAGCACATTGGTTTGATAGTAGCATAGTTGGGATGTACATTAGCTAGCACATTGGTTTGATAGTAGCATAGTTGGGATGTACAGTAGCTAGCACATTGGTTTGATAGTAGCATAGTATGGATGTAGCTAGCACATAGGTTTGATAGAAGCATAGTTGGGATGTACAGTAGCTAGCACATTGGATTGATAGTAGCATAGTTGGGATGTACAGTAGCTGGCACATTGGTTTGATAGTAGCATAGTTGGGATGTACAGTTGCTAGCACATTGGTTTGATAGTAGCATAGTTGGGATGTACAGTAGCTAGCACATAGGTTTGATAGCATAGTTGGGATGTACATTATCTAGCACATTGGTTTGATAGTAGCATAGTTGGGATGTACAGTAGCTAGCACATTGGTTTGACAGTAGCATAGTTGGGATGTACAGTAGCTAGCACATTGGATTGATAGTAGCATAGTTGGGATGTACAGTAGCTAGCACATTGGTTTGATAGTAGCATAGTTGGGATGTACATTAGCTAGCACATTGGTTTGATAGTAGCATAGTTGGGATGTACAGTAGCTAGCGCATTGGTTTGATAGTAGCATAGTTGGGATGGACAGTAGCTAGCACATTGGTTTGATAGTAGCATAGTTGGGATGGACAGTAGCTAGCGCATTGGTTTGATGGATGGACAGTAGCTAGCGCATTGGTTAGATAGTAGCCTAGTTGGGATGGACAGTAGCTAGCACATTGGTTTGATAGTAGCATAGTTGGGATGGACAGTAGCTAGCGCATTGGTTTGATAGTAGCATAGTTGGGATGGACAGTAGCTAGCGCATTGGTTTGATAGTAGCATAGTTGGGATGGACAGTAGCTAGCGCATTGGTTTGATAGTAGCATAGTTGGGATGGACAGTAGCTAGCGCATTGGTTTGATAGTAGCATAGTTGGGATGGACAGTAGCTAGCGCATTGGTTTGATAGTAGCATAGTTGGGATGGACAGTAGCTAGCGCATTGGTTTGATAGTAGCATAGTTGGGATGGACAGTAGCTAGCGCATTGGTTTGATAGTAGCATAGTTGGGATGGACAGTAGCTAGCGCATTGGTTTGATAGTAGCATAGTTGGGATGGACAGTAGCTAGCGCTTTGGTTTGACAGTAGCATAGTTGGGATGGACAGTAGCTAGCGCATTGGTTTGATAGTAGCATAGTTGGGATGGACAGTAGCTAGCACATTGGTTTGATGGATGGACAGTAGCTAGCACATTGGTTTGATGGATGGACAGTAGCTAGCACATTGGTTTGATAGTAGCATAGTTGGGATGGACAGTAGCTAGCACATTGGTTTGATAGCAGCATAGTTGGGATGGACAGTAGCTAGCACATTGGTTTGATAGTAGCATAGTTGGGATGGACAGTAGCTAGCGCATGGGTTTGATAGTAGCATAGTTGGGATGGACAGTAGCTAGCACATTGGTTTGATAGTAGCATAGTTGGGATGGACAGTAGCTAGCGCATTGGTTTGATAGTAGCATAGTTGGGATGGACAGTAGCTAGCGCATTGGTTTGATAGTAGCATAGTTGGAATGGACAGTAGCTAGCGCATTGGTTTGATAGTAGCATAGTTGGGATGGACAGTAGCTAGCGCATTGGTTTGATGGATGGACAGTAGCTAGCGCATTGGTTAGATAGTAGCCTAGTTGGGATGGACAGTAGCTAGCACATTGGTTTGATAGTAGCCTAGTTGGGATGGACAGTAGCTAGCGCATTGGTTTGATAGTAGCATAGTTGGGATGGACAGTAGCTAGCGCATTGGTTTGATAGTAGCATAGTTGGGATGGACAGTAGCTAGCGCATTGGTTTGATAGTAGCATAGTTGGGATGGACAGTAGCTAGCGCATTGGTTTGATAGTAGCATAGTTGGGATGGACAGTAGCTAGCGCATTGGTTTGATAGTAGCATAGTTGGGATGGACAGTAGCTAGCGCATTGGTTTGATAGTAGCATAGTTGGGATGGACAGTAGCTAGCGCATTGGTTTGATAGTAGCATAGTTGGGATGTACAGTTGCTAGCACATTGGTTTGATAGTAGCATAGTTGGGATGTACAGTAGCTAGCACATAGGTTTGATAGCATAGTTGGGATGTACATTATCTAGCACATTGGTTTGATAGTAGCATAGTTGGGATGTACAGTAGCTAGCACATTGGTTTGACAGTAGCATAGTTAGGATGTACAGTAGCTAGCACATTGGTTTGATAGTAGCATAGTTGGGATGTACAGTAGCTAGCACATTTGTTTGATAGTAGCATAGTTTGGATGTAGCTAGCACATATGTTTGATAGTAGCATAGTTGGGATGTACAGTAGCTAGCACATTGGTTTGACAGTAGCATAGTTGGGATGTACAGTAGCTAGCACATTGGATTGATAGGAGCATAGTTGGGATGTACAGTAGCTGGCACATTGGTTTGATAGTAGCATAGTTGGGATGTACATTAGCTAGCACATTGGTTTGATAGTAGCATAGTTGGGATGTACAGTAGCTAGCACATTGGTTTGACAGTAGCATAGTTGGGATGTACAGTAGCTAGCACATTGGATTGATAGTAGCATAGTTGGGATGTACAGTAGCTGGCACATTGGTTTGATAGTAGCATAGTTGGGATGTACAGTAGCTAGCACATTGGTTTGATAGTAGCATAGTATGGATGTAGCTAGCACATAGCTTTGATAGTAGCATAGGTGGGATGTACAGTAGCTAGCACATTGGATTGATAGTAGCATAGTTGGGATGTACAGTAGCTGGCACATTGGTTTGATAGTAGCATAGTTGGGATGTACAGTAGCTAGCACATTGGTTTGATAGTAGCATAGTATGGATGTAGCTAGCACATAGCTTTGATAGTAGCATAGGTGGGATGTACAGTAGCTAGCACATTGGTTTGATAGTAGCATAGTTGGGATGTACAGTAGCTAGCACATTGGTTTGATAGTAGCATAGTATGGATGTAGCTAGCACATAGCTTTGATAGTAGCATAGGTGGGATGTACAGTAGCTAGCACATTGGATTGATAGTAGCATAGGTGGGATGTACAGTAGCTGGCACATTGGTTTGACAGTAGCATAGTTGGGATGTACAGTAGCTAGCACATTGGTTTGATAGTAGCATAGTTTGGATGTAGCTAGCACATTGGTTTGATAGTAGCATAGTTTGGATGTAGCTAGCACATATGTTTGATAGTAGCATAGTTGGGATGTACAGTAGCTAGCACATTGGTTTGACAGTAGCATAGTTGGGATGTACAGTAGCTAGCACATTGGATTGATAGTAGCATAGTTGGGATGTACAGTAGCTGGCACATTGGTTTGATAGTAGCATAGTTGGGATGTACATTAGCTAGCACATTGGTTTGATAGTAGCATAGTTGGGATGTACAGTAGCTAGCACATTGGTTTGACAGTAGCATAGTTGGGATGTACAGTAGCTAGCACATTGGATTGATAGTAGCATAGTTGGGATGTACAGTAGCTGGCACATTGGTTTGATAGTAGCATAGTTGGGATGTACATTAGCTAGCACATTGGTTTGATAGTAGCATAGTTGGGATGTACAGTAGCTAGCACATTGGTTTGACAGTAGCATAGTTGGGATGTACAGTAGCTAGCACATTGGATTGATAGTAGCATAGTTGGGATGTACAGTAGCTGGCACATTGGTTTGATAGTAGCATAGTTGGGATGTACAGTAGCTAGCACATTGGTTTGATAGTAGCATAGTTGGGATGTACATTAGCTAGCACATTGGTTTGATAGTAGCATAGTTGGGATGTACAGTAGCTAGCACATTGGTTTGATAGTAGCATAGTATGGATGTAGCTAGCACATAGGTTTGATAGAAGCATAGTTGGGATGTACAGTAGCTAGCACATTGGATTGATAGTAGCATAGTTGGGATGTACAGTAGCTGGCACATTGGTTTGATAGTAGCATAGTTGGGATGTACAGTTGCTAGCACATTGGTTTGATAGTAGCATAGTTGGGATGTACAGTAGCTAGCACATAGGTTTGATAGCATAGTTGGGATGTACATTATCTAGCACATTGGTTTGATAGTAGCATAGTTGGGATGTACAGTAGCTAGCACATTGGTTTGACAGTAGCATAGTTGGGATGTACAGTAGCTAGCACATTGGATTGATAGTAGCATAGTTGGGATGTACAGTAGCTAGCACATTGGTTTGATAGTAGCATAGTTGGGATGTACATTAGCTAGCACATTGGTTTGATAGTAGCATAGTTGGGATGTACAGTAGCTAGCGCATTGGTTTGATAGTAGCATAGTTGGGATGGACAGTAGCTAGCACATTGGTTTGATAGTAGCATAGTTGGGATGGACAGTAGCTAGCGCATTGGTTTGACAGTGGCATAGTTGGGATAGACAGTAGCTAGCGCATTGGTTTGATAGTGGCATAGTTGGGATAGACAGTAGCTAGCGCATCGGTTTGATAGTGGCATAGTTGGGATGGACAGTAGCTAGCACATTGGTTTGATAGCGGCATAGTTGGGATGGACAGTAGCTAGCACATTGGTTTGATAGTAGCATAGTTGGGATGGACAGTAGCTAGCGCATTGGTTTGATAGTAGCATAGTTGGGATGGACAGTAGCTAGCACATTGGTTTGATAGTAGCATAGTTGGGATTGACAGTAGCTAGCACATTGGTTTGATAGTAGCATAGTTGGGATGGACAGTAGCTAGCACATTGGTTTGATAGCAGCATAGTTGGGATGGACAGTAGCTAGCACATTGGTTTGATAGTAGCATAGTTGGGATTGACAGTAGCTAGCACATTGGTTTGATAGTAGCATAGTTGGGATGGACAGTAGCTATTACATTGGTTTGATAGCATAGTTGGAATGGACAGTAGCTAGCACATTGGTTTGATAGCATCATAGTTGGGATGGACAGTAGCTAGCACATTGGTTTGATAGTAGCATAGTTGGGATGGACAGTAGCTAGCGCATTGGTTTGATAGTAGCATAGTTGGGATGGACAGTAGCTAGCGCATTGGTTTGACAGTAGCATAGTTGGGATGGACAGTAGCTAGCGCATTGGTTTGATAGTGGCATCGTTGGGATGGACAGTAGCTAGCGCATTGGTTTGATGGATGGACAGTAGCTAGCGCATTGGTTTGATAGTAGCCTAGTTGGGATGGACAGTAGCTAGCACATTGGTTTGATAGTAGCATAGTTGGGATGGACAGTAGCTAGAGCATTGGTTTGACAGTAGCATTGTTGGGATGGACAGTAGCTAGCGCATTGGTTTGACAGTGGCATAGTTGGGATAGACAGTAGCTAGCGCATTGGTTTGATAGTGGCATAGTTGGGATAGACAGTAGCTAGCGCATTGGTTTGATAGTGGCATAGTTGGGATGGACAGTAGCTAGCGCATTGGTTTGATAGTAGCATAGTTGGGATGGACAGTAGCTAGCACATTGGTTTGATAGTAGCATAGTTGGGATTGACAGTAGCTAGCACATTGGTTTGATAGTAGCATAGTTGGGATGGACAGTAGCTAGCACATTGGTTTGATAGCAGCATAGTTGGGATGGACAGTAGCTAGCACATTGGTTTGATAGTAGCATAGTTGGGATTGACAGTAGCTAGCACATTGGTTTGATAGTAGCATAGTTGGGATGGACAGTAGCTATTACATTGGTTTGATAGCATAGTTGGAATGGACAGTAGCTAGCACATTGGTTTGATAGCATCATAGTTGGGATGGACAGTAGCTAGCACATTGGTTTGATAGTAGCATAGTTGGGATGGACAGTAGCTAGCGCATTGGTTTGATAGTAGCATAGTTGGGATGGACAGTAGCTAGCGCATTGGTTTGACAGTAGCATAGTTGGGATGGACAGTAGCTAGCGCATTGGTTTGATAGTGGCATCGTTGGGATAGACAGTAGCTAGCGCATTGGTTTGATAGTGGCATAGTTGGGATGGACAGTAGCTAGCGCATTGGTTTGATGGATGGACAGTAGCTAGCGCATTGGTTTGATAGTAGCCTAGTTGGGATGGACAGTAGCTAGCACATTGGTTTGATAGTAGCATAGTTGGGATGGACAGTAGCTAGAGCATTGGTTTGACAGTAGCATAGTTGGGATGGACAGTAGCTAGCGCATTGGTTTGACAGTGGCATAGTTGGGATAGACAGTAGCTAGCGCATTGGTTTGATAGTGGCATAGTTGGGATGGACAGTAGCTAGCACATTGGTTTGATAGTAGCATAGTTGGGATGGACAGTAGCTAGCGCATTGGTTTGATAGTAGCATAGTTGGGATGGACAGTAGCTAGCACATTGGTTTGATAGTAGCATAGTTGGGATTGACAGTAGCTAGCACATTGGTTTGATAGTAGCATAGTTGGGATGGACAGTAGCTAGCACATTGGTTTGATAGCAGCATAGTTGGGATGGACAGTAGCTAGCACATTGGTTTGATAGTAGCATAGTTGGGATTGACAGTAGCTAGCGCATTGGTTTGATAGTAGCATAGTTGGGATGGACAGTAGCTAGCGCATTGGTTTGACAGTAGCATAGTTGGGATGGACAGTAGCTAGCGCATTGGTTTGATAGTGGCATCGTTGGGATAGACAGTAGCTAGCGCATTGGTTTGATAGTGGCATAGTTGGGATGGACAGTAGCTAGCGCATTGGTTTGATGGATGGACAGTAGCTAGCGCATTGGTTTGATAGTAGCCTAGTTGGGATGGACAGTAGCTAGCACATTGGTTTGATAGTAGCATAGTTGGGATGGACAGTAGCTAGAGCATTGGTTTGACAGTAGCATAGTTGGGATGGACAGTAGCTAGCGCATTGGTTTTACAGTGGCATAGTTGGGATAGACAGTAGCTAGCGCATTGGTTTGATAGTGGCATAGTTGGGATAGACAGTAGCTAGCGCATTGGTTTGATAGTGGCATAGTTGGGATGGACAGTAGCTAGCACATTGGTTTGATAGCAGCATAGTTGGGATGGACAGTAGCTAGCACATTGGTTTGATAGATGGACAGTAGCTACCGCATTGGTTTGATAGTAGCATAGTTGGGATGGACAGTAGCTAGCGCATTGGTTTGATAGTAGCATAGTTGGGATGGACAGTAGCTAGCGCATTGGTTTGATAGTAGCATAGTTGGGATGGACAGTAGCTAGCGCATTGGTTTGATAGTAGCATAGTTGGGATGGACAGTAGCTAGCGCATTGGTTTGATAGTAGCATAGTTGGGATGGACAGTAGCTAGCGCATTGGTTTGATAGTAGCATAGTTGGGATGGACAGTAGCTAGCGCATTGGTTTGATAGTAGCATAGTTGGGATGGACAGTAGCTAGCGCATTGGTTTGACAGTAGCATAGTTGGGATGGACAGTAGCTAGCGCATTGGTTTGATAGTAGCATAGTTGGGATGGACAGTAGCTAGCGCATTGGTTTGATAGTGGCATAGTTGGGATGGACAGTAGCTAGCGCATTGGTTTGATGGATGGACAGTAGCTAGCGCATTGGTTTGATAGTAGCCTAGTTGGGATGGACAGTAGCTAGCACATTGGTTTGATAGTAGCATAGTTGGGATGGACAGTAGCTAGCACATTGGTTTGATAGTAGCATAGTTGGGATGGACAGTAGCTAGCGCATTGGTTTGATAGTAGCATAGTTGGGATGGACAGTAGCTAGCGCATTGGTTTGATAGTAGCATAGTTGGGATGGACAGTAGCTAGCGCATTGGTTTGATAGTAGCATAGTTGGGATGGACAGTAGCTAGCGCATTGGTTTGATAGTAGCATAGTTGGGATGGACAGTAGCTAGCGCATTGGTTTGATAGTAGCATAGTTGGGATGGACAGTAGCTAGTGCATTGGTTTGATAGTAGCATAGTTGGGATGGACAGTAGCTAGCGCATTGGTTTGATAGTAGCATAGTTGGGATGGACAGTAGCTAGCGCATTGGTTTGATAGTAGCATAGTTGGGATGGACAGTAGCTAGTGCATTGGTTTGATAGTAGCATAGTTGGGATGGACAGTAGCTAGCGCATTGGTTTGACAGTAGCATAGTTGGGATGGACAGTAGCTAGCGCATTGGTTTGATAGTAGCATAGTTGGGATGGACTGTAGCTAGCGCATTGGTTTGATAGTAGCATAGTTGGAATGGACAGTAGCTAGCGCATTGGTTTGATAGTAGCATAGTTGGGATGGACTGTAGCTAGCGCATTGGTTTGATAGTAGCATAGTTGCAATGGACAGTAGCTAGCGCATTGGTTTGACAGTAGCATAGTTGGGATGGACAGTAGCTAGCGCATTGGTTTGACAGTAGCATAGTTGGGATGGACAGTAGCTAGCGCATTTCATTTGATAGTGGCATAGTTGGGATAGACAGTAGCTAGCACATTGGTTTGATAGAAGCATAGTTGGGATGGACAGTAGCTAGCGCATTGGTTTGATAGTAGCATAGTTGGGATGGACAGTAGCTAGCGCATTTGTTTAATAGTAGCATAGTTGGGATGGACAGTAGCTAGCGCATTGGTTTGATAGTAGCATAGTTGGGATGGACAGTAGCTAGCGCATTGGTTTGATAGTAGCATAGTTGGGATGGACAGTAGCTAGCGCATTGGTTTGACAGTAGCATAGTTGGGATGGACAGTAGCTAGCGCATTGGTTTGATAGTAGCATAGTTGGGATGGACAGTAGCTAGCGCATTGGTTTGATAGTGGCATAGTTGGGATGGACAGTAGCTAGCGCATTGGTTTGATGGATGGACAGTAGCTAGCGCATTGGTTAGATAGTAGCCTAGTTGGGATGGACAGTAGCTAGCACATTGGTTTGATAGTAGCATAGTTGGGATGGACAGTAGCTAGCGCATTGGTTTGATAGTAGCATAGTTGGGATGGACAGTAGCTAGCGCATTGGTTTGATAGTAGCATAGTTGGGATGGACAGTAGCTAGCGCATTGGTTTGATAGTAGCATAGTTGGGATGGACAGTAGCTAGCGCATTGGTTTGATAGTAGCATAGTTGGGATGGACAGTAGCTAGCGCATTGGTTTGATAGTAGCATAGTTGGGATGGACAGTAGCTAGCGCATTGGTTTGATAGTAGCATAGTTGGGATGGACAGTAGCTAGCGCATTGGTTTGATAGTAGCATAGTTGGGATGGACAGTAGCTAGCGCATTGGTTTGATAGTAGCATAGTTGGGATGGACAGTAGCTAGCGCTTTGGTTTGACAGTAGCATAGTTGGGATGGACAGTAGCTAGCGCATTGGTTTGATAGTAGCATAGTTGGGATGGACAGTAGCTAGCACATTGGTTTGATGGATGGACAGTAGCTAGCACATTGGTTTGATGGATGGACAGTAGCTAGCACATTGGTTTGATAGTAGCATAGTTGGGATGGACAGTAGCTAGCACATTGGTTTGATAGTAGCATAGTTGGGATGGACAGTAGCTAGCGCATTGGTTTGATAGTAGCATAGTTGGGATGGACAGTAGCTAGCACATTGGTTTGATAGTAGCATAGTTGGGATTGACAGTAGCTAGCACATTGGTTTGATAGTAGCATAGTTGGGATGGACAGTAGCTAGCACATTGGTTTGATAGCAGCATAGTTGGGATGGACAGTAGCTAGCACATTGGTTTGATAGTAGCATAGTTGGGATTGACAGTAGATAGCACATTGGTTTGATAGTAGCATAGTTGGGATGGACAGTAGCTATTACATTGGTTTGATAGCATAGTTGGAATGGACAGTAGCTAGCACATTGGTTTGATAGCATCATAGTTGGGATGGACAGTAGCTAGCGCATTGGTTTGATAGTAGCATAGTTGGGATGGACAGTAGCTAGCGCATTGGTTTGATAGTAGCATAGTTGGGATGGACAGTAGCTAGCGCATTGGTTTGACAGTAGCATAGTTGGGATGGACAGTAGCTAGCGCATTGGTTTGATAGTGGCATCGTTGGGATAGACAGTAGCTAGCGCATTGGTTTGATAGTGGCATAGTTGGGATGGACAGTAGCTAGCGCATTGGTTTGATGGATGGACAGTAGCTAGCGCATTGGTTTGATAGTAGCCTAGTTGGGATGGACAGTAGCTAGCACATTGGTTTGATAGTAGCATAGTTGGGATGGACAGTAGCTAGAGCATTGGTTTGACAGTAGCATAGTTGGGATGGACAGTAGCTAGCGCATTGGTTTGACAGTGGCATAGTTGGGATAGACAGTAGCTAGCGCATTGGTTTGATAGTGGCATAGTTGGGATAGACAGTAGCTAGCGCATTGGTTTGATAGTGGCATAGTTGGGATGGACAGTAGCTAGCACATTGGTTTGATAGTAGCATAGTTGGGATGGACAGTAGCTAGCGCATTGGTTTGATAGTAGCATAGTTGGGATGGACAGTAGCTAGCGCATTGGTTTGACAGTAGCATAGTTGGGATGGACAGTAGCTAGCGCATTGGTTTGATAGTAGCATAGTTGGGATGGACAGTAGCTAGCGCATTGGTTTGATAGTGGCATAGTTGGGATGGACAGTAGCTAGCGCATTGGTTTGATGGATGGACAGTAGCTAGCGCATTGGTTAGATAGTAGCCTAGTTGGGATGGACAGTAGCTAGCACATTGGTTTGATAGTAGCATAGTTGGGATGGACAGTAGCTAGCGCATTGGTTTGATAGTAGCATAGTTGGGATGGACAGTAGCTAGCGCATTGGTTTGATAGTAGCATAGTTGGGATGGACAGTAGCTAGCGCATTGGTTTGATAGTAGCATAGTTGGGATGGACAGTAGCTAGCGCATTGGTTTGATAGTAGCATAGTTGGGATGGACAGTAGCTAGCGCATTGGTTTGATAGTAGCATAGTTGGGATGGACAGTAGCTAGCGCATTGGTTTGATAGTAGCATAGTTGGGATGGACAGTAGCTAGCGCATTGGTTTGATAGTAGCATAGTTGGGATGGACAGTAGCTAGCGCATTGGTTTGATAGTAGCATAGTTGGGATGGACAGTAGCTAGCGCTTTGGTTTGACAGTAGCATAGTTGGGATGGACAGTAGCTAGCGCATTGGTTTGATAGTAGCATAGTTGGGATGGACAGTAGCTAGCACATTGGTTTGATGGATGGACAGTAGCTAGCACATTGGTTTGATGGATGGACAGTAGCTAGCACATTGGTTTGATAGTAGCATAGTTGGGATGGACAGTAGCTAGCACATTGGTTTGATAGTAGCATAGTTGGGATGGACAGTAGCTAGCGCATTGGTTTGATAGTAGCATAGTTGGGATGGACAGTAGCTAGCACATTGGTTTGATAGTAGCATAGTTGGGATTGACAGTAGCTAGCACATTGGTTTGATAGTAGCATAGTTGGGATGGACAGTAGCTAGCACATTGGTTTGATAGCAGCATAGTTGGGATGGACAGTAGCTAGCACATTGGTTTAATAGTAGCATAGTTGGGATTGACAGTAGATAGCACATTGGTTTGATAGTAGCATAGTTGGGATGGACAGTAGCTATTACATTGGTTTGATAGCATAGTTGGAATGGACAGTAGCTAGCACATTGGTTTGATAGCATCATAGTTGGGATGGACAGTAGCTAGCGCATTGGTTTGATAGTAGCATAGTTGGGATGGACAGTAGCTAGCGCATTGGTTTGATAGTAGCATAGTTGGGATGGACAGTAGCTAGCGCATTGGTTTGACAGTAGCATAGTTGGGATGGACAGTAGCTAGCGCATTGGTTTGATAGTGGCATCGTTGGGATAGACAGTAGCTAGCGCATTGGTTTGATAGTGGCATAGTTGGGATGGACAGTAGCTAGCGCATTGGTTTGATGGATGGACAGTAGCTAGCGCATTGGTTTGATAGTAGCCTAGTTGGGATGGACAGTAGCTAGCACATTGGTTTGATAGTAGCATAGTTGGGATGGACAGTAGCTAGAGCATTGGTTTGACAGTAGCATAGTTGGGATGGACAGTAGCTAGCGCATTGGTTTGACAGTGGCATAGTTGGGATAGACAGTAGCTAGCGCATTGGTTTGATAGTGGCATAGTTGGGATAGACAGTAGCTAGCGCATTGGTTTGATAGTGGCATAGTTGGGATGGACAGTAGCTAGCACATTGGTTTGATAGCAGCATAGTTGGGATGGACAGTAGCTAGCACATTGGTTTGATGGATGGACAGTAGCTACCGCATTGGTTTGATAGTAGCATAGTTGGGATGGACAGTAGCTAGCGCATTGGTTTGATAGTAGCATAGTTGGGATGGACAGTAGCTAGCGCATTGGTTTGATAGTAGCATAGTTGGGATGGACAGTAGCTAGCGCATTGGTTTGATAGTAGCATAGTTGGGATGGACAGTAGCTAGCGCATTGGTTTGATAGTAGCATAGTTGGGATGGACAGTAGCTAGCGCATTGGTTTGATAGTAGCATAGTTGGGATGGACAGTAGCTAGCGCATTGGTTTGATAGTAGCATAGTTGGGATGGACAGTAGCTAGCGCATTGGTTTGACAGTAGCATAGTTGGGATGGACAGTAGCTAGCGCATTGGTTTGATAGTAGCATAGTTGGGATGGACAGTAGCTAGCGCATTGGTTTGATAGTGGCATAGTTGGGATGGACAGTAGCTAGCGCATTGGTTTGATGGATGGACAGTAGCTAGCGCATTGGTTTGATAGTAGCCTAGTTGGGATGGACAGTAGCTAGCACATTGGTTTGATAGTAGCATAGTTGGGATGGACAGTAGCTAGCACATTGGTTTGATAGTAGCATAGTTGGGATGGACAGTAGCTAGCGCATTGGTTTGATAGTAGCATAGTTGGGATGGACAGTAGCTAGCGCATTGGTTTGATAGTAGCATAGTTGGGATGGACAGTAGCTAGCGCATTGGTTTGATAGTAGCATAGTTGGGATGGACAGTAGCTAGCGCATTGGTTTGATAGTAGCATAGTTGGGATGGACAGTAGCTAGTGCATTGGTTTGATAGTAGCATAGTTGGGATGGACAGTAGCTAGCGCATTGGTTTGATAGTAGCATAGTTGGGATGGACAGTAGCTAGCGCATTGGTTTGATAGTAGCATAGTTGGGATGGACAGTAGCTAGTGCATTGGTTTGATAGTAGCATAGTTGGGATGGACAGTAGCTAGCGCATTGGTTTGACAGTAGCATAGTTGGGATGGACAGTAGCTAGCGCATTTCATTTGATAGTGGCATAGTTGGGATAGACAGTAGCTAGCACATTGGTTTGATAGAAGCATAGTTGGGATGGACAGTAGCTAGCGCATTGGTTTGATAGTAGCATAGTTGGGATGGACAGTAGCTAGCGCATTGGTTTAATAGAAGCATAGTTGGGATGGACAGTAGCTAGCGCATTGGTTTGATAGTAGCATAGTTGGGATGGACAGTAGCTAGCGCATTGGTTTGATAGTAGCATAGTTGGGATGGACAGTAGCTAGCGCATTGGTTTGACAGTAGCATAGTTGGGATGGACAGTAGCTAGCGCATTGGTTTGATAGTAGCATAGTTGGGATGGACAGTAGCTAGCGCATTGGTTTGATAGTGGCATAGTTGGGATGGACAGTAGCTAGCGCATTGGTTTGATGGATGGACAGTAGCTAGCGCATTGGTTAGATAGTAGCCTAGTTGGGATGGACAGTAGCTAGCACATTGGTTTGATAGTAGCATAGTTGGGATGGACAGTAGCTAGCGCATTGGTTTGATAGTAGCATAGTTGGGATGGACAGTAGCTAGCGCATTGGTTTGATAGTAGCATAGTTGGGATGGACAGTAGCTAGCGCATTGGTTTGATAGTAGCATAGTTGGGATGGACAGTAGCTAGCGCATTGGTTTGATAGTAGCATAGTTGGGATGGACAGTAGCTAGCGCATTGGTTTGATAGTAGCATAGTTGGGATGGACAGTAGCTAGCGCATTGGTTTGATAGTAGCATAGTTGGGATGGACAGTAGCTAGCGCATTGGTTTGATAGTAGCATAGTTGGGATGGACAGTAGCTAGCGCATTGGTTTGATAGTAGCATAGTTGGGATGGACAGTAGCTAGCGCTTTGGTTTGACAGTAGCATAGTTGGGATGGACAGTAGCTAGCGCATTGGTTTGATAGTAGCATAGTTGGGATGGACAGTAGCTAGCACATTGGTTTGATGGATGGACAGTAGCTAGCACATTGGTTTGATGGATGGACAGTAGCTAGCACATTGGTTTGATAGTAGCATAGTTGGGATGGACAGTAGCTAGCACATTGGTTTGATAGCAGCATAGTTGGGATGGACAGTAGCTAGCACATTGGTTTGATAGTAGCATAGTTGGGATGGACAGTAGCTAGCGCATGGGTTTGATAGTAGCATAGTTGGGATGGACAGTAGCTAGCACATTGGTTTGATAGTAGCATAGTTGGGATGGACAGTAGCTAGCGCATTGGTTTGATAGTAGCATAGTTGGGATGGACAGTAGCTAGCGCATTGGTTTGATAGTAGCATAGTTGGAATGGACAGTAGCTAGCGCATTGGTTTGATAGTAGCATAGTTGGGATGGACAGTAGCTAGCGCATTGGTTTGATGGATGGACAGTAGCTAGCGCATTGGTTAGATAGTAGCCTAGTTGGGATGGACAGTAGCTAGCACATTGGTTTGATAGTAGCCTAGTTGGGATGGACAGTAGCTAGCACATTGGTTTGATAGCAGCATAGTTGGGATGGACAGTAGCTAGCACATTGGTTTGATAGTAGCATAGTTGGGATGGACAGTAGCTAGCGCATGGGTTTGATAGTAGCATAGTTGGGATGGACAGTAGCTAGCACATTGGTTTGATAGTAGCATAGTTGGGATGGACAGTAGCTAGCGCATTGGTTTGATAGTAGCATAGTTGGGATGGACAGTAGCTAGCGCATTGGTTTGATAGTAGCATAGTTGGAATGGACAGTAGCTAGCGCATTGGTTTGATAGTAGCATAGTTGGGATGGACAGTAGCTAGCGCATTGGTTTGATGGATGGACAGTAGCTAGCGCATTGGTTAGATAGTAGCCTAGTTGGGATGGACAGTAGCTAGCACATTGGTTTGATAGTAGCCTAGTTGGGATGGACAGTAGCTAGCGCATTGGTTTGATAGTAGCATAGTTGGGATGGACAGTAGCTAGCGCATTGGTTTGATAGTAGCATAGTTGGGATGGACAGTAGCTAGCGCATTGGTTTGATAGTAGCATAGTTGGGATGGACAGTAGCTAGCGCATTGGTTTGATAGTAGCATAGTTGGGATGGACAGTAGCTAGCGCATTGGTTTGATAGTAGCATAGTTGGGATGGACAGTAGCTAGCGCATTGGTTTGATAGTAGCATAGTTGGGATGTACAGTTGCTAGCACATTGGTTTGATAGTAGCATAGTTGGGATGTACAGTAGCTAGCACATAGGTTTATAGCATAGTTGGGATGTACATTATCTAGCACATTGGTTTGATAGTAGCATAGTTGGGATGTACAGTAGCTAGCACATTGGTTTGACAGTAGCATAGTTGGGATGTACAGTAGCTAGCACATTGGTTTGATAGTAGCATAGTTGGGATGTACAGTAGCTAGCACATTTGTTTGATAGTAGCATAGTTTGGATGTAGCTAGCACATATGTTTGATAGTAGCATAGTTGGGATGTACAGTAGCTAGCACATTGGTTTGACAGTAGCATAGTTGGGATGTACAGTAGCTAGCACATTGGATTGATAGTAGCATAGTTGGGATGTACAGTAGCTGGCACATTGGTTTGATAGTAGCATAGTTGGGATGTACATTAGCTAGCACATTGGTTTGATAGTAGCATAGTTGGGATGTACAGTAGCTAGCACATTGGTTTGACAGTAGCATAGTTGGGATGTACAGTAGCTAGCACATTGGATTGATAGTAGCATAGTTGGGATGTACAGTAGCTGGCACATTGGTTTGATAGTAGCATAGTTGGGATGTACAGTAGCTAGCACATTGGTTTGATAGTAGCATAGTATGGATGTAGCTAGCACATAGCTTTGATAGTAGCATAGGTGGGATGTACAGTAGCTAGCACATTGGATTGATAGTAGCATAGTTGGGATGTACAGTAGCTGGCACATTGGTTTGATAGTAGCATAGTTGGGATGTACAGTAGCTAGCACATTGGTTTGATAGTAGCATAGTATGGATGTAGCTAGCACATAGCTTTGATAGTAGCATAGGTGGGATGTACAGTAGCTAGCACATTGGTTTGATAGTAGCATAGTTGGGATGTACAGTAGCTAGCACATTGGTTTGATAGTAGCATAGTATGGATGTAGCTAGCACATAGCTTTGATAGTAGCATAGGTAAGATGTACAGTAGCTAGCACATTGGATTGATAGTAGCATAGGTGGGATGTACAGTAGCTGGCACATTGGTTTGACAGTAGCATAGTTGGGATGTACAGTAGCTAGCACATTGGTTTGATAGTAGCATAGTTTGGATGTAGCTAGCACATTGGTTTGATAGTAGCATAGTTTGGATGTAGCTAGCACATATGTTTGATAGTAGCATAGTTGGGATGTACAGTAGCTAGCACATTGGTTTGACAGTAGCATAGTTGGGATGTACAGTAGCTAGCACATTGGATTGATAGTAGCATAGTTGGGATGTACAGTAGCTGGCACATTGGTTTGATAGTAGCATAGTTGGGATGTACATTAGCTAGCACATTGGTTTGATAGTAGCATAGTTGGGATGTACAGTAGCTAGCACATTGGTTTGACAGTAGCATAGTTGGGATGTACAGTAGCTAGCACATTGGATTGATAGTAGCATAGTTGGGATGTACAGTAGCTGGCACATTGGTTTGATAGTAGCATAGTTGGGATGTACATTAGCTAGCACATTGGTTTGATAGTAGCATAGTTGGGATGTACAGTAGCTAGCACATTGGTTTGACAGTAGCATAGTTGGGATGTACAGTAGCTAGCACATTGGATTGATAGTAGCATAGTTGGGATGTACAGTAGCTGGCACATTGGTTTGATAGTAGCATAGTTGGGATGTACAGTAGCTAGCACATTGGTTTGATAGTAGCATAGTTGGGATGTACATTAGCTAGCACATTGGTTTGATAGTAGCATAGTTGGGATGTACAGTAGCTAGCACATTGGTTTGATAGTAGCATAGTATGGATGTAGCTAGCACATAGGTTTGATAGTAGCATAGTTGGGATGTACAGTAGCTAGCACATTGGATTGATAGTAGCATAGTTGGGATGTACAGTAGCTGGCACATTGGTTTGATAGTAGCATAGTTGGGATGTTCAGTTGCTAGCACATTGGTTTGATAGTAGCATAGTTGGGATGTACAGTAGCTAGCACATAGGTTTGATAGCATAGTTGGGATGTACATTATCTAGCACATTGGTTTGATAGTAGCATAGTTGGGATGTACAGTAGCTAGCACATTGGTTTGACAGTAGCATAGTTGGGATGTACAGTAGCTAGCACATTGGATTGATAGTAGCATTGTTGGGATGTACAGTAGCTAGCACATTGGTTTGATAGTAGCATAGTTGGGATGTACATTAGCTAGCACATTGGTTTGATAGTAGCATAGTTGGGATGTACAGTAGCTAGCACATTGGTTTGATAGTAGCATAGTTTGGATGTAGCTAGCACATATGTTTGATAGTAGCATAGTTGGGATGTACAGTAGCTAGCACATTGGTTTGATAGTAGCATAGTTGGGATGTACAGTAGCTAGCACATTGGTTTGATAGTAGCATAGTTTGGATGTAGCTAGCACATATGTTTGATAGTAGCATAGTTGGGATGTACAGTAGCTAGCACTTTGGTTTGACAGTAGCATAGTTGGGATGTACAGTAGCTAGCACATTGGATTGATAGTAGCATAGTTGGGATGTACAGTAGCTGGCACATTGGTTTGATAGTAGCATAGTTGGGATGTACATTAGCTAGCACATTGGTTTGATAGTAGCATAGTTGGGATGTACAGTAGCTAGCACATTGGTTTGACAGTAGCATAGTTGGGATGTACAGTAGCTAGCACATTGGATTGATAGTAGCATAGTTGGGATGTACAGTAGCTGGCACATTGGTTTGATAGTAGCATAGTTGGGATGTACATTAGCTAGCACATTGGTTTGATAGTAGCATAGTTGGGATGTACATTAGCTAGCACATTGGTTTGATAGTAGCATAGTTGGGATGTACAGTAGCTAGCACATTGGTTTAATAGTAGCATAGTTTGGATGTAGCTAGCACATATGTTTGATAGTAGCATAGTTGGGATGTACAGTAGCTAGCACATTGGTTTGATAGTAGCATAGTTGGGATGTACAGTAGCTAGCACATTGGTTTGATAGTAGCATAGTTTTGATGTAGCTAGCACATATGTTTGATAGTAGCATAGTTGGGATGTACAGTAGCTAGCACATTGGTTTGACAGTAGCATAGTTGGGATGTACAGTAGCTAGCACATTGGATTGATAGTAGCATAGTTGGGATGTACAGTAGCTGGCACATTGGTTTGATAGTAGCATAGTTGGGATGTACATTAGCTAGCACATTGGTTTGATAGTAGCATAGTTGGGATGTACAGTAGCTAGCACATTGGTTTGACAGTAGCATAGTTGGGATGTACAGTAGCTAGCACATTGGATTGATAGTAGCATAGTTGGGATGTACAGTAGCTGGCACATTGGTTTGATAGTAGCATAGTTGGGATGTACATTAGCTAGCACATTGGTTTGATAGTAGCATAGTTGGGATGTACATTAGCTAGCACATTGGTTTGATAGTAGCATAGTTGGGATGTACAGTAGCTAGCACATTGGTTTGATAGTAGCATAGTATGGATGTAGCTAGCACATAGGTTTGATAGTAGCATAGTTGGGATGTACAGTAGCTAGCACATTGGATTGATAGTAGCATAGTTGGGATGTACAGTAGCTGGCACATTGGTTTGATAGTAGCATAGTTGGGATGTACAGTTGCTAGCACATTGGTTTGATAGTAGCATAGTTGGGATGTACAGTAGCTAGCACATAGGTTTGATAGCATAGTTGGGATGTACATTATCTAGCACATTGGTTTGATAGTAGCATAGTTGGGATGTACAGTAGCTAGCACATTGGTTTGACAGTAGCATAGTTGGGATGTACAGTAGCTAGCACATTGGATTGATAGTAGCATAGTTGGGATGTACAGTAGCTGGCACATTGGTTTGATAGTAGCATAGTTGGGATGTACATTAGCTAGCACATTGGTTTGATAGTAGCATAGTTGGGATGTACAGTAGCTAGCACATTGGTTTGACAGTAGCATAGTTGGGATGTACAGTAGCTAGCACATTGGATTGATAGTAGCATAGTTGGGATGTACAGTAGCTGGCACATTGGTTTGATAGTAGCATAGTTGGGATGTACAGTAGCTAGCACATTGGTTTGATAGTAGCATAGTATGGATGTAGCTAGCACATAGGTTTGATAGTAGCATAGGTGGGATGTACAGTAGCTAGCACATTGGATTGATAGTAGCATAGGTGGGATGTACAGTAGCTGGCACATTGGTTTGATAGTAGCATAGTTGGGATGTACAGTTGCTAGCACATTGGTTTGATAGTAGCATAGTTGGGATGTACAGTAGCTAGCACATAGGTTTGATAACATAGTTGGGATGTACATTATCTAGCACATTGGTTTGATAGTAGCATAGTTGGGATGTACAGTAGCTAGCACATTGGTTTGACAGTAGCATAGTTGGGATGTACAGTAGCTAGCACATTGGATTGATAGTAGCATAGTTGGGATGTACAGTAGCTAGCACATTGGTTTGATAGTAGCATAGTTGGGATGTACATTAGCTAGCACATTGGTTTGATAGTAGCATAGTTGGGATGTACAGTAGCTAGCACATTGGTTTGATAGTAGCATAGTTTGGATGTAGCTAGCACATATGTTTGATAGTAGCATAGTTGGGATGTACAGTAGCTAGCACATTGGTTTGATAGTAGCATAGTTGGGATGTACAGTAGCTAGCACATTGGTTTGATAGTAGCATAGTTGGGATGTACAGTTGCTAGCACATTGGTTTGATAGTAGCATAGTTGGGATGTACAGTAGCTAGCACATAGGTTTGATAGCATAGTTGGGATGTACATTATCTAGCATATTGGTTTGATAGTAGCATAGTTGGGATGTACAGTAGCTAGCACATTGGTTTGACAGTAGCATAGTTGGGATGTACAGTAGCTAGCACATTGGTTTGATAGTAGCATAGTTGGGATGTACATTAGCTAGCACATTGGTTTGATAGTAGCATAGTTTGGATGTAGCTAGCACATTGGTTTGATAGTAGCATAGTTTGGATGTAGCTAGCACATATGTTTGATAGTAGCATAGTTGGGATGTACAGTAGCTAGCACATTGGTTTGACAGTAGCATAGTTGGGATGTACAGTAGCTAGCACATTGGATTGATAGTAGCATAGTTGGGATGTACAGTAGCTGGCACATTGGTTTGATAGTAGCATAGTTGGGATGTACATTAGCTAGCACATTGGTTTGATAGTAGCATAGTTGGGATGTACAGTAGCTAGCACATTGGTTTGACAGTAGCATAGTTGGGATGTACAGTAGCTAGCACATTGGATTGATAGTAGCATAGTTGGGATGTACAGTAGCTGGCACATTGGTTTGATAGTAGCATAGTTGGGATGTACAGTAGCTAGCACATTGGTTTGATAGTAGCATAGTATGGATGTAGCTAGCACATAGCTTTGATAGTAGCATAGGTGGGATGTACAGTAGCTAGCACATTGGATTGATAGTAGCATAGGTGGGATGTACAGTAGCTGGCACATTGGTTTGATAGTAGCATAGTTGGGATGTACAGTTGCTAGCACATTGGTTTGATAGTAGCATAGTTGGGATGTACAGTAGCTAGCACATAGGTTTGATAGCATAGTTGGGATGTACATTATCTAGCACATTGGTTTGATAGTAGCATAGTTGGGATGTACAGTAGCTAGCACATTGGTTTGACAGTAGCATAGTTGGGATGTACAGTAGCTAGCACATTGGATTGATAGTAGCATAGTTGGGATGTACAGTAGCTGGCACATTGGTTTGATAGTAGCATAGTTGGGATGTACATTAGCTAGCACATTGGTTTGATAGTAGCATAGTTGGGATGTACAGTAGCTAGCACATTGGTTTGACAGTAGCATAGTTGGGATGTACAGTAGCTAGCACATTGGATTGATAGTAGCATAGTTGGGATGTACAGTAGCTGGCACATTGGTTTGATAGTAGCATAGTTGGGATGTACAGTAGCTAGCACATTGGTTTGATAGTAGCATAGTATGGATGTAGCTAGCACATAGCTTTGATAGTAGCATAGGTGGGATGTACAGTAGCTAGCACATTGGATTGATAGTAGCATAGGTGGGATGTACAGTAGCTGGCACATTGGTTTGATAGTAGCATAGTTGGGATGTACAGTTGCTAGCACATTGGTTTGATAGTAGCATAGTTGGGATGTACAGTAGCTAGCACATAGGTTTGATAGCATAGTTGGGATGTACATTATCTAGCACATTGGTTTGATAGTAGCATAGTTGGGATGTACAGTAGCTAGCACATTGGTTTGACAGTAGCATAGTTGGGATGTACAGTAGCTAGCACATTGGATTGATAGTAGCATAGTTGGGATGTACAGTAGCTGGCACATTGGTTTGATAGTAGCATAGTTGGGATGTACATTAGCTAGCACATTGGTTTGATAGTAGCATAGTTGGGATGTACAGTAGCTAGCACATTGGTTTGACAGTAGCATAGTTGGGATGTACAGTAGCTAGCACATTGGATTGATAGTAGCATAGTTGGGATGTACAGTAGCTGGCACATTGGTTTGATAGTAGCATAGTTGGGATGTACAGTAGCTAGCACATTGGTTTGATAGTAGCATAGTATGGATGTAGCTAGCACATAGGTTTGATAGTAGCATAGGTGGGATGTACAGTAGCTAGCACATTGGATTGATAGTAGCATAGGTGGGATGTACAGTAGCTGGCACATTGGTTTGATAGTAGCATAGTTGGGATGTACAGTTGCTAGCACATTGGTTTGATAGTAGCATAGTTGGGATGTACAGTAGCTAGCACATAGGTTTGATAACATAGTTGGGATGTACATTATCTAGCACATTGGTTTGATAGTAGCATAGTTGGGATGTACAGTAGCTAGCACATTGGTTTGACAGTAGCATAGTTGGGATGTACAGTAGCTAGCACATTGGATTGATAGTAGCATAGTTGGGATGTACAGTAGCTAGCACATTGGTTTGATAGTAGCATAGTTGGGATGTACATTAGCTAGCACATTGGTTTGATAGTAGCATAGTTGGGATGTACAGTAGCTAGCACATTGGTTTGATAGTAGCATAGTTTGGATGTAGCTAGCACATATGTTTGATAGTAGCATAGTTGGGATGTACAGTAGCTAGCACATTGGTTTGATAGTAGCATAGTTGGGATGTACAGTAGCTAGCACATTGGTTTGATAGTAGCATAGTTGGGATGTACAGTTGCTAGCACATTGGTTTGATAGTAGCATAGTTGGGATGTACAGTAGCTAGCACATAGGTTTGATAGCATAGTTGGGATGTACATTATCTAGCATATTGGTTTGATAGTAGCATAGTTGGGATGTACAGTAGCTAGCACATTGGTTTGACAGTAGCATAGTTGGGATGTACAGTAGCTAGCACATTGGTTTGATAGTAGCATAGTTGGGATGTACATTAGCTAGCACATTGGTTTGATAGTAGCATAGTTTGGATGTAGCTAGCACATTGGTTTGATAGTAGCATAGTTTGGATGTAGCTAGCACATATGTTTGATAGTAGCATAGTTGGGATGTACAGTAGCTAGCACATTGGTTTGACAGTAGCATAGTTGGGATGTACAGTAGCTAGCACATTGGATTGATAGTAGCATAGTTGGGATGTACAGTAGCTGGCACATTGGTTTGATAGTAGCATAGTTGGGATGTACATTAGCTAGCACATTGGTTTGATAGTAGCATAGTTGGGATGTACAGTAGCTAGCACATTGGTTTGACAGTAGCATAGTTGGGATGTACAGTAGCTAGCACATTGGATTGATAGTAGCATAGTTGGGATGTACAGTAGCTGGCACATTGGTTTGATAGTAGCATAGTTGGGATGTACAGTAGCTAGCACATTGGTTTGATAGTAGCATAGTATGGATGTAGCTAGCACATAGCTTTGATAGTAGCATAGGTGGGATGTACAGTAGATAGCACATTGGATTGATAGTAGCATAGTTGGGATGTACAGTAGCTGGCACATTGGTTTGATAGTAGCATAGTTGGGATGTACAGTAGCTAGCACATTGGTTTGATAGTAGCATAGTATGGATGTAGCTAGCACATAGCTTTGATAGTAGCATAGGTGGGATGTACAGTAGCTAGCACATTGGTTTGATAGTAGCATAGTTGGGATGTACAGTAGCTAGCACATTGGTTTGATAGTAGCATAGTATGGATGTAGCTAGCACATAGCTTTGATAGTAGCATAGGTGGGATGTACAGTAGCTAGCACATTGGATTGATAGTAGCATAGGTGGGATGTACAGTAGCTGGCACATTGGTTTGACAGTAGCATAGTTGGGATGTACAGTAGCTAGCACATTGGTTTGATAGTAGCATAGTTTGGATGTAGCTAGCACATTGGTTTGATAGTAGCATAGTTTGGATGTAGCTAGCACATTGGTTTGATAGTAGCATAGTTTGGATGTAGCTAGCACATATGTTTGATAGTAGCATAGTTGGGATGTACAGTAGCTAGCACATTGGTTTGACAGTAGCATAGTTGGGATGTACAGTAGCTAGCACATTGGATTGATAGTAGCATAGTTGGGATGTACAGTAGCTGGCACATTGGTTTGATAGTAGCATAGTTGGGATGTACAGTAGCTAGCACATTGGTTTGACAGTAGCATAGTTGGGATGTACAGTAGCTAGCACATTGGATTGATAGTAGCATAGTTGGGATGTACAGTAGCTGGCACATTGGTTTGATAGTAGCATAGTTGGGATGTACATTAGCTAGCACATTGGTTTGATAGTAGCATAGTTGGGATGTACAGTAGCTAGCACATTGGTTTGACAGTAGCATAGTTGGGATGTACAGTAGCTAGCACATTGGATTGATAGTAGCATAGTTGGGATGTACAGTAGCTGGCACATTGGTTTGATAGTAGCATAGTTGGGATGTACATTAGCTAGCACATTGGTTTGATAGTAGCATAGTTGGGATGTACAGTAGCTAGCACATTGGTTTGACAGTAGCATAGTTGGGATGTACAGTAGCTAGCACATTGGATTGATAGTAGCATAGTTGGGATATACAGTAGCTGGCACATTGGTTTGATAGTAGCATAGTTGGGATGTACAGTAGCTAGCACATTGGTTTGATAGTAGCATAGTTGGGATGTACATTAGCTAGCACATTGGTTTGATAGTAGCATAGTTGGGATGTACAGTAGCTAGCACATTGGTTTGATAGTAGCATAGTATGGATGTAGCTAGCACATAGGTTTGATAGTAGCATAGTTGGGATGTACAGTAGCTAGCACATTGGATTGATAGTAGCATAGTTGGGATGTACAGTAGCTGGCACATTGGTTTGATAGTAGCATAGTTGGGATGTACAGTTGCTAGCACATTGGTTTGATAGTAGCATAGTTGGGATGTACAGTAGCTAGCACATAGGTTTGATAGCATAGTTGGGATGTACATTATCTAGCACATTGGTTTGATAGTAGCATAGTTGGGATGTACAGTAGCTAGCACATTGGTTTGACAGTAGCATAGTTGGGATGTACAGTAGCTAGCACATTGGATTGATAGTAGCATAGTTGGGATGTACAGTAGCTAGCACATTGGTTTGATAGTAGCATAGTTGGGATGTACATTAGCTAGCACATTGGTTTGATAGTAGCATAGTTGGGATGTACAGTAGCTAGCACATTGGTTTGATAGTAGCATAGTTTGGATGTAGCTAGCACATATGTTTGATAGTAGCATAGTTGGGATGTACAGTAGCTAGCACATTGGTTTGATAGTAGCATAGTTGGGATGTACAGTAGCTAGCACATTGGTTTGATAGTAGCATAGTTTGGATGTAGCTAGCACATATGTTTGATAGTAGCATAGTTGGGATGTACAGTAGCTAGCACATTGGTTTGACAGTAGCATAGTTGGGATGTACAGTAGCTAGCACATTGGATTGATAGTAGCATAGTTGGGATGTACAGTAGCTGGCACATTGGTTTGATAGTAGCATAGTTGGGATGTACAGTAGCTAGCACATTGGTTTGACAGTAGCATAGTTGGGATGTACAGTAGCTAGCACATTGGATTGATAGTAGCATAGTTGGGATGTACAGTAGCTGGCACATTGGTTTGATAGTAGCATAGTTGGGATGTACATTAGCTAGCACATTGGTTTGATAGTAGCATAGTTGGGATGTACATTAGCTAGCACATTGGTTTGATAGTAGCATAGTTGGGATGTACAGTAGCTAGCACATTGGTTTGATAGTAGCATAGTATGGATGTAGCTAGCACATAGGTTTGATAGTAGCATAGTTGGGATGTACAGTAGCTAGCACATTGGATTGATAGTAGCATAGTTGGGATGTACAGTAGCTGGCACATTGCTTTGATAGTAGCATAGTTGGGATGTACATTAGCTAGCACATTGGTTTGATAGTAGCATAGTTGGGATGTACAGTAGCTAGCACATTGGTTTGACAGTAGCATAGTTGGGATGTACAGTAGCTAGCACATTGGATTGATAGTAGCATAGTTGGGATGTACAGTAGCTGGCACATTGGTTTGATAGTAGCATAGTTGGGATGTACAGTAGCTAGCACATTGGTTTGATAGTAGCATAGTATGGATGTAGCTAGCACATAGGTTTGATAGTAGCATAGGTGGGATGTACAGTAGCTAGCACATTGGATTGATAGTAGCATAGGTGGGATGTACAGTAGCTGGCACATTGGTTTGATAGTAGCATAGTTGGGATGTACAGTTGCTAGCACATTGGTTTGATAGTAGCATAGTTGGGATGTACAGTAGCTAGCACATAGGTTTGATAACATAGTTGGGATGTACATTATCTAGCACATTGGTTTGATAGTAGCATAGTTGGGATGTACAGTAGCTAGCACATTGGTTTGACAGTAGCATAGTTGGGATGTACAGTAGCTAGCACATTGGATTGATAGTAGCATAGTTGGGATGTACAGTAGCTAGCACATTGGTTTGATAGTAGCATAGTTGGGATGTACATTAGCTAGCACATTGGTTTGATAGTAGCATAGTTGGGATGTACAGTAGCTAGCACATTGGTTTGATAGTAGCATAGTTTGGATGTAGCTAGCACATATGTTTGATAGTAGCATAGTTGGGATGTACAGTAGCTAGCACATTGGTTTGATAGTAGCATAGTTGGGATGTACAGTAACTAGCACATTGGTTTGATAGTAGCATAGTTGGGATGTACAGTTGCTAGCACATTGGTTTGATAGTAGCATAGTTGGGATGTACAGTAGCTAGCACATAGGTTTGATAGCATAGTTGGGATGTACATTATCTAGCATATTGGTTTGATAGTAGCATAGTTGGGATGTACAGTAGCTAGCACATTGGTTTGACAGTAGCATAGTTGGGATGTACAGTAGCTAGCACATTGGTTTGATAGTAGCATAGTTGGGATGTACATTAGCTAGCACATTGGTTTGATAGTAGCATAGTTTGGATGTAGCTAGCACATTGGTTTGATAGTAGCATAGTTTGGATGTAGCTAGCACATATGTTTGATAGTAGCATAGTTGGGATGTACAGTAGCTAGCACATTGGTTTGACAGTAGCATAGTTGGGATGTACAGTAGCTAGCACATTGGATTGATAGTAGCATAGTTGGGATGTACAGTAGCTGGCACATTGGTTTGATAGTAGCATAGTTGGGATGTACATTAGCTAGCACATTGGTTTGATAGTAGCATAGTTGGGATGTACAGTAGCTAGCACATTGGTTTGACAGTAGCATAGTTGGGATGTACAGTAGCTAGCACATTGGATTGATAGTAGCATAGTTGGGATGTACAGTAGCTGGCACATTGGTTTGATAGTAGCATAGTTGGGATGTACAGTAGCTAGCACATTGGTTTGATAGTAGCATAGTATGGATGTAGCTAGCACATAGCTTTGATAGTAGCATAGGTGGGATGTACAGTAGATAGCACATTGGATTGATAGTAGCATAGTTGGGATGTACAGTAGCTGGCACATTGGTTTGATAGTAGCATAGTTGGGATGTACAGTAGCTAGCACATTGGTTTGATAGTAGCATAGTATGGATGTAGCTAGCACATAGCTTTGATAGTAGCATAGGTGGGATGTACAGTAGCTAGCACATTGGTTTGATAGTAGCATAGTTGGGATGTACAGTAGCTAGCACATTGGTTTGATAGTAGCATAGTATGGATGTAGCTAGCACATAGCTTTGATAGTAGCATAGGTGGGATGTACAGTAGCTAGCACATTGGATTGATAGTAGCATAGGTGGGATGTACAGTAGCTGGCACATTGGTTTGACAGTAGCATAGTTGGGATGTACAGTAGCTAGCACATTGGTTTGATAGTAGCATAGTTTGGATGTAGCTAGCACATTGGTTTGATAGTAGCATAGTTTGGATGTAGCTAGCACATTGGTTTGATAGTAGCATAGTTTGGATGTAGCTAGCACATATGTTTGATAGTAGCATAGTTGGGATGTACAGTAGCTAGCACATTGGTTTGACAGTAGCATAGTTGGGATGTACAGTAGCTAGCACATTGGATTGATAGTAGCATAGTTGGGATGTACAGTAGCTGGCACATTGGTTTGATAGTAGCATAGTTGGGATGTACAGTAGCTAGCACATTGGTTTGACAGTAGCATAGTTGGGATGTACAGTAGCTAGCACATTGGATTGATAGTAGCATAGTTGGGATGTACAGTAGCTGGCACATTGGTTTGATAGTAGCATAGTTGGGATGTACATTAGCTAGCACATTGGTTTGATAGTAGCATAGTTGGGATGTACAGTAGCTAGCACATTGGTTTGACAGTAGCATAGTTGGGATGTACAGTAGCTAGCACATTGGATTGATAGTAGCATAGTTGGGATGTACAGTAGCTGGCACATTGGTTTGATAGTAGCATAGTTGGGATGTACATTAGCTAGCACATTGGTTTGATAGTAGCATAGTTGGGATGTACAGTAGCTAGCACATTGGTTTGACAGTAGCATAGTTGGGATGTACAGTAGCTAGCACATTGGATTGATAGTAGCATAGTTGGGATATACAGTAGCTGGCACATTGGTTTGATAGTAGCATAGTTGGGATGTACAGTAGCTAGCACATTGGTTTGATAGTAGCATAGTTGGGATGTACATTAGCTAGCACATTGGTTTGATAGTAGCATAGTTGGGATGTACAGTAGCTAGCACATTGGTTTGATAGTAGCATAGTATGGATGTAGCTAGCACATAGGTTTGATAGTAGCATAGTTGGGATGTACAGTAGCTAGCACATTGGATTGATAGTAGCATAGTTGGGATGTACAGTAGCTGGCACATTGGTTTGATAGTAGCATAGTTGGGATGTACAGTTGCTAGCACATTGGTTTGATAGTAGCATAGTTGGGATGTACAGTAGCTAGCACATAGGTTTGATAGCATAGTTGGGATGTACATTATCTAGCACATTGGTTTGATAGTAGCATAGTTGGGATGTACAGTAGCTAGCACATTGGTTTGACAGTAGCATAGTTGGGATGTACAGTAGCTAGCACATTGGATTGATAGTAGCATAGTTGGGATGTACAGTAGCTAGCACATTGGTTTGATAGTAGCATAGTTGGGATGTACATTAGCTAGCACATTGGTTTGATAGTAGCATAGTTGGGATGTACAGTAGCTAGCACATTGGTTTGATAGTAGCATAGTTTGGATGTAGCTAGCACATATGTTTGATAGTAGCATAGTTGGGATGTACAGTAGCTAGCACATTGGTTTGATAGTAGCATAGTTGGGATGTACAGTAGCTAGCACATTGGTTTGATAGTAGCATAGTTTGGATGTAGCTAGCACATATGTTTGATAGTAGCATAGTTGGGATGTACAGTAGCTAGCACATTGGTTTGACAGTAGCATAGTTGGGATGTACAGTAGCTAGCACATTGGATTGATAGTAGCATAGTTGGGATGTACAGTAGCTGGCACATTGGTTTGATAGTAGCATAGTTGGGATGTACAGTAGCTAGCACATTGGTTTGACAGTAGCATAGTTGGGATGTACAGTAGCTAGCACATTGGATTGATAGTAGCATAGTTGGGATGTACAGTAGCTGGCACATTGGTTTGATAGTAGCATAGTTGGGATGTACATTAGCTAGCACATTGGTTTGATAGTAGCATAGTTGGGATGTACATTAGCTAGCACATTGGTTTGATAGTAGCATAGTTGGGATGTACAGTAGCTAGCACATTGGTTTGATAGTAGCATAGTATGGATGTAGCTAGCACATAGGTTTGATAGTAGCATAGTTGGGATGTACAGTAGCTAGCACATTGGATTGATAGTAGCATAGTTGGGATGTACAGTAGCTGGCACATTGCTTTGATAGTAGCATAGTTGGGATGTACATTAGCTAGCACATTGGTTTGATAGTAGCATAGTTGGGATGTACAGTAGCTAGCACATTGGTTTGACAGTAGCATAGTTGGGATGTACAGTAGCTAGCACATTGGATTGATAGTAGCATAGTTGGGATGTACAGTAGCTGGCACATTGGTTTGATAGTAGCATAGTTGGGATGTACATTAGCTAGCACATTGGTTTGATAGTAGCATAGTTGGGATGTACATTAGCTAGCACATTGGTTTGATAGTAGCATAGTTGGGATGTACAGTAGCTAGCACATTGGTTTGATAGTAGCATAGTATGGATGTAGCTAGCACATAGGTTTGATAGTAGCATAGTTGGGATGTACAGTAGCTAGCACATTGGATTGATAGTAGCATAGTTGGGATGTACAGTAGCTGGCACATTGGTTTGATAGTAGCATAGTTGGGATGTACAGTTGCTAGCACATTGGTTTGATAGTAGCATAGTTGGGATGTACAGTAGCTAGCACATAGGTTTGATAGCATAGTTGGGATGTACATTATCTAGCACATTGGTTTGATAGTAGCATAGTTGGGATGTACAGTAGCTAGCACATTGGTTTGACAGTAGCATAGTTGGGATGTACAGTAGCTAGCACATTGGATTGATAGTAGCATAGTTGGGATGTACAGTAGCTGGCACATTGGTTTGATAGTAGCATAGTTGGGATGTACATTAGCTAGCACATTGGTTTGATAGTAGCATAGTTGGGATGTACAGTAGCTAGCACATTGGTTTGACAGTAGCATAGTTGGGATGTACAGTAGCTAGCACATTGGATTGATAGTAGCATAGTTGGGATGTACAGTAGCTGGCACATTGGTTTGATAGTAGCATAGTTGGGATTTACAGTAGCTAGCACATTGGTTTGATAGTAGCATAGTATGGATGTAGCTAGCACATAGGTTTGATAGTAGCATAGGTGGGATGTACAGTAGCTAGCACATTGGATTGATAGTAGCATAGGTGGGATGTACAGTAGCTGGCACATTGGTTTGATAGTAGCATAGTTGGGATGTACAGTTGCTAGCACATTGGTTTGATAGTAGCATAGTTGGGATGTACAGTAGCTAGCACATAGGTTTGATAACATAGTTGGGATGTACATTATCTAGCACATTGGTTTGATAGTAGCATAGTTGGGATGTACAGTAGCTAGCACATTGGTTTGACAGTAGCATAGTTGGGATGTACAGTAGCTAGCACATTGGATTGATAGTAGCATAGTTGGGATGTACAGTAGCTAGCACATTGGTTTGATAGTAGCATAGTTGGGATGTACATTAGCTAGCACATTGGTTTGATAGTAGCATAGTTGGGATGTACAGTAGCTA
Organism: Borostomias antarcticus; assembly: GCF_949987555.1. NCBI lineage: Eukaryota > Metazoa > Chordata > Actinopteri > Stomiiformes > Stomiidae > Borostomias > Borostomias antarcticus. The sequence continues at coordinate 13,067,188 of NC_140234.1, forward strand.
GCACATTGGTTTGATAGTAGCATAGTTGGGATGTACAGTAGCTAGCACATTGGTTTGATAGTAGCATAGTTTGGATGTAGCTAGCACATATGTTTGATAGTAGCATAGTTGGGATGTACAGTAGCTAGCACATTGGTTTGATAGTAGCATAGTTGGGATGTACAGTAGCTAGCACATTGGTTTGATAGTAGCATAGTTGGGATGTACAGTTGCTAGCACATTGGTTTGATAGTAGCATAGTTGGGATGTACAGTAGCTAGCACATAGGTTTGATAGCATAGTTGGGATGTACATTATCTAGCATATTGGTTTGATAGTAGCATAGTTGGGATGTACAGTAGCTAGCACATTGGTTTGACAGTAGCATAGTTGGGATGTACAGTAGCTAGCACATTGGTTTGATAGTAGCATAGTTGGGATGTACATTAGCTAGCACATTGGTTTGATAGTAGCATAGTTTGGATGTAGCTAGCACATTGGTTTGATAGTAGCATAGTTTGGATGTAGCTAGCACATATGTTTGATAGTAGCATAGTTGGGATGTACAGTAGCTAGCACATTGGTTTGACAGTAGCATAGTTGGGATGTACAGTAGCTAGCACATTGGATTGATAGTAGCATAGTTGGGATGTACAGTAGCTGGCACATTGGTTTGATAGTAGCATAGTTGGGATGTACATTAGCTAGCACATTGGTTTGATAGTAGCATAGTTGGGATGTACAGTAGCTGGCACATTGGTTTGATAGTAGCATAGTTGGGATGTACAGTAGCTAGCACATTGGTTTGATAGTAGCATAGTATGGATGTAGCTAGCACATAGCTTTGATAGTAGCATAGGTGGGATGTACAGTAGCTAGCACATTGGATTGATAGTAGCATAGGTGGGATGTACAGTAGCTGGCACATTGGTTTGATAGTAGCATAGTTGGGATGTACAGTTGCTAGCACATTGGTTTGATAGTAGCATAGTTGGGATGTACAGTAGCTAGCACATAGGTTTGATAGCATAGTTGGGATGTACATTATCTAGCACATTGGTTTGATAGTAGCATAGTTGGGATGTACAGTAGCTAGCACATTGGTTTGACAGTAGCATAGTTGGGATGTACAGTAGCTAGCACATTGGATTGATAGTAGCATAGTTGGGATGTACAGTAGCTGGCACATTGGTTTGATAGTAGCATAGTTGGGATGTACATTAGCTAGCACATTGGTTTGATAGTAGCATAGTTGGGATGTACAGTAGCTAGCACATTGGTTTGACAGTAGCATAGTTGGGATGTACAGTAGCTAGCACATTGGATTGATAGTAGCATAGTTGGGATGTACAGTAGCTGGCACATTGGTTTGATAGTAGCATAGTTGGGATGTACAGTAGCTAGCACATTGGTTTGATAGTAGCATAGTATGGATGTAGCTAGCACATAGGTTTGATAGTAGCATAGGTGGGATGTACAGTAGCTAGCACATTGGATTGATAGTAGCATAGGTGGGATGTACAGTAGCTGGCACATTGGTTTGATAGTAGCATAGTTGGGATGTACAGTTGCTAGCACATTGGTTTGATAGTAGCATAGTTGGGATGTACAGTAGCTAGCACATAGGTTTGATAACATAGTTGGGATGTACATTATCTAGCACATTGGTTTGATAGTAGCATAGTTGGGATGTACAGTAGCTAGCACATTGGTTTGACAGTAGCATAGTTGGGATGTACAGTAGCTAGCACATTGGATTGATAGTAGCATAGTTGGGATGTACAGTAGCTAGCACATTGGTTTGATAGTAGCATAGTTGGGATGTACATTAGCTAGCACATTGGTTTGATAGTAGCATAGTTGGGATGTACAGTAGCTAGCACATTGGTTTGATAGTAGCATAGTTTGGATGTAGCTAGCACATATGTTTGATAGTAGCATAGTTGGGATGTACAGTAGCTAGCACATTGGTTTGATAGTAGCATAGTTGGGATGTACAGTAGCTAGCACATTGGTTTGATAGTAGCATAGTTGGGATGTACAGTTGCTAGCACATTGGTTTGATAGTAGCATAGTTGGGATGTACAGTAGCTAGCACATAGGTTTGATAGCATAGTTGGGATGTACATTATCTAGCATATTGGTTTGATAGTAGCATAGTTGGGATGTACAGTAGCTAGCACATTGGTTTGACAGTAGCATAGTTGGGATGTACAGTAGCTAGCACATTGGTTTGATAGTAGCATAGTTGGGATGTACATTAGCTAGCACATTGGTTTGATAGTAGCATAGTTTGGATGTAGCTAGCACATTGGTTTGATAGTAGCATAGTTTGGATGTAGCTAGCACATATGTTTGATAGTAGCATAGTTGGGATGTACAGTAGCTAGCACATTGGTTTGACAGTAGCATAGTGGGATGTACAGTAGCTAGCACATTGGATTGATAGTAGCATAGTTGGGATGTACAGTAGCTGGCACATTGGTTTGATAGTAGCATAGTTGGGATGTACATTAGCTAGCACATTGGTTTGATAGTAGCATAGTTGGGATGTACAGTAGCTAGCACATTGGTTTGACAGTAGCATAGTTGGGATGTACAGTAGCTAGCACATTGGATTGATAGTAGCATAGTTGGGATGTACAGTAGCTGGCACATTGGTTTGATAGTAGCATAGTTGGGATGTACAGTAGCTAGCACATTGGTTTGATAGTAGCATAGTATGGATGTAGCTAGCACATAGCTTTGATAGTAGCATAGGTGGGATGTACAGTAGCTAGCACATTGGATTGATAGTAGCATAGTTGGGATGTACAGTAGCTGGCACATTGGTTTGATAGTAGCATAGTTGGGATGTACAGTAGCTAGCACATTGGTTTGATAGTAGCATAGTATGGATGTAGCTAGCACATAGCTTTGATAGTAGCATAGGTGGGATGTACAGTAGCTAGCACATTGGTTTGATAGTAGCATAGTTGGGATGTACAGTAGCTAGCACATTGGTTTGATAGTAGCATAGTATGGATGTAGCTAGCACATAGCTTTGATAGTAGCATAGGTGGGATGTACAGTAGCTAGCACATTGGATTGATAGTAGCATAGGTGGGATGTACAGTAGCTGGCACATTGGTTTGACAGTAGCATAGTTGGGATGTACAGTAGCTAGCACATTGGTTTGATAGTAGCATAGTTGGGATGTACAGTAGCTAGCACATTGGTTTGATAGTAGCATAGTTTGGATGTAGCTAGCACATTGGTTTGATAGTAGCATAGTTTGGATGTAGCTAGCACATATGTTTGATAGTAGCATAGTTGGGATGTACAGTAGCTAGCACATTGGTTTGACAGTAGCATAGTTGGGATGTACAGTAGCTAGCACATTGGATTGATAGTAGCATAGTTGGGATGTACAGTAGCTGGCACATTGGTTTGATAGTAGCATAGTTGGGATGTACAGTAGCTAGCACATTGGTTTGACAGTAGCATAGTTGGGATGTACAGTAGCTAGCACATTGGATTGATAGTAGCATAGTTGGGATGTACAGTAGCTGGCACATTGGTTTGATAGTAGCATAGTTGGGATGTACATTAGCTAGCACATTGGTTTGATAGTAGCATAGTTGGGATGTACAGTAGCTAGCACATTGGTTTGACAGTAGCATAGTTGGGATGTACAGTAGCTAGCACATTGGATTGATAGTAGCATAGTTGGGATGTACAGTAGCTGGCACATTGGTTTGATAGTAGCATAGTTGGGATGTACATTAGCTAGCACATTGGTTTGATAGTAGCATAGTTGGGATGTACAGTAGCTAGCACATTGGTTTGACAGTAGCATAGTTGGGATGTACAGTAGCTAGCACATTGGATTGATAGTAGCATAGTTGGGATGTACAGTAGCTGGCACATTGGTTTGATAGTAGCATAGTTGGGATGTACAGTAGCTAGCACATTGGTTTGATAGTAGCATAGTTGGGATGTACATTAGCTAGCACATTGGTTTGATAGTAGCATAGTTGGGATGTACAGTAGCTAGCACATTGGTTTGATAGTAGCATAGTATGGATGTAGCTAGCACATAGGTTTGATAGTAGCATAGTTGGGATGTACAGTAGCTAGCACATTGGATTGATAGTAGCATAGTTGGGATGTACAGTAGCTGGCACATTGGTTTGATAGTAGCATAGTTGGGATGTACAGTTGCTAGCACATTGGTTTGATAGTAGCATAGTTGGGATGTACAGTAGCTAGCACATAGGTTTGATAGCATAGTTGGGATGTACATTATCTAGCACATTGGTTTGATAGTAGCATAGTTGGGATGTACAGTAGCTAGCACATTGGTTTGACAGTAGCATAGTTGGGATGTACAGTAGCTAGCACATTGGATTGATAGTAGCATAGTTGGGATGTACAGTAGCTAGCACATTGGTTTGATAGTAGCATAGTTGGGATGTACATTAGCTAGCACATTGGTTTGATAGTAGCATAGTTGGGATGTACAGTAGCTAGCACATTGGTTTGATAGTAGCATAGTTTGGATGTAGCTAGCACATATGTTTGATAGTAGCATAGTTGGGATGTACAGTAGCTAGCACATTGGTTTGATAGTAGCATAGTTGGGATGTACAGTAGCTAGCACATTGGTTTGATAGTAGCATAGTTTGGATGTAGCTAGCACATATGTTTGATAGTAGCATAGTTGGGATGTACAGTAGCTAGCACATTGGTTTGACAGTAGCATAGTTGGGATGTACAGTAGCTAGCACATTGGATTGATAGTAGCATAGTTGGGATGTACAGTAGCTGGCACATTGGTTTGATAGTAGCATAGTTGGGATGTACATTAGCTAGCACATTGGTTTGATAGTAGCATAGTTGGGATGTACAGTAGCTAGCACATTGGTTTGACAGTAGCATAGTTGGGATGTACAGTAGCTAGCACATTGGATTGATAGTAGCATAGTTGGGATGTACAGTAGCTGGCACATTGGTTTGATAGTAGCATAGTTGGGATGTACATTAGCTAGCACATTGGTTTGATAGTAGCATAGTTGGGATGTACATTAGCTAGCACATTGGTTTGATAGTAGCATAGTTGGGATGTACAGTAGCTAGCACATTGGTTTGATAGTAGCATAGTATGGATGTAGCTAGCACATAGGTTTGATAGTAGCATAGTTGGGATGTACAGTAGCTAGCACATTGGATTGATAGTAGCATAGTTGGGATGTACAGTAGCTGGCACATTGGTTTGATAGTAGCATAGTTGGGATGTACATTAGCTAGCACATTGGTTTGATAGTAGCATAGTTGGGATGTACAGTAGCTAGCACATTGGTTTGACAGTAGCATAGTTGGGATGTACAGTAGCTAGCACATTGGATTGATAGTAGCATAGTTGGGATGTACAGTAGCTGGCACATTGGTTTGATAGTAGCATAGTTGGGATGTACATTAGCTAGCACATTGGTTTGATAGTAGCATAGTTGGGATGTACATTAGCTAGCACATTGGTTTGATAGTAGCATAGTTGGGATGTACAGTAGCTAGCACATTGGTTTGATAGTAGCATAGTATGGATGTAGCTAGCACATAGGTTTGATAGTAGCATAGTTGGGATGTACAGTAGCTAGCACATTGGATTGATAGTAGCATAGTTGGGATGTACAGTAGCTGGCACATTGGTTTGATAGTAGCATAGTTGGGATGTACAGTTGCTAGCACATTGGTTTGATAGTAGCATAGTTGGGATGTACAGTAGCTAGCACATAGGTTTGATAGCATAGTTGGGATGTACATTATCTAGCACATTGGTTTGATAGTAGCATAGTTGGGATGTACAGTAGCTAGCACATTGGTTTGACAGTAGCATAGTTGGGATGTACAGTAGCTAGCACATTGGATTGATAGTAGCATAGTTGGGATGTACAGTAGCTGGCACATTGGTTTGATAGTAGCATAGTTGGGATGTACATTAGCTAGCACATTGGTTTGATAGTAGCATAGTTGGGATGTACAGTAGCTAGCACATTGGTTTGACAGTAGCATAGTTGGGATGTACAGTAGCTAGCACATTGGATTGATAGTAGCATAGTTGGGATGTACAGTAGCTGGCACATTGGTTTGATAGTAGCATAGTTGGGATGTACAGTAGCTAGCACATTGGTTTGATAGTAGCATAGTATGGATGTAGCTAGCACATAGGTTTGATAGTAGCATAGGTGGGATGTACAGTAGCTAGCACATTGGATTGATAGTAGCATAGGTGGGATGTACAGTAGCTGGCACATTGGTTTGATAGTAGCATAGTTGGGATGTACAGTTGCTAGCACATTGGTTTGATAGTAGCATAGTTGGGATGTACAGTAGCTAGCACATAGGTTTGATAACATAGTTGGGATGTACATTATCTAGCACATTGGTTTGATAGTAGCATAGTTGGGATGTACAGTAGCTAGCACATTGGTTTGACAGTAGCATAGTTGGGATGTACAGTAGCTAGCACATTGGATTGATAGTAGCATAGTTGGGATGTACAGTAGCTAGCACATTGGTTTGATAGTAGCATAGTTGGGATGTACATTAGCTAGCACATTGGTTTGATAGTAGCATAGTTGGGATGTACAGTAGCTAGCACATTGGTTTGATAGTAGCATAGTTTGGATGTAGCTAGCACATATGTTTGATAGTAGCATAGTTGGGATGTACAGTAGCTAGCACATTGGTTTGATAGTAGCATAGTTGGGATGTACAGTAGCTAGCACATTGGTTTGATAGTAGCATAGTTGGGATGTACAGTTGCTAGCACATTGGTTTGATAGTAGCATAGTTGGGATGTACAGTAGCTAGCACATAGGTTTGATAGCATAGTTGGGATGTACATTATCTAGCATATTGGTTTGATAGTAGCATAGTTGGGATGTACAGTAGCTAGCACATTGGTTTGACAGTAGCATAGTTGGGATGTACAGTAGCTAGCACATTGGTTTGATAGTAGCATAGTTGGGATGTACATTAGCTAGCACATTGGTTTGATAGTAGCATAGTTTGGATGTAGCTAGCACATTGGTTTGATAGTAGCATAGTTTGGATGTAGCTAGCACATATGTTTGATAGTAGCATAGTTGGGATGTACAGTAGCTAGCACATTGGTTTGACAGTAGCATAGTTGGGATGTACAGTAGCTAGCACATTGGATTGATAGTAGCATAGTTGGGATGTACAGTAGCTGGCACATTGGTTTGATAGTAGCATAGTTGGGATGTACATTAGCTAGCACATTGGTTTGATAGTAGCATAGTTGGGATGTACAGTAGCTAGCACATTGGTTTGACAGTAGCATAGTTGGGATGTACAGTAGCTAGCACATTGGATTGATAGTAGCATAGTTGGGATGTACAGTAGCTGGCACATTGGTTTGATAGTAGCATAGTTGGGATGTACAGTAGCTAGCACATTGGTTTGATAGTAGCATAGTATGGATGTAGCTAGCACATAGCTTTGATAGTAGCATAGGTGGGATGTACAGTAGCTAGCACATTGGATTGATAGTAGCATAGTTGGGATGTACAGTAGCTGGCACATTGGTTTGATAGTAGCATAGTTGGGATGTACAGTAGCTAGCACATTGGTTTGATAGTAGCATAGTATGGATGTAGCTAGCACATAGCTTTGATAGTAGCATAGGTGGGATGTACAGTAGCTAGCACATTGGTTTGATAGTAGCATAGTTGGGATGTACAGTAGCTAGCACATTGGTTTGATAGTAGCATAGTATGGATGTAGCTAGCACATAGCTTTGATAGTAGCATAGGTGGGATGTACAGTAGCTAGCACATTGGATTGATAGTAGCATAGGTGGGATGTACAGTAGCTGGCACATTGGTTTGACAGTAGCATAGTTGGGATGTACAGTAGCTAGCACATTGGTTTGATAGTAGCATAGTTTGGATGTAGCTAGCACATTGGTTTGATAGTAGCATAGTTTGGATGTAGCTAGCACATATGTTTGATAGTAGCATAGTTGGGATGTACAGTAGCTAGCACATTGGTTTGACAGTAGCATAGTTGGGATGTACAGTAGCTAGCACATTGGATTGATAGTAGCATAGTTGGGATGTACAGTAGCTGGCACATTGGTTTGATAGTAGCATAGTTGGGATGTACATTAGCTAGCACATTGGTTTGATAGTAGCATAGTTGGGATGTACAGTAGCTGGCACATTGGTTTGATAGTAGCATAGTTGGGATGTACATTAGCTAGCACATTGGTTTGATAGTAGCATAGTTGGGATGTACAGTAGCTAGCACATTGGTTTGACAGTAGCATAGTTGGGATGTACAGTAGCTAGCACATTGGATTGATAGTAGCATAGTTGGGATGTACAGTAGCTGGCACATTGGTTTGATAGTAGCATAGTTGGGATGTACAGTAGCTAGCACATTGGTTTGATAGTAGCATAGTTGGGATGTACATTAGCTAGCACATTGGTTTGATAGTAGCATAGTTGGGATGTACAGTAGCTAGCACATTGGTTTGATAGTAGCATAGTATGGATGTAGCTAGCACATAGGTTTGATAGTAGCATAGTTGGGATGTACAGTAGCTAGCACATTGGATTGATAGTAGCATAGTTGGGATGTACAGTAGCTGGCACATTGGTTTGATAGTAGCATAGTTGGGATGTACAGTTGCTAGCACATTGGTTTGATAGTAGCATAGTTGGGATGTACAGTAGCTAGCACATAGGTTTGATAGCATAGTTGGGATGTACATTATCTAGCACATTGGTTTGATAGTAGCATAGTTGGGATGTACAGTAGCTAGCACATTGGTTTGACAGTGGCATAGTTGGGATGTACAGTAGCTAGCACATTGGATTGATAGTAGCATAGTTGGGATGTACAGTAGCTAGCACATTGGTTTGATAGTAGCATAGTTGGGATGTACATTAGCTAGCACATTGGTTTGATAGTAGCATAGTTGGGATGTACAGTAGCTAGCACATTGGTTTGATAGTAGCATAGTTTGGATGTAGCTAGCACATATGTTTGATAGTAGCATAGTTGGGATGTACAGTAGCTAGCACATTGGTTTGATAGTAGCATAGTTGGGATGTACAGTAGCTAGCACATTGGTTTGATAGTAGCATAGTTTGGATGTAGCTAGCACATATGTTTGATAGTAGCATAGTTGGGATGTACAGTAGCTAGCACATTGGTTTGACAGTAGCATAGTTGGGATGTACAGTAGCTAGCACATTGGATTGATAGTAGCATAGTTGGGATGTACAGTAGCTGGCACATTGGTTTGATAGTAGCATAGTTGGGATGTACATTAGCTAGCACATTGGTTTGATAGTAGCATAGTTGGGATGTACAGTAGCTAGCACATTGGTTTGACAGCAGCATAGTTGGGATGTACAGTAGCTAGCACATTGGATTGATAGTAGCATAGTTGGGATGTACAGTAGCTGGCACATTGGTTTGATAGTAGCATAGTTGGGATGTACATTAGCTAGCACATTGGTTTGATAGTAGCATAGTTGGGATGTACATTAGCTAGCACATTGGTTTGATAGTAGCATAGTTGGGATGTACAGTAGCTAGCACATTGGTTTGATAGTAGCATAGTATGGATGTAGCTAGCACATAGGTTTGATAGTAGCATAGTTGGGATGTACAGTAGCTAGCACATTGGATTGATAGTAGCATAGTTGGGATGTACAGTAGCTGGCACATTGGTTTGATAGTAGCATAGTTGGGATGTACAGTTGCTAGCACATTGGTTTGATAGTAGCATAGTTGGGATGTACAGTAGCTAGCACATAGGTTTGATAGCATAGTTGGGATGTACATTATCTAGCACATTGGTTTGATAGTAGCATAGTTGGGATGTACAGTAGCTAGCACATTGGTTTGACAGTAGCATAGTTGGGATGTACAGTAGCTAGCACATTGGATTGATAGTAGCATAGTTGGGATGTACAGTAGCTGGCACATTGGTTTGATAGTAGCATAGTTGGGATGTACATTAGCTAGCACATTGGTTTGATAGTAGCATAGTTGGGATGTACAGTAGCTAGCACATTGGTTTGACAGTAGCATAGTTGGGATGTACAGTAGCTAGCACATTGGATTGATAGTAGCATAGTTGGGATGTACAGTAGCTGGCACATTGGTTTGATAGTAGCATAGTTGGGATGTACAGTAGCTAGCACATTGGTTTGATAGTAGCATAGTATGGATGTAGCTAGCACATAGGTTTGATAGTAGCATAGGTGGGATGTACAGTAGCTAGCATATTGGATTGATAGTAGCATAGGTGGGATGTACAGTAGCTGGCACATTGGTTTGATAGTAGCATAGTTGGGATGTACAGTTGCTAGCACATTGGTTTGATAGTAGCATAGTTGGGATGTACAGTAGCTAGCACATAGGTTTGAAAACATAGTTGGGATGTACATTATCTAGCACATTGGTTTGATAGTAGCATAGTTGGGATGTACAGTAGCTAGCACATTGGTTTGACAGTAGCATAGTTGGGATGTACAGTAGCTAGCACATTGGATTGATAGTAGCATAGTTGGGATGTACAGTAGCTAGCACATTGGTTTGATAGTAGCATAGTTGGGATGTACATTAGCTAGCACATTGGTTTGATAGTAGCATAGTTGGGATGTACAGTAGCTAGCACATTGGTTTGATAGTAGCATAGTTTGGATGTAGCTAGCACATATGTTTGATAGTAGCATAGTTGGGATGTACAGTAGCTAGCACATTGGTTTGATAGTAGCATAGTTGGGATGTACAGTAGCTAGCACATTGGTTTGATAGTAGCATAGTTGGGATGTACAGTTGCTAGCACATTGGTTTGATAGTAGCATAGTTGGGATGTACAGTAGCTAGCACATAGGTTTGATAGCATAGTTGGGATGTACATTATCTAGCATATTGGTTTGATAGTAGCATAGTTGGGATGTACAGTAGCTAGCACATTGGTTTGACAGTAGCATAGTTGGGATGTACAGTAGCTAGCACATTGGTTTGATAGTAGCATAGTTGGGATGTACATTAGCTAGCACATTGGTTTGATAGTAGCATAGTTTGGATGTAGCTAGCACATTGGTTTGATAGTAGCATAGTTTGGATGTAGCTAGCACATATGTTTGATAGTAGCATAGTTGGGATGTACAGTAGCTAGCACATTGGTTTGACAGTAGCATAGTTGGGATGTACAGTAGCTAGCACATTGGATTGATAGTAGCATAGTTGGGATGTACAGTAGCTGGCACATTGGTTTGATAGTAGCATAGTTGGGATGTACAGTAGCTAGCACATTGGTTTGATAGTAGCATAGTTGGGATGTACATTAGCTAGCACATTGGTTTGATAGTAGCATAGTTGGGATGTACAGTAGCTAGCACATTGGTTTGATAGTAGCATAGTATGGATGTAGCTAGCACATAGGTTTGATAGTAGCATAGTTGGGATGTACAGTAGCTAGCACATTGGATTGATAGTAGCATAGTTGGGATGTACAGTAGCTGGCACATTGGTTTGATAGTAGCATAGTTGGGATGTACAGTTGCTAGCACATTGGTTTGATAGTAGCATAGTTGGGATGTACAGTAGCTAGCACATAGGTTTGATAGCATAGTTGGGATGTACATTATCTAGCACATTGGTTTGATAGTAGCATAGTTGGGATGTACAGTAGCTAGCACATTGGTTTGACAGTAGCATAGTTGGGATGTACAGTAGCTAGCACATTGGATTGATAGTAGCATAGTTGGGATGTACAGTAGCTAGCACATTGGTTTGATAGTAGCATAGTTGGGATGTACATTAGCTAGCACATTGGTTTGATAGTAGCATAGTTGGGATGTACAGTAGCTAGCACATTGGTTTGATAGTAGCATAGTTTGGATGTAGCTAGCACATAATTGATAGTAGCATAGTTGGGATGTACAGTAGCTAGCACATTGGTTTGACAGTAGCATAGTTGGGATGTACAGTAGCTAGCACATTGGATTGATAGTAGCATAGTTGGGATGTACAGTAGCTGGCACATTGGTTTGATAGTAGCATAGTTGGGATGTACAGTAGCTAGCACATTGGTTTGATAGTAGCATAGTTTGGATGTAGCTAGCACATATGTTTGATAGTAGCATAGTTGGGATGTACAGTAGCTAGCACATTGGTTTGATAGTAGCATAGTTGGGATGTACAGTAGCTAGCACATTGGTTTGATAGTAGCATAGTTTGGATGTAGCTAGCACATATGTTTGATAGTAGCATAGTTGGGATGTACAGTAGCTAGCACATTGGTTTGACAGTAGCATAGTTGGGATGTACAGTAGCTAGCACATATGTTTGATAGTAGCATAGTTGGGATGTACAGTAGCTGGCACATTGGTTTGATAGTAGCATAGTTGGGATGTACATTAGCTAGCACATTGGTTTGATAGTAGCATAGTTGGGATGTACAGTAGCTAGCACATTGGTTTGACAGTAGCATAGTTGGGATGTACAGTAGCTAGCACATTGGATTGATAGTAGCATAGTTGGGATGTACAGTAGCTGGCACATTGGTTTGATAGTAGCATAGTTGGGATGTACATTAGCTAGCACATTGGTTTGATAGTAGCATAGTTGGGATGTACATTAGCTAGCACATTGGTTTGATAGTAGCATAGTTGGGATGTACAGTAGCTAGCACATTGGTTTGATAGTAGCATAGTATGGATGTAGCTAGCACATAGGTTTGATAGTAGCATAGTTGGGATGTACAGTAGCTAGCACATTGGATTGATAGTAGCATAGTTGGGATGTACAGTAGCTGGCACATTGGTTTGATAGTAGCATAGTTGGGATGTACAGTTGCTAGCACATTGGTTTGATAGTTGCATAGTTGGGATGTACAGTAGCTAGCACATAGGTTTGATAGCATAGTTGGGATGTACATTATCTAGCACATTGGTTTGATAGTAGCATAGTTGGGATGTACAGTAGCTAGCACATTGGTTTGACAGTAGCATAGTTGGGATGTACAGTAGCTAGCACATTGGATTGATAGTAGCATAGTTGGGATGTACAGTAGCTGGCACATTGGTTTGATAGTAGTATAGTTGGGATGTACATTAGCTAGCACATTGGTTTGATAGTAGCATAGTTGGGATGTACAGTAGCTAGCACATTGGTTTGACAGTAGCATAGTTGGGATGTACAGTAGCTAGCACATTGGATTGATAGTAGCATAGTTGGGATGTACAGTAGCTGGCACATTGGTTTGATAGTAGCATAGTTGGGATGTACAGTAGCTAGCACATTGGTTTGATAGTAGCATAGTATGGATGTAGCTAGCACATAGGTTTGATAGTAGCATAGGTGGGATGTACAGTAGCTAGCACATTGGATTGATTGTAGCATAGGTGGGATGTACAGTAGCTGGCACATTGGTTTGATAGTAGCATAGTTGGGATGTACAGTTGCTAGCACATTGGTTTGATAGTAGCATAGTTGGGATGTACAGTAGCTAGCACATAGGTTTGATAGCATAGTTGGGATGTACATTATCTAGCACATTGGTTTGATAGTAGCATAGTTGGGATGTACAGTAGCTAGCACATTGGTTTGACAGTAGCATAGTTGGGATGTACAGTAGCTAGCACATTGGATTGATAGTAGCATAGTTGGGATGTACAGTAGCTAGCACATTGGTTTGATAGTAGCATAGTTGGGATGTACATTAGCTAGCACATTGGTTTGATAGTAGCATAGTTGGGATGTACAGTAGCTAGCACATTGGTTTGATAGTAGCATAGTTGGGATGTACAGTAGCTAGCACATTGGTTTGATAGTAGCATAGTTGGGATGTACAGTAGCTAGCACATTGGTTTGATAGTAGCATAGTTGGGATGTACAGTAGCTAGCACATTGGTTTGATAGTAGCATAGTTGGGATGTACAGTTGCTAGCACATTGGTTTGATAGTAGCATAGTTGGGATGTACAGTAGCTAGCACATAGGTTTGATAGCATAGTTGGGATGTACATTATCTAGCATATTGGTTTGATAGTAGCATAGTTGGGATGTACAGTAGCTAGCACATTGGTTTGACAGTAGCATAGTTGGGATGTACAGTAGCTAGCACATTGGTTTGATAGTAGCATAGTTGGGATGTACATTAGCTAGCACATTGGTTTGATAGTAGCATAGTTTGGATGTAGCTAGCACATTGGTTTGATAGTAGCATAGTTTGGATGTAGCTAGCACATATGTTTGATAGTAGCATAGTTGGGATGTACAGTAGCTAGCACATTGGTTTGACAGTAGCATAGTTGGGATGTACAGTAGCTAGCACATTGGATTGATAGTAGCATAGTTGGGATGTACAGTAGCTGGCACATTGGTTTGATAGTAGCATAGTTGGGATGTACAGTAGCTAGCACATTGGTTTGATAGTAGCATAGTTGGGATGTACATTAGCTAGCACATTGGTTTGATAGTAGCATAGTCTGGATGTACAGTAGCTAGCACATTGGTTTGATAGTAGCATAGTATGGATGTAGCTAGCACATTGGTTTGATAGTAGCATAGTTGGGATGTACAGTAGCTAGCACATTGGATTGATAGTAGCATAGTTTGGATGTACAGTAGCTGGCACATTGGTTTGATAGTAGCATAGTTGGGATGTACAGTTGCTAGCACATTGGTTTGATAGTAGCATAGTTGGGATGTACAGTAGCTAGCACATAGGTTTGATAGCATAGTTGGGATGTACATTATCTAGCACATTGGTTTGATAGTAGCATAGTTGGGATGTACAGTAGCTAGCACATTGGTTTGACAGTAGCATAGTTGGGATGTACAGTAGCTAGCACATTGGATTGATAGTAGCATAGTTGGGATGTACAGTAGCTAGCACATTGGTTTGATAGTAGCATAGTTGGGATGTACATTAGCTAGCACATTGGTTTGATAGTAGCATAGTTGGGATGTACAGTAGCTAGCACATTGGTTTGATAGTAGCATAGTTTGGATGTAGCTAGCACATAATTGATAGTAGCATAGTTGGGATGTACAGTAGCTAGCACATTGGTTTGACAGTAGCATAGTTGGGATGTACAGTAGCTAGCACATTGGATTGATAGTAGCATAGTTGGGATGTACAGTAGCTGGCACATTGGTTTGATAGTAGCATAGTTGGGATGTACAGTAGCTAGCACATTGGTTTGATAGTAGCATAGTTTGGATGTAGCTAGCACATATGTTTGATAGTAGCATAGTTGGGATGTACAGTAGCTAGCACATTGGTTTGATAGTAGCATAGTTGGGATGTACAGTAGCTAGCACATTGGTTTGATAGTAGCATAGTTTGGATGTAGCTAGCACATATGTTTGATAGTAGCATAGTTGGGATGTACAGTAGCTAGCACATTGGTTTGACAGTAGCATAGTTGGGATGTACAGTAGCTAGCACATATGTTTGATAGTAGCATAGTTGGGATGTACAGTAGCTGGCACATTGGTTTGATAGTAGCATAGTTGGGATGTACATTAGCTAGCACATTGGTTTGATAGTAGCATAGTTGGGATGTACAGTAGCTAGCACATTGGTTTGACAGTAGCATAGTTGGGATGTACAGTAGCTAGCACATTGGATTGATAGTAGCATAGTTGGGATGTACAGTAGCTGGCACATTGGTTTGATAGTAGCATAGTTGGGATGTACATTAGCTAGCACATTGGTTTGATAGTAGCATAGTTGGGATGTACATTAGCTAGCACATTGGTTTGATAGTAGCATAGTTGGGATGTACAGTAGCTAGCACATTGGTTTGATAGTAGCATAGTATGGATGTAGCTAGCACATAGGTTTGATAGTAGCATAGTTGGGATGTACAGTAGCTAGCACATTGGATTGATAGTAGCATAGTTGGGATGTACAGTAGCTGGCACATTGGTTTGATAGTAGCATAGTTGGGATGTACAGTTGCTAGCACATTGGTTTGATAGTTGCATAGTTGGGATGTACAGTAGCTAGCACATAGGTTTGATAGCATAGTTGGGATGTACATTATCTAGCACATTGGTTTGATAGTAGCATAGTTGGGATGTACAGTAGCTAGCACATTGGTTTGACAGTAGCATAGTTGGGATGTACAGTAGCTAGCACATTGGATTGATAGTAGCATAGTTGGGATGTACAGTAGCTGGCACATTGGTTTGATAGTAGTATAGTTGGGATGTACATTAGCTAGCACATTGGTTTGATAGTAGCATAGTTGGGATGTACAGTAGATAGCACATTGGTTTGACAGTAGCATAGTTGGGATGTACAGTAGCTAGCACATTGGATTGATAGTAGCATAGTTGGGATGTACAGTAGCTGGCACATTGGTTTGATAGTAGCATAGTTGGGATGTACAGTAGCTAGCACATTGGTTTGATAGTAGCATAGTATGGATGTAGCTAGCACATAGGTTTGATAGTAGCATAGGTGGGATGTACAGTAGCTAGCACATTGGATTGATAGTAGCATAGGTGGGATGTACAGTAGCTGGCACATTGGTTTGATAGTAGCATAGTTGGGATGTACAGTTGCTAGCACATTGGTTTGATAGTAGCATAGTTGGGATGTACAGTAGCTAGCACATAGGTTTGATAGCATAGTTGGGATGTACATTATCTAGCACATTGGTTTGATAGTAGCATAGTTGGGATGTACAGTAGCTAGCACATTGGTTTGACAGTAGCATAGTTGGGATGTACAGTAGCTAGCACATTGGATTGATAGTAGCATAGTTGGGATGTACAGTAGCTAGCACATTGGTTTGATAGTAGCATAGTTGGGATGTACATTAGCTAGCACATTGGTTTGATAGTAGCATAGTTGGGATGTACAGTAGCTAGCACATTGGTTTGATAGTAGCATAGTTTGGATGTAGCTAGCACATATGTTTGATAGTAGCATAGTTGGGATGTACAGTAGCTAGCACATTGGATTGATAGTAGCATAGTTGGGATGTACAGTAGCTAGCACATTGGTTTGATAGTAGCATAGTTGGGATGTACATTAGCTAGCACATTGGTTTGATAGTAGCATAGTTGGGATGTACAGTAGCTAGCACATTGGTTTGATAGTAGCATAGTTTGGATGTAGCTAGCACATATGTTTGATAGTAGCATAGTTGGGATGTACAGTAGCTAGCACATTGGTTTGATAGTAGCATAGTTGGGATGTACAGTAGCTAGCACATTGGTTTGATAGTAGCATAGTTGGGATGTACAGTAGCTAGCACATTGGTTTGACAGTAGCATAGTTGGGATGTACAGTAGCTAGCACATTGGTTTGATAGTAGCATAGTTGGGATGTACATTAGCTAGCACATTGGTTTGATAGTAGCATAGTTTGGATGTAGCTAGCACATTGGTTTGATAGTAGCATAGTTTGGATGTAGCTAGCACATATGTTTGATAGTAGCATAGTTGGGATGTACAGTAGCTAGCACATTGGTTTGACAGTAGCATAGTTGGGATGTACAGTAGCTAGCACATTGGATTGATAGTAGCATAGTTGGGATGTACAGTAGCTGGCACATTGGTTTGAAAGTAGCATAGTTGGGATGTACAGTAGCTAGCACATTGGTTTGATAGTAGCATAGTTGGGATGTACATTAGCTAGCACATTGGTTTGATAGTAGCATAGTTGGGATGTACAATAGCTAGCACATTGGTTTGATAGTAGCATAGTATGGATGTAGCTAGCACATATGTTTGATAGTAGCATAGTTGGGATGTACAGTAGCTAGCACATTGGTTTGACAGTAGCATAGTTGGGATGTACAGTAGCTAGCACATTGGATTGATAGTAGCATAGTTGGGATGTACAGTAGCTGGCACATTGGTTTGATAGTAGCATAGTTGGGATGTACAGTAGCTAGCACATTGGTTTGATAGTAGCATAGTTGGGATGTACATTAGCTAGCACATTGGTTTGATAGTAGCATAGTTGGGATGTACAATAGCTAGCACATTGGTTTGATAGTAGCATAGTATGGATGTAGCTAGCACATAGGTTTGATAGTAGCATAGTTGGGATGTACAGTAGCTAGCACATTGGATTGATAGTAGCATAGTTGGGATGTACAGTAGCTGGCACATTGGTTTGATAGTAGCATAGTTGGGATGTACAGTTGCTAGCACATTGGTTTGATAGTAGCATAGTTGGGATGTACAGTAGCTAGCACATAGGTTTGATAGCATAGTTGGGATGTACATTATCTAGCACATTGGTTTGATAGTAGCATAGTTGGGATGTACAGTAGCTAGCACATTGGTTTGACAGTAGCATAGTTGGGATGTACAGTAGCTAGCACATTGGATTGATAGTAGCATAGTTGGGATGTACAGTAGCTAGCACATTGGTTTGATAGTAGCATAGTTGGGATGTACATTAGCTAGCACATTGGTTTGATAGTAGCATAGTTGGGATGTACAGTAGCTAGCACATTGGTTTGATAGTAGCATAGTTTGGATGTAGCTAGCACATAATTGATAGTAGCATAGTTGGGATGTACAGTAGCTAGCACATTGGTTTGACAGTAGCATAGTTGGGATGTACAGTAGCTAGCACATTGGATTGATAGTAGCATAGTTGGGATGTACAGTAGCTGGCACATTGGTTTGATAGTAGCATAGTTGGGATGTACATTAGCTAGCACATTGGTTTGATAGTAGCATAGTTGGGATGTACAGTAGCTAGCACATTGGTTTGACAGTAGCATAGTTGGGATGTACAGTAGCTAGCACATTGGATTGATAGTAGCATAGTTGGGATGTACAGTAGCTGGCACATTGGTTTGATAGTAGCATAGTTGGGATGTACAGTAGCTAGCACATTGGTTTGATAGTAGCATAGTATGGATGTAGCTAGCACATAGGTTTGATAGTAGCATAGGTGGGATGTACAGTAGCTAGCACATTGGATTGATAGTAGCATAGTTGGGATGTACAGTAGCTGGCACATTGGTTTGATAGTAGCATAGTTGGGATGTACAGTTGCTAGCACATTGGTTTGATAGTAGCATAGTTGGGATGTACAGTAGCTAGCACATAGGTTTGATAGCATAGTTGGGATGTACATTATCTAGCACATTGGTTTGATAGTAGCATAGTTGGGATGTACAGTAGCTAGCACATTGGTTTGACAGTAGCATAGTTGGGATGTACAGTAGCTAGCACATTGGATTGATAGTAGCATAGTTGGGATGTACAGTAGCTAGCACATTGGTTTGATAGTAGCATAGTTGGGATGTACATTAGCTAGCACATTGGTTTGATAGTAGCATAGTTGGGATGTACAGTAGCTAGCACATTGGTTTGATAGTAGCATAGTTTGGATGTAGCTAGCACATATGTTTGATAGTAGCATAGTTGGGATGTACAGTAGCTAGCACATTGGTTTGATAGTAGCATAGTTGGGATGTACAGTAGCTAGCACATTGGTTTGATAGTAGCATAGTTTGGATGTAGCTAGCACATATGTTTGATAGTAGCATAGTTGGGATGTACAGTAGCTAGCACATTGGTTTGACAGTAGCATAGTTGGGATGTACAGTAGCTAGCACATTGGATTGATAGTAGCATAGTTGGGATGTACAGTAGCTGGCACATTGGTTTGATAGTAGCATAGTTGGGATGTACATTAGCTAGCACATTGGTTTGATAGTAGCATAGTTGGGATGTACAGTAGCTAGCACATTGGTTTGACAGTAGCATAGTTGGGATGTACAGTAGCTAGCACATTGGATTGATAGTAGCATAGTTGGGATGTACAGTAGCTGGCACATTGGTTTGATAGTAGCATAGTTGGGATGTACATTAGCTAGCACATTGGTTTGATAGTAGCATAGTTGGGATGTACATTAGCTAGCACATTGGTTTGATAGTAGCATAGTTGGGATGTACAGTAGCTAGCACATTGGTTTGATAATAGCATAGTTGGGATGTACATTAGCTAGCACATTGGTTTGATAGTAGCATAGTTGGGATGTACAGTAGCTAGCACATTGGATTGATAGTAGCATAGTTGGGATGTACAGTAGCTGGCACATTGGTTTGATAGTAGCATAGTTGGGATGTACAGTTGCTAGCACATTGGTTTGATAGTAGCATAGTTGGGATGTACAGTAGCTAGCACATAGGTTTGATAGCATAGTTGGGATGTACATTATCTAGCACATTGGTTTGATAATAGCATAGTTGGGATGTACATTAGCTAGCACATTGGTTTGATAGTAGCATAGTTGGGATGTACAGTAGCTAGCACATTGGATTGATAGTAGCATAGTTGGGATGTACAGTAGCTGGCACATTGGTTTGATAGTAGCATAGTTGGGATGTACAGTTGCTAGCACATTGGTTTGATAGTAGCATAGTTGGGATGTACAGTAGCTAGCACATAGGTTTGATAGCATAGTTGGGATGTACATTATCTAGCACATTGGTTTGATAGTAGCATAGTTGGGATGTACAGTAGCTAGCACATTGGTTTGATAGTAGCATAGTTGGGATGTACAGTAGCTAGCACATTGGTTTGACAGTAGCATAGTTGGGATGTACAGTAGCTAGCACATTGGATTGATAGTAGCATAGTTGGGATGTACAGTAGCTGGCACATTGGTTTGATAGTAGCATAGTTGGGATGTACAGTTGCTAGCACATTGGTTTGATAGTAGCATAGTTGGGATGTACATTATCTAGCATATTGGTTTGATAGTAGCATAGTTGGGATGTACATTATCTAGCATATTGGTTTGATAGTAGCATAGTTGGGATGTACAGTAGCTAGCACATTGGTTTGACAGTAGCATAGTTGGGATGTACAGTAGCTAGCACATTGGATTGATAGTAGCATAGTTGGGATGTACAGTAGCTAGCACATTGGTTTGATAGTAGCATAGTTGGGATGTACATTAGCTAGCACATTGGTTTGATAGTAGCATAGTTTGGATGTAGCTAGCACATTGGTTTGATAGTAGCATAGTTTGGATGTAGCAAGCACATATGTTTGATAGTAGCATAGTTGGGATGTACAGTAGCTAGCACATTGGTTTGACAGTAGCATAGTTGGGATGTACAGTAGCTAGCACATTGGATTGATAGTAGCATAGTTGGGATGTACAGTAGCTGGCACATTGGTTTGATAGTAGCATAGTTGGGATGTACATTAGCTAGCACATTGGTTTGATAGTAGCATAGTTGGGATGTACAGTAGCTAGCACATTGGTTTGACAGTAGCATAGTTGGGATGTACAGTAGCTAGCACATTGGATTGATAGTAGCATAGTTGGGATGTACAGTAGCTGGCACATTGGTTTGATAGTAGCATAGTTGGGATGTACAGTAGCTAGCACATTGGTTTGATAGTAGCATAGTTGGGATGTACATTAGCTAGCACGTTGGTTTGATAGTAGCATAGTTGGGATGTACAGTAGCTAGCACATTGGTTTGATAGTAGCATAGTATGGATGTAGCTAGCACATAGGTTTGATAGTAGCATAGTTGGGATGTACAGTAGCTAGCACATTGGATTGATAGTAGCATAGTTGGGATGTACAGTAGCTGGCACATTGGTTTGATAGTAGCATAGTTGGGATGTACAGTTGCTAGCACATTGGATTGATAGTAGCATAGTTGGGATATACAGTAGCTAGCACATAGGTTTGATAGCATAGTTGGGATGTACATTATCTAGCACATTGGTTTGATAGTAGCATAGTTGGGATGTACAGTAGCTAGCACATTGGTTTGACAGTAGCATAGTTGGGATGTACAGTAGCTAGCACATTGGTTTGATAGTAGCATAGTTGGGATGTACATTAGCTAGCACATTGGTTTGATAGTAGCATAGTTGGGATGTACAGTAGCTAGCACATTGGTTTGATAGTAGCATAGTTTGGATGTAGCTAGCACATATGTTTGATAGTAGCATAGTTGGGATGTACAGTAGCTAGCACATTTGTTTGACAGTAGCATAGTTGGGATGTACAGTAGCTAGCACATTGGATTGATAGTAGCATAGTTGGGATGTACAGTAGCTGGCACATTGGTTTGATAGTAGCATAGTTGGGATGTACATAAGCTAGCACATTGGTTTGATAGTAGCATAGTTGGGATGTACAGTAGCTAGCACATTGGTTTGACAGTAGCATAGTTGGGATGTACAGTAGCTAGCACATTGGATTGATAGTAGCATAGTTGGGATGTACAGTAGCTGGCACATTGGTTTGATAGTAGCATAGTTGGGATGTACAGTAGCTAGCACATTGGTTTGATAGTAGCATAGTATGGATGTAGCTAGCACATAGGTTTGATAGTAGCATAGGTGGGATGTACAGTAGCTAGCACATTGGATTGATAGTAGCATAGTTGGGATGTACAGTAGCTGGCACATTGGTTTGATAGTAGCATAGTTGGGATGTACAGTAGCTAGCACATAGGTTTGATAGCATAGTTGGGATGTACATTATCTAGCACATTGGTTTGATAGTAGCATAGTTGGGATGTACAGTAGCTAGCACATTGGTTTGACAGTAGCATAGTTGGGATGTACAGTAGCTAGCACATTGGATTGATAGTAGCATAGTTGGGATGTACAGTAGCTAGCACATTGGTTTGATAGTAGCATAGTTGGGATGTACATTAGCTAGCACATTGGTTTGATAGTAGCATAGTTGGGATGTACAGTAGCTAGCACATTGGTTTGATAGTAGCATAGTTTGGATGTAGCTAGCACATATGTTTGATAGTAGCATAGTTGGGATGTACAGTAGCTAGCACATTGGTTTGATAGTAGCATAGTTGGGATGTACAGTAGCTAGCACATTGGTTTGATAGTAGCATAGTTTGGATGTAGCTAGCACATATGTTTGATAGTAGCATAGTTGGGATGTACAGTAGCTAGCACATTGGTTTGACAGTAGCATAGTTGGGATGTACAGTAGCTAGCACATTGGATTGATAGTAGCATCGTTGGGATGTACAGTAGCTGGCACATTGGTTTGATAGTAGCATAGTTGGGATGTACATTAGCTAGCACATTGGTTTGATAGTAGCATAGTTGGGATGTACAGTAGCTAGCACATTGGTTTGACAGTAGCATAGTTGGGATGTACAGTAGCTAGCACATTGGATTGATAGTAGCATAGTTGGGATGTACAGTAGCTGGCACATTGGTTTGATAGTAGCATAGTTGGGATGTACATTAGCTAGCACATTGGTTTGATAGGAGCATAGTTGGGATGTACATTAGCTAGCACATTGGTTTGATAGTAGCATAGTATGGATGTAGCTAGCACATTGGTTTGATAGTAGCATAGTATGGATGTAGCTAGCACATAGGTTTGATAGTAGCATAGTTGGGATGTACAGTAGCTAGCACATTGGTTTGATAGTAGCATAGTTTGGATGTAGCTAGCACATATGTTTGATAGTAGCATAGTTGGGATGTACAGTAGCTAGCACATTGGTTTGATAGTAGCATAGTTGGGATGTACAGTAGCTAGCACATTGGTTTGATAGTAGCATAGTTGGGATGTACAGTTGCTAGCACATTGGTTTGATAGCATAGTTGGGATGTACATTATCTAGCATATTGGTTTGATAGTAGCATAGTTGGGATGTACAGTAGCTAGCACATTGGTTTGACAGTAGCATAGTTGGGATGTACAGTAGCTAGCACATTGGTTTGATAGTAGCATAGTTGGGATGTACATTAGCTAGCACATTGGTTTGATAGTAGCATAGTTTGGATGTAGCTAGCACATTGGTTTGATAGTAGCATAGTTTGGATGTAGCTAGCACATATGTTTGATAGTAGCATAGTTGGGATGTACAGTAGCTAGCACATTGGTTTGACAGTAGCATAGTTGGGATGTACAGTAGCTAGCACATTGGATTGATAGTAGCATAGTTGGGATGTACAGTAGCTGGCACATTGGTTTGATAGTAGCATAGTTGGGATGTACAGTAGCTAGCACATTGGTTTGATAGTAGCATAGTTGGGATGTACATTAGCTAGCACATTGGTTTGATAGTAGCATAGTTGGGATGTACAATAGCTAGCACATTGGTTTGATAGTAGCATAGTATGGATGTAGCTAGCACATATGTTTGATAGTAGCATAGTTGGGATGTACAGTATCTAGCACATTGGTTTGACAGTAGCATAGTTGGGATGTACAGTAGCTAGCACATTGGATTGATAGTAGCATAGTTGGGATGTACAGTAGCTAGCACATTGGTTTGATAGTAGCATAGTTGGGATGTACATTAGCTAGCACATTGGTTTGATAGTAGCATAGTTGGGATGTACAATAGCTAGCACATTGGTTTGATAGTAGCATAGTATGGATGTAGCTAGCACATAGGTTTGATAGTAGCATAGTTGGGATGTACAGTAGCTAGCACATTGGATTGATAGTAGCATAGTTGGGATGTACAGTAGCTGGCACATTGGTTTGATAGTAGCATAGTTGGGATGTACAGTTGCTAGCACATTGGTTTGATAGTAGCATAGTTGGGATGTACAGTAGCTAGCACATAGGTTTGATAGCATAGTTGGGATGTACATTATCTAGCACATTGGTTTGATAGTAGCATAGTTGGGATGTACAGTAGCTAGCACATTGGTTTGACAGTAGCATAGTTGGGATGTACAGTAGCTAGCACATTGGATTGATAGTAGCATAGTTGGGATGTACAGTAGCTAGCACATTGGTTTGATAGTAGCATAGTTGGGATGTACATTAGCTAGCACATTGGTTTGATAGTAGCATAGTTGGGATGTACAGTAGCTAGCACATTGGTTTGATAGTAGCATAGTTTGGATGTAGCTAGCACATAATTGATAGTAGCATAGTTGGGATGTACAGTAGCTAGCACATTGGTTTGACAGTAGCATAGTTGGGATGTACAGTAGCTAGCACATTGGATTGATAGTAGCATAGTTGGGATGTACAGTAGCTGGCACATTGGTTTGATAGTAGCATAGTTGGGATGTACATTAGCTAGCACATTGGTTTGATAGTAGCATAGTTGGGATGTACAGTAGCTAGCACATTGGTTTGACAGTAGCATAGTTGGGATGTACAGTAGCTAGCACATTGGATTGATAGTAGCATAGTTGGGATGTACAGTAGCTGGCACATTGGTTTGATAGTAGCATAGTTGGGATGTACAGTAGCTAGCACATTGGTTTGATAGTAGCATAGTATGGATGTAGCTAGCACATAGGTTTGATAGTAGCATAGGTGGGATGTACAGTAGCTAGCACATTGGATTGATAGTAGCATAGTTGGGATGTACAGTAGCTGGCACATTGGTTTGATAGTAGCATAGTTGGGATGTACAGTTGCTAGCACATTGGTTTGATAGTAGCATAGTTGGGATGTACAGTAGCTAGCACATAGGTTTGATAGCATAGTTGGGATGTACATTATCTAGCACATTGGTTTGATAGTAGCATAGTTGGGATGTACAGTAGCTAGCACATTGGTTTGACAGTAGCATAGTTGGGATGTACAGTAGCTAGCACATTGGATTGATAGTAGCATAGTTGGGATGTACAGTAGCTAGCACATTGGTTTGATAGTAGCATAGTTGGGATGTACATTAGCTAGCACATTGGTTTGATAGTAGCATAGTTGGGATGTACAGTAGCTAGCACATTGGTTTGATAGTAGCATAGTTTGGATGTAGCTAGCACATATGTTTGATAGTAGCATAGTTGGGATGTACAGTAGCTAGCACATTGGTTTGATAGTAGCATAGTTGGGATGTACAGTAGCTAGCACATTGGTTTGATAGTAGCATAGTTTGGATGTAGCTAGCACATATGTTTGATAGTAGCATAGTTGGGATGTACAGTAGCTAGCACATTGGTTTGACAGTAGCATAGTTGGGATGTACAGTAGCTAGCACATTGGATTGATAGTAGCATAGTTGGGATGTACAGTAGCTGGCACATTGGTTTGATAGTAGCATAGTTGGGATGTACATTAGCTAGCACATTGGTTGATAGTAGCATAGTTTGGATGTAGCTAGCACATATGTTTGATAGTAGCATAGTTGGGATGTACAGTAGCTAGCACATTGGTTTGACAGTAGCATAGTTGGGATGTACAGTAGCTAGCACATTGGTTTGATAGTAGCATAGTTGGGATGTACAGTAGCTGGCACATTGGTTTGATAGTAGCATAGTTGGGATGTACATTAGCTAGCACATTGGTTTGATAGTAGCATAGTTGGGATGTACAGTAGCTAGCACATTGGTTTGACAGTAGCATAGTTGGGATGTACAGTAGCTAGCACATTGGTTTGATAGTAGCATAGTTGGGATGTACAGTAGCTAGCACATTGGATTGATAGTAGCATAGTTGGGATGTACAGTAGCTGGCACATTGGTTTGATAGTAGCATAGTTGGGATGTACAGTTGCTAGCACATTGGTTTGATAGTAGCATAGTTGGGATGTACAGTAGCTAGCACATAGGTTTGATAGCATAGTTGGGATGTACATTATCTAGCACATTGGTTTGATAGTAGCATAGTTGGGATCTACAGTAGCTAGCACATTGGTTTGATAGTAGCATAGTTGGGATGTACAGTAGCTAGCACATTGGTTTGACAGTAGCATAGTTGGGATGTACAGTAGCTAGCACATTGGATTGATAGTAGCATAGTTGGGATGTACAGTAGCTGGCACATTGGTTTGATAGTAGCATAGTTGGGATGTACAGTTGCTAGCACATTGGTTTGATAGTAGCATAGTTGGGATGTACAGTAGCTGGCACATTGGTTTGATAGTAGCATAGTTGGGATGTACAGTTGCTAGCACATTGGTTTGATAGTAGCATAGTTGGGATGTACAGTAGCTAGCACATAGGTTTGATAGCATAGTTGGGATGTACATTATCTAGCATATTGGTTTGATAGTAGCATAGTTGGGATGTACAGTAGCTAGCACATTGGTTTGACAGTAGCATAGTTGGGATGTACAGTAGCTAGCACATTGGATTGATAGTAGCATAGTTGGGATGTACAGTAGCTAGCACATTGGTTTGATAGTAGCATAGTTGGGATGTACATTAGCTAGCACATTGGTTTGATAGTAGCATAGTTTGGATGTAGCTAGCACATTGGTTTGATAGTAGCATAGTTTGGATGTAGCTAGCACATATGTTTGATAGTAGCATAGTTGGGATGTACAGTAGCTAGCACATTGGTTTGACAGTAGCATAGTTGGGATGTACAGTAGCTAGCACATTGGATTGATAGTAGCATAGTTGGGATGTACAGTAGCTGGCACATTGGTTTGATAGTAGCATAGTTGGGATGTACATTAGCTAGCACATTGGTTTGATAGTAGCATAGTTGGGATGTACAGTAGCTAGCACATTGGTTTGACAGTAGCATAGTTGGGATGTACAGTAGCTAGCACATTGGATTGATAGTAGCATAGTTGGGATGTACAGTAGCTGGTACATTGGTTTGATAGTAGCATAGTTGGGATGTACAGTAGCTAGCACATTGGTTTGATAGTAGCATAGTTGGGATGTACATTAGCTAGCACGTTGGTTTGATAGTAGCATAGTTGGGATGTACAGTAGCTAGCACATTGGTTTGATAGTAGCATAGTATGGATGTAGCTAGCACATAGGTTTGATAGTAGCATAGTTGGGATGTACAGTAGCTAGCACATTGGATTGATAGTAGCATAGTTGGGATGTACAGTAGCTGGCACATTGGTTTGATAGTAGCATAGTTGGGATGTACAGTTGCTAGCACATTGGATTGATAGTAGCATAGTTGGGATATACAGTAGCTAGCACATAGGTTTGATAGCATAGTTGGGATGTACATTATCTAGCACATTGGTTTGATAGTAGCATAGTTGGGATGTACAGTAGCTAGCACATTGGTTTGACAGTAGCATAGTTGGGATGTACAGTAGCTAGCACATTGGTTTGATAGTAGCATAGTTGGGATGTACATTAGCTAGCACATTGGTTTGATAGTAGCATAGTTGGGATGTACAGTAGCTAGCACATTGGTTTGATAGTAGCATAGTTTGGATGTAGCTAGCACATATGTTTGATAGTAGCATAGTTGGGATGTACAGTAGCTAGCACATTTGTTTGACAGTAGCATAGTTGGGATGTACAGTAGCTAGCACATTGGATTGATAGTAGCATAGTTGGGATGTACAGTAGCTGGCACATTGGTTTGATAGTAGCATAGTTGGGATGTACATTAGCTAGCACATTGGTTTGATAGTAGCATAGTTGGGATGTACAGTAGCTAGCACATTGGTTTGACAGTAGCATAGTTGGGATGTACAGTAGCTAGCACATTGGATTGATAGTAGCATAGTTGGGATGTACAGTAGCTGGCACATTGGTTTGATAGTAGCATAGTTGGGATGTACAGTAGCTAGCACATTGGTTTGATAGTAGCATAGTATGGATGTAGCTAGCACATAGGTTTGATAGTAGCATAGGTGGGATGTACAGTAGCTAGCACATTGGATTGATAGTAGCATAGTTGGGATGTACAGTAGCTGGCACATTGGTTTGATAGTAGCATAGTTGGGATGTACAGTAGATAGCACATAGGTTTGATAGCATAGTTGGGATGTACATTATCTAGCACATTGGTTTGATAGTAGAATAGTTGGGATGTACAGTAGCTAGCACATTGGTTTGACAGTAGCATAGTTGGGATGTACAGTAGCTAGCACATTGGATTGATAGTAGCATAGTTGGGATGTACAGTAGCTAGCACATTGGTTTGATAGTAGCATAGTTGGGATGTACATTAGCTAGCACATTGGTTTGATAGTAGCATAGTTGGGATGTACAGTAGCTAGCACATTGGTTTGATAGTAGCATAGTTTGGATGTAGCTAGCACATATGTTTGATAGTAGCATAGTTGGGATGTACAGTAGCTAGCACATTGGTTTGATAGTAGCATAGTTGGGATGTACAGTAGCTAGCACATTGGTTTGATAGTAGCATAGTTTGGATGTAGCTAGCACATATGTTTGATAGTAGCATAGTTGGGATGTACAGTAGCTAGCACATTGGTTTGACAGTAGCATAGTTGGGATGTACAGTAGCTAGCACATTGGATTGATAGTAGCATCGTTGGGATGTACAGTAGCTGGCACATTGGTTTGATAGTAGCATAGTTGGGATGTACATTAGCTAGCACATTGGTTTGATAGTAGCATAGTTGGGATGTACAGTAGCTAGCACATTGGTTTGACAGTAGCATAGTTGGGATGTACAGTAGCTAGCACATTGGATTGATAGTAGCATAGTTGGGATGTACAGTAGCTGGCACATTGGTTTGATAGTAGCATAGTTGGGATGTACATCAGCTAGCACATTGGTTTGATAGTAGCATAGTTGGGATGTACATTAGCTAGCACATTGGTTTGATAGTAGCATAGTATGGATGTAGCTAGCACATTGGTTTGATAGTAGCATAGTATGGATGTAGCTAGCACATAGGTTTGATAGTAGCATAGTTGGGATGTACAGTAGCTAGCACATTGGATTGATAGTAGCATAGTTGGGATGTACAGTAGCTGGCACATTGGTTTGATAGTAGCATAGTTGGGATGTACAGTTGCTAGCACATTGGTTTGATAGTAGCATAGTTGGGATGTACAGTAGCTAGCACATAGGTTTGATAGCATAGTTGGGATGTACATTATCTAGCACATTGGTTTGATAGTAGCATAGTTGGGATGTACAGTAGCTAGCACATTGGTTTGATAGTAGCATAGTTGGGATGTACAGTAGCTAGCACATTGGTTTGACAGTAGCATAGTTGGGATGTACAGTAGCTAGCACATTGGATTGATAGTAGCATAGTTGGGATGTACAGTAGCTGGCACATTGGTTTGATAGTAGCATAGTTGGGATGTACAGTTGCTAGCACATTGGTTTGATAGTAGCATAGTTGGGATGTACAGTAGCTAGCACATAGGTTTGATAGCATAGTTGGGATGTACATTATCTAGCATATTGGTTTGATAGTAGCATAGTTGGGATGTACAGTAGCTAGCACATTGGTTTGACAGTAGAATAGTTGGGATGTACAGTAGCTAGCACATTGGATTGATAGTAGCATAGTTGGGATGTACAGTAGCTAGCACATTGGTTTGATAGTAGCATAGTTGGGATGTACATTAGCTAGCACATTGGTTTGATAGTAGCATAGTTTGGATGTAGCTAGCACATTGGTTTGATAGTAGCATAGTTTGGATGTAGCTAGCACATATGTTTGATAGTAGCATAGTTGGGATGTACAGTAGCTAGCACATTGGTTTGACAGTAGCATAGTTGGGATGTACAGTAGCTAGCACATTGGATTGATAGTAGCATAGTTGGGATGTACAGTAGCTGGCACATTGGTTTGATAGTAGCATAGTTGGGATGTACATTAGCTAGCACATTGGTTTGATAGTAGCATAGTTGGGATGTACAGTAGCTAGCACATTGGTTTGACAGTAGCATAGTTGGGATGTACAGTAGCTAGCACATTGGATTGATAGTAGCATAGTTGGGATGTACAGTAGCTGGCACATTGGTTTGATAGTAGCATAGTTGGGATGTACAGTAGCTAGCACATTGGTTTGATAGTAGCATAGTTGGGATGTACATTAGCTAGCACATTGGTTTGATAGTAGCATAGTATGGATGTAGCTAGCACATTGGTTTGATAGTAGCATAGTTGGGATGTACATTAGCTAGCACATTGGTTTGATAGTAGCATAGTATGGATGTAGCTAGCACATTGGTTTGATAGTAGCATAGTTTGGATGTAGCTAGCACATATGTTTGATAGTAGCATAGTTGGGATGTACAGTAGCTAGCACATTTGTTTGACAGTAGCATAGTTGGGATGTACAGTAGCTAGCACATTGGATTGATAGTAGCATAGTTGGGATGTACAGTAGCTGGCACATTGGTTTGATAGTAGCATAGTTGGGATGTACATTAGCTAGCACATTGGTTTGATAGTAGCATAGTTGGGATGTACAGTAGCTAGCACATTGGTTTGACAGTAGCATAGTTGGGATGTACAGTAGCTAGCACATTGGATTGATAGTAGCATAGTTGGGATGTACAGTAGCTGGCACATTGGTTTGATAGTAGCATAGTTGGGATGTACAGTAGCTAGCACATTGGTTTGATAGTAGCATAGTATGGATGTAGCTAGCACATAGGTTTGATAGTAGCATAGGTGGGATGTACAGTAGCTAGCACATTGGATTGATAGTAGCATAGTTGGGATGTACAGTAGCTGGCACATTGGTTTGATAGTAGCATAGTTGGGATGTACAGTAGCTAGCACATAGGTTTGATAGCATAGTTGGGATGTACATTATCTAGCACATTGGTTTGATAGTAGAATAGTTGGGATGTACAGTAGCTAGCACATTGGTTTGACAGTAGCATAGTTGGGATGTACAGTAGCTAGCACATTGGATTGATAGTAGCATAGTTGGGATGTACAGTAGCTAGCACATTGGTTTGATAGTAGCATAGTTGGGATGTACATTAGCTAGCACATTGGTTTGATAGTAGCATAGTTGGGATGTACAGTAGCTAGCACATTGGTTTGATAGTAGCATAGTTTGGATGTAGCTAGCACATATGTTTGATAGTAGCATAGTTGGGATGTACAGTAGCTAGCACATTGGTTTGATAGTAGCATAGTTGGGATGTACAGTAGCTAGCACATTGGTTTGATAGTAGCATAGTTTGGATGTAGCTAGCACATATGTTTGATAGTAGCATAGTTGGGATGTACAGTAGCTAGCACATTGGTTTGACAGTAGCATAGTTGGGATGTACAGTAGCTAGCACATTGGATTGATAGTAGCATCGTTGGGATGTACAGTAGCTGGCACATTGGTTTGATAGTAGCATAGTTGGGATGTACATTAGCTAGCACATTGGTTTGATAGTAGCATAGTTGGGATGTACAGTAGCTAGCACATTGGTTTGACAGTAGCATAGTTGGGATGTACAGTAGCTAGCACATTGGATTGATAGTAGCATAGTTGGGATGTACAGTAGCTGGCACATTGGTTTGATAGTAGCATAGTTGGGATGTACATTAGCTAGCACATTGGTTTGATAGTAGCATAGTTGGGATGTACATTAGCTAGCACATTGGTTTGATAGTAGCATAGTATGGATGTAGCTAGCACATTGGTTTGATAGTAGCATAGTATGGATGTAGCTAGCACATAGGTTTGATAGTAGCATAGTTGGGATGTACAGTAGCTAGCACATTGGATTGATAGTAGCATAGTTGGGATGTACAGTAGCTGGCACATTGGTTTGATAGTAGCATAGTTGGGATGTACAGTTGCTAGCACATTGGTTTGATAGTAGCATAGTTGGGATGTACAGTAGCTAGCACATAGGTTTGATAGCATAGTTGGGATGTACATTATCTAGCACATTGGTTTGATAGTAGCATAGTTGGGATGTACAGTAGCTAGCACATTGGTTTGATAGTAGCATAGTTGGGATGTACAGTAGCTAGCACATTGGTTTGACAGTAGCATAGTTGGGATGTACAGTAGCTAGCACATTGGATTGATAGTAGCATAGTTGGGATGTACAGTAGCTGGCACATTGGTTTGATAGTAGCATAGTTGGAATGTACAGTTGCTAGCACATTGGTTTGATAGTAGCATAGTTGGGATGTACAGTAGCTAGCACATAGGTTTGATAGCATAGTTGGGATGTACATTATCTAGCATATTGGTTTGATAGTAGCATAGTTGGGATGTACAGTAGCTAGCACATTGGTTTGACAGTAGAATAGTTGGGATGTACAGTAGCTAGCACATTGGATTGATAGTAGCATAGTTGGGATGTACAGTAGCTAGCACATTGGTTTGATAGTAGCATAGTTGGGATGTACATTAGCTAGCACATTGGTTTGATAGTAGCATAGTTTGGATGTAGCTAGCACATTGGTTTGATAGTAGCATAGTTTGGATGTAGCTAGCACATAGGTTTGATAGTAGCATAGTTGGGATGTACAGTAGCTAGCACATTGGATTGATAGTAGCATAGTTGGGATGTACAGTAGCTGGCACATTGGTTTGATAGTAGCATAGTTGGGATGTACAGTTGCTAGCACATTGGTTTGATAGTAGCATAGTTGGGATGTACAGTAGCTAGCACATAGGTTTGATAGCATAGTTGGGATGTACATTATCTCGCACATTGGTTTGATAGTAGCATAGTTGGGATGTACAGTAGCTAGCACATTGGTTTGATAGTAGCATAGTTGGGATGTACAGTAGCTAGCACATTGGTTTGACAGTAGCATAGTTGGGATGTACAGTAGCTAGCACATTGGATTGATAGTAGCATAGTTGGGATGTACAGTAGCTGGCACATTGGTTTGATAGTAGCATAGTTGGAATGTACAGTTGCTAGCACATTGGTTTGATAGTAGCATAGTTGGGATGTACAGTAGCTAGCACATAGGTTTGATAGCATAGTTGGGATGTACATTATCTAGCATATTGGTTTGATAGTAGCATAGTTGGGATGTACAGTAGCTAGCACATTGGTTTGACAGTAGAATAGTTGGGATGTACAGTAGCTAGCACATTGGATTGATAGTAGCATAGTTGGGATGTACAGTAGCTAGCACATTGGTTTGATAGTAGCATAGTTGGGATGTACATTAGCTAGCACATTGGTTTGATAGTAGCATAGTTTGGATGTAGCTAGCACATTGGTTTGATAGTAGCATAGTTTGGATGTAGCTAGCACATATGTTTGATAGTAGCATAGTTGGGATGTACAGTAGCTAGCACATTGGTTTGACAGTAGCATAGTTGGGATGTACAGTAGCTAGCACATTGGATTGATAGTAGCATAGTTGGGATGTACAGTAGCTGGCACATTGGTTTGATAGTAGCATAGTTGGGATGTACATTAGCTAGCACATTGGTTTGATAGTAGCATAGTTGGGATGTACAGTAGCTAGCACATTGGTTTGACAGTAGCATAGTTGGGATGTACAGTAGCTAGCACATTGGATTGATAGTAGCATAGTTGGGATGTACAGTAGCTGGCACATTGGTTTGATAGTAGCATAGTTGGGATGTACAGTAGCTAGCACATTGGTTTGATAGTAGCATAGTTGGGATGTACATTAGCTAGCACGTTGGTTTGATAGTAGCATAGTTGGGATGTACAGTAGCTAGCACATTGGTTTGATAGTAGCATAGTATGGATGTAGCTAGCACATACGTTTGATAGTAGCATAGTTGGGATGTACAGTAGCTAGCACATTGGATTGATAGTAGCATAGTTGGGATGTACAGTAGCTGGCACATTGGTTTGATAGTAGCATAGTTGGGATGTACAGTTGCTAGCACATTGGTTTGATAGTAGCATAGTTGGGATGTACAGTAGCTAGCACATAGGTTTGATAGCATAGTTGGGATGTACATTATCTAGCACATTGGTTTGATAGTAGCATAGTTGGGATGTACAGTAGCTAGCACATTGGTTTGACAGTAGCATAGTTGGGATGTACAGTAGCTAGCACATTGGTTTGATAGTAGCATAGTTGGGATGTACATTAGCTAGCACATTGGTTTGATAGTAGCATAGTAGGGATGTACAGTAGCTAGCACATTGGTTTGATAGTAGCATAGTTTGGATGTAGCTAGCACATATGTTTGATAGTAGCATAGTTGGGATGTACAGTAGCTAGCACATTGGTTTGACAGTAGCATAGTTGGGATGTACAGTAGCTAGCACATTGGATTGATAGTAGCATAGTTGGGATGTACAGTAGCTGGCACATTGGTTTGATAGTAGCATAGTTGGGATGTACATTAGCTAGCACATTGGTTTGATAGTAGCATAGTTGGGATGTACAGTAGCTAGCACATTGGTTTGACAGTAGCATAGTTGGGATGTACAGTAGCTAGCACATTGGATTGATAGTAGCATAGTTGGGATGTACAGTAGCTGGCACATTGGTTTGATAGTAGCATAGTTGGGATGTACAGTAGCTAGCACATTGGTTTGATAGTAGCATAGTATGGATGTAGCTAGCACATAGGTTTGATAGTAGCATAGGTGGGATGTACAGTAGCTAGCACATTGGATTGATAGTAGCATAGTTGGGATGTACAGTAGCTGGCACATTGGTTTGATAGTAGCATAGTTGGGATGTACAGTTGCTAGCACATTGGTTTGATAGTAGCATAGTTGGGATGTACAGTAGCTAGCACATAGGTTTGATAGCATAGTTGGGATGTACATTATCTAGCACATTGGTTTGATAGTAGCATAGTTGGGATGTACAGTAGCTAGCACATTGGTTTGACAGTAGCATAGTTGGGATGTACAGTAGCTAGCACATAGGTTTGATAGCATAGTTGGGATGTACATTATCTAGCACATTGGTTTGATAGTAGCATAGTTGGGATGTACAGTAGCTAGCACATTGGTTTGATAGTAGCATAGTTTGGATGTAGCTAGCACATATGTTTGATAGTAGCATAGTTGGGATGTACAGTAGCTAGCACATTGGTTTGATAGTATCATAGTTGGGATGTACAGTAGCTAGCACATTGGTTTGATAGTAGCATAGTTGGGATGTACAGTTGCTAGCACATTGGTTTGATAGTAGCATAGTTGGGATGTACAGTAGCTAGCACATAGGTTTGATAGCATAGTTGAGATGTACATTATCTAGCATATTGGTTTGATAGTAGCATAGTTGGGATGTACAGTAGCTAGCACATTGGTTTGACAGTAGCATAGTTGGGATGTACAGTAGCTAGCACATTGGTTTGATAGTAGCATAGTTGGGATGTACATTAGCTAGCACATTGGTTTGATAGTAGCATAGTTTGGATGTAGCTAGCACATTGGTTTGATAGTTGCATAGTTTGGATGTAGCTAGCACATATGTTTGATAGTAGCATAGTTGGGATGTACAGTAGCTAGCACATTGGTTTGACAGTAGCATAGTTGGGATGTACAGTAGCTAGCACATTGGATTGATAGTAGCATAGTTGGGATGTACAGTAGCTGGCACATTGGTTTGATAGTAGCATAGTTGGGATGTACATTAGCTAGCACATTGGTTTGATAGTAGCATAGTTGGGATGTACATTAGCTAGCACATTGGTTTGATAGTAGCATAGTATGGATGTAGCTAGCACATTGGTTTGATAGTAGCATAGTATGGATGTAGCTAGCACATAGGTTTGATAGTAGCATAGTTGGGATGTACAGTAGCTAGCACATTGGATTGATAGTAGCATAGTTGGGATGTACAGTAGCTGGCACATTGGTTTGATAGTAGCATAGTTGGGATGTACAGTTGCTAGCACATTGGTTTGATAGTAGCATAGTTGGGATGTACAGTAGCTAGCACATAGGTTTGATAGCATAGTTGGGATGTACATTATCTAGCACATTGGTTTGATAGTAGCATAGTTGGGATGTACAGTAGCTAGCACATTGGTTTGATAGTAGCATAGTTGGGATGTACAGTAGCTAGCACATTGGTTTGACAGTAGCATAGTTGGGATGTACAGTAGCTAGCACATTGGATTGATAGTAGCATAGTTGGGATGTACAGTAGCTGGCACATTGGTTTGATAGTAGCATAGTTGGGATGTACAGTTGCTAGCACATTGGTTTGATAGTAGCATAGTTGGGATGTACAGTAGCTAGCACATAGGTTTGATAGCATAGTTGGGATGTACATTATCTAGCATATTGGTTTGATAGTAGCATAGTTGGGATGTACAGTAGCTAGCACATTGGTTTGACAGTAGCATAGTTGGGATGTACAGTAGCTAGCACATTGGTTTGATAGTAGCATAGATGGGATGTACATTAGCTAGCACATTGGTTTGATAGTAGCATAGTTGGGAAGTACAGTAGCTAGCACATTGGTTTGATAGTAGCATAGTTTGGATGTAGCTAGCACATATGTTTGATAGTAGCATAGTTGGGATGTACAGTAGCTAGCACATTGGTTTGATAGTAGCATAGTTGGGATGTACAGTAGCTAGCACATTGGTTTGATAGTAGCATAGTTGGGATGTACAGTTGCTAGCACATTGGTTTGATAGTAGCATAGTTGGGATGTACAGTAGCTAGCACATAGGTTTGATAGCATAGTTGAGATGTACCTTATCTAGCATATTGGTTTGATAGTAGCATAGTTGGGATGTACAGTAGCTAGCACATTGGTTTGACAGTAGCATAGTTGGGATGTACAGTAGCTAGCACATTGGTTTGATAGTAGCATAGTTGGGATGTACATTAGCTAGCACATTGGTTTGATAGTAGCATAGTTGGGATGTACATTAGCTAGCACATTGGTTTGATAGTAGCATAGTTTGGATGTAGCTAGCACATTGGTTTGATAGTAGCATAGTTTGGATGTAGCTAGCACATATGTTTGATAGTAGCATAGTTGGGATGTACAGTAGCTAGCACATTGGTTTGACAGTAGCATAGTTGGGATGTACAGTAGCTAGCACATAGGTTTGATAGCATAGTTGGGATGTACATTATCTAGCACATTGGTTTGATAGTAGCATAGTTGGGATGTACAGTAGCTAGCACATTGGTTTGACAGTAGCATAGTTGGGATGTACAGTAGCTAGCACATTGGATTGATAGTAGCATAGTTGGGATGTACAGTAGCTAGCACATTGGTTTGATAGTAGCATAGTTGGGATGTACATTAGCTAGCACATTGGTTTGATAGTAGCATAGTTGGGAAGTACAGTAGCTAGCACATTGGTTTGATAGTAGCATAGTTTGGATGTAGCTAGCACATATGTTTGATAGTAGCATAGTTGGGATGTACAGTAGCTAGCACATTGGTTTGATAGTAGCATAGTTGGGATGTACAGTAGCTAGCACATTGGTTTGATAGTAGCATAGTTGGGATGTACAGTTGCTAGCACATTGGTTTGATAGTAGCATAGTTGGGATGTACAGTAGCTAGCACATAGGTTTGATAGCATAGTTGAGATGTACATTATCTAGCATATTGGTTTGATAGTAGCATAGTTGGGATGTACAGTAGCTAGCACATTGGTTTGACAGTAGCATAGTTGGGATGTACAGTAGCTAGCACATTGGTTTGATAGTAGCATAGTTGGGATGTACATTAGCTAGCACATTGGTTTGATAGTAGCATAGTTTGGATGTAGCTAGCACATTGGTTTGATAGTAGCATAGTTTGGATGTAGCTAGCACATATGTTTGATAGTAGCATAGTTGGGATGTACAGTAGCTAGCACATTGGTTTGACAGTAGCATAGTTGGGATGTACAGTAGCTAGCACATTGGATTGATAGTAGCATAGTTGGGATGTACAGTAGCTGGCACATTGGTTTGATAGTAGCATAGTTGGGATGTACATTAGCTAGCACATTGGTTTGATAGTAGCATAGTTGGGATGTACAGTAGCTAGCACATTGGTTTGACAGTAGCATAGTTGGGATGTACATTAGCTAGCACATTGGTTTGATAGTAGCATAGTTGGGATGTACAGTAGCTAGCACATTGGTTTGATAGTAGCATAGTATGGATGTAGCTAGCACATAGGTTTGATAGTAGCATAGTTGGGATGTACAGTAGCTAGCACATTGGATTGATAGTAGCATAGTTGGGATGTACAGTAGCTGGCACATTGGTTTGATAGTAGCATAGTTGGGATGTACAGTTGCTAGCACATTGGTTTGATAGTAGCATAGTTGGGATGTACAGTAGCTAGCACATAGGTTTGATAGCATAGTTGGGATGTACATTATCTAGCACATTGGATTGATAGTAGCATAGTTGGGATGAACAGTAGCTGGCACATTGGTTTGATAGTAGCATAGTTGGGATGTACAGTAGCTAGCACATTGGTTTGATAGTAGCATAGTTGGGATGTACATTAGCTAGCACATTGGTTTGATAGTAGCATAGTTGGGATGTACAGTAGCTAGCACAGTGGTTTGATAGTAGCATAGTATGGATGTAGCTAGCACATAGGTTTGATAGTAGCATAGTTGGGATGTACAGTAGCTAGCACATTGGATTGATAGTAGCATAGTTGGGATGTACAGTAGCTGGCACATTGGTTTGATAGTAGCATAGTTGGGATGTACAGTTGCTAGCACATTGGTTTGATAGTAGCATAGTTGGGATGTACAGTAGCTAGCACATAGGTTTGATAGCATAGTTGGGATGTACATTATCTAGCACATTGGTTTGATAGTAGCATAGTTGGGATGTACAGTAGCTAGCACATTGGTTTGACAGTAGCATAGTTGGGATGTACAGTAGCTAGCACATTGGATTGATAGTAGCATAGTTGGGATGTACAGTAGCTAGCACATTGGTTTGATAGTAGCATAGTTGGGATGTACATTAGCTAGCACATTGGTTTGATAGTAGCATAGTTGGGATGTACAGTAGCTAGCACATTGGTTTGATAGTAGCATAGTTTGGATGTAGCTAGCACATAATTGATAGTAGCATAGTTGGGATGTACAGTAGCTAGCACATTGGTTTGACAGTAGCATAGTTGGGATGTACAGTAGCTAGCACATTGGATTGATAGTAGCATAGTTGGGATGTACAGTAGCTGGCACATTGGTTTGATAGTAGCATAGTTGGGATGTACATTAGCTAGCACATTGGTTTGATAGTAGCATAGTTGGGATGTACAGTAGCTAGCACATTGGTTTGACAGTAGCATAGTTGGGATGTACAGTAGCTAGCACATTGGATTGATAGTAGCATAGTTGGGATGTACAGTAGCTAGCACATTGGTTTGATAGTAGCATAGTTGGGATGTACATTAGCTAGCACATTGGTTTGATAGTAGCATAGTTGGGATGTACAGTAGCTAGCACATTGGTTTGATAGTAGCATAGTTTGGATGTAGCTAGCACATAATTGATAGTAGCATAGTTGGGATGTACAGTAGCTAGCACATTGGTTTGACAGTAGCATAGTTGGGATGTACAGTAGCTAGCACATTGGATTGATAGTAGCATAGTTGGGATGTACAGTAGCTGGCACATTGGTTTGATAGTAGCATAGTTGGGATGTACATTAGCTAGCACATTGGTTTGATACTAGCATAGTTTGGATGTAGCTAGCACATTGGTTTGATAGTAGCATAGTTTGGATGTAGCTAGCACATATGTTTGATAGTAGCATAGTTGGGATGTACAGTAGCTAGCACATTGGTTTGACAGTAGCATAGTTGGGATGTACAGTAGCTAGCACATTGGATTGATAGTAGCATAGTTGGGATGTACAGTAGTTGGCACATTGGTTTGATAGTAGCATAGTTGGGATGTACAGTAGCTAGCACATAGGTTTGATAGCATAGTTGGGATGTACATTATCTAGCACATTGGTTTGATAGTAGCATAGTTGGGATGTACAGTAGCTAGCACATTGGTTTGACAGTAGCATAGTTGGGATGTACAGTAGCTAGCACATTGGTTTGATAGTAGCATAGTTGGGATGTACAGTAGCTAGCACATTGGATTGATAGTAGCATAGTTGGGATGTACAGTAGCTAGCACATTGGTTTGATAGTAGCATAGTTTGGATGTAGCTAGCACATATGTTTGATAGTAGCATAGTTGGGATGTACAGTAGCTAGCACATTGGTTTGACAGTAGCATAGTTGGGATGTACAGTAGCTAGCACATTGGATTGATAGTAGCATAGTTGGGATGTACAGTAGCTGGCACATTGGTTTGATAGTAGCATAGTTGGGATGTACATTAGCTAGCACATTGGTTTGATAGTAGCATAGTTGGGATGTACAGTAGCTAGCACATTGGTTTGACAGTAGCATAGTTGGGATGTACAGTAGCTAGCACATTGGATTGATAGTAGCATAGTTGGGATGTACAGTAGCTGGCACATTGGTTTGATAGTAGCATAGTTGGGATGTACAGTAGCTAGCACATTGGTTTGATAGTAGCATAGTATGGATGTAGCTAGCACATAGGTTTGATAGTAGCATAGGTGGGATGTACAGTAGCTAGCACATAGGTTTGATAGCATAGTTGGGATGTACATTATCTAGCACATTGGATTGATAGTAGCATAGTTGGGATGTACAGTAGCTGGCATATTGGTTTGATAGTAGCATAGTTGGGATGTACAGTAGCTAGCACATTGGTTTGATAGTAGCATAGTTGGGATGTACATTAGCTAGCACATTGGTTTGATAGTAGCATAGTTGGGATGTACAGTAGCTGGCACATTGGTTTGATAGTAGCATAGTTGGGATGTACAGTTGCTAGCACATTGGTTTGATAGTAGCATAGTTGGGATGTACAGTAGCTAGCACATAGGTTTGATAGCATAGTTGGGATGTACATTATCTAGCACATTGGATTGATAGTAGCATAGTTGGGATGTACAGTAGCTGGCACATTGGTTTGATAGTAGCATAGTTGGGATGTACAGTAGCTAGCACATTGGTTTGATAGTAGCATAGTTGGGATGTACATTAGCTAGCACATTGGTTTGATAGTAGCATAGTTGGGATGTACAGTAGCTAGCACAGTGGTTTGATAGTAGCATAGTATGGATGTAGCTAGCACATAGGTTTGATAGTAGCATAGTTGGGATGTACAGTAGCTAGCACATTGGATTGATAGTAGCATAGTTGGGATGTACAGTAGCTGGCACATTGGTTTGATAGTAGCATAGTTGGGATGTACAGTTGCTAGCACATTGGTTTGATAGTAGCATAGTTGGGATGTACAGTAGCTAGCACATAGGTTTGATAGCATAGTTGGGATGTACATTATCTAGCACATTGGTTTGATAGTAGCATAGTTGGGATGTACAGTAGCTAGCACATTGGTTTGACAGTAGCATAGTTGGGATGTACAGTAGCTAGCACATTGGATTGATAGTAGCATAGTTGGGATGTACAGTAGCTAGCACATTGGTTTGATAGTAGCATAGTTGGGATGTACATTAGCTAGCACATTGGTTTGATAGTAGCATAGTTGGGATGTACAGTAGCTAGCACATTGGTTTGATAGTAGCATAGTTTGGATGTAGCTAGCACATAATTGATAGTAGCATAGTTGGGATGTACAGTAGCTAGCACATTGGTTTGACAGTAGCATAGTTGGGATGTACAGTAGCTAGCACATTGGATTGATAGTAGCATAGTTGGGATGTACAGTAGCTGGCACATTGGTTTGATAGTAGCATAGTTGGGATGTACATTAGCTAGCACATTGGTTTGATAGTAGCATAGTTGGGATGTACAGTAGCTAGCACATTGGTTTGACAGTAGCATAGTTGGGATGTACAGTAGCTAGCACATTGGATTGATAGTAGCATAGTTGGGATGTACAGTAGCTAGCACATTGGTTTAATAGTAGCATAGTTGGGATGTACATTAGCTAGCACATTGGTTTGATAGCCTCATAGTTGGGATGTACAGTAGCTAGCACATTGGTTTGATAGTAGCATAGTTTGGATGTAGCTAGCACATAATTGATAGTAGCATAGTTGGGATGTACAGTAGCTAGCACATTGGTTTGACAGTAGCATAGTTGGGATGTACAGTAGCTAGCACATTGGATTGATAGTAGCATAGTTGGGATGTACAGTAGCTGGCACATTGGTTTGATAGTAGCATAGTTGGGATGTACATTAGCTAGCACATTGGTTTGATAGTAGCATAGTTTGGATGTAGCTAGCACATTGGTTTGATAGTAGCATAGTTTGGATGTAGCTAGCACATATGTTTGATAGTAGCATAGTTGGGATGTACAGTAGCTAGCACATTGGTTTGACAGTAGCATAGTTGGGATGTACAGTAGCTAGCACATTGGATTGATAGTAGCATAGTTGGGATGTACAGTAGCTGGCACATTGGTTTGATAGTAGCATAGTTGGGATGTACATTAGCTAGCACATTGGTTTGATAGTAGCATAGTTGGGATGTACAGTAGCTAGCACATTGGTTTGACAGTAGCATAGTTGGGATGTACAGTAGCTAGCACATTGGATTGATAGTAGCATAGTTGGGATGTACAGTAGCTGGCACATTGGTTTAATAGTAGCATAGTTGGGATGTACAGTAGCTAGCACATTGGTTTGATAGTAGCATAGTTGGGATGTACATTAGCTAGCACGTTGGTTTGA
This sequence comes from Borostomias antarcticus, assembly GCF_949987555.1. NCBI lineage: Eukaryota > Metazoa > Chordata > Actinopteri > Stomiiformes > Stomiidae > Borostomias > Borostomias antarcticus. Next base: position 13,110,470 of record NC_140234.1, read on the forward strand.
TAGTAGCATAGTTGGGATGTACAGTAGCTAGCACATTGGTTTGATAGTAGCATAGTATGGATGTAGCTAGCACATAGGTTTGATAGTAGCATAGTTGGGATGTACAGTAGCTAGCACATTGGATTGATAGTAGCATAGTTGGGATGTACAGTAGCTGGCACATTGGTTTGATAGTAGCATAGTTGGGATGTACAGTTGCTAGCACATTGGTTTGATAGTAGCATAGTTGGGATGTACAGTAGCTAGCACATAGGTTTGATAGCATAGTTGGGATGTACATTATCTAGCACATTGGTTTGATAGTAGCATAGTTGGGATGTACAGTAGCTAGCACATTGGTTTGACAGTAGCATAGTTGGGATGTACAGTAGCTAGCACATTGGTTTGATAGTAGCATAGTTGGGATGTACAGTAGCTAGCACATTGGATTGATAGTAGCATAGTTGGGATGTACAGTAGCTAGCACATTGGATTGATAGTAGCATAGTTGGGATGTACAGTAGCTAGCACATTGGTTTGACAGTAGCATAGTTGGGATGTACAGTAGCTAGCACATTGGTTTGACAGTAGCATAGTTGGGATGTACAGTAGCTAGCACATTGGATTGATAGTAGCATAGTTGGGATGTACAGTAGCTGGCACATTGGTTTGATAGTAGCATAGTTGGGATGTACATTAGCTAGCACATTGGTTTGATAGTAGCATAGTTGGGATGTACAGTAGCTAGCACATTGGTTTGACAGTAGCATAGTTGGGATGTACAGTAGCTAGCACATTGGATTGATAGTAGCATAGTTGGGATGTACAGTAGCTGGCACATTGGTTTGATAGTAGCATAGTTGGGATGTACAGTAGCTAGCACATTGGTTTGATAGTAGCATAGTATGGATGTAGCTAGCACATAGGTTTGATAGTAGCATAGGTGGGATGTACAGTAGCTAGCACATTGGATTGATAGTAGCATAGTTGGGATGTACAGTAGCTGGCACATTGGTTTGATAGTAGCATAGTTGGGATGTACAGTTGCTAGCACATTGGTTTGATAGTAGCATAGTTGGGATGTACAGTAGCTAGCACATAGGTTTGATAGCATAGTTGGGATGTACATTATCTAGCACATTGGTTTGATAGTAGCATAGTTGGGATGTACAGTAGCTAGCACATTGGTTTGACAGTAGCATAGTTGGGATGTACAGTAGCTAGCACATTGGTTTGATAGTAGCATAGTTGGGATGTACATTAGCTAGCACATTGGTTTGATAGTAGCATAGTTTGGATGTAGCTAGCACATTGGTTTGATAGTAGCATTGTTTGGATGTAGCTAGCACATATGTTTGATAGTAGCATAGTTGGGATGTACAGTAGCTAGCACATTGGTTTGACAGTAGCATAGTTGGGATGTACAGTAGCTAGCACATTGGATTGATAGTAGCATAGTTGGGATGTACAGTAGCTGGCACATTGGTTTGATAGTAGCATAGTTGGGATGTACAGTTGCTAGCACATTGGTTTGATAGTAGCATAGTTGGGATGTACAGTAGCTAGCACATAGGTTTGATAGCATAGTTGGGATGTACATTATCTAGCACATTGGTTTGATAGTAGCATAGTTGGGATGTACAGTAGCTAGCACATTGGTTTGACAGTAGCATAGTTGGGATGTACATTAGCTAGCACATTGGTTTGATAGTAGCATAGTTGGGATGTACAGTAGCTAGCACATTGGTTTGACAGTAGCATAGTTGGGATGTACATTAGCTAGCACATTGGTTTGATAGTAGCATAGTTGGGATGTACAGTAGCTAGCACATTGGTTTGATAGTAGCATAGTATGGATGTAGCTAGCACATAGGTTTGATAGTAGCATAGTTGGGATGTACAGTAGCTAGCACATTGGATTGATAGTAGCATAGTTGGGATGTACAGTAGCTGGCACATTGGTTTGATAGTAGCATAGTTGGGATGTACAGTTGCTAGCACATTGGTTTGATAGTAGCATAGTTGGGATGTACAGTAGCTAGCACATAGGTTTGATAGCATAGTTGGGATGTACATTATCTAGCACATTGGATTGATAGTATGTCACGACCCGGCTCTAAGGCTGTGACAAAAATGGAGTCCACACGGTTGTTTCTCAAAAAGTAAACAATTTATTAAAGTGCCATGATATAAGATATGTAAATCAGTCAATCAGTAGTGTAAAGCAAGTGAATGGATGAGTGGAAGCATACTATATATGTGTGTATTTAACATGAGGTGCTCCAAAGAATAATAATGTCCGCTGCCGGACAGGAAATGGGTCAGAGCCACAGATCAAGATGAGCTTGCGCCATTTGTAGGGTAAGGGACGGGCCAGGGGCTTCATTTATCAAAGAGCGTGTAAATTCAGGTGTAAAAGAGGGCGTACGACGAAAACGCGGAAAATGCACAATGTAGCGTACGACGAGAATATTTACACGCTTTTCGGATCTATCAAAAATGTCGTATGCCCTTTTCTGCACGGTAAATCCGAGACGGGCGGGGAAGGGAGCGTACGCGCACGCGCCCCGTGTTCCGCCCCCTCCACGCCCTAATCCAACCATATATGGTCACAACCATGAGTGGACAAACGTGGTTTCCCGGAAGGAACCGGCTTAAAAAGGTAGCGTGGAGCACCCAGGCGGGACAATGAAACATGGAACGAAGAGCAAAGAAGAGGAACTTTTCGGAGACGGAGGTGCATGGGCTAGTTGGTGAGGTCCACGTGAGGAAGGCAATCCTCTTCGGAAGGTATAAATCGCCTACGTTTGTCTGTTTGCTCCTACAGCTTAGTAGCCTACTTTAGCTACGTGTTGTGCATCTAGGATTGGGCATACACGGACATACTGTAACATGTGGCTGCGAGTGAAGCAAACATTCTGTGGTAGGCTATGATTAAATTAGGACCAAAAACAGGGAACAATAACGCAGATGACCACTACATAATGTTAGAACACATTAAACATTTTCCCCTCTGGGAAATTAAGACTCATCTAAATCACCCGGTAAATCACAGCATTTATTTGACTGCCAACAGAAAAACATATCAAATGAATATGGCTGCACAATGAAATGTTTAATGCATAATCAAGTTCACAGACAAACTCAAAGAAAATGATTGAAATTGTTTCTCCAGACTCTGACGTGGGGTGGGACTCAGAGGAGGGGGAGTCTGCAGTGGTCCTGGACCTGACGGTCGTGCCCCCGCGAGTTGCAGCCTCCACCTCCAGCGCGCCGACTTCCACCTTCTTATCAGCTTTGAATATATATCTTGGCAAACATAACACGGGATGATGTACAAGGAGGGGACAGATACCTAGTGAAAGTACTATTGGTTGCTAGTAAAAAGACAATAACGAGGGCTTGGTATAAGGTGGAACCCCCAACCAAGGTGCAGTGGCTGGGTGTTGTGGAGGAGATGTATGTTAGGGAGAGGTTCACGCATGCATTGAGGATGCATGAAGGAAAGTTTGAAGGGAGATGGGAAAAATGGATGGATTATAGAAGGAAGTGTGATGATACCACTAATATTAAAATTGTCATATTTGAGTAAGAAAAAAAAGCTGCATGGATGGAAGTACCCATAAGCTGTTATTGTAAGTTTTTATGTTTTATTGTATTGTCGTTGTATGGATGGAAAATGCTAATAAAGATTAAAGTAAATAAGACAAAGAATATGTATCTTGGCTATGCACACACCAATAAGCCAGCCGTCACGCGCAGCGCCTGCCTCCAGTCTAGCCCTACCCTGCTGTGCGCCAGGATGAATGAGTCATGCGTGGAGCCAGGCCACCGTGCCACTACACTTGTGATGAGCATGTCACATATGATTTGGGTATTTCTAGTGTGCACATTTTAGCGATTCACATAGACGTATTCATTCACTGATGGTGCCCTTATGTGGGTGCAGTCGCCATCGCCGTCACCTCTTTGGAGTTCTATCTCGGGCCAGTAGGCCGAGTAGCGCCGGATTCATTTAGGCTCGGATTACGCACAGGAGGACTGTCATTTATATGCTTACCAAAGAGCAAACAGGTCCACATGATCACATATTAATGACAATCTAATTGGTCAATTATTGCCGTTTGATGGAGTGCCTGCATTAGGTGTGTGACATATAGCGCGGAAAGGTTTGGGACAGCGCATAGGTTCCGTTTGGGGAACAAATCCATATCGGACCATGAATGAGCCGGTTAGAGGACACGTCTAATCTAGCATTGCGATATATATTGGTGCTGAATTGGGCTATTAGCCTACATGATTGTGCGTTCATGAACTGTCGCTCTTATTCTCTCCGTCAAACATAGTAATTCACCGACGCACCACCTGCGTCGCCAGTTCCCCCTGTGTTCAAGAAGGGCGTAGAACACCGTGTAAATCGGTACGCCAACTGGAGAGGTGTCCTACAAAAGCGCGGAGAAAGGCGACTAAATTTTCGCCCTTACGGCTTGATAAATCGCAATGTGGGGGGGGCAAATGGCGTACGCCTGAACTCGCGAAAAAGACCGTGTAAAAGAAGGCGTACCTCAATGATAAATGAGGCCCCAGGTGCACTTGGTTAGCCTAATGGGCTGGGCCCCGCCCACCTGCAAACAAGCAGGCAGCCAACCAAGTAGACGGCCAGCCCTACTGGGTCGTCACACCCCCCCCCATCAAGGAGGGGCCCCGCCCCCGGAACCTACAACCAAAACAAACACAACAGAATAAAGCAGCACAAAACAAAACATGACCAACATCAATGGGACGAGGAACCAAGGTACCAGGAACCAAGGTGCACCCGAGACGCCACCACGCCACAACTCACCACCGGCCCGTCACCACGCCCCACACCTTGTGTCACACCACTCCCCCCAGCAACCTAGTACTAAGGGAAGCAATTTAAGGAGAAAGAGGATAACACAAGAGTGAAACAAGGCAACCAGCCTAGGCAATGAACAGGGCTGTCTCACGAGGAAGGGGCTCGAGACAACGCGTCTGCCACCACGTTGTCCGAGCCCTTGATGTACCGCACGTCCAGCCAATAAGACTGCAGTAGCAGAGACCACCGAACCAGCCTTTGATTCGGACACTGCAAGGAATTCAAAACACTCTAATGTCACCATGACTAGTTTAGGAGGGTGGAACCATTCCACCTGTCACCATGACCAGTTTAGGAGGGTGGAACCATTCCACCTGCACCATGACCAGTTTAGGAGGGTGGAACCATTCCACCTGTCACCATGACCAGTTTAGGAGGGTGGAACCATTCCACCTGCACCATGACCAGTTTAGGAGGGTGGAACCATTCCACCTGTCACCATGACTGGTTTAGGAGGGCGGAGCCATTCCACCTGCACCAAACACACGCGTATGCGTAAGAACATAGTCGTCTGCTAAGGCCGCCGCTTCACCAGCGGTAGTAGCCTTCTGATCGTTGATGTATGTCGCAATTCGCTCCGGCACAGCATTTTTAAATTGCTCCAAAACAATCAGCTCACAGAGCCCCTCAAAACTATCTACCGCCAGAGCAGAACGCCAGCGCGAAAAATGCTGCGTCAAGTCGCGCGCAAACTCGAGGTGAGTCTGGTTCTCTTTCCCATTCCATGTCCGAAACCTCAAACGGTAAGCTTCAGGCACTAATTCATATGCTTTTAGCACCGCGGCTTTAACCAGTTCATAATTTGCGCTATCAGCAATGGACATGGAAGAATAAGCCTCTTGGGCTTTCCCCGTTAACACGCACTGGAGCATGAGCGTGCGCTCTGTGTCCGGCCAATCTCGCAAGTCAGCGACCCGCTCAAAAAGAGAAAAAAACGTCTCCGGATCCCGTTCGCTAAACTTAGGCAACAGCCGCAAGTTGCGCCATATATCAAATCGCTCCCCTGGTGCCACACCACCAGATGAGCTACTACGGGCCATTGACGCATCAGCTGACAGCGTCCCCTCAGCCATCAAATCAAGCCTGCGCCCCTCAAGCTCCAACTTCTCGCGCTCAACGCGAACGCGCATCTCCTCTCTTTTAAGCCGCTCGTCAATCTCCGCAGCCTGCTTTTTCTCCTCATATCCGAGCTTCAATAATAGCAACTCCTTATGCTGCTCAAAAGTAAATCCTACCGTAGGTATACCCGTAAACACATCACCCGGCTCACTAACGGCCACGGTCAAAACGCCGCCCCACCAATCCGGCTTTCAACGCGCTTTTAACAGTCTCCTTGAGACGCACATCTGTATCCGCAATTGTCACATTATAGTGCCCAGCTAACTAACAATTGCCCCTTAGTTAAACCGTCCAACCCCTCCTCAGAGGGATGCGTAATAAAGGCAGCTATGTCTGCCATCCCTCCCCCCAACGAAAAACGACCACAAGAGGAGAGACGACCCGACCATCAACCAACCAACGGCACCCAAACAGACCGTCGCGCGCACGGGCCAAATATGAACACACGAACACACGTGCCAGGAGGCGCAAACAGGGTCAAACAAACCCGAACAAGACCACACACACCCCTCTATCTAAACTGCCTCACTAGACCAGACTAAACTGCCAACCAGCTCAACCCTAGTCTTCATGTGGGTACAATGGCGGGTACTTATGCACTAAATACCAGCGGCCCGGAAAAGCGACCAAGAAATGGCAACCCCCCTGAAGCCCTAGCCGTGCTCCCGAGCAAAGCTCTAACCATGCTTACCACAGCACTAGCAGAAAAAAACAAACCGACGCCCCCTAAAGAGGAAGCGCCGCTGTACCTACTCAGGGGAGTGTGCAATCAGACCAAATAAGCGCCACCTGACACAGATTCGCGCACCCACAGCAACATCAAAAATCCGGCCAATTAACAAGAAAAAAATGCTTACCACAAAACAACCGCGCGACTCCAATGAACAACCTGCAACCCGCACCACAATCAAGGCCCACGAGCCACCAATCAACGCTGCACCGCCGCCGGCATACAGGCACCCAACGAGCCCATTCACAAAACCAGTCGGCCTACGCAACGCAACAGCAAAAAAGAACGGCCGGACGAGCCCCCACTTTTGTCACGACCCGGCTCTAAGGCTGTGACAAAAATGGAGTCCACACGGTTGTTTCTCAAAAAGTAAACAATTTATTAAAGTGCCATGATATAAGATATGTAAATCAGTCAATCAGTAGTGTAAAGCAAGTGAATGGATGAGTGGAAGCATACTATATATGTGTGTATTTAACATGAGGTGCTCCAAAGAATAATAATGTCCGCTGCCGGACAGGAAATGGGTCAGAGCCACAGATCAAGATGAGCTTGCGCCATTTGTAGGGTAAGGTACGGGCCAGGTGCACTTGGTTAGCCTAATGGGCTGGGCCCCGCCCACCTGCAAACAAGCAGGCAGCCAACCAAGTAGACGGCCAGCCCTACTGGGTCGTCACAAGTAGCATAGTTGGGATGTACAGTAGCTGGCACATTGGTTTGATAGTAGCATAGTTGGGATGTACAGTAGCTAGCACATTGGTTTGATAGTAGCATAGTTGGGATGTACATTAGCTAGCACATTGGTTTGATAGTAGCATAGTTGGGATGTACAGTAGCTAGCACATTGGTTTGATAGTAGCATAGTATGGATGTAGCTAGCACATAGGTTTGATAGTAGCATAGTTGGGATGTACAGTAGCTAGCACATTGGATTGATAGTAGCATTAGTTGGGATGTACAGTAGCTGGCACATTGGTTTGATAGTAGCATAGTTGGGATGTACAGTTGCTAGCACATTGGTTTGATAGTAGCATAGTTGGGATGTACAGTAGCTAGCACATAGGTTTGATAGCATAGTTGGGATGTACATTATCTAGCACATTGGTTTGATAGTAGCATAGTTGGGATGTACAGTAGCTAGCACATTGGTTTGACAGTAGCATAGTTGGGATGTACAGTAGCTAGCACATTGGTTTGATAGTAGCATAGTTGGGATGTACATTAGCTAGCACATTGGTTTGATAGTAGCATAGTTGGGATGTACAGTAGCTAGCACATTGGTTTGATAGTAGCATAGTTTGGATGTAGCTAGCACATATGTTTGATAGTAGCATAGTTGGGATGTACAGTAGCTAGCACATTGGTTTGACAGTAGCATAGTTGGGATGTACAGTAGCTAGCACATTGGATTGATAGTAGCATAGTTGGGATGTACAGTAGCTGGCACATTGGTTTGATAGTAGCATAGTTGGGATGTACATTAGCTAGCACATTGGTTTGATAGTAGCATAGTTGGGATGTACAGTAGCTAGCACATTGGTTTGACAGTAGCATAGTTGGGATGTACAGTAGCTAGCACATTGGATTGATAGTAGCATAGTTGGGATGTACAGTAGCTAGCACATTGGTTTGATAGTAGCATAGTATGGATGTAGCTAGCACATAGGTTTGATAGTAGCATAGGTGGGATGTACAGTAGCTAGCACATTGGATTGATAGTAGCATAGTTGGGATGTACAGTAGCTGGCACATTGGTTTGATAGTAGCATAGTTGGGATGTACAGTTGCTAGCACATTGGTTTGATAGTAGCATAGTTGGGATGTACAGTAGCTAGCACATAGGTTTGATAGCATAGTTGGGATGTACATTATCTAGCACATTGGTTTGATAGTAGCATAGTTGGGATGTACAGTAGCTAGCACATTGGTTTGACAGTAGCATAGTTGGGATGTACAGTAGCTAGCACATTGGATTGATAGTAGCATAGTTGGGATGTACAGTAGCTAGCACATTGGTTTGATAGTAGCATAGTTGGGATGTACATTAGCTAGCACATTGGTTTGATAGTAGCATAGTTGGGATGTACAGTAGCTAGCACATTGGTTTGATAGTAGCATAGTTTGGATGTAGCTAGCACATATGTTTGATAGTAGCATAGTTGGGATGTACAGTAGCTAGCACATTGGTTTGATAGTAGCATAGTTGGGATGTACAGTAGCTAGCACATTGGTTTGATAGTAGCATAGTTGGGATGTACAGTAGCTAGCACATTGGTTTGACAGTAGCATAGTTGGGATGTACAGTAGCTAGCACATTGGTTTGATAGTAGCATAGTTGGGATGTACATTAGCTAGCACATTGGTTTGATAGTAGCATAGTTTGGATGTAGCTAGCACATTGGTTTGATAGTAGCATAGTTTGGATGTAGCTAGCACATATGTTTGATAGTAGCATAGTTGGGATGTACAGTAGCTAGCACATTGGTTTGACAGTAGCATAGTTGGGATGTACAGTAGCTAGCACATTGGATTGATAGTAGCATAGTTGGGATGTACAGTAGCTGGCACATTGGTTTGATAGTAGCATAGTTGGGATGTACATTAGCTAGCACATTGGTTTGATAGTAGCATAGTTGGGATGTACAGTAGCTAGCACATTGGTTTGACAGTAGCATAGTTGGGATGTACATTAGCTAGCACATTGGTTTGATAGTAGCATAGTTGGGATGTACAGTAGCTAGCACATTGGTTTGATAGTAGCATAGTATGGATGTAGCTAGCACATAGGTTTGATAGTAGCATAGTTGGGATGTACAGTAGCTAGCACATTGGATTGATAGTAGCATAGTTGGGATGTACAGTAGCTGGCACATTGGTTTGATAGTAGCATAGTTGGGATGTACAGTTGCTAGCACATTGGTTTGATAGTAGCATAGTTGGGATGTAGAGTAGCTAGCACATAGGTTTGATAGCATAGTTGGGATGTACATTATCTAGCACATTGGATTGATAGTAGCATAGTTGGGATGTACAGTAGCTGGCACATTGGTTTGATAGTTGCATAGTTGGGATGTACAGTAGCTAGCACATTGGTTTGATAGTAGCATAGTTGGGATGTACATTAGCTAGCACATTGGTTTGATAGTAGCATAGTTGGGATGTACAGTAGCTAGCACATTGGTTTGATAGTAGCATAGTATGGATGTAGCTAGCACATAGGTTTGATAGTAGCATAGTTGGGATGTACAGTAGCTAGCACATTGGATTGATAGTAGCATAGTTGGGATGTACAGTAGCTGGCACATTGGTTTGATAGTAGCATAGTTGGGATGTACAGTTGCTAGCACATTGGTTTGATAGTAGCATAGTTGGGATGTACAGTAGCTAGCACATAGGTTTGATAGCATAGTTGGGATGTACATTATCTAGCACATTGGTTTGATAGTAGCATAGTTGGGATGTACAGTAGCTAGCACATTGGTTTGACAGTAGCATAGTTGGGATGTACAGTAGCTAGCACATTGGATTGATAGTAGCATAGTTGGGATGTACAGTAGCTAGCACATTGGTTTGATAGTAGCATAGTTGGGATGTACATTAGCTAGCACATTGGTTTGATAGTAGCATAGTTGGGATGTTCAGTAGCTAGCACATTGGTTTGATAGTAGCATAGTTTGGATGTAGCTAGCACATAATTGATAGTAGCATAGTTGGGATGTACAGTAGCTAGCACATTGGTTTGACAGTAGCATAGTTGGGATGTACAGTAGCTATCACATTGGATTGATAGTAGCATAGTTGGGATGTACAGTAGCTGGCACATTGGTTTGATAGTAGCATAGTTGGGATGTACATTAGCTAGCACATTGGTTTGATAGTAGCATAGTTGGGATGTACAGTAGCTAGCACATTGGTTTGACAGTAGCATAGTTGGGATGTACAGTAGCTAGCACATTGGATTGATAGTAGCATAGTTGGGATGTACAGTAGCTGGCACATTGGTTTGATAGTAGCATAGTTGGGATGTACAGTAGCTAGCACATTGGTTTGATAGTAGCATAGTATGGATGTAGCTAGCACATAGGTTTGATAGTAGCATAGGTGGGATGTACAGTAGCTAGCACATTGGATTGATAGTAGCATAGTTGGGATGTACAGTAGCTGGCACATTGGTTTGATAGTAGCATAGTTGGGATGTACAGTAGCTAGCACATAGGTTTGATAGCATAGTTGGGATGTACATTATCTAGCACATTGGTTTGATAGTAGCATAGTTGGGATGTACAGTAGCTAGCACATTGTTTTGACAGTAGCATAGTTGGGATGTACAGTAGCTAGCACATTGGATTGATAGTAGCATAGTTGGGATGTACAGTAGCTAGCACATTGGTTTGATAGTAGCATAGTTGGGATGTACATTAGCTAGCACATTGGTTTGATAGTAGCATAGTTGGGATGTACAGTAGCTAGCACATTGGTTTGATAGTAGCATAGTTTGGATGTAGCTAGCACATATGTTTGATAGTAGCATAGTTGGGATGTACAGTAGCTAGCACATTGGTTTGATAGTAGCATAGTTGGGATGTACAGTAGCTAGCACATTGGTTTGATAGTAGCATAGTTGGGATGTACATTAGCTAGCACATTGGTTTGATAGTAGCATAGTTGGGATGTAGCTAGCACATTGGTTTGATAGTAGCATAGTATGGATGTAGCTAGCACATAGGTTTGATAGTAGCATAGTTGGGATGTACAGTAGCTAGCACATTGGTTTGATAGTAGCATAGTTGGGATGTACAGTAGCTAGCACATTGGTTGACCAGGCACTAGCTTGATGTTTTAGTAAAGAGGAATGGCTAGCCAGCCACTAGCTTGATGTTTTAGTTAAGAGGAATGGCTAGCCAGCCACTAGCTTGATGTTTTAGTAAAGAGGAATGGCTAGCCAGTCACTAGCTTGATGTTTTAGTGAAGATGAATGGCTAGCCAGCCACTTGCTCAATGTTTTATTAAAGAGGAATGGCTAGCCAGCTACTAGCTTGATGTTTTAGTGAAGAGGAATGGCTAGCCAGCTACTAGCTTGATGTTTAAGTAAAGAGGAATGGCTAGCCACCAACTAGCTTGATGTTTTAGTAAAGAGGAATTGCTAGCCAGCCACTAGCTTGATGTTTAGTAAAGAGGAATGGCTAGCCAGCTACTAGCTTGATGTTTTAGTGAAGAGGAATAGCTAGCCAGCCACTAGCTTGATGTTTTAGTAAAGAGGAATGGCTAGCCAGCTACTAGCTTGATGTTTTAGTTAAGAGGAATAGCTAGCCAGCCACTAGCTTGATGTTTTAGTAAAGAGGAATGGCTAGCCAGCTACTAGCTTGATGTTTTAGTAAAGAGGAATAGCTAGCCAGCCACTAGCTTGATGTTTTAGTAAAGAGGAATGGCTAGCCAGCTACTAGCTTGATGTTTTAGTTAAGAGGAATAGCTAGCCAGCCACTAGCTTGATGTTTTAGTAAAGACGAATGGCTAGCCAGCTACTAGCTTGATGTTTTAGTTAAGAGGAATGGCTAGCCAGCCACTAGCTTGATGTTTTAGTAAAGATGAATGGCTAGCCAGCCACCTGGCTGCACGTTAAGCTAAAGATAAGTTCAGGAAATGAAGCCCAATGATAGCTAGCTAACGTTAGCTAGTGCTAGCTAGTGTCAGCTACCTAACTCAAGGCCCGAGGAGTTGGAGATACTGTGCACGTTCTCTCAAAGTGCTTTGGCTAAGGTTACTACAAGCTAGCTAGTCCTTGTCACCAACACTTGCCTCACAACGTACGTAGCAAAACTATTCACACAGCAAGCAACGTCAGCTGACTGGGACTGTGAGTAGAATAACCAGTGTTGTGAAATACATTTAACAACTGGTCAGTTGATATGTTACACAGCAATTGAGCAGGACAATATCATTAGGGCTAGGTTAGGTAGCTAGCAAAGTCAACTTGCCCAGCTGGTATAGGCTCATTCCTATGGGATAGCTTAGTTTGTGATTTAGCAATGGGTTGACTAATCACTAGATCAATATTTTCAGTTGGTGATAGGACATCACTGTGATTTAGCAATGGGTTGACTAATCACTAGATCAATATTTTCAGTTGGGGATAGGACTACAACACCACCTGTGCTGTGGCACCAAGGAATCTGCTCTGACAACTCCCAACAAACAACAACAACAACAAATTCACCACCATATCACGTTATTATGCATGTTATTATACGGTGACGCTCAGCGTTTTCAGAATGGGACAGAATTTAAACTCATAGCACACTCTTATGCTCAGACTAAAACGAAGGGTGTACTTATTTTAACAGACAGGAGACTATCTCTGACAATAGGTGGGAAGCGATGGCCTTGGTCGCTTTGTTTATTGTAAAGTGAAAATAAATCAGGTTAAGATAGCGTTGGCTTCCATCTACGCTCCTAACACAGATGATGCAACCTTTTTGCCTAATGTAAGTAATACTATGTTAGAAATGTGTGATGGCTACCACCTAGTGGTGGGCGGTGACTTTAACTCTGTCCTGGACTCCACTTTAGATAGATCCTCTGTTGTCAGGGATGGCTCCCAGGCCATGTCATTTCTGAACACATTTATAACCTAAACTTCATCCATCTGTAGCGAATCCAGAACCCCAGCGCTCGAGATTACACATTTTTATTCGAATAGGCATAAATCTTACTAGAATTGATTATGTATTTCTTAGCCCTGCACTGATTCCCTCTTCGTCCCCTGTCGACTTTTACCTATTCTACTATCTGATCACGCCCCAGTGTTGGTTAGTCGCGAGAAGGCCAATAGGTGGCGATTTAACACCACATTACGGACCAATTGGTTAACTTCAATATTGGGTTAACCCTGCCTTTATACAGTAACATACATCAAGGCCGAACTGGACATGTTTCTAGAGATTAATAAAGAACAGTGTGACGATCCACAGGTCCTTTGGGAGGCGACTAAATGTTGTATTAGGGGCTCTTGCATCTCGTTATCCTCTAGTCTTGCGAAAGAACGATCCAGACGTTTTGAGGAGCTGGAGAGAGAGATACTGTAGCATTACTTGAACACGCACAAAAACAGCAGTTTGCAGATGACTGATAGGGAGCTCCTTGATTCGCCCTTAGACCTGGAGGAGCTCCACGGGGCCCTCAAGTCCTTACAGCGAGGGAAGTCACCTGGTCTCGACGGCCTCCCACCGGAGTTATATCTCCAGATCTGGGAGCTGATAGGTCCCCTGATTCGAGGCTCGTTCAACACCACTATCTCCAGGGGGGAGTTCCATAGGGCCCAGAAGGCTGATCTCATCTCTCTCCTGTTAAAGAAAGGTAAAGACCCCCTGGAGTGTGCGAGCTATAGGCCGATATCCCTGATCTCTTGTGACCAAAAGCTCTTTGCGAAGGCTCTGGCTTTGCGGTTGGAGGTGGTCATGGATGCTCTAGTTGGCCCGGACCAAACAGGGTTCATGAGGGGGCGCCTCGCGGCCGACAACGTACGTAGACTGCTCCACGTTATAGACTCAACTAATGATTCTCATGGCGCCTGTGGTGTGTTCTCGCTTGATGCCGAAAAGGTGTTTGATCGCCTTGAGTGGAGTTACATGTGGGCGGCGCTGGAGCACCTGGGTTTCGGAACCAATTTCCTACAGTAGCTATGATACAAACATTGTATCACACGCCGATGGTGGCGGTCCTCACGGGCAAAACTGTTTCCCCCTTGTTCCAACTGGAGCGCTCAACTAGACAGGGCTGTCTTCTGTCCGCTGTCACCCATCCTGTTTTGTCTTTCTGCCGAACCGCTAGCTCAGGCCATTAGACAGAGTACTTCCATTTCCCCCATAATGCTACAGGATCGTCCCCATCATATCTCCCTTCATGCCGATGACATCCTCCTCTTTTTGGACAATTTAGATGTCTCTGTCCCCTATGTGTTGGACATGTTCAATGACTTCGGCAGCATGTCAGGATATAAGATTAACTGGAGCAAGTCAGTTTTAATGCCCCTCAATTCTGCAGCTAGATCAGCTCAGTGGCCGGCACATATCTCAACCTGTGATAGTTTTATATACCTTGGTATCAATATTCTGCCCACCCTGCCACAGATCGTTAAAGATAACTTCGACTCCATTTTCAGTAAGATTAAGACGGACATACAGAGATGGGACGACCTTAAAGGAGTAGTAAAGGGAAAAATCATGTTTAGCCCTGTTTTAAGTTAACTTATGAACATATACAATGGTTCAGATCAAAAAGTTGACAAAATTAGCACTTTTGAGAAAGTTGATAATTGCTCTACCACCGTTTAGGTCATACAATGGATGTGGGTGGGCACCATGAAAAAGCATTCAAAAACATGTTAAACTCTCGATTTCAAAGACAAGAAACTTACCGAGGTGTTAGTTGGCATTCTGACATATAATTCGCCATAAATTAAGATTCTATGTTCATCTGGAAAGGCTTTTTTAAATATTTTGCATAGAACTATTTAGTCGCAGCACATACGTGTGTAAACTTCCGCTTGAACAATAACAATAGCTACCGTAAGTAGTTCCACAATAACAATAGCAGAACCACCATAATTAAAATGAATGTACTACCGAGAATTAATTTTCTTCT
Source organism: Borostomias antarcticus (assembly GCF_949987555.1). Classification (NCBI taxonomy): domain Eukaryota; kingdom Metazoa; phylum Chordata; class Actinopteri; order Stomiiformes; family Stomiidae; genus Borostomias; species Borostomias antarcticus. Next base: position 13,125,835 of record NC_140234.1, read on the forward strand.
TTCTATGATCCCATTGTCCCCACCCCTAAGTTTTTTGTTAGCGTCCACTTGATGGTTACTAAATTCCTTTGGTCCGGCAAGCGCTCCAGGATTTGGTTAACTACTCTACAACAGCCTAAGAGGGCGGGCGGGTTGGCGATTCTGGACTTCAGGCTCTATTATTTAGCCTTTCAGCTGCAGGCCCTACGCAACTGGCTTAACTCGGACTCTAGGGTGCCATGGAGGTCGATTGAGGCAGGGTTGGTCAGCCCTTTTAGACCACAGGATTTGCTCTTCTCGGGCATCGGGTGTAGAACCTCCACCCATAGATTTGGCTGTATTATCAATAATGCGCTGAAGGTATGGAAGGCTGCAGAGAAACTTGTAGTGCTGCCCATTCGATTCTGTTCTTCCACCCCCCTGTGTAACAATTTCAATTTGATGTCAGGCAGTCAACCGTTTTCTAATCGATCTTGGAGTTCGCGAGGCATACATGTTGTGGGTGATCTATATGACGGCGATGGTCTATTCACATTCCAGCAGAAAAGATTTGTCTTACCAGCATCGTTCTTTTTTGTTTATCTAGTTGCGTTCTGCCCTGAAAGCATATGGAGTACCATGGCGACACCCCCCCCAATCCCATCCTATGCTACACTGGATTGAACCCACCCCTAATCCGCGTGGATGTGTATCTAGAATTTATCAATATTTATTAGATGCGATCAAAAAAACACTCCCTGTTGAGGCCCTTTTGACCCGGGAGCTCGAACAGATAGGTTATCAACCAAACTGGGATGTGATATGGTCTAATCGGGACATAACTTCTCAAAATGTGGCTTATCATCTTATTCATTCATTTATTCATAGGGCATACGCCACCCCCTACAGGAGATACCAGATGAAATTACAACCAGATTATTATTGCCACTTCTGGGTCGTTCCTCCATATGTTTTGGGAGTGTCCGGTAGTAGCTAACTTATGGTCCCATGTTAACACTACACTGTCTGACTTGCTAGATATTCAACTTGATCCTAACCCATGCCTGTGCCTCCTCAATGATGACTGCATGCACGCTTAGCTTGGTCCAGAAAAAGATGCTCTTCGCAGGCTTCACAGCAGCTAAAAAGGCTATATTAAAGCATTGGTTTGAACTTGACCTGAATATGGTCGCTTTCTGGCTGGGTGCGCTGCGGAGCATCATGAACTTGGAACTTATGACGGCTAGGCTGAACCGGGACTGACCCCGAACGGTTCAGGCGAGGAAAACAACAATCATGAGTTTGATGGAACTATAGCGATGGAGGGTGGCAGACTGCCAGCCAGGACTTTTGGACTGCCCCTACACCATCTCAGAGTCTGTTGACCCCCCCCCCCCCCACCCTTTTGTTTTTGTGTTTGTGTTATGTCTGTGTCTTATTTATTTTCTGTCAGGTTCTGGTATTGTCTGTATTGTACTGTTTGGTTGTGTGTATTGTGATCTTAACAGAAAATAAAAAAATTTGGATCACAAAAAATAGATATCTTTGGGCACCCCTTCTAGGATGTCTTAGGATCAGCCAAGAGACATGTGTATCAAATATTAGACTTATATGAGATTATTTAGGGGTCTTTGGAGTAAACTGTCAACAGTTTGGGTGGCCATTTTGAATTTTGTCAATAATTCACTTCCTGTTAGCGATTTTTTTGGGCACCCCATCTAGGATGTCTTAGGGTCACCCAAGGGACATCTGTACCAAATAGGTGCTTTTATCCACCATGTAACGATTTTTCACATAATCCCCCCTACTAAAGCTAAAATAATGGCGGAGGCAGAACCTAAAATACCAAAATATAGCGAGGCAAAATGCCAAGCTGACGAAGCTTGTTCAAAAACAAGAATTAATCTGGGGTTGGCGTTCACCCGCTGGAGTTGGCTTGTTTTCTGTTAGACAGGTAAGCCACTCTACAAGCTAAATGCAACTGCAGTCAAGCTAGCCGTCAATTCGGAAATGCAAGTCATGTGGACCATTGTCTATTCCACTTTGTGCATAACCTAGCGTTTTTACGGTAAAGTGGTTTGGAAGAACTGAGGTTTGCCACCGTCATGTTCATTTACTTAGTGGAGTCAATTATGGTTTGATTAAGGAAGTGAAAGAATGTTCTGATGTGACAAGGGCCTCTAACATATTAACTATATTTCCTCAATTTTCAGATTAAAATTAAAAGGAGAACCCCATAATGCCACACCAGTTCCACTTCAGTGTGCTAACAGAATACCTCAGGGTGTCACTGAGAGACTTTCAGGACATTCTAATGTGGCATTTCAAAATAAGGTTCTTCTAAAATATCCTATATGACCTACTTCTGTATTTTCTTCAAATTTTAGAATATGATTAAAAGGAGACCCCCCATAATGCCACAGCAATTCCAATTCAGGGTGCTAGCAGACAACCTCACAGTGTCACCCAGAGATTTTCAGGACATTCTGATGTGGCATTTCAAAATAAAGGCCTTCTAAAATGTCCTATACAACCTGCTACTTTCCTCCAATCTGAAATTGTATAGAAACTCAAGTTTTTTGCATATGAAATGAAGGCTTTGATGAAGTGAAGGGTTGTAGTTGACTATCACTAAATTTCGAGTCTGAGTCGAGTCTAGAATCCCCAGGGTTCGAGTCCAAGTCCGAGTCACCAAAGAAGAAGTTGAGTCTGACCCTAGTTTGAGTCTGAGTTATCAAGGTTGAGTGAGTCAAGTTCCAAAACGGGCTCCAGTGCTCCACTCTGGCACATACATACACATAAAAAATTTATTGGTGATGTCATATGATCACGAGATGCTATAATATGCTGACACTTGTTTGAAATAAACCCATGGAAATAGAGAACTGATACTAGAGGAGTGCTGTGACAAGAGAGGTAAAAAAAAACTCTCCAAATCTCCAACCTTCCCAGTCTGAATGCAGTCAATGCTAGAGTCCAAGTCTTCAACGCTCAAGTCCAAGTTGAGTCACGACTCCTGGACTCGAATACTACAAGCCCAATTCCAAAAAAGGTTGGGACGCTGTGTAAAATGTAAATAAAAACAGAATGCAAAGATTTGCCAATCTCATAAACCCATATTTTATTCAGAATAGAACATAGAAAACATATCAAACATTTAAACTGAGAAGAAGTACAATTTTAAGAAAAAAAAGGTGATTATGAATTTGATGGCAGCAACACGTCTCAAAAAAGTTGGAACAGGGCCATGTTTACCACTGTGTAGCATCCCCTCTTCTTTTAACAACAGTCCGTTAACATCTGGGAACCGAGGAGACCAGTTGCTGGAGTTTTGGGAGAGGAATGTTGTCCCATTCTTGTCTGATATAGGATTCTAGCTGCTCAACAGTCCTGGGCCTTCTTTTTCTTATTTTTCATTTTATGATGCGCCAAATGTTTTCAATTGGAGAAAGGTCTGGACTGCAGGCAGGCCAGTTTAGCACACGGACTCTTCTACTACGAAGCTATGCTGTTGTAATAGATGCAGTGTGCGGTTTAGGATTGTCTTGCTGAAATATGCAAGGCCTTCCCTGAAAAAGACGTCATCTAGATGGAAGCATATGTTGCTCTAAAACCTGTATATACCTTTCAGCATTGATGGTGCCTTTCCAGATGTGCAAGCTGCCCATTCCATAGGCACTAATGCACCCCCATACCATCAGATGCAGGCTTTTGAACTGAGTGCTGATAACCAGCCAGATGGTCCCTCTCCTCTTTAGTTTGGAGGATGCAGCGTCCATGGTTTCCAAAAAGAATTTCAAATTTGGATTCGTCTGACCACAGAACAGTTTTCCACTTTGCCTCAGTCCATTTTAAATGGGCTTTGGCCCAGAGAAGACGGTGACGTTTCTGGACCATGTTCACATATGGCTTCTTCTTTGTATGGTAGAACTTTAACCCGCATTTGTGGATGGCACGGCGAACTGTGTTCACAGACAATGATTTCTGGAAGTGATCCTGAGCCCATGCAGTGATTTCCGTTACAGAATCATGTCTGTTTTTAATGCAGTGATTTCCGTTACAGAATCAGGCCTGTTTTTAATGCAGTGCCGCCTGAGGGCCCGGAGATCACGGTCATCCAATATAGATTTCCGGCCTTGTCCCTTGCGCACAGAGATTTCTCCAGATTCTCTGAATCGTTTGATTATATTATGTACTGTAGATGATGAGATATTCAAAGTCTTCGCAATTTTACGTTGAGGAACATTATTCAGAAAAATTTCCGCAGTCTTTCACAGATTGATGATCCTCTGCCCATCTTTACTTCTGAGACTCTGCCTCTCTAAGGTGCTCTTTTTATACCCAGTCATGTTACTGGCCTGTTGCCAATTAACCTAATTGCAAAATGTTCTTTTCTTCTTAGTACTACATACTTTTCCAGTCTTTTATTGCCCCCGTCCCAACTTTTTTGAGACGTGTTGCTGCAATCAAATTCATAATTACCTTTTTTTTCTTTCTTAAAATGGTACGTTTTCTCAGTTTAAATAGTTGATATGTTTTATATGTTGTATTCTGAATAAAATATTGGTTTATGAGATTTGCAAATCATTGCATTCTGTTTTTATTTCCATTTTACATAGCGTCACAACTTTTTTGGAATTGGGCTTGGAACTGGCTCCCAGCCCACAAGACTGACAAGGAAACAATGTTTGCAGAACTGGAGAGACATAGTATTATACAACAGTATAATAGTATACAATAATAAAAAAGATCAGAGTTTGATACAGATGTTCACTATGATAAACATAAACATACTCTTGAATTGTGATGCATGGATCCTAAAAGCATGTTGTCAAAAAAAGGACTGCTTATGTAAAACAACAACAACGACTGCTGTACCAGTAACCAGCAGAACAGGTTCCATGACCAAGATATAAACAGAATACTTCCTAAGAATTTTTCAGAACTTGACTGTATTGTCATGTTCATTTCCATGTACATTTCCATTTATGTTCTATATGCATATTCTATTACCACTCCCTCTCTTTTCCCCATAGTAGATTACATCTTGCGTAGTGGAGCCTGTGTTAGTCACCTTAATAAGTATAACAGTGCGAAACAGAAAACTTTCAAAGAAGCTTAGGGTTAGAAAGGGATGTGGAGCAGGGATGTTAACTGTGCATCCTCATCTCCCACTGCCACAGAGATGTGTGTGTGTGTGTGTGTGTGTGTGTGTGTGTGTGTGTGTGTGTGTGTGCGTGCGTGTGTGCGTGCGTGCCTGTGTGTTTACTGTTCCACAAATACAATTTCATATCTCAGTTGGTTTATATTAGATAGTTGTTTCAATATCACGAGAGCAGGGCTATATTATAAGAAAATATAATGTAGAAATGCAGGCGTAAAGAAGATATTACTTTGAGGAGAGAGAATGATAGAAAATCACAAAACGATCCATTCATGATACCAACATTGACATGATCTGTTTATATCTTTAATCTCTGGTGTGGGCCTGTCCTGAGGTCATCTCCGCCAGCTCTGTAGCAGAGCTGAAAGCTCCAAAAGGAGAAGCTCTGTTATTTACGGGTCTGGGATGCATGTGATCGAAACCACTGCTGTGGTTCAGAATTCCCCCTTCACTTTGTCTTTGTGTAATGTACTATCTCAGCGTCATATCTCTACCTGTACTATCTCAGCGTCATATGTGTTCCATGCTTATCATATTGTATTGTTTTTTGAGGGGGGAAGAAACCCTTGCAAACACGGGGAGAACATGCAAACTCAGCACAGAAAGGCCCAGAGACCTTTTAGCTGTGAGGCAACAGTAGTAGGTACTGCGCCCATGTGCCACATGTGAGCGATTTTGGGGTTCAGTGTTTTGCTCGAGGACACTTCAGCACAATGCCAGGAGCTGGGATTGAACCAGGGACCTTGTGGCCCCCGGCTGGCCACTCTACCTCCCTGTGTTGTCAGAGGCAGAGGAGAAGTTTGAGCACATCATCAGGAGTGAGTGTAAAAACCTCTGGAAGGTTTTCCCATTACACTGACATGCATGAGCCATATCTGTTACATCATGAAAACATAAAACACACAGATTGGACACAAATGTTTTTCAGACTTTTTTTATGTTCTATTTAGATTACGTTTTCAAATATGTCTGTTTTTGGCCTCTCTATTTCTTTGCGCTTTGCTTTCTTTGTGTGAATACAACACGAAACAAGAACTACCATAGTGGTTCATATCTCTAGGTGTGTACTTATTGAAAACAATAAAAAACGGTTTATGGCCTTTTTAATCAAAACATGAAAAAGTGACCACAGTACACAGACCATCATCATCATCAGCAGCATCATCATCATCATCAGCATTAACAATCAGAATAAATAAATAAATAAATAAATAGGTTTATTCATTGACCACTGCGTAAAGGAGTAGTAAAGGGAAAATCATGTTTAGCCCTGTTTTAAGGTTACTTATGATCATATACAATGGCTCAGATCAAAACATTTTCCCTTTACTACTCCTTTAATGAATAACATAGATATAAGAACTTACTTTGTAAGACACTATCGTTGTATCAATTCCAGACTGGAAAACCCCAGAGAAAAGAGTTTCTGTAAGCCAGGGACATGAACTGGAAAGTGGACTTTGAAACAGAAAGGGAACATTGGACTTTCTTTCCACAGCTTACTGTATATCAGTTCCTTTAGTCTTGTCAGTACTGAATTCAGCACTATGTACTGTATGATATTACTCCTTTCCCGTACTCGGTACCCATTCTAAAAATGTATGAAGCATGTGATAGCAGGACGATTTGGAAACAAATATGTCATTTTCACCTCCCACTGGTGTTCTTTGTACGGAAAAGTTCAGAGTTCATTATCATTACGTCAATTTGAAGGTCAATTGACTAGAGATGGTGGAGATACCATTACAGGGGTTGCAATCGTTTACGAGTTGAGTGTGACTGTTACTGATAGAAGCAAGAGTGAGTCTGTTCTACACTAACACACTCATCCACTAACACATCAGTAGAAATGAGTAAGCTAGCTCTTTAGAATGGTGACTCTCAGGGTGTGTATTCTATATGTGGCAGTGGTGAGGGGGAAGTGGTTTTAAGAGAGGGGCGCTTGGGAAGGAAAATGTACAAACATTGTGCTCACAAGCTACTCTGCACCTATCAAAACCTTTCACGTGAGTTTCAATTCTGGTGATGGGCTTCATGTCAGTTGAGAATCACCAGAAGAGGAAGAGGAGGATGGAGATGAAGGTGAAGTGGGGGAGTATTCCCTGTGCCCCTGGCCAACTCTGTTTTCAACTGCAGTTCAACCTTTGCTTCCTTCCTTAATTCTAAAGAAACGGCTTGACATACAGGAAGGAAGCTGTCTAACTGTGGCCTACAGTAGCTCTGGCTGGCTGCTCTGTCCTTTACATAGTAAGCAACCTTCAAACTGTGACATGCTCCATCTTTTAAAGAGGGCCCTTACAGTTGGCTGATTTTTACAGTTTCCCCTGACAGTTTGATGCTTTTGACTTGTGTGATGCAAGTAAGTCTGTTTACTGGTTTATTAACCAGCATGAAGCGTTGACATCAAACCCTTGGTGTGCTTCTTTTTTTGCCAGCACCACAGTACACTCTGAGATAATGTGCTCACCCAAAGTTTATCCAACAATCGACTGCAAAAATGAAAAAAAATCAATCAATTTGATCAATCAGTCAGTCGTCAGAGCCGTCAGGAGGGGAAAGGACTCTCCCAGGTGGATACAGGGCTGGAGGGGTAATGACATCATCGCCACGTCCTCCATGTTCACAACCGTGTCCATCTGAACATGGATTTTCCTCAGGTAACTGGGAAACATAATGTCGATCCCAGGTGTTCCTGCTAGTTCTGGGATACATGGAGCTCCAGTCTGGTGTTCCTCCTGTAGCCTGTACTGTCCTCTAGTCTGGCACCAAGCACACTGGCCTTCCCCCGAACACACACACGTCATGTGTCCAGACCTATAGCTAGTGATAATACTCGCCAGAACAGTCTTTGTCTCTGTTGTACAATGTGCAGCAGGCCTATAGCCAACAATAACATCCGCTAGAACAGTCTGTGTTTCGTAGGGGCTTTCCTTCAAGCTCTCCTCGCTTGTCTGGAGGTCCACCGAGAAGAGGCTCTGGCTACGGTATTCGTCTGCAGCGTGGTGCATCATCCTGGGAATCGGCGCACATTCCTCCCCCTCCGGTCTCCCAGAGGAGCCCAGCTGACAGCCCTGCTCCACCTCTCCGTCCTCTTTCTGGCTCACGACGCAGTGGCTCCTCCCAGCCTGCAGGGGGGGCTCTCCAGACACCCTCCTGCTGCTGGCACCGCTTCCAGCCCCTCCCATGCTCCCAAAACCACTGTCCTCCTGCCTCCTCTCCTCCTCTCTTCTCCTTCCGTCTGACTGTCCGCTAACCCTACGGTCCAAACTCATCCTCTTGTCCTCATCCCTGTCCTCTTCCGCTCGCTCCTTCTCCAGGGCCTTGAGGGTAGGGTACCCCTGGTCCCCCCAGCTCTGGGCCCCAGGCCTGGGTGTGGAAAGAAACCAGCCTCTGTCCTGAACCACCTCAACATACTCCTTTTGCACCCTGAGAGGCAACCAACCAGTCTTGGTGGAAATCTGGAAGGGAAGACAAGCACAAACAAGAACAGAAGTCAGGGTCTGTTTTATTTCATTTAATTTAAAACCTTTATTTTGACTCGTAAAAGCACTGAGTTTTCCCTCATTTTCAGGGTTGACGAGTTCACAATAGAACAAACAAAAATGCATACAAAATCTGGCGATAATTCTGGGTGGACAGTCAGAAGTGTCCTGTTGGAAGTGGTTCAGTGGATCACTCAGAATGAAGAAGTGAAATGTCCTATGTTTTTTCACATCTGTGATGATAAAGGATAAACAGAAGTAGAAATGGCTTGTATGGGGAATACACTAGTAGCTAGTAAGTGGTAGAACTTTCAGATTCTCTTTCATTCTGTTTTTTGCTCTGGTTCTTCTATCGTGCTTTGGTTCTCTTTTTCCGATGTACAGTATAAAAAAGAAAAGATAGATAGATAGATAGATAGAAAAATAGGTAGACAGCAAGACAGACGGACACTGTAAACATATTTATACAAAAACTGGTTGTGATTGGCTAAGACACATTCGGAACCGTGCCAATATTTATGTATTTACCAGTGCTGCAGGTGTTTTCTCTGGACGTCTCAGGACACAGCAGAGAGTGAGGACCAGGATGCCCAGGATCCCAGCCACAACCAGGACAGACAGGGAGACGACCACCATGGTGAACCACACTAGAGGATGACAACACAGCCGTGTGTTACACTGTTTTAATAAAATATAGACTACTTTATAGATAAAATGTGTTGGATCTGTAATTCATTGGTTAATTGGATAATTGGCTGATTGACTGTTTGATTGATCATTTGTTTGATTGACTGATTGCTTGATTGCTTGATTGCTTGATTTATTCATATTCATATAGCATGCACATAATCCATTTTATAATCTATAGATAGGGTACTTATTGTGTAATTAGCATTATTTTAAACTTTGTAATTTTCATAATTTGTAAATATAATTGAGTATTATCTGTATCAAGCATAATCTTGAAGCCAGCAGCAACATTTCACTGTGACTGTACACTATACATCACATGTGACAAATAAAGGAATCTTGAGTCTTGATTGATTGAACTGGTATTACCTGGCTCGGGCAGCAGGAGGCACTTTTGGGGTGAGGTCTTACTGACAGAGGCGACAGTGTTGGCCTCCACCTTAACGCTAATGCAGTACTTCTGCCCCCCGTGCAGAGAGTCGAACCTCAGCTCCCCCTCCTCCTTCTCCTCCACCCCGTCTCTCAACTCCTGGACCAGCGTCTGTCAGAAAACACACGGACAGCTCAGTCAGTAACTGTCAGTGCAGACCACATCACAACACGTGTTCCCTTTCCAGACATGAGCCAGGCTAGTTTTGGTAACAGTATATAATAGTTAACATCCAACATGTCCAAACGTAGCTAAATGCTGAAAATCAAGACACTCACAGTATACAGTATGATACAATTAGTGTAAAAGCCAACTATAAAATCATACATAATTCCATTATTCCATTATTTCATAAATCCATAATACAGTGATTCCACAATCCGTCTATCCTGTATTTCAATAAATCCATAATTACATAATGACATATTTTCATAATCTTATAATTCCATAATTTCCCCGTTTCATATTCCATAGTTCCACTCCCCAATCCTCCCCCTCCCTCACCCTGTTGGCTGGCCCTCTCTCCTGCAGGTAGATGGTGTAGGTCATCCCAAACAGGAACATCTTCTGCAGGATGGGCTTCCGGTGGATCATAACGGTCACAGAACTGGAGGTGGCCAGGAGTGTGAAGGAGGGGGGCCGCAGCTGACCTGGTAGGGGGAACGGCAGCGGAGGAGATGGAGGAGGAGGAGGAGGAGGAGAGGTAGAGGTGAGCTAGAGGAAGGAATTTCACTGGTGGGAATTAACCCCCTAGGTTGAAGATGTTCTGGAAGGCATGTACTTAGTTTCTGAACTACAGTCTAAATACAGTAGGAGATGCTTTTGAGATATTGGGTTTCAACATGTCAGTACTCAAGCCACTCATGTTACACAAGCACAGGAAGAATCAAAATGATGTGTGGTTGAGTCATAATGTCTCAATTTAAACCACAGTCTACAACCTGTCTCTGGACACTACAATCCTTATCCATTCCTTACAGATTCACAAGGTTGATGCATGTCTCATACAGCAGCTCCCTATACAATACTAATACACTTCTTACACAGTAGATGTAAAGCTGGGTTCACATACAACAGCTAAGATGGTTTAAAGCAGTTATACAGTTACAGAAACAGAAGGTCCAGCCGGCCAGGTAGGGTTGATATCGACAACCGAGCCTAATGGCCAGAAGGCAGTGCGGCCCAACAAATGTGATGCTCAGGGTCGATCGATCGATCTCTTCTAGCCTGATCCAGTTCCCTGGTACCTACTCTGGTTGGGGCAGAACTGCTTGTAGACCCAGGGGGAAGTGGCGCCCTTGGTGACCATCCGAACTCTGACCCTATAGCACCCGGTGTGGTCTTGGATGTGGTCAGTCAGGTCACAGAAGGTCATTGGGGTCCTCTCACAGCTGCTCACCAACTTCCAATTATCCCCATGCCTAAGATGGGATAAATAGATGGGAAAAAAGACAGAGAGAGAGAGAGAGAATGGAAGTGAATGGGGAGATAGACTTTAATAAACTGAATATTGATGTGACCTGAGTGACTGCCTGAAACAGTCCAGATGAAGAGGAGTGAGGGAAGGGAGGATGACAGGATGAAAGGAGGATGAGAGGGAGAGTAGCAGGTGATAATTACTTTGCCATCTCTACGCAGTAGTGAGGTTGTGATGGGCCTCCTCTAGGGGGGCTCCAGATCACAGTCACCTCCCCGTCCCATATGTCCAGGGTCAGGTTAGCGGGTCTGGGCAGGTCCACACCTGGCGGAGAGAGAGGAAGACTGGCCAGTCACACAGAGCTGGATAGAATATAATATTTATCTCAGTACACCTGGTCGACAGCCAACAGAGAAAAAGGACAGGTTTAGTTTCACACATTCACACGGAAATATATGGTAAGAATGTGCTCTAAAAATGTTCTGCTGTTCCGAGGAACTGAGTTTTTGTCATCTTCAACTGTTTTTGGAACAAATTCTGTTCTTCCATCATAGAGTTTCTGAATCGGTTTACGGGGAGGACAAGGAGAGAGAGAATGATTTACAGGAAACTCTGTACAGTATATGTCTTTCAGAGCAGATGCAATAGATACCGAGGAGGTTTCCCTAACTTCCCCAGAGTTTCCCCATGCTAAGCTTTCTGGCTTGGTTTCACTCCGATAACCCTGTACTGGCAGAAACTGATTCCGTGCTTCCCTCTGTATAATGCCTAAAGTGTGTTTACCTCAGGATTCTAAATGGATTGATATACTTGAAGATTCTAAAGCGTACTTTATACAAAGGTAGTTCTGACCATGCGTTGTGATTGGACGAGAGTCATATGCATGCGTTAGAATGGTTAAATCACCTGAAAATGTGTCACTGCACCACTGGATGCGTGCTTTCCATTGCTACACTCCACCACACACATCTGATTTGTTGTTCCTTGCTATGTGTCACAGTATGCTCACAGTATGTACATTGTATGTACAGTAATTTTGCGACTGCACTTTACAAGATTAAATTAAGTTAAATTGTGAGTGTGGTGCATATTCAGTTGTTGTAGCTTCACACACTGAGACATTCACAAAATGAATTAAAGAGCTTTATGAATCAAACATATTCATTTCTAAATGTAACCTATCAATAGTGATATATATGTCAACATTTGACAGAAATGTCAGTTATTTCAATGTCAAATGGGAAATATTCTGTTATTTTGAAACATATGTTCCTCTAAGATAGGAAGTCATCACACTGGGGGATTTGCGAACCTAGAGAACTCTCCGAGTCTACCATGACGTAAATCAAACACAAGATGTGCCAAATAACTGTTTGTTAGGTGCAGATCAAAAGAAAGCCAATCAGTTATGTGGAAAGATATGCCTGTTTTATTGTCATATTAAAGATATGCCTGTTTTATTGTCATATTATTCTGTTAAACTGATGCTACTCGGCTATACATCCAAGGTGCTAGGGGACATTAATTGAAACAAAAGAAACACAGAAAGCTGTAAAGTTGAACAGTACCTAGCTGGCAGTCTGCAACAGTCTTCAGCAGGGCAAGGACACAAATCCAGAGACTCCAGTCCATGTTCGGTTAATAACTCCTCTCTTAGACAGTCAGCATCATACCCACCCTACTCTCCTCTCCTCTGTTCACTCCTCTCTCCCTCCTGCTCTCCTCCTCTCTGGTGACCCCCGCTCCAGTCAGCAGAGGACAGAATTCAGATGTGTGTTAGTCTACTCTATGTACCCAAACGGCTGGCGGTCGACGTGTGTCTGTGTTGTCAGTATAGCTCCTCTGGTGCTGTTGTGGTAGGAGATAGTTTCCGCCTAGAAGTTATCATGGGTGACATTTCGATCTCTCCTCCCACTCTCTTTCTCTCTCTGCTGTCAGTTCATACCGTGAGAGTACGCTGTGTGTTTTCCCCGCTTGTGACATCACACCCTCTGCCCCTCTCTCTCTCTTCCTCTTTCTGTCTCTCTCTCTTTCTCTCTCTATTTCTTATACATCTGTCGCTCACTCTATTTTTTTTCTTTCTTTCCTTTTACCTCTCTATATTTTTGTTGCACTCTCTCTATATTTCCTGCCCTCTCTTTTAGATTGTTTTGCCCCACGCTCCTCACAGATGATGTACTGTACTGTTCTTCCTTCTGTAATTAAAGTGAATGCTCTTCTTCTCTCACACCTCATGAACTCTTTCTCTCCATTACTCTTTTCGCTGCCCTTTTCTCTCTTATTCTCTGTGCACCAGTGGTACAGTATGTGTGAGCAGCAGTGCAGCTGTACTAGATCATGAGGAAGGGGGATGTCTCTCCATATTCTTGCGGCCTTGTGGTGATTAATAAAACATAATAGTGTTTAAAAAGTCTGATTGTTTTGGAAGTTTCAATGACATGAAACCATGGCCTGTCAGTCAATCACTTAGTCAATTCACCACTTAGTATCTCTGCCTATCTCTCTGTCTGTCTGTCTGTCTGTCTGTCTGTCTGTCTGTCTGTCTGTCTGTCTGTCTGTCTGTCTGTCTGTCTGTCTGTCTGTCTGTCTCTCTGTCTGACTGCTTTTCTGTCTGACTGACTGCTTGTTTCTCTATCTTACTGTCTGACTGCTTGTCTATAGGTCTGTCAGTCTGCCTCATTAAAATTGTTGATCAGGATGTGAGCAGGCAGCCAGGGCCCTAAGCACAGATGTATGAAACCACTGCATCTTTCACCACATAGCCTACGGCCCAATCCCAAACCACCCCCTACCCACTCCCACTCCGCCACCGAGTGTCCCTCCAAATGAAGTGTCACTCGCAGCTGTGGAGGGCACTCTCAATCGAGGGGGAGGGTATAACTGTGAGAACACCTGTGGCACAGACTGCAGCACATCTTTCCTGTTTGTCAGCGGTGTGAACCGTGCAGTCAATCTAAGTAAAGGGAAGTATGGTGAGATCATTCTCTGCTGGTTTTATGGTGCAGGAGTGCAGTAGCTCACAGTTTCCACCAGGTGGCTATCTCATAGAGGAGATTCTCTAACATACTTGCACAACTTACCTACTGTATCATACAGCAGGCACGCACGCACATAGACACACACATAGACACACACACACAAACAAACACACTCAGGGAATCAGGGGTGCCTCTACGGTTGAAAAACGTGCAAAATTGCCCTCTTGAGTGACGAAAACGAGAGGACGTGCCCTATTGGCTGCCCTTCCATTAACGTGTCTTAATGAGTGTTCTGTTAGTGATGCAGAGCACTATTGGTGCCATGCCAACGGTCTTAACCTGACATTCCCTATGGGGGCCCTTCCAATGGTGCCATGATGAAGTGCCCACTGTGCTGCCACTACATGCCTTGTAGTGGAGAAAACATGTCACAGCGCTCTATAAGGTGCCTTTGCAATGGGTCTAAACTTGACCTTCCCTATGGGAAAACACTAAGAAGTTCCCATGCAGTAAAGAAGAAAAAAAATCCAGTGAAGATAATTGAGATGCCCGCAGTCTTCCCAAACTTACTAGGGCAGGCTTTCTCAAAGTGGATACCATGAAGGACAGTTTACGGGTACCGCCAAATAGTTGAGGTGTTTGGTAAACAGTGCAAACATTTTATTTTCGGCCCTGCCCTTCAAACAACCTGAGTTCTTCACTACACACACACACACACACACACACACATACAAACAATAAAACAGTATATTTGGTCAACTACGGTGCAGCTGCCCTGGAGAGCTAAGTGCCTTGCTCAAGGGCACAATGGCAGGCACCAGCCTCGGACCTCTAACTTGTGACCTACAGCTGCCTCCCATGTTAGCATGCCAGCCCCGCAATCTAGCAACCACACTGCAGGGACTGTCCATGATCAAGATAGCAAGGGCGTGAGCAACACTGAAGAGTAATCTGTACGGTCACATCCGTTAGACACATGTGACAAAGGTGTCTCACACCTTCATGACTCACGGTCCAGTTCCCCTTTTCCAAACAAGGAAGTCGATGCAGGCTGTTACCAGAACGTCTGCATGGGGATTTCTCCTAAAAAGAGAGTTAGCCTACTGACTTCTGTTATTGTACAGTCATCATGGTTTTGATTCTGAGAAAACAGTTTTCTCACTTCTGTCCCTTTTAGAGGAAAAGTGAATCAACACAGTGCAGTAACAATGAATCAAAAATAGATTAGCATTCCACTATTAGCCTATAATGTTTTCACTAGCCGTCTGTTATCTTATAGCAGGTTGCCACCTAGCCTACTTTGACTGAGTGTTGTCCTGCGGCATCATGGAGTTGGGGTTGCTCAGTGAACTGAGCCTCAGGGTGAGCTGAAAAGGTTTTTATGACAAACTACATGCACATTTTAGCATCAACAATTAAAGACAACAAAACCCCTTGGATTCCCCAATAACAGAGGAGGAATTATTGGACAAAACAGGCCCTTAAACCACAAGGCCTGTGGTGCTGATGGGTGTGAATAAATAGTAAACCTACACTACTGCCAAGAGGTGAGATGTCAGCCTATGTATGTTGAAATGAGACCCCTTATAGCTGCCCAATGACTATGTAGACCCATCCTTATTTAAGCAGTTTTTTAGACTTTAAAAGGCTTTTATTTTGACATCGGAATCTCGTGAAACTTCATGAGTCAGACCGAGAGGAGGCCTACTACCACTATGTAGTATAGAACCCGTTGCATTACAGGTAGTTTTCTTTTAATCCTGATTGAATCCTGATTGAAGCAGTTTTTGACACTTTAAAAGGCTTTCATTTTGAAATGTCACATCAGAATCTCGTGAAACTCCATGAGTCAGACTGTGAAGGTGCTGGAGCAACGATTGCGCGCTGTGCGCATGCGTGCTGGAGCAAATGAGGAAGCTATTTCGTTTCGAAAGACGTTTCTAAAGATCATATTACAGAGGCATATGAAAAACCACAACAGGCCTATGCTCTATGTAAGCACAACTAGCGATTCATGAAGACAGATTGATGAAAACAACCGTTTCGCGGCAGAAAATAGATTTTTAGAAACTGCATTCTAAGTGCCCCCGACCACCGCCATTACATGGATAATGGCCAGTAGGCTAGATTTTAAATTTCTTCTACATGCCTCCGAACTACACCAAAGTGATCTCGGTGAGTCAAACGTCTTATAATATGTCGTAAATAAGGTCCAGGTTGTCAAAAACAAGCATTGTCCTTTAAGCAGTTTTGACATTTTAAAACGCTTTTATTTTGAAATGCCACATCAGATTGCCCTGAAAATCACTGGGTGACACCCTGAGGTGGTCGACTAGTACTCTGAAGTGGAAGTGTTGAGGCATTATGGGCGGTCTCCTTTTAATCCTAATCTGAAATCGCAGGAAACAGTAGGTTGTATAGGACAGTTCAGAGGGCCTTTATTTTGAAATGCCACATCAGAATGTCCTGAAAATCACTGGGCCACACCCTGAGGTTGTCTCCTAGTACTCTGAAGTGGAAGTGTTGAGGCATTATGGGCTGTCTCATTTGAATCCTAATCTGAAATTGCAGGAAACAGTAGGTCGTTTAGGACAGTTTAGAGGGCCTTTATTTTGAAATGCCACATCAGATTGCCCTGAAAATCACTGGGTGACACCCTGAGGTGGTCGACTAGTACTCTGAAGTGGAAGTGTTGAGGCATTATGGGCGGTCTCCTTTTAATCCTAATCTGAAATCGCAGGAAACAGTAGGTTGTATAGGACAGTTTAGAGGGCCTTTATTTTGAAATCCCACATAAGAATGTCCTGGAAATCACTGGGTGACACCCTGACGTGGTCCACTAGTACTCTGAAGTGGAAGTATTGAGGCATTATGAGCGGTCTCTTCTTAATCCTAATCTGAAATCGGAGTAAAGAGTAGGTTTTATATGACAGTTTAGATTGCCTTTATTTTGAAATGCCACATCTTAATGTTCTGAAAATCACTGGGTGACACCCTGAGGTGGTCTACTAGTACTCTGAAATGGAAGTATTGAGGCATGATGGGCGGTCTCTTTTTAATCCTAATCTGAAATCGCAGGAAACAGTAGGTTGTATAGGACAGTTCAGAGGGCCTTTATTTTGAAATGCCACATCAGAATGTCCTGAAAATCACTGGGCCACACCCTGAGGTTGTCTCCTAGTACTCTGAAGTGGAAGTGTTGAGGCATTATGGGCTGTCTCATTTGAATCCTAATCTGAAATTGCAGGAAACAGTAGGTCGTTTAGGACAGTTTAGAGGGCCTTTATTTTGAAATGCCACATCAGATTGCCCTGAAAATCACTGGGTGACACCCTGAGGTGGTCGACTAGTACTCTGAAGTGGAAGTGTTGAGGCATTATGGGCGGTCTCCTTTTAATCCTAATCTGAAATCGCAGGAAACAGTAGGTTGTATAGGACAGTTTAGAGGGCCTTTATTTTGAAATCCCACATAAGAATGTCCTGGAAATCACTGGGTGACACCCTGACGTGGTCCACTAGTACTCTGAAGTGGAAGTATTGAGGCATTATGAGCGGTCTCTTCTTAATCCTAATCTGAAATCGGAGTAAAGAGTAGGTTTTATATGACAGTTTAGATTGCCTTTATTTTGAAATGCCACATCTTAATGTTCTGAAAATCACTGGGTGACACCCTGAGGTGGTCTACTAGTACTCTGAAATGGAAGTATTGAGGCATTATGGGCAGTCTCTTTTTAATCCTAATCTGAAATTGCAGGAAACAGTAGGTCATATAGGACAGTTCAGAGGGCCTTTATTTTGAAATGCAACATCAGAATGTCCTGAAAATCACTAGGTGACACCCTGAGGTTGTCTACTACCACACTGACGTGGAATTGTTGTGGCATTATGCGCAGTCTCTTTTTAATCCTGATATGAAATTGGAGTAAAGAGGGGGTTTTATAGGACAGTTTAGATTGCCTTTATTTTGAAATGCTACATCAGAATGTCCTGAAAATCACTGGGATATACCCAGAGCCAGAGGTGGTCTGCTAGCTCTCTGGATTGGAGTAGGTGTGGCATTAGTGGCGATTCCCTTTCATTGTGCGCATGCGTGCTGGAGCAAATGAGGAAGCTATTTCGTTTCGAAAGACGTTTCTAAAGATCATATTACAGAGGCATATGAAAAACCACAACAGGCCTATGCTCTATGTAAGCACAACTAGCGATTCATGAAGACAGATTGATGAAAACAACCGTTTCGCGGCAGAAAATAGATTTTTAGAAACTGCATTCTAAGTGCCCCCGACCACCGCCATTACATGGATAATGGCCAGTAGGCTAGATTTTACATTTCTTCTACATGCCTCCGAACTACACCAAAGTGATCTCGGTGAGTCAAACGTCTTATAATATGTCGTAAATAAGGTTCAGGTTGTCAAAAACGAGCATTGTCCTTTAAGCAGTTTTGACATTTTAAAAGGCTTTTATTTTGAAATGCCACATCAGATTGCCCTGAAAATCACTGGGTGACACCCTGAGGTGGTCGACTAGTACTCTGAAGTGGAAGTGTTGAGGCATTATGGGCGGTCTCCTTTTAATCCTAATCTGAAATCGCAGGAAACAGTAGGTTGTATAGGACAGTTTAGAGGGCCTTTATTTTGAAATGCCACATCAGAATGTCCTGAAAATCACTGGGCCACACCCTGAGGTTGTCTCCTAGTACTCTGAAGTGGAAGTGTTGAGGCATTATGGGCTGTCTCATTTGAATCCTAATCTGAAATTGCAGGAAACAGTAGGTCGTTTAGGACAGTTTAGAGGGCCTTTATTTTGAAATGCCACATCAGATTGCCCTGAAAATCACTGGGTGACACCCTGAGGTGGTCGACTAGTACTCTGAAGTGGAAGTGTTGAGGCATTATGGGCGGTCTCCTTTTAATCCTAATCTGAAATCGCAGGAAACAGTAGGTTGTATAGGACAGTTTAGAGGGCCTTTATTTTGAAATCCCACATAAGAATGTCCTGGAAATCACTGGGTGACACCCTGACGTGGTCCACTAGTACTCTGAAGTGGAAGTATTGAGGCATTATGAGCGGTCTCTTCTTAATCCTAATCTGAAATCGGAGTAAAGAGTAGGTTTTATATGACAGTTTAGATTGCCTTTATTTTGAAATGCCACATCTTAATGTTCTGAAAATCACTGGGTGACACCTTGAGGTGGTCTACTAGTACTCTGAAATGGAAGTATTGAGGCATTATGGGCGGTCTCTTTTTAATCCTAATCTGAAATTGCAGTAAACAGTAGGTCATATAGGACTGTTCAGAGGGCCTTTATTTTGAAATGCAACATCAGAATGTCCTGAAAATCACTTGGTGACACCCTGAGGTTGTCTACTACCACACTGACGTGGAATTGTTGTGGCATTATGCGCAGTCTCTTTTTAATCCTGATATGAAATTGGAGTAAAGAGGGGGTTTTATAGGACAGTTTAGATTGCCTTTATTTTGAAATGCTACATCAGAATGTCCTGAAAATCACTGGGATATACCCAGAGCCAGAGGTGGTCTGCTAGCTCTCTGGATTGGAGTAGGTGTGGCATTAGTGGCGATTCCCTTTCATTTCTAATCTGAATATTAAGGAAACATAGTTATGACAATTTAAGGTGCTTTATTTTGAAATGCCACACCACAACCGCCTTAAGGCCGTTTCAGACGGGGAGCGATATTCCGCCTGCGTTCTCGCTCGGATCAGCGGGGGACGCACGCGTCCTGCGCGCAGCGGGGAAAGCTGACTACAATTCAGCTCTTATCGCGGGCGGGCGTGTGCACGAAACGAGCACGCGCGCGACTATTTCACGGGGTCGCGCCCGCTTGCCGCTCCGCCCCAGATTGTCCGCGGCTCCCAAATTGTCCGCTCGCCTCTCTCATTGAATTGCAATGCGCGGATATCGCTCCTCGTCTGAAACAGCCTTTACACTTCTTTAATCAAACCATAGTTATTCGACGGTGAACGCGACGGTGGCAAGTCCTTATTAGCGAAAAAACGATTTACCGTAATGACGCTCATGTTTGCGCAAAGGGGAATTGGCTGTGGCCCACATGACTTGTATTTCCGAATTGAAGGCTGGTTTGACGTTTGACCGCAGTTCTTTGCGGGGGGTGAAAAGAGGAGCCGAGTGCCACCGGCCGGTACACAGCCTCTCTACCGCCAAGACTGCAGTGCCTCCTCGTGGCCACACACGGTAACTGGGTACCTTGCGGTCCCAGACTAAACTGTAGGGGATCTCGGAGCAGCAGCCCCAACATGGGGAGAGAGCCGACGGGGTCTACAGCTTAATATGAGGTCTATAGCTTAATATGGCTAATGCGCAGGACCGAATTTGGGCTGCCAGTTTCTGTTAATTTCCAATATAAAACCAACTTTACCGCAATAGTTGGTGAGGAGATTCGTGGGGAATTTGCCGGTAGTAGCCTAGGCTATGCTGGCCAGTGGTTTAATGCTTTTTGGTATCATTTTGGCATAATGATAACGTTACTGTCAGCTAATTAGGCGGGCGTTTGTGCTGTGAACATACTGTGACCGATGCCCCCCATAGTATGCGCTATACAAATAAAGTTTGATTTGGTTAAGTGGCTAGTGTGAAAACTCATAGGTAAAGTCAATTGTTGTGGGCATGATTCGCGCTGCACAGATGCTGTGTCCCGGGACCTCCTGATTTACAAATAGGCCTAAGCACTGGTCATCTTCCATCGCCTGGCCTCGATACTGTAGCCTATTATTGTCTCAATGATAGGCTATTCCTCCAAACTGGCAGGAACCACTGCAGTCTAAGAGCTAAATGCATGGAGGAAAAGTGTACAAACAGGAAATATCGTTCATGGTGTACTGTGGGTGGGCGGAGCTACTCTGCAACTTTATAGCTCTTATCTTACATTTGACTGGTAGGCTATTGAGGAAAAGGACATTGCTGTTTGGTGCATTGAAACCAAGCGTACTGTAGCTCCGCTTGAGCTGTACAAGTGTGCAAAGTATCCGTATCATCCGCGCGAAACCATATTTTGGATTGTTTCTAGATCATGAGCAGTGACATGTCGGACATTGAGGTAAGCTTTTTCTTTCTCTTGTGCAGCTATTCCTCTCACCATTTGGTCATGTAGACTGAACAACAGTAGGCCTATAGCCCCGGCACGTGTGAGATGAGGTAGCCTACCCCACTACCAGCCTAAATCGGATTGCCTAAATCTGATAAAACATGGACTCTTTCAAAGCTGCAGCGACAGTTGGGTTCATTAAGCTATTTGTATTAGGCCTATTTGTGTGTGTCACAGCAGAGCCAATGGGCTTCGTTCTAAATCCAACAACCACCACCAAATCACTATAAAACCACAAGTAGGCTATCCAAATAATTAATTTCAATCTCATGAATACATATGCAACTATATAGCTTCCACAAGGGGGGTTCACAACTTTTTTTCAGCAAGGACACTTTCACTTAACGAAAAAGTGAAAGTGAAAGTGAACTGGAGACGATTTCCACAGCCATAGTTCTATCTTTCACAACTTACTTTGAATGTTCTTTTTTTAATGACTGACTTCACCCCTTTTATGACTCAAAAATGTTTTCTATATGCAAGTTTGAGAGGGAAGCTATGGCCCCTACTGCATGCATTGGCAAAAGTAGGTCAGCTCTCACTTTGAAAATGCTCTGTTAGATGGACAAAACTTTGAGCGAAGCCAGCTCCCCATGTAAGCTGACACGCTAGATTGTTTGCTTCGCATAACCATCTGGGAACTCTCCATTGGAAACTGTTTGGAAAAGGACAGGCACTTTCAAAAATACTTGGCAGGTGATTGGATGAACCATCTGTCTGTCACCGTTTATCATGCGCTAACTTCACTGCTCCTTGCTGTCGTTAGACTTAAAGCCATCCAGCATAGCTGTTTGTACTTCAAATTCCTCAGAACCAACGCTGGCTGGCGAGATCGTTTTCTGATCTTGCACAAATGGATCTCTCTAGCCAGTCTCACGAGGCTGCTCCCCACATGGGGGGAGCTAGAGATTCAGGATTTGGTCTGGGGTGTGAAGGGGAAGAGCCCTGAGTGCACCGAACTGCATCTCCCCGCTGGCTCTGACTTGAGGGCAGCACCACAGAGCCACCCATTCACCTCAATTCATTTGGACTTGGGCTCAGGAGCCAAAATGTCCGTTTTAAATCGATTGATAGACCACGACAGCTCCACGGACACTGTGCACTAGTTAGTATTACATGGAACAAGACCACATCCACTTACCTTGTGTTACACATGTGTAAACCAGTTCCCTCCATTAGCTTAAATCAGTTCCTGTAACCTAACTTAACTTAATTGTTACTACAGGTACCAGGCTACAATGTAGTTACACGCAGGTAATAGCCTACTATGTAGTAACATACTTATTGTCAGAATCAGAATTTGTTTATTACCATGCAGTTTTTCAACGTACTCGGAATTTGCTTTTGGTCATGGCCTTGTTGAAGAGGCTGATGGCCGTGGGGAAAAAAGCTGCCTCTGTGGCGTGCAGATAGGTCCTGATGGACCACAGCCTCCTGCCTGAGGGGAGTGGCACGAAGAGATTTTGGCCGGGGTGGGAGGGGTTGGCCGGAATCGTCCTGGCCTGCTTGTGTTCTCCTTATTTAAATGTCTGAAGGCCTACAGCATACCCACAACTGGAGGCACAGCACCCCCACAAACATGTACAATGCCCACAGACATGTTAAGTGTCTTAACTTTCACAACTGCTTCATCAAAAGTATTTCAAATTGTGTTCTCATCAGTCCCAAACAACCCAGAGGAAATCCAAAGTTGAAGTAAACCTCTAATAGGCCTACAGTATGTTTGTTCAGTTAGCATACTATCAACTCAAACTCTCACTAAACTAATTTGAGTTTGTACATTATGGAAAAGCACACCTTGTTATTTAGCAGTGTTTTATTTACATATTAACCAATAAACATGTCTTTTTCATTTTTTCATACCAAAGGCCATGGACTTTCTGAAGGAAAATGAGGAGAACCTCTGCATTTGGTTATCAAGCGATCCTGAAAGCATCATTGACGAATGTGGAGATTTTTTACCAATGAATCATTGGAAAGCTCTG
This sequence comes from Borostomias antarcticus, assembly GCF_949987555.1. Taxonomy (NCBI): domain Eukaryota; kingdom Metazoa; phylum Chordata; class Actinopteri; order Stomiiformes; family Stomiidae; genus Borostomias; species Borostomias antarcticus. Next base: position 13,149,068 of record NC_140234.1, read on the forward strand.
AAGAAGGAATGTGATGGCAAGGAGAAAATGCGTTGTCTTTTGAAGATAATCATTGCAATGGGAGAGGACATGTGTCAGACGTTCAAGGAAATTCTAAAAAAGAAGTTTCCGGGCCTACAGCAGTTATTCAACAACAGCACTCAAGGTAAATAACCTACTATAATTTATGGTCATATTTAATGTCTCATATTGTGATGAATGTTTTTGAGTAGTATGAGATTATAGTCTAACATTTGTATTTTTTTTTTGGTAGTGTCAACCGGACGGAAAATGTTTGCAGATAACAGCAGCATTATTGACAACCGAAGTGTCACAAATACAAAAATGAAGTCCTTTAAAATGGCAGTGGAACTGCCATCCATTTCTGCTGGATACAGCAATCAACCCGGTGAGTACAAAAACTATGTGTCTAAACCATTGAGGAATGTGTGCTACTGTATTTACAGTTCTCTGGGACTACTACAGTAATCAAGACTGTATGTATACTACTGATTTTTTTTCCAGGTCAAAGTGTCAGTCAACCACCCCAAGGCGCAGAATGCACTGCAACTAACAACAGCTACATATTTAACAACACAATACAAGGTTGTAACATTGATGACGATGTTGATTTTTCTATGCACCGCCAAATGTCTACAGGTAATATATGTTTGACTACTTCATCACATTCCACCAGAATCTGTACCAGAATTTCACTCATGATAAAACGACAGAATAATGATAGTTTTACAGAGATTTGAGTCTTACAAAGCTTGTTTATAATTATGATTGAAGAAAAGCTGCTGCATATGTTTTTCAGCACCTGCAAAGCAAGTGAAGAATGAATATTCCTCTGAGGTATGTATGGTACACACTTTATTAGTGACAGTGAAAAAAACAACTGGTACACACACACACACACACACACACACATATATATATATGGCTATCCAAGTAATGCAACAAGCTAATTGTCGCTAACCGCTTTATGAAGTCCTCCTGGAGCCAAGACCAAGAGCCATAGGGAGGCAGCCTTCAGTTTTTACGCCCCCAGTCTCTGGAATACCCTGCCAGAAAACCTAAGGATGGCAGAAACTGTGGGAACTTTTGAGCAAGATCTTAAGACTTGCCTTTTTAATCTCTCTTTCATCATGTAGTTGCACCTATATTGTTTATTTTTTACATACTTTAAAACATTTTTAAAACTTATTTTCTATTCTCTTACTTTCTATTCTCTATTACCATATATAATCTGTTGTGTTTTATTCTATTATTTTTATCTACTATTTTAACTGTTTTTAATTATTATTCTGTAAAGCATTGTGTGCTACATTTGTTTGTATGAACAGTGCTATATAACTTTGACTTTGACTTTGAAGGGCCCTTCAATGAGAATGATAAAAGAGCATAAGACAAAACTCATTGACTGGCTTCGGGCAGATCCATCCTTCATTCTTCAACATTTACAATCCAAACAAGTTGTCACAGACAGAGAGTATCAACAACTGAAGAGTATCAGACAGCCAGAAGCTGCTACCATTGCCATGATTGACATGATAATTGGCAAGAAAGAGAGAGTGTGCTCTCAGTTCCTTGATATTCTCAACACAAACGAGATTAAGAAGACCTATCCAGAACTTGGAGAGTGGGTAAACACTTGTACCTCACCAGGTAACCTTGCATGTTCTCTGATCAACTACTGAAGTACTGCCATTTTGAAAAGCCAAAATGAACACCTACTGTTTAATACATGTATATAGCTATATTTACAGCATTATTATACCAAATCTCAGAACCACATCAATACTTGTTTTTTATATGGTAAATACGCCGTGGTTGTCTTCTTGGTAGCCTGTCATTCCTTGCATCCATACTTTGGAGCAGTTGGAAATATAAATTAGGCACTCTTTCCCCCAGATTAGGTGCTGGTTTTCCCAGATTGACACAACAATTAACAACTTGTAGTATAAGACGAAGTGTGGGTGTATACCAGTTTGCATTTGCAAGTACTGCTTGAGGGAAGACGTTTATTTTAAGAATCAGAGCAAAGTAATGTAACTAAAAGAAAATATAATTTTTATGAGGAAAATTAGCTAATGCCAGCACAGATAAATGTGTTCTATCTGTCAATGGGCTAATATCATGCACTTCACAGAACAAAAATATGACAGTAATGGTTGAAACATTGTGTTACTGTAGATCATTTTCATATGAGACTTTGGAACACTCTACCTCAATACACACTTAAGCAACATCACATGGGAGGGAGTGCTATTTTACTGAATATTAGCATGGCTGTGATTCAGTCACACATGTAGGTACAGTACGAGGCCGCAAGCCAAGTACAGAAGATAATTGTTTTTTTGTGAACATGTTTTTTTTCACCAACAGTTAAAACAACAAGTAAGCTAGTTACTTTACATAACTAGAGATATGTGCCCGCAAATCATTTTTACAACATGTTTTATTTATGATAAACAAGCCACCGACAGTGCAGCAGAGTGCATTCACTAGTGTGATGTTCCAGAAGCTTTTGGAAACATTGTAGCTACAGTAGCAAGGGGCAACCCTAGAATGCCAACACAAAACGTTTGCAATATCAAATGAATTTGTTGGAATGCTGCTGCTGTCTAGTCGAGAAAATGCAGCCATGTTATTAGCTACACATGGATAGAAAACTAGCTAGCTATGACCTATGCTGTGATACTGTACCTACTACCTACTGTATGGTTAAAAGTCCCAGTGCTGTTATTCTGAATATCAGCATCCATGGAAAGCCTCTTGTCCAGTCAAATTACTTTGTTGGAACTAGCTGTTGTATAATCTCTCTTATTATTCTCTCTTCAAGGTCCACCCGAGTCAAAGGTGAAGATATATTCTTCTATTTCAGGTAGACACACTTTGCCTGTTCCTCAAATGTTCAACAAAACAACATGATGATGTTGTAGATGATCAGATCAATGTAACATTTTCAGTGCTATCAACATTTCTTCAAATCAATTTTTCCTGTTTTCATCTGTGCTCCCTATGACAGATAAAGTTGATTTCCTGAAAAGGAACCGCAGTGGCATAGTCAACAAAGTGAAAAATATTATGCCCATTGTTGACGACCTGCAGAGTAAGGGGGCCTGTCATCCTGAGTTGGCTGACACTGTGTCTGCACAGCTGACACCACAAGACATGATGAGGAAGCTTTTGGATGGTACTAACAGCACCAGAGCTGCCGAGGCCCTGGTTGAAGCTCTTTTCAAACATCAGTCAGATGTCATGGAGGACCTGATATGTAACGGACCATAGAATTCAACTGATTCCTCAGAATTGCCCTTTGCTTGTGCAGTCATTCCATTTTTTAAACTGGACTCTGAGATTTAAACGTCCGCCATGTTTTTCATAGCCTGAGCTAGCCCCAGAGATCCAAACTGAATAAATATAAACACAAAACTACTTTGCTAGCTCAATCTTGTCGTATCTAATATATATATATAAATGTATTTCAGATATCTGCTGAAAAAAATAGAAATAATTCATGGACAAATTTAGCTACTACAAATGTGAATTTCACATGCATTTTTATAGCTAGCCCAGTAAAATTGTGGCACATCAGAAAGACATTTTGTTCTTGTAGTCCAATTTCAAAAATGGTTAGCATATCTCAACATCAACTTAAGGGACCAACTAAGGGACCAAATCTTCGGATCTTCAGTAATGTATTTTAAATTTTAGAACAAATCATTCTCGATTCTGGTAGTCTCTATTATATACATACCTTATTTGGGGGCATTTTTCACAAATCCCATTCATTATTCCCATAGGGAATTTGGACTACAATCTGTACAACAGATAGTAGATAGACTGAACATTTGAGCCTACAAAGTGACATCATACCTTACCACTCTATGCCAGACAGACTCTTGCTTAGAAATGTACAATATAACAATGAATAGGCAATCTGTGATCTCAGAGGAGAACATGTACAGTAACATGTTTGTACCAGTTTGGACACTTTGATAAGAATATGCTATGCAGTACATACTGTGGGGAAAATAATTACATTGTTTTTTTTTAGATTAGAGAACTTTTGGAACCTCACTCTATCTCTCTTTCTCTCACAAATGCTGTACACTCTCTCTCCCTTACTGTATTGTATTTTTGTCAATTGCATTTTTTGTATCAATTGCATAAAAAATATAACTTTTTGATTTCTTGAATCTTTGACACCGGCTTCCCGCTGAACAAGAAAGTTACTAGAGGGTTCGGTAACACTTAAACCTTTAGACTATACAGTATATCTCATTCTGTGGGAGTGCTTGCATGGATACAGTGAGCCATGTGAGCTGGGAAAAGCTGTTCTCTTTGAGGACAATAAACATGTAATCTAATCTACAGAAGTAAGGGGGACTATCCCACCCAGGGTGTTCCATTGAGCTTCATACAGCTGAGACCTAGCCTATGTTTCTAATAGCATCCATACTATTACTTACAGCTAACTGTACTGTACTTGGTGTCAGGCAACAGGAGACACTAGTTTTTTGTTGTTGCTATCAGGTAGCCCCGGAGGGCCTAGAGCATGGAATACTAGTTAAGGCAGGGGTGAAAGGGAGTATGGGACCTGAAGAGATATATTTTTGTTTGTTGCATTAAAAATAATAATCCTTGTTGGTAATTCTGATAGTACAAAACTTCACAGGAGACCCAAGTCGTTCAGCCTTTATGGGTATTTATTAGGGTAACACACTCAATACAGCTTCAAAAGTATTCTGATACAGCCCCCAGCCCAACTGGGCTCATCACCTTTTATATGCAGATCTTCAAACTCAGTGTGTGCATCACATAAGGCTAATGGCTTTTCTTGGAACCTACGTGAGTAGATATGAATCTTCTTATTGAGAGATATTGTGAAATGGGATATTCCAGTTTAGAGCGCTCTGACCTGCACAACTCACTAGGGAACTCAACTGAGCTCGCTGTTCTCTTCCTGTTCTCCTCAGCCGAGCCAACTTGACCTTATGGCCAAACAACCCTCTTAACACTGCTAGTTTCATGTAACATCCTCTCTTGCAGTGCAGATGGCCTCCTACAGCATGATTCCTGGAATTCCTGGTAATAAATTAGAAAGAGCTTAAGTACAGTATTTACTTCATAAAGAGTCTCTTACTCTAAAGTTTGGATTCCTGTACAAAACTATAGCTTGTTCAGTGTTAAAAAACACTGTACTGTATGTATGTGCTGGTTGAGGAGCCAATTCCAAAGGGGATATAGTGGTGCATACGACTACAGTACGTACGTACCTACGAATACTGTAAGTTGTTCAGTTGTTCTGAAATGTAACTAGTCACACTGAGATTTACATCTCTTTTTCAGGTGAGCCCTGGCCAAAATAGCAGCACACACAGCTGTATACAGATGAAATAGCAATACGTTGAAATAGAGCGACAGACATGGGTTAATAGTGCAGAAAATGTGTTAATTAAACAATTGCAAATGTACACATCGTATAAACATTAACACATGAGTATGCAGTTTAGGTGTTCTTGACTGGTGTCATGTGAAGTCGACAAAGCACTTGCATGTTTCCAGTCTGTTAGTCCTGACTTTGTTAATGGTTGCCCTTCTTTGAGAAGAGTTTGCAGCAGAAACAGAACAGGCTGCCTTTCCTTTCTGAATACACTAACCGACTTCAAGGTATCTTTTCACCGCTCACCAAGGTCTTTTTGAAATACTGGTGGTGGCAACTTCTTCCTTTTGCATTTCTCGGGAAAACAAAGATAGATGTTACCTCACTTGGTCCTCTGCAAACTAGTTGGGTCCGAATTCTGTCCGTCAGAACTGAAGGCCAGTCAGCAGGGGTTTGGGGGGGATGCTGCTACAGGCATTTCTAATGGAGAGAACATGCGCATTAGTTTACACACGTTATTCACAGTATTTATAGTGGTGGAACATCACACATACCAGTAATAATAACAGCATCATTGTTTCCTACAATATTGAAATGTAAAACTTGGTAAAAGGGAAATAAATAATTTATTTTGTTTGTTACTGTATAAAGGGATGCACACATTAACACATGTATGTGCACACAAACACACCTGGAAAATCCTGTTGGGGAGATGCTGCATATGAGTCTTCCTCCTCAGACATGTGCTGTGCTGAAGAACCCTGTGTGGCCGAGGAGGTAGATGGCTCCTCGCCCTGGTCAGTAGATCCCTGTGTGTCTTTTTCTGCTCCTCTTGCCGCCCCCTGCCAGATGTCACCCTGGGCGGCTGCCCATGTTGCCCATGCCTAAATACGCCACTGGTTGTCCAGTGACCACGGATCGACACCCTTCATTAAATACATTTTCGGAAAAACAAAAAAGATGCTATTAAATCAACTTTCCGTTTTCTATAAGACATGAAGGGAGAGATGTAATTGAATACCGCCCACTTGAGGCATGATAATATAATTGTTCACGTTATATAGATCCATCCATCCATCTTCATCCGCTTATCCGGGGTCGGGTCGTGGAGGCACCAGTTCCAGCAGGGGGCCCCAGACATCCCTTTCCCTATCAGCATCAACCAGCTCTGCCTGGGGAATCTTTAGCCGCTCACAGGCCAGTGCGGAGATGTAGTCCCGCCACCTGGTCCTGGGTCTACCCCGCGGCCTCCTCCCAGCCGGACACGCCTGGAACACCTCCCTAGGGAGGCGCCCAGGAGGCATCCTCACTAGATGCCCGAACCACCTCAACTGGCTCCTTTCGACGCAAAGGAGCAGCGGCTCTACTCCGAGTCTCTCCCGGATGACTGAACTTCTCACCCGATCTCTCAGGGAGACCCCAGCCACCCTCTGGACTCTGAGAAAACTCATTTTGGCCGCTTGTATCCGTGATCTCATGATATATATATAATCACTGAGGTATGATAACATTTGGCTATTAAAACGTTCCCTGTCCATGAGTGTGTGTGTCTGGCCTTCACAAAGATGTAGGCCAGCCAGACCCCACTAATAGGGGTGCGAGTACATTTTCAGTTATTTTTTTCCTATTGCCAATATACATTGCTTCATACACAAAAATGTATATGATACACACACAATACAGCAGGATTGACTAGGGTTAAGGCCTGCACTGCTGTTGCAGATGACATAGGACAGGACGGCGTTGAGACATGACAGTGCAAATGCAGTACAGAAAACAATGCAAATACATCGTTCAAAATACAGTGCAAAAAAAATACAGTGTAATATACAGATTACGATCTACTGTGATAAAAAACGGAGGCACAAATGCAATTTATGTACTACATACAGAATGTAGTGTGGAGAGTGTCCAGTATGCACAGTGGGGGCGCAGATTGTAGTGTGATATACTGTATGAGCAATATTAAATGTGCATACATAGTGTGCAAAGTGTGTGCCATTGAGGTATGTGGAACAATCAGAGGTCGTGTGCAAGTGGTGCAAGGTGTATGGAGTCAGTGAGAGGGCCAAAAAAACAAAAAAGGGACTCTTGGTCCAAATAACTGAAAGCAGGGAATTCTTCTCCCATCAATTCTCAGCAGCCGTGCCTCACAGGGGTTGGCCTTGCTACTCCTGGAAGGGGCACACAGAAAAAACATTAGCGCATTCACAGAGGGGCTTGGCTAGGCCCTTCCTAAACAGCCTACTCACGTCAGCCCTAAGCTCCCTGAACGAGGTTCACAGTGCCCATGTGAGTGTGTCTGACCCTGACAAGGTGATTCGTCACAGCTGCTTCTCCTCCGGCAGGGCTGCTGATGAGGCAAATGGGGACAGCTAGGTCTTGTTGCACTGTCCACGGTGCTGAAGTTGCTGTGGCCGGGGTCGCTGTCCGCCACCAGGGTCCTGAAGTGGCTGTCTGGCCTCCCTGAGTGGATGTGCCGGAGCCCTGGCCTCACCAGGGCTGCCACAACATATTTGTCCATCATTTACTTGGTCATGCTCACACATCAGCTAGTATATACACCGTTTCCCTGAAAGTTTCCTGTGTGAAAGATTCTGTCCTGCTAAAAAAAACAGCATAGACCAGCCTAATGTACGCTGGTTACACCAGCAAATGTTGTTTTTTGACAAATGATATGTTGGTCACACCAGAATCCCTTGCTAGCCAGCATCCCATAATGATAGCAGTCAGACCAGATAAACATCAAGTACATTTTATTGAACTAGTTAAAGCAATACATAGCGTTTTCTCAGATTTGCGCCGCCACAGGCTCTGCGAGTACAGTAAGTGCACTGTCGTACTGTCGTAACGTTATCAGATTGTCTTTTTCTTTTTCTGGCTTACTCTGTGATGTTTCGCTTCGGTTTTCTCACCTCCGCCATGTAGCCTCGCCTCACCAGTCTCTCCTCGGGGAGAAGGAGTCTATTTACTTCACTGCCTTAAGCACGCCCCGTCTTCCGGCTTGAGCCTGTAGAGCCCGCCTCCTACTTCCGCTTGCTTTATTTAAATCGATGGAAGAAAACATGGACATACCTGAAGAAATATTTCAAGAAGTCATGGAAGAAGTGTGCCGGATACATAATATCACACATTTGAAGCCACTGCAACGTCTTAGCCTCCAAAATTATAGATACAACAACTGTTCTTAGGGTTAGGCTTATTATGCGATGCGTCATCCTAGGCGCTTCCCCTCTCGACCGGCGAAACAACTGCGAAAGAGACAGGCCCCAGACTATCCGCCATGATATAATTGAGCTAAAAAACGCATGATATCCATAGATGCCGGAATAGTTAGCTACTACTGTGTTGTTTAAGCGCAACGTTGTGCATGCACACTTTGACTGAATGCTGCGTCCCGGGGGCGCAAGTTTTAAAAGGTAATAATAAATGTCAATGTATTATCTTTCTGAGTAGACTGTTTGGAAGATTCAGCTTACTTTGAGTAAATCTAGTTGGAGAATTAGCACCAGACATGTTTGTAAAGGTCCAAATATTGCAATGTATTGCTTTAAATAAAGACTACTTCAGGTTTTCACAACAATACGACGATTTATCAAACAAGATCAATAAACATAACAGCAAATTTTATATGCAACACCTACAGTATGAAGGACATAATACTACTGTACCTATGCACTCGCCTCTGAGCAGGAGATTAATAAGATGAAAATAATAATAATAACTAGAAAGTACATTTCCTGGAGAAAATGTGAGGTGGGCTAGCTGCTGCAGCTGTATGTAACAGCTACTGCTAGAACTACTACGGACCGGGCAATCTCCATGCACCCACCGGCGAAGACCGTGCGTCTCTAGCCCACTCAGGGGCTGAATTGTGGGGTCCGTGGCGTGGACAGTGGCGTGGTGGTGAGACTCCGCCCCTTCAGGTCAGAGCTGGTCGGTGACAGTGTACCCCTCTCCGGGCCACCTACCCGCCTGCACCGGTGAAGACCATGTGTCTCTAGCCCACTCAGGGGCTGAGTTGTGGGGCCCGTGGCGTGGATAGTGGCGTGCTGGTTAGGCTCCGCCCCCTTGGGTCACAGCTAGTCAGGGACAGTACAGTGACCTCTGGGCAATTTCCATGCATCCACCATTGAAGACTGTGTGTCTCTAGCCCACTCGGGGGCTGACAAGTGGGTTCTGTGGCGTGAATAGTGGCGTGGTGCCCCTTTTGGTCATAGCCAGTCAGGGACGGTGTACTCCTCTCCGGGCTACCCACCGGCCCCCACCAGTGAAGATCATGTGTCTCTATTCCACTTTTGCTGAGTTCTGTGCTACCACATTATGCCAGGTGCAGACTAGAGGATTTTCAAATCTTAACCGATTTTATAAACGTGGGAGACCACAGACATAACGATCATCTTAACCGATTTTTTGATATTTTAATCGTAAGAATGCACACTCCACGATTCAGTCAAGACGCAAGACCGCACACTACACAATTTCAGAGTGGCAATTCATACCAGGGAAATGTGATCTCATTGGCTATTGTGGGTTTCCGCTCAGCATTCCATCGCTGTCCCAAGGATAAATATCAAACATGTTTGATATTTATGATTCAAAATCGGAGAGACTCCGACCAATCGGGAACGTTAAGATTAGGTCGGTAAACACCTCATACTACAGGATAATTTGGGCAGATAATCGGTTCCGACAAGCCTTGATTCGGGAACGCCCCCCCGATTGTCAGAATCGGAGCTAAAATCGGGCTTAAAATCCTCTAGTCTGCACCCGGCATTAGTTATAAAATGGTGCCTGTACCTTTAAGAGAGGCTGCACATGCACACAAATTTTAAAAAAGCAACAGCTGCCACCACTCTAATCCCAACTGACACTCTGATCCTAGACATGGTCCGCTTCAGACAGCTCTATCGCGAAAACTTTAAATGTTACAGCTTATATATTGACACCATAGGAATCCTGAGAACTTGCAGAACAAGTATGCAAGTATGTATGTATGTACATCCGTTAAAGGCCCTACGAGGAGTTTCGGGAAGCGGAAGTGTTTTCCGCCCAAAAAGACCACATTTCCCATGAGCCTCTCCACGTCGTAAACCTTAGCTACCTAAGCCGGGTGTTTTGAAGACGGAACGATCGCCACCGACGAGGTAATTACATAGGTCTTACTAGTAACGTTACTTTTGACAATATATAACGGTCATATTTAAATTATTCTTCGTCTTGTCGGCGCCATACTGCAGTAAAAAAAAAAATCGTCATTCCAAGGAGGTTCTGGACGACCCGAACACAAAAAAATAATCTAAAAATGAACTACATACAAGAAACGACATTTGTCGAAAATGGACACATAAACAAGTGTGGGTAATGTAGATTCACCCACATTAAAATGATACTGTTTCATAACTAAAAATAAACTCCTCGGGGTACCTTTAAAGAGCTAAACACCATGAACATTTTAAAGTTTGAATGAGGTTTCTAGCACAAACTATGAAGAAGTTATGAAGGAGAAAAACTGGGGAGAATAATAAAGAAAGAAATAGTGGGAATATCACAAGTTGGGCTAGCTTCTGCAAGCTAGCCCACCTAATGACACCAGAGACTGCTAACTTGTATACAAATCTGGTGTATTGTATTTAAGATTGAAATATAAACTATAAATGAATTTGGTAATACAAAACAATAACACAGTACTACACTTTTAACAGTAAGCAAATACTCAATACAAAATACAGAAATACAGAATACTAAGAAAATACATAGGCCTAATATTGTAATGTCCATAAAGAGTAAGGATACAACCTGGAATGTTTACTCCACATAAAAAGACCACAAAAAAAAAACTAACAGAAGAGACGATATAAATACAAAAAGGATTAATGACAAAATTAAGAACAGCTATAGACATCCAGTGATGACATAAATGAAGACAGCTGGTGACAGTGAAGGAAAAGGATGTGAGGGAGACAGGGACCTCTACTGGACCTGGGGAGAAACACAAGAGGGAGAGACATGAAGGAGACATGCAGAGTTAGGAACAGTGAAGGACGACAGAGCCATTACATCCTGCCTAGGATGCACCCATTATTGGAAATGTCTTCTAATGGACTACAGAAATATTTCTTATATGGTGTCATCAGACATCCCAGGCATTTGTTTATGGAGTTGTGAATTCTTTCCAATACGGTTTTTGAGGGTATAGTCCAATATCCAAAATTTCCAATGGCCGAAATTGCAAATGGTGTTTAGGATATATATTGGACTATCAAAAACAACACATTGGAGCATCACATAGTGATAGGCCGGTTAGGGGTTAAGGTTAGGGTTACAGACCAGTAAGAATAGCCAGGCGCACCTGCGGATCAGACCAACTAAGACCAGTCTAACCAGCTAATACCATCCTAACCAGCTAAGACCAACTTGATCAGACCATGCTGACCAGCTAAGACCAGCCTGAAGTTGACCAGCTTGACCAGCCGAAGCTGGGTTTTTTTGCCCCGGCGAACCGTGCGATACGAATGTCAAAAGCTCAGTGACCGAAGAAGGAGCAAAAGTCGGGCCAGCCTTTACTCGTTGGACGGAGTTTATGGAGTTTCAGGGGATAAAGTCGCATTGTGACATGGCTACTTTTCTACTAGACCGGTAAGCTAGCTAACTAGCTATCGTTATCTTTCTTGGAATCTGCATAGCCAGACCTAACGTTATTTCCACATTACAGCATCTAACGTGACTTATTACATGGCACTACTGGAAATACTTGATTGTGATTACTGATTAGTGTAACGTTATGTTCTTCTCGGAGTGAAGAGTATGACTGAAACAGTGCATTCTCTGGAATTTTGGCAACCAATACGTTGTGTTGTTGCAGTTCTTATCTTTAGACACTAGATGGGGGAACTAATCCACATATTACATATTATACCTTTAACATCATAGTCTGTGAGTGAGGGAGGCATTAATCATCTTATTTGAAAATTGTTCAGAGGACGGAGAGTCAACCTGCTGAATACAGGAGATGTACAGGCTAGACTACCACATCCTTAAGGTATGTAATGTTGTGTACAGACTGGGTTATAGGAGGACTACCATACTGTAGGGTTTTAATGTTGCTATACAGGCTAGGCTAGCTAGGTGGAATACTATAGAGGTCTAATGTTACTATATAGGCTAGGCTAGCTAGGTGGAATAGAGGTCTAATGTTAATATACAGGCTATAGCTAGGTGGACTACTATAGAGGTCTAATATTACAATACAGGCTAGGTAGGTGGAATACTAGAGGTCTACTGTTACTACTGTATACAGTACATGCTAGGCTTATTAGGTGGACTATCATATGGGTCTAATGCTGCCATATACTGTAGGCTAGGATGGCTAAATCGACTAACATAGGGGTCTAATGTTGCTATCAGGCTAGACTACAGTAGCTACAGTAGATGGACTACCATAGGGTTCTAATGTTGCAACAGGCTAGGCTAGCTAGATGAACGGGTTCTCCTATTGCTAGGCTAGGCTAGCTAGGTGGACTAGTCTACCATAGGGCTCTAATCTCGCTGTAGCCTACATGCTAAGCTGCCTAGATGTACTCCCATTGTTTTTCATGCACGACACACTTGGAGCTCATTCTGCACACCTGACTGCTCCAAGATACATTTTTACACCAGCGTACAAGGACACGCACGCACGCACACACACACACACACACACACACACACACACACACACACACACAATAAGTTATTGTTCTGATAAGGAAATAGTTGTGGTATGCCCACACTTTCTGCAGCTACAGTATTAGCACAGACCACAGACTGATTGACCACAACAACATCATCTGGATTTATAAGAACACTATTTATCTGTTGTGTCTATTCTGTTCAACATTTACATGCTCCCACTAACTCAAATTATGGAAAACAACAAAATATGTTACCATAGCTATGCAGATGACACACAAATTTATATCACCATATCACCACGGGACTACATTATAATCCCATACAAGTGGGATACAGGTAATTGTCTTTGGAGCCAAAGAAGAACGATTAAAAGTCAGTGGTCAACTTCAATCAGTAATGCTAAAAACCACAAACAAAGCCAGAAATCTTGGTGTAGTCATGGACTCAGACCTGAATTTCAACAGCCACATAAAGTCAATTACAAAGTCAGCCTACTATCACCTGAAGAATATATCAAGGATCAAAGGATTTATGTCCCAGAAGGATTTGGAAAAACTTGTCCATGCATTTATCTTCAGTAGACTCGACTACTGTAACGGCGTGTTTACAGGTCCCTCAAAAAAATCGATCAGACAGCTGCAGCTGATTCAGAACGCTGCTGCTCGAGTCCTCACTAAGACTAAGAAAGTGGAGCATATCACACCAGTTCTAAGGTCTTTACACTGGCTTCCTGTCTGTCAAAGAATTGAATTTAAAATACTGCTGTTGGTTTACAAAGCACTGAATTGTCTAGGGCCAAAATATATTTCTGATCTGCTCATATGCTATGAACCATCCAGACCCCTCAGGTCGTCTGGCACAGGTCTGCTTTCTGTCCCCAGAGCTAAAACAAAACATGGAGAAGCAGCGTTCAGTTTTTATGCCCCACATATCTGGAACAAACTTCCAGAAAACTGCAGGTCTGCTGCAACTCTTGGTTCTTTTAGAACTTTTCTTTTTGCCACTGCTTTCTAAGAGGAGTTATGTTTATCTGTATACTGCACTGTAACTTTTATTCCTGTATTCTATTTGTCCTGCTTTTTGTTTTAAATGTCTATACTGTCTTGCTTTTTGTTTTAATGCTTTTAATTTGTCCTGCTTTTTGTTTTAAGCACCCTGAATTGCCCTGTGGCTGAAATGTGCTATATAAATAAACTTGCCTTGCCTTGTGTCTTATATTAACATCCCTGATGTAATTATCCTATATAATGATGTATGTTGTGAATTTGGTTTCTCTCTACCAGAGCATTGCTTATCCAAACAACAACATGGACAGTAATGTCTATAGGATCAGGGAAAGACCAAATGTAGAATAGAAGACTTTGGAATGGAAATTAATCCTTCATAACAAACAATTATTGGGGAAGAAACCTACAAAACCAGACTGTCTGTGAGGATACCATCTTGGTGTCAGCTGAGCCAGAGTGGAGTAGGCCACACACTCACAGAGCCCCCGAAACCGGTCTGGGAGGAGGGAAAGTAGTGCAGTGGCGCCGCCCCTGTGGAGGAAAGAATGAGGGGAGGTTCATCTGTGCAAGCTGGAACGAGGGTCAGGAGAGGCAGAATAGTGGAGGAGCGAGCTAAGGGAGGAGTTTGGAGCGCGGTGTCAGCAGTCTCTGATCATTGGCCTGTGTCTGCTGAACAAGGGGATGTGAAAGAGATGCCCCTCCCCCTGGCTCTCACCTGCTCCTCTCACCTCTCCTCTATGTCCCCCTACAGTCCGATGGCAAAGCATGACCCGGTAGGTCGCCTCTTACTCCTCTCCTACCTTTCTAAACGCTCTAGGATTCTAAGGTTCTGATGTTCTATGGTTATATGGTTCATGTGATTCTCCTATAATGATTTCTGTCAGCTGTCAATTCCGTAATTTCTACGTTTCTCGCTCACTCTGTTTCTCTCTCAAGAGCTTCTCATGTTGTGTTTTATCTGTGAAAACTAGAGTATTTATCAAGAAAGTAAAATGCCTCTTTATGTTGACTTGTTGCTGTATGCTGGGGATTTAGAAAGGGAGAGGGAGAGAGAGAGAAAGAAAGAAAGAGTGTGTATGTGTGTGTGTGTGTGTGTATGTATATGTGTGTGTGTGTGTGTGTGTGTGTTTGACCTAAATTAAGACAAAAGCAGAGAATAGAGGATAGAGTTGATAATGAGATCACTGAGCCTCCTAACTTTTACCTCCTACAGTAAAAGTAAGGCCTGGCTGTGAAAATCATGAATAATTATGTGTCTGTATTAATTTAGTTGATATCTCTGTTGTTTTATGCTTTTTTCAAATCAAGTTTGGGTAACGAGGTGTAGATAAATGGCCGGTTGGGATTGATGTCTGTATTTTGTGTGTTTGTCATCATACAATTGTTTAGACCAGACCTTTTAAAAATGGCATTTGGACCTCTAATCCGATGATTTACTGTAATCATATAGTCATCAGTGAGTAAACAATGACTTAGTGACTCCTGTGGGGATTCAACCCTGACCTCCTTTCACCTCCAGCTGTCTCCGCCCAGCCATGTAGATCATCTGAAGGGGCTGGGTTTGTGTCCATGGGCATATTCTGCAACCGGAGCTGTTTGCCATAGAAAAGCTCTTATGAAACAAACATCAGTGTAACTGAGTCGTCTCCAAGTCTTTGTTGCCTTTTGGTATTTTTCCACTGGTTTTAATGTGATATCAGATGTATTGTGCAGCCATGTGGGTGTGATCACACACTGTTGAAGGACCAGACGTGGGTCAGATACAGAAATGTAATACTGGGAAGTATTTCAATGGAGCGTCTGATTGGGATTTTTCCACTGGTTTGATCGTACAGTACCTGTTGAACTAAATCAGTGAGTGACACCTCACTCTGGCAGTGGTTGGCTGAAGATAGTGTTTGAGGTCTGTTTACATCAGAGAGACAGCAAGGGTGAGGGGTTAGGGGTCGGGGCTATTTGGTGGGAGATAATCAGATTCATATCTACCTCTTTACTCTTTTAGAGAAGAAAGTGATCCCTAGAGTCACAAAGAGTTCCCAGGATGAACCATTTTATCGACCAGGTAGGGCAGTGTGTGTGAAGCGGTTCAGGTAAGATTAGACCCAAGTGAGCCAACAAACCTGTTTAGGGCAGGGGGCAGGAATGCAGACAGTCCAACTTGCTTCCCATAACCCAACCTGCTCCACCACATACTGTAGCTTCACTCAGAACAGCATTCAGAGCACAAGGAACCTGAGGTACTTCCTTATGTAGGTGGATATCTTCCCAGGGTAGGGCACATAATGAACAGAGCAGAGCAGGGCAAACTAGAGCAGAGCAAGACAGAGCAGAACAATGTAGAAAAGAACAGAACATAGCAGAGTAGAACTCATCATAACACAACACAATACAATCCAAGCACACAGAAAATAACATTTACAGAGGCAATATCTAGTCACTCTAGCTAACTGGAAGGTTTTGCTCCATTGTTTGCAAAAATATTCATATCTACGAGAACGCATTGTGAATACGTCTTTAGTTGGAGAGGTCTATGTTACCATGGAGAATTCTAACCCACATTCTTTAATATTGCGTTGGTTGTCAAGGTTATAAGAATCTTCATTGCTGAATTCTTTATTTCATAAAAGATTAAACATCAACCAGCCCCCATCAGATTAACTATCATATTCACAGTAACCAGGCAGAGGTGATGGCATCCTAGACAAGACTGGGTTAAACTTTCACAGAGGAGAGAGAGAGAGAGAGAGAGAGAGAGAGAGAGAGATTGGACATGTGTGTGTATACTGTATACGTGTGAGAGCGAAGGAAAGAGAGACATAAAAACAAAGAGAAAGTGTACTCAGCTTGCTGACATGTGTGTGTGTGTTTGTGTTTTGTCTCTACAATCATCTATGTGTATATATGACAATGCGCTTGGTTATTTGCAAATGCACCCTCAATCACAATATACTGTCTATAGCCCATGTATGAATCAAACATCTACTGTTACCACAGAGCACAATCATGTGTTGGGTTTTGACCATCTGGACTGGTTGCCTTTCTTTTATGAAACCTTTACATACCAAGATGATGAACAACCAAGATAGAGGAATGTCCATGGAATTTTTGGCTGTGGGTCTGCAGCTGTGAGTCAGCAGTGTGAAGTGTGCAGTCAGTGTGAGTAAGGAGAGGTAATGGGTGTGAGTTCATACCGTTTGTTTTGTTTGAGTCTATACCGTTGGTCTGGTTAGTCCCTCATCATTTTCTGCTGGTTTGGTGGTGAAGGAGTGCAGTACTCAGAGTGTCCACCAGGTGGTGTCTCACACATACAACCTTTGAGATTGAGATTTTGTAAGACTCATACAATTTACCTATCATACAACGCTCGCACACACACACACACACACACACTCACACACACACACACACACACACACACACACACACACACACACAATAATACAGTATGCTGGTGCTGCCCTGGAGAACTGAGTACCTTGCTCAAGGGCACAATGGCAGGCACCAGATGTCAGTTCAGCCTCTGACCTCTAACCTGTGACCTCCCATGTCCAGTCCTCCCTGGGTCGCCAGGACTGCCTGTGACGTCCTGTCCCTTAGGCTGTGCTCTGAGTCTGTACATAGTATCTTCCTCCGTTTATGATCAGTCACAGTTGTCATTGGTCCTTCCAATAAGTAATGTAATTATCTTTCTGTTTTCTTGTCATTTGGTTGGGCCAGATTGACGGAGTGTTGTCCTAAGGCATCATGGAGTTGGTGTTGCTCTGTGAACTGAGCCTCAGCGGCTGTCTGAGAGAAATCTTCTCTGTTCCTTTTGGCAGTTCAGGGTTTGATGTTGGTAGAAGTGGGGGTGACTTGACCACGGTAGATCCAGAGAGGGCTGTACAAGACATCAACAATATTTGACAAACTGGTGTCTCCATTTAATTTAACTAAGACACCTGACAACAAACCAAAAAAGAGAAATACTGTAATGAAAAGTGGTTCGATTCTGAGTGTAAACAGGTATGAAAAGCATAGAACCAAACAAACAGGATGTTCATCTTCATCACGAAGAAGAGTACCGTCATCACACCGGGTTGAACTTCCGAGCACTTCCGACTTGAATTCTTTAAGTCGAAGTAGTTGAATTGAGTGTCTCTCCCTCTCGATTGAGTGTCTCTCCCTCTCTGTCTGTATCCATCTTTGTCTCTCTCCCCTTTCTCTTTCTCTCCCTCTCTCCCTCTTTCTCTTTCACATATCTCCTTAGCTGTCGCACTTCCCTGTTCTGTTAAACAGTGGCCAGAAAGGTCATAGTTTATGTCTGTGTGTGTGTGTGTGTGTGTGTGTGTGTGCGTGTGTGCGTGTGTGCGTCTGTCGGTTCCTGTTCTAATCAGGGTTTCTTTCAAGCTTTTCGACACACCTGTGTGCACGCACATACTTACGCGTGCACACACACACACACACACACACACACACACACACACCTATACATTTAGCAACAACAACAACAACAACAACAACAACACAATTTTAAAGCTAATTTACATCTGCTTCAACTCAGTATTTTTCTCTATTGCATCACCTACTGGCTCTAAACTCAGACAGCTACATCGAAGACCCATCTAACCTAACTAGCCTGTACTGGTGCAACATTATAGACCATATAGTCCATCTAACTAGCCTGTACTGGTGCAACATTATAGACCATATAGTCCATCTAACTAGCCTGTACTGGTGCAACATTATAGACCATATAGTCCATCTAACTAGCCTGTACTGGTGCAACATTATAGACCATATAGTCCATCTAACTAGCCTGTACTGGTGCAACATTATA